>NC_050069.1:35527607-36727607 GCF_009764565.3 Dermochelys coriacea | reverse complement strand
AACCACACACCACACAACAGAACCACTAACCCAGGAACCTATCCTTGCAACAAAGCCCGTTGCCAACTCTGTCCACATATCTATTCAGGGGATACCATCATAGGGCCTAATCACATCAGCCACACTATCAGAGGCTCCTTCACCTGCGCATCTACCAATGTGATATATGCCATCATGTGCCAGCAATGCCCCTCTGCCATGTACATTGGCCAAACTGGACAGTCTCTACGTAAAAGAATGAATGGACACAAATCAGACGTCAAGAATTATAACATTCAAAAACCAGTTGGAGAACACTTCAATCTCTCTGGTCACTCGATCACAGACCTAAGAGTGGCTATACTTCAACAAAAAGCTTCAAAAACAGACTCCAACGAGAGACTGCTGAATTGGAATTAATTTGCAAACTGGATACAATTAACTTAGGCTTGAATAGAGACTGGGAATGGATGAGTCATTACACAAAGTAAAACTATTTCCCCATGGTATTTCTCCCTCCCACCCCACCCCCCACTGTTCCTCTGATATTCTTGTTAACTGCTGGAATTAGCCTACCTGCTTGTCACCATGAAAGGTTTTCCTCCTTCCCCCCCCTGCTGTTGGTGATGGCTTATCTTAAGTGATCACTCTCCTTACAGTGTGTATGATAAACCCATTGTTTCATGTTCTCTGTGTGTGTGTATATAAATCTCTACTCTGTTTTTTCCACCAAATGCATCCGATGAAGTGAGCTGTAGCTCACGAAAGCTTATGCTCTAATAAATTTGTTAGTCTCTAAGGTGCCACAAGTACTCCTTTTCTTTTTGAGAATACAGACTAACACGGCTGCTACTCTGAAAACTGTCCCTTGTAAATCAAATAGAAATGCAAATGGTAAATAATTTTTTTTTAAATTGTCCCAAATACTAGTGTGCTCAAAATGTTTAGGATAGCTTATTCTAATAACAGAAAACATGCTTCCTACAGTTACAATAGGATTTATTTGGTCATCTAGCTCTCAAAATTTGCAGCCTTGCTCTCAAAATTCTTCCTTAAAGGAAGAATGCTAAAAAGACATAAATGTATTGTTACACATGTTACAACTTAAGTAGGTCAAAGACAGTTTATCTGTTACAATTTTCAGGTTAAAGCTCATCTCAAAAATAATTTGTTCTGTGAATGTAGCCTTTGACCTACAGCATTTATTTATTTTCAGAGTGGAATTAGTAGAACAATGTAGTTGCGCCTTTGTGATTATAGACACTTGCTATTTTTATTAAGTTGCACATTTTACATTGTTGTTTTTGTTGTTGTGTCTCTCTATGTGTATTGTGCAGTCATTTGCAGTTTTGTAATAGTTCTAACGTAGTGCATGGATTGTGTTTTCATAGTTTCCACTTTCCTCTTGTGTGCTATGCTTAAGTTGTTCATGTTATCATTAGTCTTAATTATTAATCATCATTGTCTGTTTTTAATATCATAAAGATTATGAGGAAAAACAACAAAATCCATCGATTAATGGGAGAAAAGGCAAGTTTATAACATAGTGGATTTTGGGGTTTCTGGAGATTTATCACTTGTATTTTGTATTGCACGTGTCTGTGTTTCTTAGTTATATTAGTTTAAAATAAGTAACTCCATTCACGTTTAGCTTTTATGTTCTGTCTTACTTTCTTGAACCTCTTTTAAAATTATTGTTATCTGTGTGATTTTTAATCTTTCTTGGAACTAGTAGTTCCAACATTTTGACCCCTTATTTATGACACAATACTGAAGTTAGAATTTACACCTTCTTAATGTGTAGTTAAGTTAACTATTAGTTATATGTGTAGTTAAGTTAACTAAGTTAACTGCAGAGGGGTCAAGTTTTTCCATCTTGATGCTTTCCATTAGTCCAGATGCAGAAGCTCCCAATCTGCTGAGTCCAAAGAGACTGAGTAAACTTTATAATAATTTACAAAGTAGATTGCATTGTCATCCAGTTTTTACCGGTCATTTACCTAATCAGGCTATATATTTTGCAAGTATGGCACATTTTTACTAATCACATTACAGTGGAATCCTCTTAATTGGTACATCCTGGTGGAAATAGGCTCATGCCATTAGACAATCTTTCCAATTATCTGGGCCTCATAGGAATACATTTTTCTGGTAAATACTCACTCCTGTTTCATTAAAACAAGTATAGTATAAAGCACTCAGACATTCAAACATATAGGTTGACTTATCAGTCATAATTGGAACAGGAAAGCAGAATGAAGCACCCACAGAGCTTAACAACAAGATTTTTATACTAGAAAATACCAATTCATGTTTGTAAATTACTATGATAGCTTTGAAGACATCATGTGTGCCATTTATCCAGCTTTTAGCGATACTGAAAAATGCATTACACTGACCCTATTTCATCCATTAAGAAGGCTTTCTTTTATCAGAGGGCTTATTAAGGAGTAGATAGTGCCCTGTCTTTATGCAGCAGCACAGAAGCAAGAGTAAATATTCCCCTTACCCTCCTCCTCTCCCTACAGTCCATGAAAGGGCTAGCCACAATTTCAAGACCACAACTTTGGGGAGCCCACAGGCTCCTTCCAAGAACAAGTTGGCAGGGAGGATTAGAGTAGGCATTAGGGAGAGCCATGGCGCTACCTTCTCCTACGCTGGCTCATTGTATGCATGTTGTGTGGAGTCTTTTTAGAGGTGGGTAATCAATTATTTCTCTCTCCCCACCCCAGTGCAGCCAGGTTGTCACATTACACAAAACGGGGCAGTGTACCTTGCACCTATCTGTTACTGTATACTCCATGCTAAAGCATAATCTAGCCCTGACTGAATTCTACTGTGTAAACGTTATTGATCAGATTCTGTGCTTCAGTAGTAATTACCAGATAGTTCACTGATGATATTGCATTGTAGGGCCAAATCCTGGTCCTATTGAAGTCCTGGGGTTTTTGCCATTGGCTTCAGCAGGACTAGAAATTGGTTCTCATTGATTACGTTTATAGTGTATATGATTTCAAGCACAATTTGTCTTCATAAATTGAACTACAAACCTGTCCTTTGCATACTTATATAAATCAAATAGCTTACTCTATACAATGAACTGTATATTACTGAACTGTATTCAGAATAGTTCACTTTTATGTATTTAGTCATCTGTCTAATGGGACAAGTTTACATTTTGTTTCTGTCGAAAGCTCTTGTTGCACCTCAGAGCTCCTTGCCTCCAAAGCAGCAGAGTTTGTATCTGATTCTTGGGCCCAAACAGCCTATTCCCAAAAACATTAAGTCCTCCTGGACTCTGTTCCATTCCTGTGTAAATTGTTGCCTTTTTGTTTTTCTTATGTGACACTGTTGGATAATGGTTTGGGATTCTGAGAGAAGGCTGCTGTTATTGTTCTCCTTCTTTTGTATGTGCTAATTAGGGCTCATAATAGATGACATATTTAGAACTGTGGAACCTGAAAACCTTTCTGTTTTCTCTTCCCTTGTTCTTTATAAAGTTTTACTTAATTTGGATTTGAATGTCTGTGTCAACTTCTACTGTGATATTTCAGCCTTGGGATGGAGTAATATGATATTAATTGTGCAATATGGTGAGATCTGATATAAATTAAGAGGAACTCACAGAATAGATTTTGCAAAAGATTCTGTATTGCATCAGGAATAGTATCACAAAGTAAACCGCAAAAAATCATATATCTCATATAGCCATAAAAATTTTATAAAGGTATCAGAGTGCAGATACCCACTAGGAAGAGGCTCATTGTAGAGGTCTGAAATGTCACCCACTGCCGCTATGAAATATCTAATACTAATGGAAATCTTTTATGCCTGTATATGTTTCTTGGGAACAAGAACAAATTTCAGCTCACAGAGTTGCCTACTAATCAATCTATACGGAAAAGGGGTTTGCTCTGTCATAGAATTTGGTCACTCAGACCACCTCACTGTTTAGCCCTTTTCCAGATCATTTATGAATATGTTGAACAGTACTGGTTCCAGTACAGGGACACCACTATTTACCTCTCTCCATTCTGAAAACTAATCATTTATTCCTACTTTGTGTTTCCTATCTTTTAACCAGTTACTGATCCATAAGAGGACTTTCCCTCTTATCCCCGGACAGCTCACTTTGCTCAAAAGCCTTTGGTGAGGACCTTGTCAAAGGCTTTCTGAAAGTCTAATTACACTATATCCACTGGATCCCCCACCCCCATCCACATGTTTGTTGACACCCTCAAAGAATTCTAATAGATTGGTGAAACATGATTTCCCTTTACATAAGCCAGGTTGACTCTTCCCCAACAAATGATGTTCATCTATGTGTCTGATAGTTCTGTTCTTTACTATAGTTTCAACCAGTTTGCCTGGTACTGAAGTTAGGTTTACAGGCCTGTAATTGCTGGGATTACCTCTGAAGCCTTTTTTTTAAAAATTGGCATTATATTCGCTATCTTCCTGTCATCTGGTACAGAGGCTGATTTAAGTGATAGGTTACATTCCACAGTTAGTACCTCTGCAATGTCATATTTGAGTTCCTTCAGAACTCTTGGGTGAATACCATTTTGTCCTGGTGACTTATTACTGTTTAATTTATCCATTTGTTCCAAAACCTCCTCTATTGACACCTCAATAGGGGACATTTCCTCTGATTTGTCACTTAAAAATTGCTCAAGTGTGGGAATCTCCCTCCCATCCAGGTTTTTCCAGGTTGTGTCATGCTGCATTGTCATGTAATGATTAATTTTAATTGTCCTTTTGATTAACAAATTCTTAAATAATTTGCTAAACTTGACTGCTTTATTAAGAACACACCTTTTTCAGTAAAGTAGGAACAGCTTACTGTATGAAAGTATTATTCAGCAAGGAAAGTATGCATTATAGATGACAAGACTTGTTGTCTTACTTAATGTAGCTTTAAATGAGATCTTGTAATCATTACCATATACTGTATGATAGCTACATAAAGTTGTAATAACCTTGTAAATATAAGAAATAACATGTATAAACTATTGTATTTTAAATAGTTTGAACAAAATCTATAGTTTTCTGGTTGTAGATGAACCTATGCAAAAAATTAATGAAGAACAGATTAATCATAAACACTAAAGATGCAGCATTGTGTTGTGTAGCAGAAATAGTTCCTCAAATGTGCCAGGAAAAATAGATAGATGAATCACAATGTTATATTTTCAGAATTTATAAGAGAAGGTCTTTTACACAGATTCCACTTAGGTATTACATTGTTTAATGTATAGACAATGTATAGTGTGGATCTTCGAAGTATAACTTTAACAACTATCAGAGTAGCAGCCATGTTAGTCTGTATTCGCAAAAAGAAAAGGAGTACTTGTGGCACCTTAGAGACTAACAAATTTATTTGCACATAAGCTTTCGTGAGCTACAGCTCACTTCATCGGATGCTGTAGCTCACGAAAGCTTATGCTCAAATAAATTTGTTAGTCTCTAAGGTGCCACAAGTACTCCTTTTCTTTTAACAACTATCTGCACCAAGTAGAAACTTATCCTCTGCATTCTGCAGCGTGGGTCTATCAGTATTCTGATTTCAGTCCATGCATGGAACTTTCACTTACACTTGTGACAGTGCTGAATGCAAAATGAATGTAGCAACAGAGATCTGAAGTATTGCAGAGCAGAAGCGAGAATTTTGTTCCACATTTCTGTTGTCCATAATCCTCTAAATTTCTTTATTACAATGTTTTTGCAAAATTCTTTGACTACTAACTGTCAGATGTTTTATTAAACTCCACTCTGATGGAGACTGTTGGCCCAGTCCTTCTGTCCAGATTCAGGCAAGCCACTCTGTGAATTCAGTAGGAGTTAGGGCTGCAGTGTTGGACTCTAAAGATGTTCTGGTTTTTTTCCTCCCTCTTCCTCCAAAACCCCCCACAAAAACCAAAACCAAACCAAAAGCCATTAAAGAGTCATTTTGATTTGGGGCCCGATCCTGCAGCCGTCACCTACTGAAGTGACTCATGTTACCTTAACAGGACTACTCATTTAAGTAAGGCCTACAGGATCAGGCCATTAGGCCTGTTGCATCGTACTTGCTTCTTATGTGTTATGTGCATGTAACCAGAAGAGGGAGCAAAACTTCCATCTTTTAAAAACAGAGTCATAATATTTAGAAACCCAAAAAAACTACCCAGCTGTAAGGAAAAATCTCAGTGTTGGCTTAAAAACAACACATTTGCTCATTTGCAGTGTCTCTTTGACCAACAGATCTTGGTTGAATAAAAGATATTACCTCACCCAACTTATCTCTCTAATATTTGCTCATTGTTATTTAAATATATTCATACAATTTGAAAGTTCCATTTACCCATTAAATTAATACTTCAAATCTATTGATTTTATAGTTTTATGAACTGTATTTAGTGTTTTTTAATATTTGGCAAAATCAATAATATTTATTCTAACAATAGAAAGGTATTTTGGTTTTGGGAAGAGGTGATTTCAATTAGGCAGTGATGCAGGTAGTGTTCAGCTAAGTATTTTGTTTGAGTAATGGTACATAAGTATTTTCTTTTAAATTCTCGAGGAATAGGAGTCTATATACACTTCCCCCCCCCACCCCCTGCAAAAAAATGGAAGAAACGACCAGTACAGTACATTATTAAAAAAAAAATTAACCAGACATGGATGGTATTTGCGTTTAGAGAGTACTGCAATTAGGATTCCCATTCCATTCCCCTAAGTGATTTGCTACTACAAATAATTGAATTACCAAAAGTCTGTGAAAGAAAATATAACTGGAAGAAAAAATTAAACTAAACTGTATTAGAATACATACTAACTATAGTAATAATATAAAATATAGACAGCTGGCTCTATTTTTATCAGTGCCCAAAGGATGTACACTAAAACTCTTCATGAGCCCTAGTAAGTGTTGTTCATATACATTTCCACTGCAGTCACAGGAAGGAACAAAGTACAAGTTGTTTTCAGACCGTGTAGACTCAACAAGGAAGTTCAAGCCAGAACAATAAACAATTGGGAGAGCATGTATTGTATATATTTTTCTATAACATTAAAGATAGTTAAAACTAATATGCAAGAAAAGATTTAAAAATGAACACAGAATTATTTACACACATAAAGGGAGTAGGAAGAAGGGCTCTTAATATCTGAACCTTATGGATTGATCTCTTTTAATGAAAAATTATTTGACACTCAAAGTCACATTTTGTCAAAATAACTAACTCCTGCAATAGGCACTAGTTGATAATACAAGATCGATGACGGGTTCTCAAACTGGGGGTCGGGACCCCTTAGTGGGTCGCGAGGTTATTACATGGGGGGTCATGAGCTGTCAGACTCCACCCCAAACCTTGCTTTTCCTCCTGCATTTATACTGGTGTTAAATATATAAAAAAGTGTTTTTAATGTATTAGGGGGGTCATACTCAGAGGCTTGCTATGTGAAAGGGGTCACCAGTACAAAAGTTTGAGAACCACTGATCTATGATGAGTCTTTAATAAGAAAGAAAACCAGTTCCTTGAGGTGGTATCAAATTGAATACTGGCTGTGCCATTCTGGAATTAATTCTAGGAATCTGGCTTACTAAGATTAAAAATAATTACGTAGATGAGTTACGATAAGTTTTGTAATATCAGTTGTGTAATCATCTCTAAACAAAGAACATGGTAATAAATTGATAGCAAAATGAAATGTATAGCAAATCAATATATACAGTATGTGTGTATTACACTACCTAGGATAGACATTGAAGAGTTATTGAATAATCCATAAAAACTTGTGGCCAAATTATCAACTGTTGATGGGCACTGTAAGAGATAAAAATATTTGAGTATTGCTGGGTGAATGTATTGCTTGGGTGAAATGCTCTGGGTAAGAGTGTGATAGGATTTCCATTATAAGATCCTATTTTCAGAGTTTATAACATGACTGAATACAAGCTGGTGTATGACACGGCCCAGAGAAATGGTGTTATCATTACTAAATGTTGATATAATTGGATTTTTATAAGATACACTGTAGAAATTGTATTTATATAACATATTGAGTATAAAGGGTCTGGAAAGCTGTCCTGATGGGGCAGCTGTAGATTCTTCTGGTGTGAGGAAGTCCGACACTGGCATAAAGCCAACACAGCTGGGTCTATGCCATTCCTTCCTGGCCTTCCTGACATGAGCAGCATGTTAAGATGGAAGGTGGGATTGGAGTTGTTCCAGATAATATAATAGGTTCTGGCTGGCTCAGATATGAGGGAAGCGCAACAATGTTTTAAAGCCACTTTTGCCCTCCTCCCACTCCTATGCCAAGTGGTGCTTTAACAACTGAGAATCTGGCCTAAAGTGTGCATATGTATTGACCACACTGTCTTTTTTCATTCTCTTAACACTCAGAAGAGGACTTTTCATTGTAAAGTAAAAATTTGTATAATGTGGACCAGGCCTTTTGATGGTCTAATAAATCTATCCCTACTTCACATCATTCATCTTTCTTACTCTATTAGTGCATGAGTATTTGACATTACATGTAATTTCTCTGCCTTTGACAATTTATGTAATAGGATTAACAGTATTTCAATTTGCTGCTTTGTATTTCATAAGTCACTCATCAGAGCCGCCCTTGATTAATTTTTACAGTAGTTGTCTCCAGACATTAGTAAGACTATAATTCCTTTTTGGGGATTTATTTATAGTGTGAGGAATAGAAAGAAGTTCTCAGAGTTTTCAACTGTAAGGAAAGGTCACTACATTAAGTTTGTTCTAATTCAAAAAGCGAAGACTTTCTGGTGATTTAATTGAAATTTTAGAAATTTGGAACTGAATTGATAAAAACGGATTCAGAGAGACTGGATTTAATCTAAAATATTGGAAATTTGGATAAAATGGAAAGTGCATGAAAAAGGGTTTGATGCACAGGGTAAATAACGTATAATTTTAGCTTACCAAGGGATGTTTTCTCCCCTACTGCAGAACAACACATGGAAAGGGGAGAACTTACATAGGAAAGATCCAGAGCTTCAGTAACCCTGCAATTTTGCTGCATTATCACTAGCACTGCAGTTTTGCATCATCCCAATTCATGTGAAGGATTGGTGGGGGTTAAGAAGTAGCCAAGGGCATGGACAAGGGCAGTCACAAAGTCTGAAAATTTACATGTTATTATCATTTATTATTTTGATATTGCCAAGAGAGTGTTATACACTGCATAGTGAGTAAAGACATGGGAAACCCAGTGAATATTAAGGTCAATGATTGCATCCCCCATGTCTAATAGTAAACATCCTGTATCTATCCAGCTGTCAAATCTTCTTAGCTTTTGAAGGCTATAGAACTCTGCATGAAGATTTTATCTTCTACTTGGTGCAGGACCCCACTAAATCTAAGTTGGCTCTGTTGTGTGTTTTTTCATTGCTCTTAGACCTTCTGTAAACATAAAGCAAACACTTGATACAGGAGAGATTAAATGGTCATATTATGTTATATGCTGTCTGGACTTGACTTTACTTATTCCTTGACTTTAGCAAAGCTTTTGTCACGGTCTCCCACAGTATTCCTGCCAGCAAGTTAAAGAAGTATGGGCTGGATGAATGGACTATAAGGTGGATAGAAAGCTGACTAGATCGTCGGGCTCAATGGGTAGTGATCAATGACTCCATGTCTAGTCGGCAGCCGGTATCAAGCGGAGTGCCCCAAGGGTCAGTCCTGGGGCCGGTTTTGTTCAATATCTTCATTAATGATCTGGAGAATGGCATGGATTGCACCCTCAGCAAGTTTGCAGATGACACTAAACTGGAAGGAGAGGTAGATACGCTGGAGGGTAGGGATAGGATACAGAGGGACCTAGACAAATTAGAGGATTGGACCAAAAGAAATCTGATGAGGTTCAACAAGGACAAGTGCAGAATCCTGCACTTAGGACAGAAGAATCCCATGCACTGCTACAGACCAGGGACCGAATGGCTAGGCAGAAGTTCTGCAAAAAAGGACTTAGGTGTTACAGTGGACAAGCAGCTGGATATGAGTCAACAGTGTGCCCTTGTTGCCAAGAAGGCCAATGGCATTTTGGGCTGTATAAGTAGGGGAATTGCCAGCTGATCAAGGGATGTGATCATTCTCCTCTATTTGACATTGGTGACGCCTCATCTGGAGTACTCTGTCCAGTTTTGGGCCTCACACTACAAGAAGGATGTGAAAAAATTGGAAAGCGTCCAGTGGAGGTCAACAAAAATGATTAAGGGACTGGAACACATGACTTAGGAGGAGAGGCTGAGGGAACTGGGATTGTTTAGTCTGCAGAAGAGAAAAATGAGGGGGGGATTTGATAGCTGCTTTCAACTATCTGAAAGGGGGTTCCAAAGAGGATGGATCTAGACTGTTCTCAGTGGTAGCAGATGACAGAACGAGGAGTAATGGTCTCAAGTTGCAGTGGGGGAGGTTTAGGTTGGATATTAGGAAAAACTTTTTCACTAAGAGGGTGGTGAAGCACTGGAATGCGTTACCTAGGGAGGTGGTGGAATCTCCTTCCTTTGAGGTTTTTAAGGTCAGGCTTGACAAAGCTCTGGCTGGGATGATTTAGTTGGGGATTGGTCCTGTTTTGAGCAGGGGGTTGGACTAGATGACCTCCTGAGGTCCCTTCCAACCCTGATATTTTATGATTCTATGATACTTCATGTGAACTCATTGGAAAAGAGAGGAGGAGAATAGTCAAGGAACCATTGCCTAGTTAGCTGAATAAAATAGTTCAGTTTACCATTAGTTGTGGCATGACTAATGATAGTAAACAGAAGAAAGAGCACTAGAAGCTTTTAGAATTTCATTGACATGTTTTATAGAGCTTCACAGGAGTCCAGGAAATGGTTTTGTGAGAACCTACTTCCACCGTTTTTTCAAACCAGAAACAGCTAAAATGGGCTCTTTGTTTGTAGTAGTAGTGTTGCTGCTACCAACCAACGTATTACTCACCTGAGGCAAAAATTCTGCTACTGTGTGCATAGAGGCTCATATGGTAGCAGAACTGGTATTATTCTGCTCCATAAGAGGTGGGTATGATTCTGGAGAAATGTGCATGGGTTGCACGCCCCTTATATAGCACGTAGCTCAGCTCCACAAGAAGAAGAGGACAGTATGCTGCTATGTGCATCCTTCAGTGCCTACGGGGGGGACATGTTGGGTGTTTGTGCATGACTACATTATTGGTCTGAAATAGCTGAATAGAGTGACTGAATAGTAGCTCTGTAGCCATTCCAGGCTTAGGGGAAGATGCCTCCCATATTTTCCTTAGCCCGCTGTCCAATGCTCAGTTCAATTAGCTGGTGTGGGAACTTGATTCTGGATTTGGTCCTAAATGCAAAACTTCCATAATGCCGGGTTAAGGGCCAGATGCTGGGGTACATCTGAGCTGCATTTGGTGCAGGTCAAGATGAGAACAAAGGTCATTGTATGCCATCTTTATGTCCTTCCCTCTCCTGGAACTCACTGTCTACCAGTCCTGTACTTAGCATGAACAAGAGAAACCTCTAGGTTGGTCTACTTTACACAAGCTGTCATAAGGCCCCCAAAACTATTCCAGTGTCTGAAGGTCAGGGATATCTTACCCATGCCCCCTCAATAACCACATCCTCTAGCCCAGTGGCATAGGAGTTGCTATGAATTCCACTAAGCAAAGGAAATCCTTCATTGGCTGGATCCATCATTGTTACACCACCTTTGGCATGGTGGACTGCAGTGCCTCCGAAGATTTGAGTTTAAACTTAACAACGTTACAAATTTAAAATGAAAGAAAATGGAAACACTAAAGTTTCCCCATCCAAGTTAACTTGGCCATGACAGAACAAGGAGTAATGGTCTCAAGTTGCACTGCGGAAGGTTTAGGTTGGATATTAGGAAAAACTTTTTCAATAGGAGGGTGCTGAAGCAGGGGAATGGGTTACCTAGGGAGGTGGTGGAATCTCCTTTCTTAGATGTTTTTAAGGCCCAGCTTGACAAAGCCCTTGCTGGGATAATTTAGTTGGGGATTGGTCCTGCTTTGAGCAGGGGGTTGGACTAGATGACCTCCTGAGGTCCCTTCCAACCCTGATATTCTATGATTCTATTCTATGATTCTATGTGGTACTTTCTTCATTTTTATTTTGTCTGGTTAAATATCTAACATTAATGGACTTCATATACACAGTAGTGTGGGATTTTAGTGGTACCCTGTGAGAAGTGAAATATGCTATCCAAGTCCATGGGGACTGGAGGCTTCTGATAACATTTTCAGACTAAGGTGCATAAGGTTAGGCACTTTGATAAATGACCTGATTTTCATAGGTGTTCCATGCCTACAGCTCCTAATGAGAGCAATGAGTCCAATTAGTGCTGCTGTCGATGCTCAGCACTGTTGAAAAAAATCTATTCTTAATGCCTCTGAGAATCTCTGCTTATCTGATCTTAGAGAATCATTTCAGACTTACTTGGCTTGGAAACAGTTGATCATAAATGCAATGCAATAGCTTTAAAATTGAAATGCCAGTCGTTATGGAACATGGCATTATACATTTTGCATCATCTTCTACACTAAGAAAGTAGGCTTCCTCCCTGATGTTGACCCTGACAGGCTAACACATATTTAAACATGACTTGTCCTGTTTATAGGCGGTACAGAGTACTGTTTAAAATCGTGTTAGTTAAAGCGTGTTGGCTAATACATTTTAGAAAGCAACCTGTTTTGCTAGTCTAGATATGGCTTTAATGTCAATTTGTAAGTTGTTGCCTAGACTGATTTTTTTCTACACCAAAATAGCATAAATTAAGACCATAAGAATGGCCATATTAGGTCAGACCAATGGTCCATCTAGCCCAATATCCTGTGTTCTGACAGTGGCCAATGCCAGGTGCTTCAGAGGGAATGAACAGAACAGGTAATCATCAAGTGATCCATCCCCTGTCACCCATTCCCAGCTTCTGGCAAACAGATGCTAGGGACACTTCAGAGCATGCTTTTGCATCTCTGCCCATCCTGGCTAATAGGATACTCAATGAACTTATCTAGTTCTTTTTTTGAACCCTGTTATAGTCTTGGCCTTCATAACATCCTCAATGTTATGTGTAAAAAGAAAAGGAGTACTTGTGGCACCTTAGAGACTAACAAATTTATTTGAGCATAAGTTTTCGTGAGCTACAGCTCACTTCATCGGATGCATTCAGTGTTATGTGTATAACATCAAAATACGTGTTGTAATGTGACTTCCATAGTGACCACTCTTTTTGATAATGTCAGATTACATGACACTTTATCCTTGATTCCTTGATGTGTCCAATGATCAGTATAGATGTCAGTGGTATTAGTTTTTATCAGCATTGCATTGATAATTCAAGTGGCACTACAGATGTTGTGTGTGTACTCTAACTGGTGAGATTAAGTCACTATTTGTTTATAGGACAGAAATAGATAGAACTGGGGAAGATCATTTCATTAAATTAATACTTCCAGAATTTTCAGAAGTTAACTTTAGATATTATATCACCATAGAGTTACAGAATCTGTTTAGTAATATAGTCATCATAATGGGCGTGGGTTGCTTTTCTGATATTGAAAAGTGAAATGGAGTAGCATCAGATCAGAAGGCTTGAAGGATGTATACAGGTGCTTTTCTACATTTTGACACAAAGGTGTATTCATCCTCCTTTATAATGACAATGGAAGAGTCTGGAACAATGTCCATTTATGGCAAATTGACTGTGTGATTACACAGTGGGAAATGTGCTTCACTACTCTCATGATTTTTCCCCACTGGTGATTGTGGGTGTGATCCTGTAAACATGCCCATGAATAACATTTGTGAGTAGTCCAAATGGTTTGCTGGGTCAGCAAAGCAAATGCCCAAATGTCCAAAATTAAGACAAAGATTTATCGGGCATAGTACTATCCAACTGTTTAGGCCGATATTAAAGGAACTAGCACGTGAAATTGCAAGCCCAATAACAAGGATTTTTAATGAATCTGTAAACTTGGGGGTTGTACCTGTTTAAGAAAGGGGGGAAAAGAGATCCAGGAATTGAGAGGTCCATTAGTTTGACCTCAATTGTATACAAGGCCTTGGAACAAATTTTGAAACAGAAAGTAGTTAATGATATAGAGATAATCAGTAATTGAAATAAAATAAACATGATTTTACAAAAGGTAAATTGTGCCAGAGTAACCTGATCTTTTTCTTTGCAAATATAACTGATTTTTTAGACAAAGGAAATTAAATAGAGCTAATCTACATGGATTCCAGTAAGGCATTTGTTATAGTTCTATATGGGAAATTATTAGTTAAATTGGAGAAGATGGGTATTAATATTAAATTGAAAGGTGGGTAAGGGACTGATTAGGGGGAGATTACAATAGGTCATACTGAATGGTGAACTGTCAGGTTGGAGGGAAGTTACTAGTGGAGTTCCTCAGGGATCAGTCTTGGGACTAATCTTATGTAACATTTGCATCAATGCTCTTGGCACAAAAAGTGGGATTGTGCTAATAAAATTTGCAGATGACACAAAGTTGGGAGGTATTGACCTAAATACTGAGGAGGACCAGAATAACATACAAGAAAATCTGGATGGCCTTGAAAACTGGAATAATAGAAATGGAATGATATTTAATAGTGTAAAGTGGAAGTTCATGCACTTAGGGATTAACAACAAGAAATGTTGCTATAAGATGGGGGTGTAGCAGTTGGAAGTGGCAGAGGAGAAGAAACACCTTGGTGTATTGGTCAATCACAGGATGACTGACCCACCAATGTGATGCAGCTATGAAAAAGGATAACACAGTCTTAGGATGCATCAGGTAAGGAATTTTCCAGTAGAGGTGGGGAAGTCTTGTTACCATTATACAAGGCACTGGTGAGCACTCATCCAGAATACTGTGTGCAGTTCTGATCTCCCATGTTTAAGAAAGATTAATTCAAACTGGAATAAGCAGAGAAGGGCTTCTAGGATAAACAGAGGACTGAAAAACATACTTTATGAGAGAAGACTCAAGGAGCTTTACTTGTTTAACCTAAACAAACAAAGGCTGAGGGGAGATATGATTGCTTTCAGTAAATACATCAGGGGGATAAATACCAGGAAAGAAGGAGCGCCAGTGCTGACACAAAAAAACAAATGGATATAAACTGGCCATCAACAAGTTTAGGTTTGAAATTAGACAAAGACTTCTAACCATCAGAGGAGTGAAGTTCTGCAACAGCCTTCCAAGGGGAGTAGTGGAGGCAGAAAACTAACTGGTTTCAAGACTGAGCTTTATGGAGGGGATGGTGTGGTGAGATTGCTTACAATAGTTTGTAGCCTATCTGCAACTGCTAGTAGCAAATATCCCCAACGGCTGGTGATGGGACACTTGATAGGCAGGGCTCTGAGTTACTGCAGTTAATTCCTTCCCAGGTGTCTAGGTGGTGGATCTTGCCAATGTGCTCAGGGTCTAACTGATTGCCATATTTGGAGTTGGGAAGGAAATTTCCCCCTGGTCGGATTGGCAGAGACCCTGCTTTTTTTTCATGTTATTCTGCAGCATGAGTCACTTGCTGGTTGAAACTAGAGTGAATTCTCTGTAACTTGAGACTTAAAACAAGATTTGTGGACTTCAGTAACTCAGCCAGAAATTATGGTTCTATTACAGGAGTGGATGGGTGAGGTTCTGTGGTCTGTGATGTGCAGGAGATGAGACTAGATGATCAGGATGGTCCCTTCTGGCCTTAAAGTCTATGAGTCTAAATTCCCCTTTAGTAAGAGATTAGGTTAAAAAAGCTTTAAAACCTAAAAAAGAAGATTGCTGAGGCCAGTTTAACCCTAGGAAAAGATGGAGAGTAAATCTTTAGGCCCAGAATATTATAACAGCCAAAGAAAGAAATTTCAGAATCGTTCTGAATCAAGAAAATGATGTCCTGGATGGCGGAGGGTACATAAGCTTCTGTTGACAACTTACCTTGGTGATGAGGTCAGATATGCTCATTTACACAGTATAGGAATCTGGAGGCTATTTACACATTATGAGAGTGCTAATTGAGTAATATATTACCCTTAATATACCAAATGAAAGAAAACCAAACCCAAAACTTTATCATAAACTGTAAGTTAAAACATTGAATATTTATGATTTTTTTAAATGGCAACCTCAACTATAGTTGGCATAAATATTTTAATAGAAACTGCAGGTAACTCAGATAATGTATTTGTTAAAAATAGGCTGTTGATTTGAAAAGAAACATACATAGTTGTTGGTTTTATTTTTTCTTTGTTTGTTTGAATTATACATTTGCAAAGCCTTTTTTACCAAAATATTTTTGGTAAAGTCCTTTTAACTTACAGAAATATAAAAATATACTAAAACTCTGTAGATTATAAACACACTAATGTTTAAAAACTGATCACTGTGCACTATATCAGGGGGTCACAACCTTTTTCTTTCTGAGGCCCGCCCAACATGCTATAAAAACTCCACAGCCCACATGTGCCACAACAACTGTTTTTCTGCATATAAAAGCCAGGCTCAGTGTTAGGGGCTAACGAGTAGGGCAATTTGTCATGGCCCCACAACACAGGGGGCCCTGGGCTTCAGTCCCATACAGTAAGGCTTTGGCTTTCTGCCCTGGGCTCCATTAAGTATAATACCATCCCTGCTTGGCGCACCCCCTGAATCCTGATTGCGGCCCCCCAACCCCGGGTTGAGAACCACTGCACTATAATATACACTTTTTTCCTATTCAAAATGTTAAATATAGCAGAGAGAGCAACCAAAATATTTGGTAAATTGTATGGGGATTAATATATATTGTATGTCCTATTCTGTATTTTAAGACATTTGATAAAGAAAAGTAATGAAAGAACTCAAGTTTTGGCCTGCCAGTTACAGTTTACCTGTTTAGATTAAGCTGTTCCAAATGATGTTAGGTGTCTTATAATGGAAGTTACATAATGTTTCTGACAAGCTCTGATTTCTTTTGGTTTATGCTAGAAGTTACATGGGAGGACCAGCAGAAAAAGGTGAATGGTACAATAACTGATGACAAACCATTGCCGAAAAAGAAACACCATTCTGAGCCAGGTTTGTCAGGGTTTGGAAAACCACATGAAAGCATGAGACTATAGAAGCATTGCATTACATTTCATGCTTTTTTAATGAGTGTGTGCTTGATGTATCTTATTTTTTCTCTTTGGTGTGAAATTTTTAGTATGTAGAGACCATTTAGTTTAGTGTTGTACACAGTTCTGTTTTAGATTAGCAAAAGTAGATTCACTTGTGTAAGCAATTGTGTTAGACTGCACATGCATTAGAAAAAGAAATAATTTGGCTTAATATTAGCATTAGTTTGCTTTTCAGTTTCAATTCTATTTTGATTTATATATGTGTGTGAGTCTCAGGAATCCAAGTCTGAGTTCTGCTAATCCTTATCTTGGTTAATCCCAACCAAGGTATACACTACATATAAGGAGGTGGGACACTCACCTCCCAAGATCTTGAAACAGAATCTTTCCTGCTATGTCAGACGTCGCTTAAAGCATAAACAAGGCTCAACCATCCTTGTCTTTCCAGTGCCACTCTTTGTATGTATCCAAGATAGGAACTCTTAAATCTGGGTTTGGAAATGTAGCCCCTATCCTACAGAGATGTGCATAGCATTGAGCTCAATGGGTCTACTCACATATTTAAAGTTTAGAATGTACTTAAGTCTGTGTACCCTAACGTGCAATATCAATAAAGCTCCTCTGTGCAGAAGACAGAAATTTCTCGGGAGCTAATCTAAGATTGTAGAATGAACTACCCCAGGAACTAATGACTATTGCAAACCTCACTGTCACATTTCTAAACAAAAACACCCAACCCAAACAAGACACTACATAGAACACAATTCTCCCTTGGGGAGAGCATGAGAGAACAAACAACATGTGGCAGGTGTCAGTCACATCACTATTCATGCAAGTAAAGGTTTGTAGGATTGGCCTTTGTGCAACAGAGTTGTTGCTGTCTGTTGGGTGACTGCTATGAGCCAGTTGGGAAAGTTTTACTCCATTTTTATTTAGTCCTTACTTATCGGTGGAGGATTTGTCATTGTAAGGATTTACTAAGACCCATCAAAGTGAGTCCTATGCATTTTCTAATTGAGTGCTGTTCCCAAATATAAAATATACATTCTAAAATAAATTAGCTGGGTAAAAACATTCACATTTTTAGGAAAATAATCCTAATTTTTTTTAATAATTGTGACTGTATGAGCCTGTTCAATATTCTGAACATGATGTACACTTTATATATCTTCTGGTAAAGGTTTTAAATTAATAAATGAAATGGATGTTTAACCATTTAGTTCTGTAATCAAGAGAGCATTTTGAGATACAGTATGTTAAAAAAGATGCTATATGAGAAAATAGTGGGTTACCTTATTAATATAATTCAATAAATGACATCACATACCATCTTTTGAACATACTGTATCTCAAAATTCTCTGCACTTGCAGAATCAAATTTTAATTAATAGCATCAGAAAGAGAAATCAATAGCAGATTCTGGCCTACATTTGAGCAGCTCTGCACTATTCTGTTATTGCAACAATGCTCTAAAGGTAGTTTAGCCAATCACTGGGGGGGATTCCCCCTATGAATAACAAAGCAGTTACATTAGACACTGTTACTCAATCAAGCTCTCAGCAGATTGTTTCAGTCCTCCAACTTGGGTGGTCACATGACCAAGCTGGAGGACTACGATAATCTGCTGACTGTTTGGTTGAATTAAATAGGATTGCAAGTAACTGTGTTGCTATTGACTAATGACTGGGATTGACTCTGAGATTTTGTGATAAAAAATTAGTTGAGAGAGGGTCCCAGTCTTCTGATTTCTTGAGGAGGAATGCAACAAATTTGAGGTATGCAGGGGAGATGTTGAGTGAGAAACAAATGATGTAAGAGAATTTGTATTCAGGGAGTTTGCTGAAGGGGAAGTCAGTTAGCTATACATATTCCTTGCTCAGACAATCTTTTGATCATAGGTCAACTCCCAGTAAATTGAAAACCAGGGAGATTTAGTTAAATATAAAAATTAATAATTCAGTCAGTATGTTATTCCTTGTATAATTTTGTTGATATGAAAATCAGTACAATTACAGAATTATGAAATGTTTTCCAGTTTTTAATTGCCTCCAATTTTCATTTCATTCTGACACAGAATTTTTATTGATTACACATAATTGCATTGTAGTATTTGTCAGGGGGAAGCAGGAGGATTTTGCAGATGTATATAGAGTAGTTTCATTAAGGGACATACGTTAAGACCAGTGGGATGCAGTTTTGGTTTTTGAATCCAGGTAATGATTCAGGCTTTTTGTACTGGGGAAGAGATACTTTTTCTCTCCTTCCCCTTGTGGGTCAGAGAAGACTTCACTTGAATTTTTGGGGAGCCTTGAATTGTTAATTCCCCACCTTAATAATTAACAATAATAACTTTCCCTGATCTCCCATTCAACACCCATTTTTGCATCCAGAAATTTTGGATAAGCACATGAGCTGAATGTTTTTGTTGATCAGCACTGAAAAATTACTACATTGACAAAAATTAGATTTCAGAATCAACAATTTATTCTGATGAATGAGACAGTTCACACTTCTCTGAAAGATATTTTTTCAAGTTATCTTTTTGTAGACTCAATAACACTGCACTGCATCAGTTTACACTTAGTTCACATTCTGATTGTTTTCTGCACAAATAAATAAATGCTAGAAACTTTTTTAAAATAAAGGATTTGATATAGTAGCAAAAAGTAATCAGAAAATAAGATAAAACCTACAGAAATAACCAGGACAAGAATATGATCTCTAATGTGTTTTAAGTAGAAATATTTTGAATTAAATTTTAAAATGATAACATCTGCATGTTGTTCACAGAATACATCTGCATGTGTATATAAAAATGTTTGAAAAAATAGATAACTATTTCAGGTAATTGAAATGAATAACAATAAGGATGATCTGCACCTTGTGTAGCACATAATATTTGAGAAATAGAGATTTTGGCAGAAAATCAGTCAGAACTCTAAACAAATTTTACCCAAGATGTTAAAATACAGTAATGGAGATGGAAATGATGTAGAGCAAACTGTGCTGTACAACTGAAATGGCCTTATTTCTAGGATAATGAAAGAAATTAAACTAGTTGGAACATAACCAACTAATTAACCATAACCATTAAGTAACACAAATTCATTACCTGATCTCAGCCAGGTCTTTGTCATAGCCAAGATGTAAGTATCAAATGCTGAAAGTATCATTGATGAAAAGGGACTAATTTTGTAATGACCTAAACTTTAACACTTTCATTATTTTTCATAGATTTTTATAAAATGGGCTGATAGAATTAACCTGAATGATATTGTTTTGTATGAAGAGATTAAACAATACTCACTAAATTAATCTGGATAACATCCCCTATGTATTATTTCCCAAGGAATGGCAATCTATTTTATCTTATCTATTCTATGTAATCTATTTAGGATCTGATTCTACACATATCACCATGTTATTACAGAATCTTTAAACCCCAGATTTAAATTAATTATTATACAAAATATTGTAGTGTGTCAGAACCTTAAAGAGGTGCCTAAAGGAATATGATTTAAAAATAACAATGTGGAAAGATAGTTCAAGCCAAGGCTTAAAAGGTGGCTCTGTTCTGAAAAGTGGCTTTTGAAAAGTTGCATTGCGGAGTTTTATATTTATTGTGTGTCAGTGATTTCCATTTCAGTTCTGCTCTTTCACAAATAAAAATTATATTTTTTCCCTAACTGTTAGTCTGGTAAACTTAACCTGATCTCTGAGAATCAAGCTAGATTCATTCCTTCTCAGGCATCATTACCAGTGACAAGGTTTGGTAAGTCAAATTCTGCTGTTAGTGACACATTTTACTTTTATCTTCAGAGGGTTTGTACAGTATTGGCCTTTGATGGGGTGAAACCCTCATCACAGGCAAGAAAGGGTTAAGAGCCCACTTAGTCACTTTCATTTCACCTGGTTAGAAATTGAAGTTACTTGTCAGCCAGAGAGGGTGGGACTAAGAACTAAAGAAGGGTCACATGATTACTCAACAGGCATGTGGGGTTTATAAACAGATTGAGAGAGTTCAGGCAAGTTCCTATGAAGGGCCCCAGTGCCAAAGATGGTCGGAGGTTAGAGACCTCAGGAAGACATAGGCTGGGCGGGAAAGTGATTGATACAGATTCTGGGGAAAGGCAGTGGGACCCCAGGAAAGAGTTTAGCTCAGGGACCAGAGGACAGATTGATTCTTTAGGACTTTGTTACCCCGGAAGGGGTCTGAACTAGACACTTCTCAGCAGGAAGGCTGAGTAGCAAGCAAAGGTAGATGGCCTACTGGAGGTGCTAGTGGGGAAAGACCCCTGCAATGCTGTGCCCAGCCACGAGGGGGCACCCTCAAGATGAGGGCACACTATAACATGGCCTTGTACTTGGAGCTTAGTAAGTATTTCTGTTAATACATGAATAGAATAGAATGTCTATTGTCTCTTTACTATTAGTAGAAGTAAAAACTAGGAAAATCTTATTTTTTTCATGAAAGGAAACAGGCAACACTCAGAATACACCCAGGGAGCAGATTTGAGGAGTATGAAGAAGTCCTTTTTACATAGCATTTTTTGGAAATATAGTCATATTTTCCAAAATCTGTCTGTTGCTCTCAGGAATATTTTTACCTGATCTGAAGAATGCCCCAGAGAGTATATGCGGTCTGTTCAGACCTCCACGGTCACAACTGCCAACGGTCTAGCTAAACTGCATAGGTACAAAGGTGGCATAAAATTCATGTTTTGCACACCAACAAATCTTTGGCCTCTGTGTGCAATGCCAATGCCTGACAAGGTAAAATAACCTAAAGACTGTTCTAATTTACATTACTGCTAATGGCTACAATGGACCACAGCTACAGCCCAGTACTGGCACAGGAGCAGCATAGGAGCACTGTGACAATCCCCCTTTTTCGGCCCACCCTCTGTGCACTACTGTTGAGAGGAGAGGTGGTGTAGAACCCCCTGTAGAGACTGTATGCGATTAGAAATCACCAACCCCACCAAATATACATACAGTGGGGTAATCTTGCCAGGATCCCCTGTCCTCCAGAAGGGACGCAGATTTCCTGAAACTTTCCAAGATGGGATTCAGCCTCTAGGTAGGAGTGGCTTTAATTTTTACCAAGAACACTTTAGGAACCGAGGCTGCACAGGCTGCGACAGGGAGCCACTAATTCAGCACAGTCCATGGCCAGGCCATCCGCTTTTGAGGCTGCATTGGACTATCTGCAGGACTGTTGGCACTGGGAAGACTGTGGGCACCTTGCACTGCTGCAGCCCCCTCCTGATGGACATTCCAGTGCTAAGGACCCTCTGCCATAGCCAGCTCTGGCATAATGAATCTAGACCAATTTGTGCAGGATGCAGTTGACAATATAACCTACATGGTCACATGGAGCATGGTATTGTTGTAGTTTATAAAGCATCTTTTTAAAACTATAAATCCCAGTTGAATTATAATATATATAGTAAAAAGAAAAGGAGTACCTGTGGCACCTTAGAGACTAACAAATTTATTAGAGCATAAGCTTTCGTGAGCTACAGTTCACTTCATCGGATGCATGCTTATGCTCTAATAAATTTGTTAGTCTCTAAGGTGCCACAAGTACTCCTTTTCTTTTTGCGAATACAGACTAACACGGCTGCTACTCTGAAACCTGTCAATATATATAGTGACTCATGAATTGGATCAGGTGAGGGCAAATTGGAAGTAAAAAGGTAAAGAGATGAAAATAAAAAGAAATAGCTCAGAATCACAAGAAATATAATTTTAGAAAGCCTACAAAAGCATTAGAACCCAGATGCATGTTTGACTAGAAATGCTTTAGAGTTTAGCAAGGGTATTTGGGGACAAATGAAGATGATAATAAAGATGTAGAGAAATGAAAGGAATTAAATGATCAGTGTCTACCACAGAAGAAGATGGGGAAATTCGTATATCTAAGGTATTCCTAATGGTAAATCAATGGCGTTTTTTTTAACATAAATTGAAATCTCTAAGTTATGGGGTAATTTGGTGGCTATTGTTCAGTAAATCACGAAGGGTAGATAGTATTTATCTATGGGTTTTGAAATAAATTAAGTGCAGAATGGCAGAAATATTGATATAGGTAAGCAATATATCCTTATGAACCATAACAACTCAAAGCTAGCGTGGTGCCTTATTTTAAATGGTTTCATGGCTCTGTGAGAGAATGTTCCACAGTCAGTGCACCACTGTGTGAACAACCTGAGGCAATACAGTATTCACCTTTTGTCCTTAACTGTTGATATAGTGGCTTCTGCTATAAACACTGCTTCCCTCTGAACTATGATGGATGAAGCATAAAGGCAGGTGGGTTAGAATTTCAGTGTCAGGAATCATACTCTGAGGCCTTGAATCCTCTATTTTCTTATGCAGTGCAAGGAAAGGGACAGAACCTCAGTCTCTTGCTCTCTACTGTAACAATGAGTGGAGATCACGTTCGGGAGCAATGTTAAACACTGGGCATAGTCCTCTGCATTGAGAGTTAGTAACTTATGTCTGATTTATTACTCTGAAGAATGTGAGGTAAAAGGTAATTGTACGTGGGCAGAGAATAGGTATACCCTATGTTGATGGAAATAAGATAGGGCAAGATGACAGGATTGGTCTATCTTGATGCTGGTAATCTTGCCAGTATCACCCTATCTCTACTGTTCCATTTTTCGAGAAGGTAATTGGTAAAGTTGTGCTGAAGAAGCTCTTGGTTCTCAGATTTCCTAGATCCCTTGGTTTTAGAACGAATAATGATACAGACACAGCACTGATCTATCGATGATCATCTGTCAATAATCTCTTGACAACGGACAAAAACTAAGTGGCCAGTTGTTTACTTTAGATCTGTCAGTTGCCTTTAATACTATATCTCATGATGTATTGTTGATATTGTACTTTCTGGCAAGGATAGATGAAGAGTTGTGCAAGGGTGATGGGGGTATATACTCTGTGAAAGAGACCAAAGGATATCATCGATCCCAACAGCTCTCTTGGGCTGATACTGCAGGTCCACATCATTTCATCTTTTTTGTTCAATGTGTATGAGAAGCAACTGGAGGAGAGATTGAAATGTTAGATTACCAAGACAGTGATATGAGTAACATGTGACACACAAACGATTATAAAAATGAAAAGGAGTACTTGTGGCACCTTAGAGACTAACAAATTTATTTGAGCATAAGCTTTCGTGAGCTACAGCTCACTTCATTGGATGCATTCAGTGGAAAATACAGTGGGGAGATTTATATACACACACAAAGAACATGAAACAATGGGTTTTATCATACACACTGTAAGGAGAGTGATCACTTAAGATGAGCTATTACCAGCAGGAAGGAGGAGGGGAAGGAGGAAAACCTTTTGTGGTGATAATCAAGGTGGGTCGTTTCCAGCAGTTAACAAGAATGTCTGAGGAACAGTGGGGGGTGGGGTGGGGGGGAAATAACATAGGGAAATAGTTTTACTTTATGTAACGATTATATGGATTGTGTAGTCTTTCAGATTTCACAGTGTCCAGAAAAAATTGGGGATTTAATGAGGTCTAGCTCGTTAAAGCTCAATCTTGACATGATAAAAGTGATTCAGAAAATATCCAGATGAGATGAAAAAGCTGATATTTGGGTTTCTCCCTGTTTTTATTAGTAAAGTGGTCAAACAGGGTCCTCTTGTATCTCTACCTGCTATTATATGGTAAAGTACAGCAATAACCAGGACTGGTTTCCTTCATCTTTCTCTGTCAAGGAAATAGCATTATTTAATCAAAGTTGCAGACCTTGCCATACTCACTCATAGTTTACAAGCCACAATTAAGGAACATGAATAACCCCCGGGTGAGAGGGAAAGTCTTAGCATTTATTAAAAAGCAATTAACAATTGAAGACAAAGAGAGTAATTGACATGTATTTCTGCCTTTCAGAGTACAAAGAAGTTAAAAGTTGAGAGTCCCAATTGTTATTTTTGGAGAGCAATATTGTTCAATGTATTTTTAATGATTTAGAAGAGGTAGCACAAAGTTAGAGTGAAGTTAGCTAGAATAAGAGAAAGATAATGAACATTCACAAAAATAGTCTAAATTCATATATGTTGAATGCCTGAACTTAGAGAATCATGAGGGACAGAAGTCTTAGGAGTCATGGATTGCTCAGTACATTTAGTGATTGTATTTAAAATGTTTCTTCTGGTTTGGATGTTTTTCCCAATTGTGAATAGAAAATATCGTGCAGAAGGATTTTAAAATGAGACCTCCGTTTATCTGTCCATTGTGTAGCAACAGTTAAAGGAGAAAATAGGATGCTTGGATTTGCAAAAACAAGATAGAAAATAATACAATGGTATCATGCTAACATTTTATCAGCTATCCGAAATATAGTGTCCAAATTTTAATTATTTGAATTAAGAAAATTTATTATTTTTATTTGACTAAATCTGATGTCCTTAGTCATCCCCATGATTCAGGCATGTGGAAGTTCTTCACATATAGAAGGAGAAGTTCTATGCCTCTCCCCTTCTTGGGCTCTCACAGAAAGCCCTCGGTGGAGTACCAGAGCCACGTGTGGGGAGTAGGCCCTGATCCAGAGGGGGACATACATATTTCCCAACAGACTGCACAGAGAATCCATGTAAGAATACAACTCTAAGTGGAAATTCGTGTCATGGAAGTCCATCAGAAATTACGTCAATTTGTTTAGAATGGAGGAAATTGAAATTGAGAGAAGCGAGGAGGAAGTCAGTGTAGTTACAGGACTTTGTACAAAGGTGCAGAGAGCTCAGAAATGTGTGGAGGTAATGAATGATGGGGAAAAGTCAAGGTTAGGGATTAAAACAATTGGAAGATTGCTGTGAGAGGAGAGTGAAGAGCATAGAGTTTGAAAATAGAAACCGTGGCATCAGTAGAAGTGAGTGGGACAAGGACAGAGCAGCAGAAAAGTCAGAAAGTTTGCTAGACCGAAGAATACAAATGGTGGATATGATTGGAAGTGAGCAATATTGAAAAAGAGCAAATGGTGATCAGAAGAAATTTATACATAGAACAGTGTTTGGGGGGAAAAAATCCCATCCAAAATTGGTGATTAAACATGGAGGTTAGTGAAAGAAAGTGAAGAGGCAGGAGAATCAAAAGGGTAACCGATACTGAAACTGAAATTACCTAGTACTAAGATAGCAGCTTAGAGTAATACGAAGACAGAGCACCAGCCATTAAAGCTTGACAGGAAGGAAGGTGGGGAGTAGATAATGTCCACTTAGAGAGGATAAAGGAAAACACAATGGATTGGGATTCAAAGGAAATGGGTGGGAAAGAGAAGAGGTAGGTAACAGAAATTGTAAGGGGAAAAAAGTTCATTGCTAACACCAGGCCCATGGGGTCATGACAGGGGAAAGAGAGGAGAAGTTATGGATAGAGGAGGCTATGAAGGTACAGCAAAGATTGAAAAGGTCATGAAAGAAAGTGAAGGTGGTTAAAATTTATAGCAGGATTTATATGTTAGGAGCGATTTCAAAAACTAGGATTATTTACTATAGGAAGAGTTAGAACTGGCCCAACTAAAGTACTCAGAATTACAGCTGGCAACTTTTTTTGGCCAATAGTAAATTCACCAAAAATGCATTTTTCCAGACACCAAACCTATTCCCAAATTTGACATGCTGAATAATTTTGGCCTATATATATTTCAGGACTGAGGCACCATTCACAAAACAGCTAAAGGAGGTGGTGGCAGCAGCCCCCTTATTAGTGTCATCCCATTGATTAGGGCATCCACCAAGAATGTAGGATTCAGGTTCAGTTCCCCCTGTCTGTCTAATGTGGAGAAGGATTTTGACTATGGGTCTGCCATATTACAGAAAAGTGCCCTAGCCACTGGGGTATGGGATATTCTGATATGGGTCTCTCTTAATCTTTACCGTTGAACTGTTCCGCTTTGTATAAATAATTAGTCACTGGGGGCCAGAGAGAGAGAGGTTCTGAGAATGACTCTATAGCCTGCTGATTAAGGCAGCTGACCGGGGAGGTGAGAGACCTAATTTCATGTCCCTGTTCCAATGGCTATTTGTTTATTTATAAATAGTGGAACAGCTTCCACAGGAGAGATTGAGAGGAACCCACATCAGACTAGCTCAGTAGGTAGAGTACTTTCCTGCAAGATGGGAGATCCCTGTTCAAATCCTTTTCCACATTAAGCAGCCTGGGGGAATTGAACCTGGGTCTCCCCCATCCCTGGGGAGGGTTAAAGCTCATAAGGGCAGGAGCAATGCCACCTACTCCTCCGGTCAGTTTGTGAATCAATCCTTTAACAATGCTTAGGAATTAAATGGTTTGTGTCAAGCAAAATGTTTAGTTCAACATGAAGTTTACTTGTCATTTTCACCAACACTTATTTTTTCAATGTTTCAGAATTGCCAATGAACTAAAAAATCAATTGTTTGCCCATTATCAAAAAAACACTCAATGATTCCTTGCTGCTCCAGGGCAACAAATTTAAAACAATTACTCCATTAATTTATTGATTTTTATGTTTATTTAGATTTCTTAATAACCCACAGCTCTAAGTTATAGTACTTCAAATGAGCAGCAACAACAATCAAATATGAAGTGCAAATGAACTTCCCAGCCCAAATCATTCAGACTAGAATAACAGTTGAATAAAATCAATATAAGATCCTCTCCTATATCTAACCACCTGCAGCCCTTAATACACATCCTTGTCAAAAGTCCACATGAAAAGGTTTATTTTTCATGGCCTCTGTGAATGGAAACAAATTCAGGCTCTAGTAGACTTGACAGGGAGTATAAGAAAAAGTCCTGCCATCTCTGTGTCTCCTTTTAAATCAGGGGTCTGTGTGCTGATTGCTGCTGTAGTGCTATTGCATAGGTGGCAGTTACAATGAAATCTTGGGCTTCTGAGTTTAAATGGAACTTGTACAGAGGTCAGGAAGGAACTTTACAGCATACCACACATATGGCTTGTTGGACTCTGTATGCATGGCAGACCAACTGTCTGATGTAACATTCTTTTTCATACTACTTTTTGTGTGTAGTTATTCCTAACTCCATTTCTGACTGCTACTTTGGACAGAATTCTTGTGAACTCTCTTATCATAGGCCTATGGAAGGCCTGATTCTATCCCAAATTGAAACCACTGACATCTTTGGGAGTAGGATTAGACCTGAAAGATCAACTTTCTGATAGCAATTACTTTGATTCAAAATAGCCAATATACCCTATACTGCAGGTAGATTGTATATAAATGTGGTAACATACCCTGAAAAATTTATTTTCTGGGGCAGAATTAGAGTTTTAATAACTTAAATTAGATGACCTATTGATGGGAGTTATCTACCATCTTCTCAGCATAGATTAATGATATATTTTTTATTAACTGGATTTCAAAAAGCCCCTCAGTGTGTAATGTCAAAAGACTGTTTGAAAATTCTTTCTGTTTTTTTATATAAACATGTAATCTGAATTTGGTTTAAAGGAACAAAATCATAACTGCAATCTATCTGCATTTCTCATTTGTATTTCTTATACACTGTGATCAGTTATATCTCTTGAGATTTGTAAAGCAGTAAGTTTGATACACACTGGATATTTTTCATGCAATACAGAGACAATGCTACCCAAATTATCTAAAGGTTGTTCTTTTATGTGTTTTCCAACCTCCTTTCTATCTATTGCCCTTATCTATGTAAAGGAGTATCTGTAGGTTCTCCATAGTCCTATTCTCTTTTTATCTAGTCATATATTTACTCCGAAAGATCAAACTACAAAATACAGTATTCCAGTTCTTTGATCTCTGTGGGGAGTTTTACATCATAGTTCTTTGATTATTGTTTTGTGCAAAAAATCTCAGTCACTGTCCAGTCTGCTGTAATGATTGTCAGTGGATGATTCTGAACTTTAAAGAACTAGCCTTTAGTAGTAGGGATCTTATATACTTGGGGAAAGAACTGGAAGTCTGAGTCTGAGATTTACAAGGAGGGCTAAAATAATTATTTGGTTTTCTCTCTGTTTGACAGGGAGATTATATTGAAACCTGATTTTTATTCCCATTTCATTATAATTGACTGCTGTTCTCCAAACTCCTCCTCTAATAATTATTTCCCTGCTCCTATCTACTCCCAGATCACCTACACTAACCCTTTCACCGTTCACCTGCCCTCAGGGACCCACTGCCTTTCTTGAGTCCTGGAGGTGGGGTGCCACTTGTCTCTATTCTCCTCATCCAGTTATGTGTGTGCTAGTCAAATGTATTTATGAGACATACAAAATCCTGGATCATCCCTGTCCTAGAATTTTCTCCATGTTCTAGGATTTTGAACAGGACACTGTGCTTCTACACACAATTAATTATATTTTGAGGACAGCAACGAAGCACTGCAGAGCTAGGATCCATAGGGGCTGCTGAGTGTCAAGATATAATGGAAGATCTGTGTATGTGAGGAGCAAAGAATATTGGAATCAAAATCTGCCAGGAGAGGAAGATGTTTGCCCTTTACTTCTATGCACTGTACTACCATTAATGTTTAATATGGGCATATCTGATTAGTGTAATTATCCTGCCTGTGGCAGGTTAAAGCAAAGTTTGACCGCAGTAATATGCAAAGTTTCAGATAGAGTTGTTTGTGCACTGAGATTGATACCTTTAATTAAATACATTTCTGTAGTAATTCACATTTTGTCATGAAAAACATTACAGAATTTTGTGTCAGAACAAGATAAAAGAATAATCAATTAACTTCTGTTTTATTCAAATGTATGGTACAATAATTGGCATTAATTTTCTTTATAAATGTATGCAGTAGAAGACATTCACATGTCCTTATTTCTGTGCAATAGGCATTTATACTTAGCATTGTTCCACATCAGAACGAACAATAGACCAAATAAATGCCAGTTCCTTACCAAAGCAATGACTACGTAAATGAACCGACTGCCTATTACTACCATGCAAATTGAACAGCCTTTCACCCCATAATTTTGCTCTCAGATGCTACTAAATTGTATCAACAAAGATTTAATTCATTAGATTAAAAGAAATAGAGAGAGAGAGTTTTAAAACTCTACTTTTTGAGATGTATGGCATAGCTTCTTAGTCAAAAGGAAACTGCTATAAATATTCATGGATTACTCACTAAAAGTTATGACATGGCAACACACCAACCCCTTTCAGTTAACCATCAGTAGAAGCAAAGGAGTACTTGTGGCACCTTAGAGACTAACAAATTTATTTGAGCATAAAGCTTTCGTGAGCTACAGCTCACTTCATCCGATGCCCACTGTATTTTCCACCGAATGCATCCAATGAAGTGAGCTGTAGCTCACGAAAGCTTATGCTCAAATAAATTTGTTAGTCTCTAAGGTGCCACAAGTACTCCTTTTCTTTTTGCGAATACAGACTAACATGGCTGCTACTCTGAAACCTGTCATCAGTAGAAGGAAGTCCTAATAGCACTTTTAATTTAGCTGCTACAGAACTTCTATGAATCAGTCATTATCAAAAAGTAAAATATTACCAATGGCAAAATTTTCTGAGTTCTTGAGACACAAGCTGACAGATGTCCTCAAATAAACAAGATACTTTTTCATATTTTCCTGCCTGGCTTGTGTTAATATTGGGCTTCTAATACATTCTGTCTTGTAACAGAAGCAGAAGAATAACAATGCGTTTGTACTGTTAAAAATTGTTTCATTTAATTGATAATGACACTGTTGGATTGTTAAAATTTAAATAAAATATACCCGAATTTTCATGACAAGTGTTGCATGAGGTAGCAAATTGGTAGTAAATATTGTGACATGTTACTAATATTATTGAAGCTAGATATTGATCATTTGGGCCTAAATCATATACCTGATCCTGCAAAGGAGCTTTCCTCATGGACTCTTATGCTGACACAGAGTCCCGTTTGCTGGAACTCCTCATGGGTAGATCCCATTGCAAAACTGGGACTTTATTCCTTTCTCAGGCCAAACTCCCCTTCACAACCTCTTAAAAAGAGATTTGGCCAACTGCAAGTGTCTTTTTCTAAGATAAGCAAATGCCTGGATATTAAAAATAACGAATGAAAAATATAAGGAGGTCGAGAGAGATTATATTTTTCCATTTTCATTTTAACACTTTCTAATAATACTTTTAGTTGAGGTAATAGTGTGGGTTTCAGGGATATGTGAATACAACATAAAACATGCTCAAAGAGCTTAACAAAGTTGGACTTTTTAATATGGTTGTGACAGTTATGTTCACATATTGCCAATACAGGATATTCAGTACCTAGGAAAAGCTGAGCTTTCGTATTCACTTGTTCATATCTTGGTATATGACATATATGTCTTGCCTATCTAGAAGGATATGTACTCATCCTAACATTTTACCTTTTCAGAATGTAGGTACATAACAGTCCTTATCAAAGCTTTCAGCTGCTCTGGTCTTTTTTTTTTAGTTTTTTTGTTTAACTTTTTACTGCTTTCATATATGCTCATTGATTAGTACCCATATTGTAAACAAATTCCTATTCAGTTAGCACAAATAAATATCAGATGCGCCTTTTACAAGTTGATTTATTGCAGAAGATTTGCAGAATTGTGGCATTTGTCAGTATGCAATAGGTTACAGTATGCCAGCTATAGTTTAACATGGAATAAAGTTAGAAATGTCATTCTTAGAATAGACATTATTAAATTTAGTAACAGATAACATTAAGTTTTGTCTTTAGCATCATTTTCAATGTATTGATTTATGCAGATGTGTTCTAATTTATATAATTTTTTTTGGAAACACAACACTGATTGCAAAACAATTGCCCAGGCTTTTCTGGGATTCTTTATATAGTGCCTGCAGATGAATTCTGATTGGGGGATGAATATAAGAGGGAAGTCTCAGGATCAGTATGGATTGCAAGTTAAAGCTAGGCCATAATTTGGCTCTGCTTATGTTTTGGAAGACAAGAATATATTTATGTTGCTGATGTTGGCAGGTCACCAACATTTGTTTAATTTCCACTACCTTTGAAGATGACTTCCCTCCACCCTGTAACTGGAAATAGACATATAGTATACTGAGTGAAACTTTCCCCAAAATATACTCATGTCTTAAATGGCAGTGCATGGTTTTGAATGCTACATTTTAATGTAAGGTACAAGGGAACGGTTGCTTCATGCACTTGACTTGTATAAATATCCTGTACTGTAAGTCATATATAATTGGTTTACAAGTGAGGGGACTAGAATGTTATCTACTCATTTGAATGCGAGAGAAAATAATTATATATTCTGTTTTTTATTGTCTTGTCTTGTTCTACATTTTGGGCTGGATAATATTGCAGTAGCACAATGTTATGATAACACAGATCAATTGCAAAATGTGTTATGTGGATTCTGGAAAATATTGGACTTTTTTGTCCTTTTGGTTCAGCATAAATAAGAAAGGAAACGAAATAATTAAAATACTTTAATAGTACAGTCCCAGATGTTGGCAATTTAAGAATGAAATCAGAGTTTGTTATCTTTAACGTTCATTTAAAGAAAGAAAAAAGTTACTTGGTTTTAAGTAGATATTGTTTCAAGAAGCTGAGTAATCCATGTCATGAACACAGTGGTAACTGCTAATTATTCTACCTTTTACTAACCAAGTCTTTCCTCAGCTTTGCAGCCAGGACTGGCATTGCAGTCAACTGTAACATTTGTTATTTCCTTATCTCTTACACTAACTCTGTCTTTCTGGTTCTTTTTCTCCAACAGTAGTTTAATCAGCTCTTTCTTGGCTTTCTTTTTTCCTTTTGGTGTCTGTTGTGTTATTTCACCCCCTTTTCTAACTCTGCACTACAAGTCTCTCTCTAAAACAATTTTCAGCCCTTTCCCTCAATGTCAGTTTTTAGCTTCTGAGTACATCCACTCACGCCCATCTCCTTTGTCTATGTCTGTCCATTATATGATATGATCACAGAAGAAGCGGAATCATCAAGGAGAAGAAACTCAGGTCTGTCTCTTATAGTGCTTTTCTCTCTGTTATTTTTTCATTTTACTTGTCCTGTGGATTTTATCATCTTGCTTGTCCTGTACATTTTATCATATCCCGTCTCACTTTCCCCTCTTAAACTTAAACACTTTATGATTGTAAAAAATTAATTTTAGATGTTTACCATTTGTGTATAGATAATTATTTTACCAGTGCATATAAAATATTTACTGCACAAAAAATATTAAGTGTTAGAGTAAATGAAATGGTGCAATATACATAAAAAAATGCCTTATCTTACTCATTTGAAACTACATATTATAGTTTTTCCAACTCACTGTTTATTCCCCATATCCGTTTTCTTTCCATGTTAGCTTCTAAGATCCCTGTCAACTCACATTGCCTACTGGTGAGGTCTGGTTTATCACTACATTCAAAAACTGTTCCAGAAGTTATAGAAACTCAAATATTTTAGCATTCTTTTTTTTTCTTGGGGAAGAGGTAGTTTCAAAATTGAAGATTTTCATTGGGTTGCATTCGATGCTCTGAGATCCTGATCTTAGCTTAATCAAATGCACTATTGATTTTAGAAGATAAACTTGTTAGAGAGTTCAAGCACTGTTCTCCCATACCAAAAAGGGTGTGATAAGAATATAAGGATGTAATGACTAAACAATGGAGAGCTGTTTGTGTAGTGGTTAATATCTATGTTGTTCAGTGCTTTTCTCAAGGCTGTGTACCTCTTATTTCTTCTGGAGATTTCATCTTTCATATCATTGCTGCTGTTTTTAGTAGTAGGTGATGAGGGAGGATAACTAGTGAGTAGCCCATCACTCACCCCATTTTTCAGGAGGGGAATGGAGGACAGGAAGCAGAGTTCTTTTGCAGGGCCTATAACAGCTGAATGGCCACTTATCCTTTAAAAGGAGCAGGGAAGGAATGACTGGAGTCCTTGCGACTCTCCTTAGTGAGGACGGAGAAGGAGTTAGGTGGAGAGGAAGACCTAGGAAAGTGAGAGCCCAGTGTAAGCAGCAGTATTGTCAACTCTGAGGATTCAAAAATCATGAGTCAGACTCCGAAATCACAACACTGAATAACTAGTGATAATAACTATTTAAATATAACTATAACTAGATATATAGATATATCTATATAGTTATATATAGATATATAGAATAACTAGTTAAAGATAAGAGATGTTGCATTCTAGTTTTTTGAGCCTTTAGGGTTCACATTTTCAAGTTTTTCTTTGCAGCTATGATGGCTAAAACCAGAGGTTTTTATGTAATAAGGTGACCACTGAGGTTGGGGCTTAAAAAAACCCAAAACAAATATTGTGAGACTTGTGATCAAGTTTGGAAGTGTCGGCAACACTGACTGCAATAAAGGAGCCTGCAAAGAAATGTGGGGAGGAGGGAAGTGCACAGAATTAATGGACCAGTGAGGAAAAATAGAAGAACCTATAGTTCATTAGTTGTGAGAGAGGGTAACAGGAGAACCAAGGACTCAATCATTCGGAGTAGAAAGAGGGAAGCCCAAATTATACTTGTCAAAGGAGGGGAGCAGAGAGACCTGGATTTATTTAAGATGTTCTCTTCTGTTTCTTTAATAACACATTGGGTCCACTATATGTAATGCAACATATAATGCTAACTTATTTTAATATGAATGTGAACATATCTAATTGAGCATAGAGTTCAAACCAGGGAATGTTTAAATATGTTAATAATGTCTGTGTAAGGAATGAATGAATAAAACATTTAGGAATGTGCAACCAAAAAACAGCATCTCATATTTTTTTGAAAATATTTTAAATAAGTGTACAATAGAGCCACAATGCCTGCTGCAGTATATATGCCCAGAGAGGCATAATCCTACAAACAAGCCCATTTAAGCAATGGGCTTGAAATGCAGCGAGGGATGTTTAGGTTGGACATTAGGAAAAACTTCCTAACTGTCAGGGTAGTTAAGCACTGGAATAAATTGCCTAGAGAGGTTGTGGAATTTCCATCACTGGATGTTTTTAAGAGCAGGTTAGATAAACACCTAAGATAATACTTAGTTCTGCCTTGAGTGGAGGGGACTGGACTAGAAGACCTCTTGAGGTCTCTTCCAGTCCTATGATTCTGTGAAACATGCATGATTGTAGTTTTCCTCAATTACTCATTTATGCCAAGGTAAACACATTAATTTTTGCAGGAACAAGATCAGGTACAGTACATGGGCATATATTGTAATTGTATGGTATCTTCTTAATTAACAACACTCTTTTCACATACTCAGATGTGGATATACCACCCATAATGCATGAGTAAATGACTTAGCACCTCCATATCTCAACATTCATCAAAGTCAGAGACAAGGTCTGGAAAATTTTATTTTTCAGAAAAGTAAGAATGGAAATGATCTAGGATAGAAATTCTTAGCCAGTTTTAACTATATCTAATCCTCCAGCTGCGCAGTATATTGCTGATAATAAATACTTTTAAATACTTTTATGAAGGTTGTAAAATTAAGCTCTCAAAACTTAGGAAAAGACAGAATTGAGGTAAGTTACGCAACCTTCATTCTGCCCCATTGTGTGTATGCATTATGACACAGTCTTTATTTACATGATCACATACTACCTTTTCCAAAGGACCCAGCATTATTCAGTGCACAGAATGCACTGAGCTCACTAAATGAATTAGGGCTATGTGGTGAGTGAGGCAGAAATGTGTAGCAATGTGTCATATTTACTGTAGAAGGTGTAGGAGGAGTGTAAAGAATAGGGCAGAGAAAGGATGATTTTGTGGTTAAAGCAGGTGAATGCCACTTAGGAGAGCTTGATTCTCTCCCTGCCTCTGCCACACACTTTCTAGGTGAGTTACTGGAACCAGATTTTTGCTGTGTGTTCCTTATGTTCTGGGAACCCAACATGAGAAGGGCCTGATTTTCACAAGTGCTGAGCACTCACAATTGCAGCTAAAGTAATTGGCAGCTGTGAAACCTCTAGCCAGAGTTGGGACTCAGGAGACCCCTATGTCTAATCCTGACTCTGATAGTGACTCACTGTGTAGCTTTAAGCAGTTCACTGTGCCGCTCTATCTCATTTCCCCATCTGCAATAGTTACCCAGCTACCTCTCAGGCAGGAGTGTTATAAAGATTCATTTATTATTCATGTAAAACTATAAAATGCTAAGTATTTGAAAAATTATGCACCATAATTGGTCAACACATGCACATTTTGTTCTTATGCTCTTTGTACTCATCTGTGAAATAGTGATGATGATAGTTTTGTATCTCAAAGGAGAGTTGTAAATATAAATTAACATTTGTGCGGCACTCAGATACTTCAGTGATGAGTACCATAGAAAACCCCTTAAGGAAATTAATAATTCCATATTCAGTGCAGAGTTTGGATGATGAGTACTATACAAGGTGTGGGGACACAACTTAATGATGAGAATAAACAAGAAATACTGAACAGTTGCCTGAGCACTGTCCTTCCTGTGGACTGAATGAGGCAAGGGTCCTGTGGACAAAATTGTATGTGATCATGTAATTAAAGACTGAACCATAATGAATAAGAGACAGAACTTGGGTTGCATGGGCAACCTTACTTCTGGCATTTCATAACTTTTGAGAGCTTGATTTTGCGACTTTAATAACATTCTACTAAATTAGATTCTGTATGTAATTTCCTAGTGTTGTTTGGTTTGTTGGTTTGTTAAAAAAACAAATTAAGTAATGTGCAATTGTAATACTTCCTTCAGGGTCATCAGGAGAAAGTGAACCCTAGCCCTTCAGCAATACAGCTTAAGCCTCTACTACTTGAACTAAAGGAGTAGTTGCAATGGCTAGCAGCTAGAGTAGGCTGTTATCCTCTTTGGACCAGCCACTACAGGAGGAAGTATAACATTTTGAAATAGTTACGTATACTGAAGTTGCTCCATTTTTCAGACATCATGGCCAACCATGGAGATTTTACAGGTCCTTTAGAAGAGGCAGTCCATCAAAGTGGATGAGAATTGGATCTGCTGTATTAAGGGATATAGATTCTATTCCCAACTCTGCCAACAATGATTTTATGTAACAGCTCAGAGGGTGGTTGAAACAGGGACAGAACAAGAATAGGAGGAAGGAGGACCTGAGCTGGTTCTCTGCCTCCACAAAGTACTCAGAGCTTCCCAAGCCTGAGCATGAGGCCGCACTGATTCCTACCATCCCTGAAATGGGGAGCAGTATGATCTGCCACTACTGGCACTTTCACTGATGCAAGGATGAACCTTCCAGAGTGTCTGCTACCATTCGTCCCCTACCACGTCCTAATCTCTCTCACACACAATGACTATTTGTTTTGTTTAAAAATATAACATTTAAATAATTCTGAATCATCCAGTCTTGCATATTACAAGCCTCTATAACTGCACACTCCTATTAGTTACCTTTGTCTTTCCTCTCCTACTTCACCCTAATGTTTGTTACACTCCTTTGGGTCCTGTTTTAAATTAGTTTGTAAGCTCTTCTGAACAAGGATTGTGCCTTCCTATTGTACTTAGCTCAGTCAGAACCTCATTTTTAAAGCCTCCTCCAAAAGATGTATGCAGATTTACCATCTTAATGTATCTAGCTCAGAAGAATATAGAACTGAGTTGACCTTATCATTTTTTGAACCTGTGGTTCTAGTGAGTCTTGGTCTTTCCGTCCTAAGGCTTAGACCACCAAGTCATCACCTTCAGTGGTTTTACTAAGCAGTGTTATTCATTTTGCAAATTACAGTCAATTTAAAGTAACATCATTAATATGTTTTAGGCACTGTGATAGAAATTGGTGTAATTGATGAGAAATATCCTCGGAGTCTCTTTTTTTAACGTATCAGTCTAAGGTCAAGAAAAGATATGATGGCTAGTTCTCAAATAGAAAACAGTAAAGACATACTGCTCCCTGAGGAACTCCACTGACTTGAAGAGTTTTCATCCCACCCTTCCCCTCTGAGTACTGTGATTGACTCTTCAATCTCCTTTAAAAATAATAAAGGAGATCTTTTCTGAAAAAAATTATTTTGTTTCTCGTACAGAAACATTTAACTTCTTTCCACAACATCTACTCAAGTTCTCTGCACTCAGGTTGTGTGTGGGTCTTAGATAGATGATAATAATATAACCCCCTGGAAAGAATGGCTGCATACAGTGTCTCTCCATTGAGGTCAGGATCAGAGATCTGTAGGTCTTTCAGGTGGCACTGAAGGTGGCTTTTACACATTTGTCTACTTTGGCTGTACAGCCCCTGACTGTAGTACAACAATCATGAAAAACAGCCACCACCAGCAGTTTCTTTGGAACTATGGACAGCAAGAATAAAGGGCATCAGGACAGACTCATAATGCAAGGTGGAGTATGACTAAGCCTTGCCAGTCTTCTTACCCCAGCATCCTCCTCATTCAGGTAGAATGGACAGTTTAGCCAATGTGCTTGTTCCAGGAATAGCAGTGCTAGTTTCCTTGGAGGCTGTCCTTAAAGGCCTCGAATGCAATCTGTATTAGCTGATCCTGTGGAAAAATGTGGTAAACATAGGCTTTTCCTCAGTTACACCACAGGTTGGCCTACTCTTAGGAAGAGTTTTACTGTTGTTAAATATATGCTATTAATGGGATATGAATAAAAGTAGTGGCAAATACCCAGCCAGTCTCTCTCTTGAATCAGGAGGTAAGGCATACAGTAAAATATTTTTTTTGGAACACAGAGAAAGTGATAGGGGTTTTTTTTGGGGGGGGGGGAGGAAGGGGTAGAAATAGAAGTGGAAACTGAATTAGTTAGAACGCTTTGAAGAATTCAAGGAATCTTAACTCTTTGTTATTGCATGTAAGAGGAGTACAGAGCTGTTGATATGTCCTAGTTTTGCTACTTGAAACCAAACACTTTAAAAAAATGAGACCAGAAAAACTCTTGTAAAATGTTTGTCTGTTTTGAGAAGAGTATTATTTTAGTAAGTTTTAACACAAAGTTGCTATTATACTCTTTATAAAGCAAATTATAAGAAGGTTACCTCCTTTTCTACATTGTATGGAAATCAGTGTCATAACTTATAGTAGTTTTGGCTAACATTTTATAAAGTGGGTACCTAAGGTTAGTTTGCGAAACCCATATTGAGGCATCTCAATTAAATGGAAGTTGTGGGTACTCAGCACCTCAGAAAATCAGCCTCCTATCCTTTTATAAAACAAAAATAGGCAACTAAATATGAATTTAGGGTCTAAGTTGACCACCATTACTATGGTTATACCATTTATTTTAGCCTAAGGGTTTAGAAAAATATGTTATATGATGTAAACAATATATATTTTTTATCTTTGGGGGTTGGAAAATGACCTAAGTGTTTCTTATCACAAATAAGATTCGGGCATCTGTTGAGGAGGTTGTTGCTATTGGTTGGCCATAATTCATAATGCTGAAGTGCTTCTAGTTTATTTTTATTTTTTAATCATTTTTTACATTTTAATCACTGTCATTTCTTTTGGAATTAAAAGTTTATATTTTCTGCTTATCAGCATGATATTGATTAATATGATTCAACAACATTCATAAAGGAAAGTCACACCCACCTATCTAATGCTGTATCGGACTAGATGATCAGAATGGTCCCTTCTGACCTTAGTATCTATGAATCTATGTCGGTATAAGTTTGGGAGGAAAAAAAACATTTGCATTGCAGTAGCTAGTGATATGTGAATGATTGATTCCAAGGCCAGAAAGGACCATTGTGGTCATCTAGTCCTCCTGTATAATGCAGGCCAGAGAATTTTCCCTCAAATGATTCCTAGGGCACATCTTTTAGAAAATGTCCAATCTTGATTTAACAATTGCCAGTGATTTGAAAATCCACCACAACCCTGGGAAAACATGGAGTACTGTGTACTGGCATGAGTTGGGATAGTCATAGTAGGTGTTTTAGTAATATGTGTTTTATTTGCTATTGGTAAATGGTCTAACATTCGCAGAATGTTTTTAATTGATATATTAATATAAAGTCAATCTAAAAAAGAAATAAAACAGAGCATTTCAGGGATTCATTCATATTCACTAAGTACAATATATAAACACAGCTCAGACATTTTAACCAGCTTTTTATTCTTTTCTTTGATAGTTTCACTCATTGCTATAATCTAGATCTACCCATTTATAGAAAACCAAAACTTCATTAATATCAAAGAATGAAATTTTCCAAATACAAGTTTTCTATAACAATATATATTCATTAACTCGTCAACATTTAAAAAGCAACAAAATAGTTAAAAATTAGTGTTGTTTGTTTTTTTACTACATGAAAATAAACATATTCGTTTTTTATTATTTGCGCCCATTATGTCTGATACTATCCCTTTGAACAAAAATCGCACATAAAACTCTTCCATAAAATACAATACTATTTTTTTTTAACAGAAAACACAGAATGCAAGTCAGGAGCTCTGGGATTCTAGCTCTGTGCACATTTCTCTAAAACATGTTGCCCCTGAATTGAGCACCACTGCCACAATGTTTTATATTAATAGCCCTCAACAATTCATATTATTTTTGTTGCAATTTTTGCTGCACTGTGCACATTCATACTAATACATTTTGTCAAAAACACTTGTAATGAAGATTTCATTGAGCTTTAAAATCAGCTGTGAATTTAATTAGCATTCTGTACTCTTCATTCCATTTCCTAAATAGACATATAGACTCTAACTGAAAAAAAGGCCCCTACAAGATCTGTGGGGAACATATGCAGTGGTTAACTATTGTATGCAGGCTTAGGATCATTGTGATTACAAAGGTCAAACACAGGGGCTATTCTGTTTTGTAGCAAAGTGAGGAATATGTGATTTTTGAAAGAGAAACACAGATCTACAGACCTACAGTCTGATCTAGCTGCGGCCCAATACAGATCATTTCAGCAATGTACAGAAATCCACTTATGTGAAGTATATTGTTTCTTTTCCGGGCAAGTTGGGTAACTTTGATACAGTTAGAGTTCAATACTTTATTCAGTTCAGCTGGTCATACACAGATTACAATATCAGGATTTCAGTCTATATATAAAGGTTAATTCAAGACACAGCAAAGTAAAAAAGGAAAAATATTGGTTAATATGAATGATATAGAAAGGAAATAAAAGCCTAATTAAGTAATCATAAATACTGAAATATGCAAGCTTATTTAATTGCTTCTCTTGAAGCATTGCTGTAAATATGTAAGCTGTGCTTATAGGTCATATTTCAAATTAAGGCTCAGCTAGTCTTATTTTCTTACCACATAGAATAAGTCACTCCATTTTCAAAACACTAAATTAATCTTCAGGGAATTTTCTTGAGCTTATTAAGAATGGGGGTCAGATTCCTGGCTAGCATAAACTGGTGTAGTTTATTGAAGTCATTGAGACCAGCCCCTGACTAGACTCGCACACTGAAGGGCAGAAAGATAATACAACCAGATGAGCTATGAGACGGAATTTTCAGAAGTGACTAATGATTTGGGGTTCCTCAAATGTAAGGTGTCCAATTTGAGACAATTTAAAATGTCTGATTGTCACTTGGTTGGTGTTGAACACTTTCTAAATATCAGGCCCTTTCAAGCTCCCTTCTTTTTAGCAACCACATACTCATATAAAGATGTACTGCAGAAAAATCTTGTAATTTAGGCAGTGGGACAAATATGTTTTTTGAAGCATTTCAGCATATAAGGAAAATAAGTTTATCCTACGTCATAGCAGAAATAGATTTCCCCCACATTTTTAGATGCTGTTGCAGACTGAACAGAGATTTCTTCTCAATATTTAATCATAATCTGTGCCCCCAAATCAAGGGTATTATCATGATGGATGCCACTTAACTCTCACAAACTTTAGATTGAACCAATAACAATAATTCCTTGTGTATAATTATTTTTAGTCAGTGAAAAGCATAGCTATACTTTTGAGGAAGTAATGTGATAAAGTATTGTATTCCTAGCCATCATATTGGTGAGTCCGAGTGGTGTAAAAGAAAACATAGAGAAAATTCAAAAGGTTTAGCAATTTGTTTAATTAAGAAGATGAAATGAGTTTGCCAGGGGCAACATACCATAACATAAGGCAAGAGAATACAAACAAAGTTAACTGCAAATAATAAAGTACTTGAAAGAGCAAAAATAGTCTGTTTCTAAATATCTAATTACCATTACTCACTACCAGATGATGTTGCATGCAGTGTTGCAGCTGTGTCAGTTCCAGGATATTAGAGAGACAAGGTGAGTGAGGTAATTAATATCTTTTATTGGACCTACTTTAAAAAAGAACTCTGTGTAGCTTGAAAGCTTGTCTCTCCCACAAACCGAAGTTGGTCCAATAAAAAATATTACCTCACCCATCTCTCTCTCTAATACCATTCATGTGGTAGGTTATATGAAGACCTATTTATATGAGAGCACAAGGCTGGACAGGAGGTGTAAACAACTTCCCATCAAGCCTGCACATATACACAAGGACCAAGCATATTAATATGCCTTACAGTATACTGACTTCCCCAAGTGAGCAGAGAAGGGGTAGAATGATGACTTACCATGTTCCCCGCCACATTGACCAGTAGAGCTGGTTCCCCACAGGAAGGTGAATGAAAGCTGTACTACATCAAAGGATGATGCACTATCCATGCCTTCTCTGCATTCCAAGAGCCTATATTTATATGATGCACATATACCCTGACTCTGCTGTGAGTTGTTCTTTAGGCACAATTTGACCCTTTCCTTTGGTAGCTAACTACAAATTGTAGATGAAGTCAGATTTGTGATATTTACTTAAGATTTATCTTTTGTATTATTCCACTAGGACAGAGGTGGTCTGTGCACTATAAATAATAATAATGTGGAAATGCTCCCCTAATAAGTGGCAATTCTGAAATAAAAGGTTTAATAATTTGAATAATACAACATATTTTGGATTTGTGACTTGCAGGAATTTTTTTGTTCCATCATCATTTCAGTCATTTTTGTTTGGTAGGTTTTGGTTTTGGTTTGTTTTTAATTAATCTTATTTTGGTTTATGATGAGGAAGAGAGAGCCTGAGCTGAAGAATAAATATACTTATAATTCTAATTAAAAATAAATTTCCTTTTGACATTGAATGCTTATACATTAATTGACAAACTTAGATTTCAAAGTATAGTGTATGTGCTGGCAAACTTTTTGGATAGGGATTCAGTTAATTTTCATTTTCTGTTTCCAGAGAAACACTTAGCTCCATATACAGCCCTTGATCTGCATTCAAAATGTCTGTTAACATCAGTCAGTAAGAATTATGTGCAAAAACAGGGCTGTGTACTGCCTTTATTATCTTTTGTTTTATTTTTCATCATACCCCAGCTTGAAGACAAAACTACAGTAGCATTGTTGTTAAATCTGGAGCTACAAGAATTGGTTATCTAAAAAAAAGATTTAAAGTAGTTACTGGGGAAAAAATTGAGAAATTTAGTATTCCTGCTTGAACCACTTGACTGAATTCTGTATTTGCTTCATAAAACATACAGCACAAGTACGTTTTTGGCTTTTCTTTATATGACACACTATTCATGAGAACCATAGGCTAACTGTGTTTGACAACTACCTTTTGTATGGACTGTGTTAATGAGACGGAAAGTGCATAAACACCCATGACAGGTTTCAGAGTAGCATCCATGTTAGTCTGTATCCGCAAAAAGAACAGGAGTACTTGTGGCACCTTAGAGACTAACAAATTTATTTGAGCATAAGCTTTCGTGGGCTACAGCCCACTTCATCAGATGCATAGAATGGATCATATAGTAAGAAGATATATACATACAGAGAACATGAAAAGGTGGAGTAAGAGGCTAATTAATTAGGATGAGCTATTATCAGCAGGAGAAAAAACTTTTGTAGTGATAATCAAGATGGCCCATTTAGACAGTTGACAAGAGGATGTGAGGATACTTAACATGGGGAAATAGATTCAATCTGTGTAATGACCCAGCCACTCCCAGTCTCTATTCAAACCCAAGTTAATGGTATCTAGTTTGCATATTAATTCAAGCTCAGCAGTTTCTCATTGGAGTCTGTTTTTGAAGCTTTTCTGTTGCAAAATTGCCACCTTTAAATCTGTTACTGAATGGTCAGAGAGGTTGAAGTGTTCTCCTTCCAGTTTTTGAATGTTATGATTCCTGATGTCAGATTTGTGTCCATTTATTCTTTTGTGTAGAGACTGTCCGGTTTGGCCAATGTACATGGCAGAGGAGCATTATTGGCACATGATGGCATATATCACATTGGTAGATGTGCAGGTGAATGAGCCCCTGATGGTGTGGCTAATGTGATTAGGTCCTATGATGGTGTCACTTGAATAAATATGTGGACAGAGTTGGCATCGGGCTTTGTTGCAAGGCTAGGTTCCTGGGTTAGTGTTTTTGTTGTGTGGGGTGTGGTTGCTGGAGAGTATTTGCTTCAGGTTGGGGGGCTGTCTGTAAGCAAGGACTGATCTGTCTCCCAAGATCTGTGAGAGTGAATAAATCTCTAATAAGGGTGCAAAAACGTACATGCTAGTATGCAGTGAATAACCTTCGGAGTGAAGAACACTTTACTTGGTTCGTTAACAAAAGTCATGAATTTAAATTAATTTGATGGATTTTACTCCTTTAATGCATGATTTCTATTATTTTTATTATTATTTTCTGCATTCTTTCTCTCCTTTTGTTTTTGGTTTACACATTGCTTTCATTTGTTTATAGAAGAAAAGAAAGCAGATCCAGAGAATGGGAATGCAGGTAGGGCAGCTTATTAAAAATCTCTCAGTGTGTTTGCCTTAGATGATGTACAACTACAATATTTAGCCAGAACGTGTATTATACAGCTGGTATACAGTATTGTATTTCCTTCGATGAATACAAAATCAGGAGTAGAAAACATAACCACCACCCCCCAGCATGTTCTCAGGACTGCTCTAAATTACGGCCATGTTCAAGCACCTCCAAGCAGCCATTCTGCAACCTGGTATGCTGAATTTTAGCAGCACTACAGCTATGCCCACTTCCCCATGACACATGTTCTCTGCCAGGGTTGGGAAGGAGGTACACAATGCCAGCTATTTTGGGTCTTCACCAACCATTTTGGATCTGTTACGTATAGAATATTATCTATTAATAAAATTCTGAGACGAGGTTCAAAGCATAAGAAAATTGTTGGAGCTATCATCTCCATCTGTTTGGGACCTTAGCCTATAATAGCTTACATGGAGCTGATTCATGCCCAATACTGCAGGTTATGTTCAGAAGTAACAGCTCAGATTATAGATGCTTCTCTCCCTACACGAAACTTTCTACACCTGTAGATCTTGACACTCTAGCCATACCTTTTCTCTTCTGTATTCCCACATATTGGGTCACTGGTGAACTTAGCCTAGAGCACTCAGTGACCCCTGCAGAGCCTTTATATGTGTCAATTCCATGCACAACAGAATCACACCTGATCTGCTGCATCATGAACTTTCGACCACCCCCAGGACCCTTTGTGCGTCCAACTTATTTGTTGAAGATGTTTTAATATGAGATAAAAATATATTATGTCAGATTTTGATGAATGCAATCTTATAACAGTCCTGAAGAACCTACATTTTGTGAATTTTGATTAATTTTTTCTCCATGTTACCTGTCTGAATTTTTTAAAATATATTTCTTCTTATTGAGACCACAGTGAGCCAACTTTAGCTTTTTGTTTTTCACATATGGGCGATTCAGCCATCCTGAATACCCTTCCTGTTTCCAACCAGGATATGTATCAAAATGGCTGTCAGTTCTCACCATCTTCCCTCTAGCTGTGATTCAGAAATAGGGGGCAGTGTAAATCGGAGTTGTAGAGTTTTCATTGATTTACTAGTAGGATTAAAGATTTCTTGGAGGAAGGAATTCAAAAATTCAATAATAATGCTAAAACTTAAAGGAGGATCTATAAACAATGTAGGTCTCCAAAGTTCTCTCTGCAATAAACAGAAAGTATCCCAGCATAATTAAATTTACTGTGAGTCTATAAATTGGGCTTAATATAAATATAAAATAAAACAAAAACCTTTAATATATGTTTATATTAATAATCTTACCTATTCAGGTAATTTAGGAGTGACATTCATCCTGGAGATTCAGTAGAGGGTGCTATATATGGACATGTCAACAGTAGAAACACTTCAGCAACAGAGTTGCAGCTGCACTACTGCAGTATAGACATGTACTGCAGCAACAGAAGAGATTCTTCTGCCACTGTAATAAAGGGCTTAAGTGTAGTATTGTGCCTTGAGCAGGGCCTCTGCATGTGGCTGATATTTGCTATAGGTTCAAGACCTGTATCACAGTAGAGAGGGGTAGAACTGGAGTTGTGCAAAGTTTCAGTTTCACTTTGCCACATGTATAAAAACAGATATTTTCACAACTATTTGTGAGATTTTTGATATACAAGAGGTAATATTTCTCCATTTCTTACAATTTCCTCAGCTTTTCATGACAAAAATGACAGAATATGAACTTTTCCAAGTTTAACAGAAATGATTATTTCATAACAGGGCAAAACCAAAATGCTTATATTTTACTCTTCATCTCTTTCTCTTTTCATTAAAAACACCAAAAAAGTATGGCTTAATCTTCAAAATATTCTGTTTTCATGGAAATCTATTTTTTTTAACTGGGGTTGGAGTATTTTCATTCATCTTTAGTGACACTATTGTGTTATTTCTGTCATTGAAAAGAAGAAAAATATTCCAAGTAAGGATTCATTTAGCTGTGCTTTTTAGAAGCTATCAAGAAATTCAACTATCTTTCAATCTATTAGTCAGAGCACTTGCATCTCCCTTTTCAAAGTAGGAAATAAAATAATTATTGAAAAATAAAGTTAATCATTATCAAAAGCACTTTAATTTAATAGAAAATTACCAAAGAATCAGTGTGGTACCTTGATGCTTGCTAACTATTGGTTCAGGTTTATACAGTAGCTGATTTAAACATGGGATACCTTAGATTTATCTTCTTTTAGGGTTTTTCACTGTATGCTTTATTTATCAGCTGCCTCTTTCCCTGTAACAGCATTTTCTTCTTGTTCATTTGTTTCCCCCATTGATTTTCATTCCAATTAGTATTTGGGATGTACTGTTTTCATTTAGGTTATTTTAGGGTTTTTTAAGGAAAAGCAGAGACCATAAGGGCATGCTGCTGATAACGCATCACATTTATTTTTTCTTTTCCACACCCTTCCTCACCCACAATTTCCTGTTAGAGTTGCAGGTTTTGCAGGTACCAAGTAGTGCCATCAGTAGAACTATCGCTAGCGGATATTCAAAGCATAGTTCAGAGGGCCTGCACATGGACCTGTTTTACTACTTAGATTTCTCCTTAAGACCCATATTTAGGGTTTGTGTGTGACTACAGTGGTACCGGGGAAATAAAGTTAGGCTCCTCCCAATCCTATATTTAGATACCTTAATAAATGGGCAGATTTTCAACAATGCTGAATACACATCAGCTTCCATTCAGAAATGAAATTTTCCTTTGCAAATCCTCATCTTTCTCAGAAAAATGTATAGTATGCAAAATATGTCAGTCAAAATTAATATGACTTAGCCACAATACTATATGAAAAGTAATGCTATTAGTTACATTGCTTCAGCTAGAAATTTTGGGCCTGATTCTCCATTCCCTTGTTTTTGGTTACACTGGTATAACTCCATTGACTGCAATGGAGTTATTTCTGATTTACATCAGAATAAGTGGGAAAAGAATCAGACCATTTATGTACACAGTACATATCTATATTTTGCTTGTTTGGAGAGATGCCCTTTTTGCTTGGACATTTGCCTACCATTTTGTTTGGGGGCTGCTACCTTCCACCTCCAGTGTTCTCTCTCACACATTTGTTTTGGAACTTTCTTTTTGCACTTTTAGTACTTTCAGCCACTGCAGATTGGCTGAAAAAGGCTGCTGCCTGAGTGACATAGCAAGCATCCTTTTCCCATACTGAGGCTAACTATGTGCTTAGTCTCCTGTGGCCAGGAAGAATGAATCCTGAAATCACTCTTGAAGCTGAATGTCATTGTAGAGTGATACAGCAACACCACTGGGCAGCTTGTTAGCATTCATTTCCAAAATTATTTTTAATTTTTTTTTACGAATATATTAAATTATGGTAAATCAAAGCTATGCCAACCAATCAGATTATTTCCATTGATCCTTATTTACTGATAGAAACTAAAATCAGTCATTTCATAAAAAAGAGCTAAAATTACCATAATAGAACATATCACAAGATCAATATCTCCTTTGGAAATAAACATGTTGCCTTTGCATTACTCTTTATTTTCTTTAAATAAGAGTCTTGATTTCTCCTATAGCAGCAATAAATTATTCAGTGAAACATTCTATTCCATTTACATTCTCTCCTCATTTGAAAGTTTTCTTCATATTAACTGTTGAGATAAAATATTTGTCAAGGTATGTTAAAATACTTTATTCTTTACTACTATTTCTTGCAATTATGCCTTTTCTCCCAAGTTTTCCACAAAAGGATAATTTTGACATGTTTTTAATTTACCTGGAAACACAGATAAAGTAATTTAAACAAAAGTCAGATTATATCCCTTCTGTAAGAAATTGTATGAGCACCATTTTAAACTCAGGATTCAAAATTAATTGATTATTTATTTATTTCTTTTATTTGACAGGCGGTATGGATGTAGAAGAAAGAAATCGTCAAATGAAAATAAGCAAGTTCAAACAGGCAGCAGGATCAGACTCCAGGCTGGAGCAAGATTATCATTCTAAGGCAAGGGAGTTTTGTTTTGAAAAGCAGCAAAATATGTAATCTGAATCATTTCATATTCTTTTAGGGTGATGTAGACAAGTGAACCTTGCATGGGGTTCTTGCATATCTGTTGCAAAGTAATTGAAATAAGTGCAGCAACCATACAAACCCTTATAATATAGAACATTCTTGATTACTAAAGTTTAAGATATAGGAGTTAATTGATTAAATATAGTGTTCATCTGCTTCAAAAAGTGAGAAATGACCATTTAGTTGTCCAGTGGAATGAGCAATTAAAATCCAAGTTTAGAAAAGATAAAGAGGCAGCAATAGACTCAGGGCTTGTCTACACTTACCAGGGGATCAACGAGCGGTGATCGATGCCTCAACGGTCGATTTAACAGGTCTAGTGAAGACCTACTAAATCGGCCGCAGATCACTCTCCCGTCGACTCCTGTACTCCATCGGATCGAGAAGAGTAGGGGGAGTCAACGGGAGAGCATCTCCTGTCAACATCGCGTAGTGTGGACCCCACGGTAAGTAGATCCATGCTATTCATGTAACTCAAATTGCGTAGTTTAGATTGAATTTCTCCTGAGTTGTAGATAAGGCCTCAGGAAGTACCTAGAGTCAGAATGAGATCCACTAAAACCTGTGCCTGAATTCCATGCTATGGAGCAAATAGTCATATCGCCCTCCAAACTTTTTTTGTTATTGTTTTCTTGGCCTTCTAAAGACTTCTGCAGCACAGACTTCTGCAGCACGTTTTTATTTATTCTGGTAGTGAAAGCTTAGCCATTGGATAGATAACCTTACCAGTCAAATCAGTACACAAGATTCCAACATAATTGTGGCAATTTGCAAGTAATCAGGTTGGCCATGTAGCAATGCAGTTCTAAATTTATGATCCAAATTTCCTGTTATCTGGAACTGGGTCATGTCATCTATTATATGTTAATTGAATTGAAAATATCTTGATTATTTTAAAATTCCATTATACAAAATAACTAAGTGACCTCTCTGAGACCTGATAAATCAATTTGAGACTGTAAATGGTAAACATAAGATGACTTAGCTATAAAATCTTGCTGAGGAGAAAAACTCTGTTGCAGATATTATATGTTAATTGTGTAGTTCATTGCTCAAAGTAATGGGGAAGATAAGGTAAAACTAGGTTATCTAATATATGAAAATAAAGAAGCCATTAACTGTATTAAGTGCTATTAGTTTTGTAGAGTATTCAGGTTAATTTAGTGAATTGCTTTCTAATAACATAATTCCTCATAGTAAAAAATGTACATGATATTGTGGGAGTATTACATGAAAGCCTCGTGAGAAGTCCTAGACAAAATGGAAGAGTCTATTACTGAAAAGATTTAGAATTCATTGGAACAAATGGGCAAACTATATTGTTATGCTCTGAACACTTAGATTAGTAGATGTATTGTATGACTTAAGGATGTGTTCACTCATAGTACTTAATGTAATGTAATAACATTTATGAGGGGGTTTGGGTCAGGAAATGTTTTCATGTTTATTTTATATGGAAACATCACTCTTACATTTATCAGTTATATCCTTTCTTGAAGGGCATTATCTTTTCTTGTACAGGAATGGACTTGGTGCTGTGACCAGACTTCCCCCTAAATAATTGCTATGATTCTATGTACCATGTAAGGATGGTGAATATATAAATAGATCTGCAGTTATTCAGCCAATTCAGTTGCTCCCTCACTGTTTGATTCTGTCCCCTTTAGTCACACTGTGTAGTTCCTGATTCCGTAAGACAGCATTGGGACTACACATGCAGAAAGGTGCATCATTAGGCCCTCAAAAGTGTTTTTCAAAGGAAACCACATAGAACACAGTAGCTCCAAAGAAACACTTCTTCTCCTTGACCACACCATCTCATCATTTCTGCTGTCTCCCCCTGTATATGAGTTTATCTTCATCATTATCATCCTGTGTTGAGGATGGGAAGTCTGATATCGGATTGATTTTTGAAAATAATCACTTCTTAATTATGCAAACTATCCCTAGAAGTATACTTTCAGATTTATTTCCCTGCCAGGATCCACTTTACTACTGGAAAGGTAATGATTTGCCTTACCAGTTAGCCCAGGAAAACAGGCAATGGCACATTCACAAGTTTCACTGAGTGTGCATCAATAGAATCTCATAGAATCCCTAAGATCTTATAAAGTCAGACCCAGAGAGTTCAGTCTTCACTTTCTCACCATTTCCCCGTTGGTTCAATTTTTCTTAATTAAATATTAATATTACATAGAGATAGGAAAATAAATAAATACATATGATATACCTGATTTTTATCAAGTATCTTTTATATTGATAAACTGATCTGGGTATGTCAGATACTAACTGAAAACTCCTGGTCTATATCTATTGTAAGTGGCTTTGATTTTCTAAATTTGTCAACTAGCATAAGGTCAAGTGTGCCGTTTTCTGGGAAGACCATTTGTTTACTGCAGCCCATCACCTGAGAACAAGTTTCTTTAACTAAGCTGTAGATGGCATTCAAGTGGAGTTTAGCAGGTGGAATTTTCTGTTGTATCGCCATTCTATTTTTTCTTTTGGTGGAAATAAACATAATTACTATTTGCTGGGGGGAAATAATCCTCCTATTATCATTGCTAAGGAAGTGGAAAGGTGTACCAACAACAACAGAACTAGCCATATTGGATTAGACCAATGGTCTATCTAGTATTGTTCCATCTCTGACAGCTGCCAGTAACAGATGCTTCAGAGGAAGTTACAACCCATCCTCCCCAAAAAGATAACTATGCAATAAAAGTCTGTGGAAGAAGATTTTTCCTAACTCCAGGGCTTTTAGCTGTTGGCTGAAGTATGAACTTGACTTTTCTTTATAAAATTTTCTTTTAGCTGGTGTGAGTGCAGATGATCTATCTATCTATCTATATATCTATCTATCTGTCTTTTTTCCCAGTGTTGTTGCGGTCTTAAAGTCAAGGGTGACCTCTGGTATGCTTTTCAGCAGGCATGTTGGATCTTTTATTATTTTATATGCTTTCTCTCTAACACTTTTTCCTTAAGAATAAATGTGCTTGCTCAGAAGGAGCTGTGTGGTTACTTGTAACTGCTGGCAATCCATTGGTCATAGCCCTGAGAAAGAAATCAAACCACTGGAGCTGGCTTTTTAGGCAGACCAGCTTGCTGGGGATGTCACAGTGTAAGATAGGGAGTTGTGCAGACTTCAGATTCCCAGGGAAGAAGGGAGTGAGACATGGGGCTCTGCCCAGGAGAAGTGATGGCTGGGAGCTAGAAACCTTTAAGTGGTTGCACTGGAGGGACCAGGGAAGAGGAAATATAAGTGTAGTTACCTTGAAACCGTGACACTTACTACCACAGGATAGTATTGAAGTAAAATGCTTAGTAGAATTCAAAAAAGGATTAGATGTATGAGTAACCATGCTCTGTACTGCCTCTGGTCCCCTGGTCAGGGTAGACAGAGAGTTTATTTCCCTGGCCTGCGCTACAAGACTCAGACAATTTCCCTTCAAGTCATTAGGTCTCCTTACTCCCCTGGAGTAGGATGCTGTCTGTCGCACACACACCACATACACATCCTACTCAGATACTGGTTTGCATATACTGGGAATTAACTTGATTTCTCTTGGATACTGTCAGAGGGGATACACCTCCCACGCCTTCCTGTGAGCTACTCTATTTGCATTTTGGCTGACACAGTCTCTTGTAGATCTGGAGCTAACTGAGAAGGTCTGATTCACCCCTTCTGCTTTTAAAGCCATAAATCATTCCTCAAAAGCAAATACTATGGAATATCTGACAATACACCTACAACCAGCAGCCCTGACTGTTCTTGGATCTAATGAAATCTGTGCTGTAGGCAGAGCAAATGCTTTTACACTAGCAACTTTAACTTGGATTTCACATGCTGGGAGTATTTGATGGGGTTTAATGGCATGGAGCTTAACTATAGTCTTAGCAGTCCCAGTATCTCTCCATCAAATGAATGTCTCCCCACTGACTACCATCTTCTACTCCCACTGGCAATCTGATGGATCTGCACCCAGGTGGTGGGTGGTGGTTTGGGATCTGAGTGGTTCAGTAAGAACTTTGGTGTTGTGGAACAGCACCACAGTTCCACACAGGTGTTCCAACAGTTATCTTCCAAGATAACAGCCAGTGGCTATACTATGCTCTACAGATCTCTACAATGCTTACGTGGTTTATGGTATTTTCACTTAGAGTATTCCGAGGTCCAGTATACTCTATCACAAGGACTTGTTACCTAGAAAGAGGACTATAGTGTTTTCAAGCAGTAGAAGAGAAAGTAAATGGAGAAGAGGGAAAGGTCAAGATGGGGCCATTGAGGCATTCTATAACAAAAGAGAAGTTTAATATTTTGTTATTATTGAGAAAGAAGAGTCTGGATTCAAAATAGGAGGAAAGAAAGGAGGAAAAATTCTTCATGTTCATGGAACTCAAATTCTTAGTATAGAGAACAATCTTTTATTAGGTTGATGATATAACTGATATATATATTTTAACAAAAACCTTCTATATATTGAATTTTGTATGACACTGTAATTCCATTTAATCTGTAATGACAATCCAAGTCTCACAATTGCTAAATATTGAGTGCAAAATATATGTATAACCAGGAATGTGCTGTATTTGATTTGGGAAAAAGGTAGTAAAAAAGCTAAGGCCATATTTACTTTGTGATCCCATTAGAATTTATAAGGTAACTGGGTCAAGCCAAATTAAAATGTGGACAAAATACTTCCTTGGAATACCTAGGCTTCAGTATGAGACACTTTCCTTTGAGTGAACATTCAATGAGGAACAGAGTTAGGGAGTGGGTGTTTGTGTGTGTGGCGCACACACACACATTACTGGTTCTCTTTAGTTGCCAATCTGGCCACAATTTGTTCTTTCATCCCACTCTCTGGAAATGTCGTTCTTATCTATTTTTTGTGCACTGCTTGAGATATTTGCTTCAGTGATGCTTTTGTCTGTGCTGCCCTTCTGATTACAATCTATTAAAACATTTGATTAAATGCTGTACCAGAGAAGAGTTTGTCACCTCTCTTTGTTGTTCAATATTTTGCATATCTTACAAATGGCAGCCATAAGAACCTACCATTAGAGTGTTGAAAACATTTTTTGCCTTTAAGCCCTCAGAGCTGGAGGGGAGAAGGAACGCTCAATCAAAGGAGTAATTTAAGACTCTTGCTCCCATCACCACATACCAAAAGTTGGTGGTTTGTGGCCTGTGTTCCAGAGACTGGTAGCACCTTCTGCAGATGTGTGGGCTCAATCCTCCAGGCTGTCAGGAATTCTGGGGCAGATCTTCAGCTGGTCTTCCATGGAGCAATGAAAATTTATATGAGCCGAGATTCTGCCTCTTTGCATCTATAATTGTCTCTCACAGCTCCTGACTAACTGTTAGATCCAGCTAGAAACATCCAAAACGGAATCTAAAACTTTAGGCTGGGATTTTCAAGGGCACCTAAGGGAGTTAGGCACCAAATTCCAATGAATTCAATGGAATTTGGAAATGTATTGCCCTTACGGGCTTGTCTACGCAGTGTGCTAGACCACACCAGTGAGGTTTAAATATTTAGTCTGCACCAGCATGTTGCACACTAACTTGCCCTTGTGGACCCTGCTGGCATGCACTAAAAGTTCCCTTGTGCCTATTAATGTATTCTGATTTCAAACACACACTAGGGATCTTTTAATATACTCCAGCAGGATCCACATGGGCCAGATAATGCTTGGGATGCTGGTGCAGACTAAGGCACCATGTAAACATGTAAGTCCTTAGATGCCTTTTAAAATTCCAAACTTAAGGAGTAAACTTCTAAGTATATGGACTGAGCTCGAAAGGGTTAAATAATTCAAATGGAGCCATGCAGTGGTTCACTGGAGAATAATTGAGAGGGGGGAAAATTGACACTGATAACACAACACATAATTACCCTGTGGAACTCATAGCTACAGGAAAGCTACATTTCTAGTAGGATTCATAATAAGATTAGACATTTAGATGAATGAGAACATCCACAGTTACATTGTATGGAGTATGTTTAGAAGGGATATAATAATCCCCTATGCATAAGCCAACCACTTATTAAGATTAGGAAGGAACTTTCCCCATGAGTAGGCTATTCGGTAACTGTCCATTACAAGGTTTCTTGTAACTTCCTGTGAAGTATCTGGTCCCACTGATAGGCATGGTACTGGACTAGATCACCATGGCTCTGATCCAGTGTGGCAATTCCTATGTCCCCATCAAGTCTGTGAGCACTAAAGGTACTCAACACAATTGTTTTGATTCTTGATATGTATTAAGACTTTTAATTGGTTGATGACAAATGGCATGTGATAACATCAATAGAGCAAAAAATTATACATCTAGAAATGGATTCATCGTTTTTCTGGTGTTGCTTATGACATGCAAACTTCCAGGCAAGAGTACTTATTATAAACAGTAAAGTTTGTGGACCAGGGTGCTGATATTGCAGATCTGTTTTCTGCTAAATCTTGTTTAATGTGGAAGGACCCAAATATGTAGTTTTCAAGATTTACCTGAGGTGAAGCATTTTTCAGAATTCTAGATTTGAGTTTCAAGGGCAAGATGATGATGATGAAGATGATTTGGGAAATTTCTCTCCTTCCATTGATGTATTATATCCAAGGCCATTATCAGTTTTTACGATATTAATCAAATGTGTTTGGATAAAAATGCAATCTAATATGATTATTTTTCCCTCAATAGCTTTAGTTTTTCTTCTGGGATTGTTGAAATCCAAATTATGAGATAAGCATTTATGTTGCATCTGTGGCACTAATCTGATTAGCTGTAGTTTCTTCTTCACTGCTGAAGTTCAAACTCTGGTATTGTTCTGTTTATTTATTTTGCTTCCACTCCTTTTTATTTTATTTTTAATTTTCTAATTTGTGTTTCCTGTATTAAAGATTTAGTGAGGATACTGTTAAATATTATGCAGCTGTTTTCCATGGAAAATGTCATTTAGTAAAATACCCAATTTCCCATTGAAAAACAGTTTTAGTTTAAAATTTCAATCAGCCCTACTAATGACCAAAAAAGATAAGAGTGTTAATGCTATTGTCCTAGCCACATTCCAACAAGGGCAATCATACTCTGCCTACTCGATTTCTTCTCACAATTTTCATTACATATAATACCTTCATTTTGTGTCCAAAGCTATTCTGTTGTTATGAACTGATTTACTATTAGTGTATTTTAGATCGGCGATGGCTATATTTTCATGGTGAAGTAAATGATCTCTCTATATAATTTATGTTAGTTTAATCTGTAAAATTCTTGGTGATATCAAGTGCTATATACAAATAATTTGTTATCATTACATAAAACGGCTCTGTCAAAGTAACCTGTTTCACTTGTCTAAGGCACACAAAAACCACAGTTATATTCCTTATTGTTAATAAAATGGTGCCCTATATGTATTAATAAAATCTGGGAAAAGCCAGGAATAGAATTAGCTGGGTATAATTTAGATAAATATCTGAGTGCTGAAGTGAAACACTCATAAACAGTTTGTAAATTAACAGTTTAATGAGTTAATTTAATTGATGGAGGGGTGAACATGAATGTTGTGTATCCAGTCCAGAGACTTTTAGTACTTATTAGTTTCTGAGACAGCCAGAACAGATTATGGACATCTGATGAAGGTCAGCAATGGCAAAGCAATGGTTGAGTATATTCCCAAACTATTAGATAAGCCAGAAACATATTTGCCTGAATCCAGTAGTTTTTTTCCATTTGAAAATGTCAAATCAAGCATTAATTCATGTCAGCAAAAGTATAAAATGTAATGTGTGAAGTTATTGTACAGTGATTCCTTGAAATATGCCGAAGTGTGTGGGATTGAAAAGTGAAGGACCAGGACATTTGGCCCATGCCAAGTGATTCAGAAAGGTCCCTACTGTTGCCCAAATTAGGTAGCAGAGGATGTGGGGGGAATCTTCAGCTGATGCAAAGCCTGTGTAGCTGGTTCTGTGCCAGCTTCTTACTCCCTTCCCCTTGCCCTGGGATGTCAGAGCCAGAATGCACAGTACTCTGCAGTGCTTACTGGCATAATAGCCACTAGGGAGCTGGGGCCAAGCTGGGGCAAGTTAGAGCAGCTCTTGGGTGCAACTGAGATTTTAGCCCCAAGTCTAGATATGTTATGCCAAGAAACTATTGTGAGGCATATTTTACTTATACGTGTGCGTAGAATTATGCACACAGTTACATTAACAACATGTAATACCATGGGCTTTTTCTTCTTATACACATCAGTTTTACCGCTGTGTAACTACACTGACTTCAGTGGAGTTACTCCTGATTTAAGAAAGGGCAGAATTGGGTCTCCAGCATGCTGGTTCACAAAAGACAGCTTGACTATAAGAGTGGAACATATGTAATTGATTAATTTTATAAAAAACAGTCCTCATTTAAGGTAAAAATAACATAAAATACAATGAAGTTCATTTTCTGTGCAGAAATTCTGCTTCCATCTAAATCAGTAGAAGTCTGGCCATTTCTAGGTTCTTTCCAAAGAGCAGATTTTTTAGTTTTCTACAAATCTTTGCCATCTGTTATACAATAATTTAAGCTGTGGTATTGCATCAGATTTTCCAAAGCACTCCACATTTTATCTCACATTTTGGAATATATACATATATAGGATATTCCAAAATGTGAGATAAAATGTGGAGTGCTTTGGAAAATCTGATGCAAACTATATTCCAAACTATATATATTACATATATATATATTACAGTTAATCCTAGTGATTATTATCCTGACTTTTAGCATATGTATTGAAACCAATGCATGTGTAGAATTAACTTGAACATGTAACAGAGCTAATCAATAATGAAAATAGTCATATATTGCCTTTGTTCCATTGGATCCAGGTCCTGCATTATTGAAGTCAATGGAAGCAGGATCAGACCTAGGAGCCCTGTTCCACAGAGCTCTTTCCTTCAAAAAAACCTTTCTCCCCCTAACAGCATTTGTATTGAGAACACCATTAAAACATGAGATGTGAAATACAGCACTTCTTGCCTGCCTGCATTATCTGCCAGTGTGAAAGAAAGTTTCACTTTTTAAAAAAACTGTATTAATTTATTGTTAGATAATAGTACATCAGAAAGAGCACCATCCTACTCCTTTTGAAGTGAAACATAGTTTTCCATTGACTTTAGTGGGAGCAGACTTGGCCCAATGAGGAGAATAAGAAGAATAAGAATACCTCACAAGTCATGCTAAAAGTCTAAGTCCCAGTTGTAGATGAAGGTAATAATTATCACACACAAAAAATTCCCAAGAGATATCTTCTTCTTCTCATCCTCAAGCATATTTACAGATGTAGGGAGCTGTTACAGCATCACCATTAATTCCTATTAATGAGATATAAATCTTTTTATAAATTAGATTTTGAAATGGTTAGATTATTGAAACAAACTTAATTCAATTAGTAGAATTCCAAGTGTGTAAAGTGAAATTTACTTTGGAGTCAATATTTCCTCATTATTAAGTAATAATCAATCAATATAGATTATAAGTAATACTCAAAATTAAAATTAAAACTCTGGCAAAAAAGAAATTCCCCACATCTTAGTCAGAAGAACCTTCTCCTTTTTTTCCCCTTATATTGGAAAATACATGATTTTTCATCTAAAACCTTTGTGCAACATAAATTGAAAACAAATTATTTTGAAAGAACTTGTCCCCATGTAAGCCATATTAGGAAAAATAATCTATCAAATAGTCATACCTACATTACCTTTGTTCTGTAGTTCAACACAAATTCACTCATAAGCAAAAAATTAAAATTGTATTTTTCTACTTAAAACTCTGCCATATATTGAAAACAAATTATATTCATGTTCTTTGTGTTCAGTATTTTAGACCAATTACATTTTTCAGAATTAGGAGTTTGGTTTGTCATCCTGAAATCTTTTTTTTTGTTTGGAATGGTAAATCACATTTATTATTTAAAGACCAAATTTATCGGTTTTTAGATTCCCACACAAAACCCTCTTATTAATGCTTAACTTCTACATATTTTTACTCTGAACAGATTTTCCAAAAACAAACAGAAACAAACAGAAAACTCTCACATTTTCTTGATTTACAGTTACCTAAAGCTCAGAAGTGACAACTTTAATTGATTACTTAAAAATCTGCAGAATCAAAGTTTTTCAAGAATGGTAAAAAGCTAGTAAATGTATAGGAAGTGGTGTTGGTGGCATTCTTCTTTCTTTGTCAGTACTAAACCAATACCCTAGAATGGTGTTATGTAATGTTGGGCTAAGGGAGATGCTATATTTTAAATGAGATGTAAAACAAGATTTTCTCCCCTTTTAGTCACGAAAGATCTCAAAACATTTTCACAGGTGTAAAGGCATCAACTTCAATATCTAGTCAAATTCTAATGTGGGTAAACTATTTTCTGAAATGGCCTAATTTCCTCCTGTAATTTCAACTGGTTGGGTAGTCTTCATTTCTTGTCCTAAAATGTTACATATTTTTGGTCTGTATTGTCGTGCTGGTTTGTGTAATCTGGAGGAGAGGTTGTAAGTAATACTCATTCCTCTAGCTGAGAGACAAGGTGGGTGAAGTAATGTCTTTTATTGGACATACTTCTGTTCGGGAAAGAGAAAGCTTTTGAGGCACACAGAGCTCTTCTTCTTTCCCAGAATTTGGTCCAATAAAAGATATTACCTTATCCACCTTGTATCTCTAATATCCTGGGACTGACAGGGCTACAACTACACTGCATTGCTCCAGTTGGTTAGTTACAACATGTGCTGCTTGTTTAGGTTAATTTAAAAAGTGACTACAGTTTCAGCTTGAGAGTGAGTAAAACAATCAAATTAGAATATTTAGAAAGTGCTAGGTGGCTTTCACCAGCCTAAGGGTAAACAATCTCTCTCTCTCTCTAGTTTCTCTCTCCTCCGGAGTTGGAATTCAAGGTATAGAGAGAGTGACATATTTTTTCCAATCCCTAGATAAGAGAGACTGCCGTCAGAAGATCTATCCCTGTAGACCCTTTCCCCCCAAGTTCTCAAAGTAAATGTTGTAATGGTGCTAAGGAAATCTACCTGAAGGGAGCAACATTTATTTTAGGAAACTACATTTTACGCATTGAGGGGTCCCAAATTAGCAGATTTCCTCCTGCTGATTCCATCCCTTCCTTAGACATACGAGTCATCAGAAAACCTGTAGCCAAAGAGCAATCTTGACCTGGTACATACTATTTTGTGCAGGACTTTTTCAAGGTTTGTCCTGAGTGTTAATAAAAACAAGCACTCAGGAAAAAAAGATTTGTACCCATTTTGGAAGCCCTGCTTGATAGAATATCTGTGGTGTGGCCATTTGAGGACCCTTGGGGTAGAGTCATGTAAACATGAATTTATATCTTGTTCTCGAGCAATTGTTCCAGACATTTCACAACGGCATTTTTGCTTAGGGGAGTAAAAACTTACCAGATGGTGTCTGTGTTGTTGGTCCAGCTGTTCTCTTAGGCAGGAATGCCATTGGAGTTGCTGACAAGTCCAGGTACACATTTTATGAAAAGCATGATTAAATTTTTATATAAAGAATTGAGGATTAAGGTGATTAAAACCTCACCCTGCTGTCTCAACCAACTGGCTTGTTGGAAGTTTTACTGGGCCTCAAGGGAAATGTGTTTTTTTTTTAAAGGAAAGTGTTGATGTGACAAGGAAAGATGATTTTCCTGCCTTCCTTTTGCTTCACTGACAGGCCTTGAAAGGTTTTTCACATTTTGTGACAGGTGAAAGGGCCAAAAGATGTAATCATGGAAACCACTGATCAAAAACAAGCTTCTGAGGAGTGTGGCCTCATACGTCCTGAAGATGCTCAACTTGTGTGACTCTGATAAGGGAACTTGCCCAGAAACATCTGGAAGAAATCCATTCCATCCCCAGACAATCATAGCCAGAAGAGGGACTTTAAAGCAGAGCAGAAGATCATAGAGTGAACTGCTAGCAAAGTGGCAAGCTTTATGAAGTCCAGAAGAAGGTGATCACCATCATCTATTAAAGGTTTATGCTGGACAGATATAAGAGGCAACAAATATGGCATGTGAACTTTCTGAGAGATGGAAAGGAGAGAATGCAAGAGCTGAATTTGAAGATATTTATCCCAAGCCTACTTGTAGGTGGTGAAAGGCCAAAAGGAACCAGAAATGGAACTGCTGACCATCAACAAGAATTAACCCAGTTAACTAGTGGTTTTACTACAGATTGTGCCAGAAAATATCTGAGAGGTGGGCTTGACAGTAAACCCTAATGTGTATGCTTGGGTTCACCAGGAGGTAAAGTACTTGGGATGCATAATGGGAAAGTTAAACCACAAATGTAAAATCTTAACCCATCCATTGAACAACAGACCAAAGGATGATGATGATGAAGGTCAGAGATTTCCAGGGATTTTTAAATTGAATTAGACAATTTAGCCCACATTTTCCACTTTTGCAATTTCCCTAAGAGACCTGTTCTGGAAGCAAAATCTAATAAAGTGAAGTAGATTGTGGACTGTGAAGTGACTTTCAAGCCTAGGAGAACAACTTGTGTGTGATTGTCCTGGCTTGAACAACTCAGATTTTCAGCAGCTAATACTGTGTTCCAGTAGAATTTGGTTTCAGAGTAGCAGCCGTGTTAGTCTGTATTCGCAAAAAGAAAAGGAGTACTTGTGGCACCTTAGAGATTAACAAATTTATTTGAGCATAAGCTTTTGTGAGCTACAGATCAGAATTTGGGACAGTGTTGTCCCAGAAGAATAAAGAACTGCTTATCTCCTCCTTTAAACAAAAGCAATTTCCTCCAGAGACCAGTTATGTTTGAGTCAAAAAGTTAATACGTGTCAAAAGGATGCTGGATGGGTTGAAGAATTATCTTCTAGGGGGAGAGTTCATCAGGCACTCTGATAGCTTCACTTGATGAATAAACAGAATGCCATACTTACATGGTGGTATATTTACCTGTTATTTTTAATCAATCTTGTCAGTGAAATTAGATGGCAGACTATCCAGTCTCTCTTAAATAGCAGTTGACAAGCCAGGAAATGAGCCAGTAGTGTGAACGGGGAAAATTGATATGCCATCTGTACCAAATAGCTTCAAGAACGAGTTATGTTTCTTTTCCTTTTCTCCTGCCTTTCCTCATTAATTTTTAATTTGGGAAAGGGCGGGTTGGACAGAGGGTGCCCAGTCTTCTACCTAATACTACTCCATAAAGAATTCTTCTTCTGAAGCTCCTGTCCATTCCTCTTTTGGCAACCGTGTTCTAATGTCTCAAATCTCAAGAGAAAATTCTCAATGACCTCTTCTTCTCAAAACTCATAATGTCTGGATTTATCTAAGTCATACTGATGTCAAAAGGAGCAACTCCACTGACATCTGTGAAATTACACTGGTGAAAAACTGGTCTGAATGAGATCTATATCAGGGCCACAGATTTTAGATTTCTTCTGGGCAAATGCAGGTCCTTGTACAGCTAGAATTAGGGATTGTCTTTTATTTTTGTTCATCTCTTTTGGAAATTAACAGTAGAGCTGGGAAAATTTTTTGATGAAATTGTATGTTCTTCAAAAAATGCATTGTCAAGTCCACCAGAACTCTGCAAATTTATGTCAAGTTCACTGAATACTTTTGTCCAAACTGAAAAAGTAGAAACATTTCACTGATGTCGAAACAAAATGTTTTTTGTTTTGTTTTGACCCCAAAAAATTTGTTTTGACTTTCAGGTTTTACAAAATGGTAAGAGAAGGAGGAGGCAATGCTGCCATCATCCCTTCCCATGTGAGCTTTAGCCCAGTGGTTTGGGAAGTCCCTGGGCTGTGGGAAACCTAGGTTCAAGTCCCTTTTCTGCCTGTTGTTGAGAAGGAATTTAAACTCAGCCATTCCCCGTTGTAGGAGAGTGTCCTGGTTGTTAGATGTCCTTGTATGGGGCTTTCTCAATCTCTCCTCTTGAGGCTGCTCTACTTTTTATCAACAATTAAATAGTTATTGGAGCACAGATCTGAACTTGAATCTCACTCATCCTAGATGAGTGCCTAACTAACAGTCTATAGAGTCATTCTCCCTCTCTTTCCCTGGCCCAATGATTATTCATGCACATTGGAAAACAGAATCCCAACTGTACATATAAAATGATGCGGTCTAAATTAGCTGTTACCACACAAGAAAGAGATTTTGAAGTCATTATTGATAGTTCTCTGAAAACATCCACTCAATGTGCAGCGGCAGTCAAAAAAGCGAACAGAATGTTGGCAATCATTAAGAAAGGAATAAATAATAAGACAGAAAATATCATATTGCCTCTATATATATCCATGGTATGCACACATCTTAAATACTGCATGCAGATGTGGTCACCCCATTTCAAAAAAGATATATTGGACTTGGAAAAGGTTCAGTCCTGGGACTGAAGTGGCTACAACTACACAGCATTCCTCCAGGAAAAGGTTCAGAGAAGGGCAACAAAAATGATTAGGAGATAGGAACAGCTTCCGTATGATGAGAGATTAATAAAACTGGGACTTTTCACCTTGGAAAAGAGACGACTGAGGGGGCATATGATTTAGGTCTATAAAATCATAACTGATGTGGATAAAGTAGATAAGGAAGTGTTATTTACTCCTTCTCATAACACAAGAACTAGGGGTCACAAAATGAAATTAATAGGCAGCAGGTTTAAAACAAACAAAAGGAAGTATTTCTTCACACAACGCACAGACAACCTGTGGAACTCTTTGCCAGAGGATGTTGTGAAGGCCAAGACGATAACAGAATTCAAAAAAAGAACTAGATAAATTCATGGAGGGTAGGGTCCATTAATGGCTATTGGCCAGGATGAGCAGGGATGGTGTCCCTCGTCTTTGTTTGCCAGAAGCTGGGAATGAGTGACAGGGAATGGATCATTTGATCATGTTCTGTTCATTCCTCCTGGGGCACCTGGCATTGGCCGCTGTCAGAAGATACTGGGCTGGATGGATCTTTGGTCTGACCCAGTATGGCCATTCTTATGTTCATTGTTATCATGAATGACTATGAACTGCCACTATGAATGACTGAGCTAAAGTTTGTAGGGGGAGGCAGTAGCGGGGGAGACATCACCTCGTCCTGCTTCAGATGTTATGTGAATCTTTTATTTGCTTTCATCAAAATGCTTGAAAGTCAAAATGTTTTAACTCAAAAGTTTTCATGTCAGTAATGTTGAAACATGTCAATTAGTTTTGACTTGACTTTTTTTTTCCTTCAAATTTTTGATTTTCTGATACATTTAAAAAAATGTCATGTTTGGTTTGACCCAAAATGAATGTTTGTTTTCAAATTTTTTGAAACTGCCAGTGAACTGAAAAATCCATTATTTGCTTCCCTCTAAAGAACAGCTAGGGCAAGAGACTACTCAGTTTCCTGAAACTGACTGTGAGCAACCAGATATGGGTATTGACAAGTTAATTCTCAAACTCACTGAATACCCTCTTGAGTTTTCCTACTCCTCTCCCATTTTAAGATCTATCTTCAGGCTCTGGATTTTCTGCTTAATGTAAGAGTCCTTTATAGTGCGGTATTATTTTTGTTTCAAATTGCCATTTGTATCCAGGAAGTCCTTAAAGAACTGCACCATCTGCTTGCATATCTGAAGCAGATGGTGCTTTTCTGGCTCACCTCCAGACTGTTTCTTTCTAGGTTTTTTTCTTCTCAGACAGTGTACCGGGGTGGCTTCAATATAAGCTGCTGAGCTTGCAGTTTCTCCTTCAGCTTTCAGAATTTCCTGACTCACTTGCTTTTTCTCAGTGTTCAGGTTTCAGTTGCTCCCAGACCTGGCAGTAGGATGCTCTCCACAAGATAGCCTAGATCAGGTAATGGAGGCATGTTCCTTAGACCTCCCTCTTGGTTTAGGACCTCTCATACAAAACAATCCTACACATAATACTTATACACCTCTCTGATTCATTGAGAGGGAGAAGAACTGATAAGTTTTATGCTCCAAACTCCAAGTGAGAATGAACAAGGGCCCTTGAAAGTGAATAGTATTTTTTCCAAGCAGTTGGGTGTTATACACACACAGGATTTGTTCAGTTGGGAAGCTTCTTTTGGCATCTAAATTAGTGGCCTTATTTTCAGAGTGGCTTTACAAGTGGTGTTACCATAGTGTTAATAGTACCTGGGGGTGCTGAGAAGTCTGAAACTCAGATCACTTATTTAGATGTCTAAATATGGATTTAGGTGCTTATTTAGGCATCCCCATGAAATTTTTAGCCTAAGGTTCCAATTAAAATTACAGCTGAGTTACATTAAACATTTTTATTATTTTTATTTCATATCCCTTCTTAAATGTGTAGCTGAAAATATTTTATATTAAAATAGATAACATAATATAAGATATACATGCAGTGTGCAACCGTATAACATCATTTATGTAGCTTTTTGCATGTATTTTTTGAGTATATAGTATACATACAATCATGTATCTTATATGTGTATCCCTTACCTATATATGTTAGTAAAGTGGTTTGGAATCTTTTGTGGTCAATGATACAATATAAAAGTAATATTATTAGTAGTATTGCTATTTATCATTATTGTCATTTGTATTTATTTTATTGGCTTGGTGTGTGGTGCAGCTATTATCAAGGTATTAAATAAAAAACAACAATCTAATGAGAATAAGTATAATGCGGTATTGCAGCTGAAAGTTGCACAGCCCTTTGAGGCTGTAAACTGGTCCAGAAGTTTCCCTTCACATCAAGAAGGAGCCCCTGCAATTGCTGAGCCCTGGCTACTCATGGAGATTCTGTAGATTCTGCAGTCACAGATAAATTTAGCAAGCATAAAGCGCTAAAAAAGGTTGAGACAGTTCCTAAATCTTGGTATGGTGGAGCAAAGTACTGTAGTCTGCAACAACCCCACAACAATCTGATCCATTAGTAAGAAAGTAGAAGGATTGACCAGATCAATATGTTACAATATAAATGCTAACACATGAACACTGATGAGAAAAACACGAGAAAGAAACCATATTAATCAAATAGGAAGAGAGTTGGAAATCCCTGCAAATTTCAATTGTCTGGGTGTTGAGTGATTATCTGGCAGCTGAATTATCTAGTTCAACCTGGAAGGTCAGTAACACTATATTAAAACTGAGCAATAGCAATTTCTTTAACTGTATGTAGAGTGCTCCAGGGTAGTTAACTTCAAGAAATGAGTGTAAGAAGATTTCAGATTTACACACAATCAATTGCTCATGTAATGGCAGTTTGCCGATCAATCAGAAATTGTGCTTGCACTTAAAAGCCCATTGTAATAGAAAACAGAATAACTATTCCTTTTTCAGATGTAATCCTCTTGTAAGATTTGTCACCACAGAAAAATATTCCCTTGTCAATGCAAGAAATCAGAAATCACAAAAGTACTTCAATATCAGTTTTAGAGCCTCTTATAAATACTTTCTCTACCACAGAGGATAGGATTTTGAGTCCACAAAAGCTTGTTGTTAGATACAGTACTTGTTACTAGTATAACCATGAAGTGTTAAGCTGGTTCCTGATAGGCATATCAGGAGTCATTCTTGTCAGTCGCAATAATGTTGCAATAGTTGAAACTGAAGTGACAGCAGAGCTTGGTTCCTTTCTGCAGCCTACGTGTATCTGATGAAGGGTAAAATTTTCAAATGCACCCAAGTGTCTAAGCAGCCTAAGTCTCACTGAAAGTCAGTGGGACTTAGACTCCTAATTCACCTAAGTATTTTTGAAAATTTTACCCTAAATAATAAAATTTTAAAAATATATCTACTTCCAAATGAAGGAAAGTAAAGCACAACTTCTTTTAGTACAGTAGTTGTGATTAAAAAGGCAATATTTGATTATCATTTTGTCTCTGATACTTACATGGTAATGATTTGTTATCCTGTTAAAAAGTCCTAAATAAATAGAGATGTCAGTACTTAACAGCAGTTCCCACAAAAATGTCTGAGATACCACAATCCCTCCCTCTGATTGAGATGAGAAATAACTAATGTCTCTCAGATATCAAGACATAATAGCTGCTGGTCGCTCATAGAACTGTGGGGCCAGAGGTCATCTAGTCCAGCCCCCTGCACTGATATTAGCTCAAGTAAACCATCCCTGACAGGTGTTTGTGGAATCCCCAACATTGGAAGATTTTCAGCTCCCTTGGAAGCCTACTCCAGTGATTAACTATCCTTATAGTTGGAAAAATTTTCCAGATATATAGCTTGATTCTCCCTTGCTGAAGATTAAGCCCATTGCTTTTTGTCCTACTTTCAGTGAACTTGGATAACAATTGATCACTGTCCTCTTTAATATATTTGAAGACTACTACCAGGTCCCCTCTCAGCCTTCTTTACTCAAGACTAAACATGTCCAGTTTTTTTAACCTTCCCTCATAAGCCAGGTTTTCTAAAACCTTTTATCATGTTTGCTGCTTCCCTCTAGACTCTGTCCAATTTGTCCACAACTTTCCTAAAGCGTGGACACTGCTACTTCTAAAGACAACTGTAGTACTTGTAATCCATAAAGTAAAAACAGTAAAAAACAAACAAACAAACAAAAAAACAACAAACAAACAAACAAAAAAACCACAACAACAAACCTTGAGAAGATTCTGAGCAAGTTGAAATGGGAAGCTCTGGATGAGGGAATGCTTTTATTTGGCATCTTCAGGCTAATGTCTAAACCTTCCAAAATTAAATAATGCAAATATATACATTTAAAATAAGGCTTCACTACAAGAAGAAAAATGTTGCCTATATCTTTTTTTAACATTACTCATAAAATGGAAGGACTAATTTAATGTCTAAGCATAATACAGAGGTGCACTTTGGAAGCTTCCCTGTATTGGAATCATAGTGAACTTAGGGCCCAATACTGCTCCTTTCAAGTCAATGGCAAGACTTCTATTGACTTCAGTAGTGCAAATCAGGCCTTTAAACCCTAACACGCAACACATTGACTACTGTGATACTTGCCTAATAAAGGGGTCAGATACAAGAGCAGAAATAGATTTCTGAAGGATGGAAGTTAGCAGGAGAGCATAATTTTTGTACTATGGGAAAACAAAGTCTGAACAGTAACTCAGAGCAGAGTTGTGCATGCCTTGACTGAGGCATTTGAACTTAGTCCATGGAGGCAGCAAAGTTGCAGAGTCTAGATATTACTATGGAACATAATTTAGAGAGGCTGATAACTATTTTTTTATATGTGGATGATTTGAAACTATATGGATGGTCACAAAGGAGATAGAGATTGGTGAAAGTATAAAACTGTGAGTTGGCTTGGCTAAACGTGTATCAGCATCTGTAAAGAGGAGCAAACTGGTACAATGAGATGGTATACAATTAACAAAGGTACTATCAACGATATCTTTCAACATGACACCCCCAAATACCTGGGAATCAGGGAATTGTCAGAGTTACAATATAAGGAAGTCAAAGAAGAAGTGAGGAAGAATATTACCACTGAATAAGAACTTCTTTAAGTACAGAACTTAAGGAATTTGATCCCAGCTATTAATATGTGAGCAATTTGTGATAGTATGGTACACTGTTGGAGTGATCAAGTGGAATCAAGAAAAGAAGAACAAAATTTGACATCCACACAAGAAAGCTTCTGGCAATACATAGAGTAATAAATATCAATCAAGATGTGAACAGGATGTACATCCAATTATGTGTTGGAGGAAAAGGTCTGCTATCTGTGGAGGAAGCAATTGACAATAAAGTCTATAACATCAAATTATATGAGGAGTCAATGAGAATAAAAGATGATCCGGTCATGATGCACCGAACATGCATCCCAGAAGCATAATAGAAAGGAAAAAGCAAACCACTAAAGAAAGACTTGAAAGATTTGCATAGAATCAGTGCACAGACACTGTGGGAGAGAGATCAAACCCATTACATTGAAGATTAACAAATTCATGGCTTGTAGAAGGATTCCTCAACAGAGAAGAGAAAGCTTCATTATGAGTACACAAGAGCAGTCCTTAAAGGCTTCATTACATTTAAAACAAAACTGACCAATAGAACTGCTTCCCAAACTGCAGAATATGTTCCAGAAAGAAAGAGCGGGTGGAAAATGTATTGAACACTTGCAGGAGCCTGACTGGGAGGGAACATATGAACAGACACAATGAGGTTGCTAAGTGTCTGCATTGAAGCCTCTGTGGCAAGTACAGATTTAAACGAACCATGCAGTATTACAACCACCAAATTGAAAATGCTCTAGCGAATGAAAAGTGTAAAATTTTATTTAATCTGGCAATTGTCAAGACTGAACGGTGCAGGCAAACAGGCTGGCCATGGTTGATGCAGAAAAGAGGAGAAACAAAACTGTGTTAATTGATATTGAAATACCAGCAGATAGAAACATAAACAAGAGAAGTATGAAGAACTCTGTCATGAAGTGGAAAGATTATGGAAAACTAAAACAAATATGATCTCAATGATTACTGGAGAACTTGGCGCAATCGCTAAAGGAATGATTGAGCAATGCAAGAACTTGTTAGGAATGCAAGACATCACAATCAGTGACTTCCAGAAGTCAACACTCTTAGGCACTGCAAGAATTTTAATGAAAGTCAGGGGAGAACACATGCATTTGAGCATCTAAAATGCAGAAATTCTGTAGAGAATTTAATGAAACTCCTGACTCCCCAAACATGTGGAGTCAGTGCATGGTCAGGATTTATTGGTGACTCATGCGGATAAATTTTAAACAGTAGCTCTCTCCTTTCTATGCTTAAAGATCTTTTATGCTGTGAAGGCTGTTTTAAAAAAAATAATCCCCATGATGTAATACTGAGGGATAATAGTAATAATAATAATAATAATAATAATATTTTTTGCAAAGATGCCTAAAGTATCTTTTAGTATATATTATTATAAATCAAAATAAAATAAACACTAGTGTGACTTACATGCTTGAATCAATTATAAATTCATACCTAAATGCATTACATTATTGGAATAACAAATGATAAAAGATAATTGAGGATTTATAATCATTTTGAAAAAGGGAGGTGAACATTTGGGGCATATTTAATATCTGTCCACCCGTTTCTCCTTCTGTGTGCGCGCATGTATGTGTGTGTGTGTTTGTGTATAAGTGCACTACAGAACTGTGTATCTCGTAAACTTTGTAAGGGATTTTATAAAAAAATAATAAAAACAAGCAGTAAAATATACTAGGGCTGAATTGTGGCATTTAGGCACAGCTCTGTGCTGGGTGCACTGCAGAGCCTCACCACCAGGGTAGAGTATCAAAGAACATTCTGCTTCAGAAAAGTACAGTACTTCCCAGAGCAGATATCTAGGAGGCATGGGGGCTGAAGTTCAGGACAGCCCTTATATTGGCTGCACAAGGTTGGGGTAAAAGTCCTCACTCCTTTCTCTCCCATATTGCCAGATGCTTAGGGCCTGCCATGGTTTAGATCTTCATCAGCACCCTGATAAATTGGGCTGATAACCAGGGAACAGAACCAGGGCAATTCTTTTTGATGCCTCTGAACAGTGGATTGAAGGTACACCAAATTATATAAATTCACTTTGAATGGTTTGCTGGATGTTGTCTGCAACCCTGTTAACTGAGTGTCCCATTTTTACTTTATGCTTCTCTCTGGTTGATTATGGCCGCCACAAAAAGTCACATGATTTTAATACGGGGTTTTTTTAAACATTTTTGAAGTGCAGTTACACTCTGTAAACCTTTTCTCAAACCTTCTCTCAAAATTCTGGCACTGCTTTACACTTAATGGTATTCTCATTTGTTCATTTTATACTTTTTTTTTCCTGCTGGTGGTGCAAGCTTGATATGGGATCTGCAACTCAAGTTGTATTAATGCATTCATTACCACAAGTAATTAAATATCCTGTCATTAGAATTTAGTTAACAACTCTGTTGATTATTTAAATTCCAAAATATAATTCAATGTACTTCACCATAGTATAGCTGCATTGGGTCTAGAATGCTAAGAGAAATCAAATGGAGTAGACATAAGTAGATATGACTAAGTGTACACAGAGAAGAGATTTTCTTAGTAAGAATGTACCATTTTTATAGTCACCTTTCTTATGTTAATGTGTTTTACGTTCCCTGTTTTAATAAGCTCTAAAATAAACAGAATCTCCTTGTATAATGTGTTCCTGTAACTCTTAAGATCTGGACAGTTTCTTAATTGTCATATTTCTGTTTCCACTGGGATTGTAAAGAGGAATTTATTTTATTCTATCAGGCAAAAAAGTTTGACTATGTGGCTACAACACAAGTCAAGAAATGCTGTGACATTCAAATGTATGGTGTACTCCTAAACTTATGGCTAAATACATATAACCTCTCCTTATATGTCTGAGGGTACAGAGCTGTCAAAGCCTGGAATCTATGTGGGTAGAAATGACACTGTTCCTATTTTTGGTTCTGCATCCTAAATTTCACAAAACATCTTAACAGTTATCTGAACTAGTTTGGTTATATTTAAGAATCATGCAGATTATACCTAATGTAGATTTGGGGCTATGCCATGGCTTTTATGCCACAGCCTAGCATAGCTGTGTGGGAAGGCTGATTTAGTAGATTGTGCACGGGTCTGGAACTCAGGAAACCCAGGTTCAATTTCTGGGTCTGTCACAGACTTTCTGCATCTCCTTGAATGTCAATGTGAGTTAAATGCTTAGGCCCAGATTTTTAAAGGTATGATGTTTATCTGCATCTTTATGTACTTACTGACTTTAAAAGAATCTGGCCACTAGCTCCCCTAAGATCTTTTAAAATTCCTAATCTTGTTCCCAGTTTTAGTTTAATAATCTTATTTTTCCCTTTCTTTTAAATAAACAAGAGTTAATATTTGTTAGAAAATCTTTTGAAGGTAAACAGTATAGTTCCCTAGAATACTAGTGTTATTTAACAGTTAGAATATGAGTTCTATCCCTAGCTCTGCTTTTTACTAGCTGAACAAGCTTGGGCAAGTCACTTGGCTCTATGACTCTATTTACCCATTTGTAATATAGGTATAATCATTAAATCCTTCACAGTGATGTTGGGAGTCTTCACTAAAATTTGCAAAGCCCTTGAAAATTGTCAGATGAAAGGTGTTGTACAAGTTTTTGAACATATGGCCCATGGTAAGGACCTTAATGTAATATCTTTAGTTGGGTAGTGCATTAAGGTTATAATTGAGATATACAAAAACAAGATTTGTATTCCATACAGTATGACCAATTAAGAACTTCATTGTAAGAATGCAGACAGAATTTGGTGATGGAGTCAATTAACATACTGTTATGGGAAAGCCCCAACAGCTGATTTATGGTGGTTTCACTGACTACATCTGTGTCTTTTTCGTTCTGTTTTTATAGTATCGGTCAGGACGGGATCCTCAGCGAGGCTCAGACAATATTTCCAATAAGTCTTCAGACAGTGATGTCAGTGATGTGTCAGCTGTATCAAGGACAAGCAGTGCTTCTCGTTTCAGCAGCACAAGCTACATGTCTGTCCAATCAGAACGACTGAGAGGGAACAAGAAAATAAGGTGAGTAACAAAACTAGGAAGTTGGTCATTTATATGCTTTTATAATACTTTTCAGGTGAGTGCATGTGAATATTTTGCTAAACTTTAACATATATACTGTTAATAAAACTTACAGGGCTTTCCAAAATACAGGTTTTAGTTTATTGTTATGTTTCTACTGCCCTTTTGAATAAAGGGATTTTCTTGCATGCAAACCTTAGCATCTTGAGATGACGCTGCTATCAGAAGGCATTTGTTATACTTAGACTTGCATCTTTTGAAAAAAGACTCTTGAAAAATATTGAACAATTTAAATGATAATTTTATTTACAAAATACTTGCCAGTAGTCTCAGAGTCATTACAACATTCTTTACAAATTGGACCAGAGACTATCCTCCTGCATCTCCACAAATTCTGTGCTTGAATTTAGGGCTGTCAATTAATTGCAGTTAACTCATGCTATTAACTCAAAATAATTAATTGTGATTAAAAAAATTTATTGTGATTATTCACAACTTTAATCGTATTGTTAAACAATAATAGAATACCAACTGAAATTTATTAAATATTTTTGGATGTTTTTCTATATTTTCTAATATATTGATTTCAATTACAACATAGAATACAAAGTGTACAGTGCTCACTTTATATTGTTATTTTTATTACAAATGTTTGCACTGTAAAATGATAAAAGAAATACTATTTTTCAGTTCACCTCATACAAGTGCTATAGTGCAATCTCTTTATCATGAAAGTGCAATTTACTAATGTAGATTTTTTTTTATTACATAACTGCAGTCAAAAACAAAACAAGGTAAAATTTTAAAGCCTACAAGTCAGTCATACTCAGTTATACTTCTTGTTCAGCCAATCGCTAGGACAAACAAGTTTGTTTACATTTACGGGAGATAATGCTGCCTGCTTCTTATTTACAATGTCACCTGAAAGTGAGAACAGGTGTTCACATGGCACTTTTGTAGCCGGCATTGAAAGGTATTTATGTGCCAGATATGGTAAACATTTCTATGCCCCTTTATGCTTTGGCCACCATTTGGCAGCATTATCTCCCGTAAATTCAATTTTCATGATAAAGGGATTGGACTACAGTACTTGTAATGGGGGAAATTGAAAAATACTATTTCTTTTGTTTTTACAGTGCAAATATTTGTAATCAAATAAATATAAAGTGAGCACTGTACACTTTGGATTCTGTGTTGTATTGAAATCAATATATTTGAAAATGTGGAAAACATCCAAAAATATTTAAATAAATGGTATTCTAATATTGTTTAACAGTGGAATTAATTGTGTGATTAATCACGATTAAAAAATTAATCGTTTGACAGCCCTACTTGAATTGCCGGACTCTTAAAACCTCTTGTAAAGTGCTTCTATAGATACTGGACCCAGTTCTATTTAAATATATTGCTGTGCAACACTCATTGTCTAGTCTTTAATAAGAGTTGCACAGTATATCTGAAAGCAGAAATGGGCTCAACTTCCATTCCTTGAACACTCAAAACACCAATCAAAGGAATGTAAGGTTGGACCTTAAATATTTTGGCACTAGTATTCCTTATTTTGGGAAATTTCCCCTCCCAAGAGAAATTATATTTTAAAAAAAGGGTAGGTTTAAGTATCTCTCATTTTGCATAATTGATATTGTCTGGAATACAAAACTGTGCATTCCATGTATTTAAGCACTGTTTTGTGTGATTTATCAGCATGTAACTTTGTATACAAAATATGTGCATTACAGACTGTCCTGAAAAAATGGTTGCATCTTAATCTTTGTCTAGCCTGTGCTGGAAGTTGGCCAGCATGCTTTTACCCATCACTACATTTTCCCTTCTAATTTATTTCTTTTCTTTTAAATTTCTTTTTGTGTACTGTACGCATGCTTCTTCTCTACAACCCTAACTACACTTTGTCTTCTTTTTTGTTTGCATGCCTTCCTCAACTTGTGTTGACTTCAGAAGGTCAAGGGATTTAGAAGGAAAAAAAGAGGGAGGGCAGGAAGGGGATGAGCATGAGGAGTTATTTCCTGAGGAGGAGGAGCTTGAGGAAAAAGTGAAGCAAGAACAAGTTAATGAAAAGGGGGAAGAGCAAGAGGTGTCAGAAAACTGTGATAAGGAGGAAAACAAAGAATCAGGAAATGATGAAAAGACCCATGATGATCAAACTGAGGAAGGGAAAGAGAAAAAACAGAGGAAAAAAGAGGATTTACAAAGGCAATTCTCACAAGATGATGTCAGGTAAAATATATTTCTGTTTGTAGATAGTTCCCTGTGGTCTTGTAGCTCTTTTTCCAATGCCTGGACCCTATTTGTTTTCCCATTTGTATTTTATTTGACATAGCTTGTTGTTTATGTTCCCTTGAATCCTTCTTCACCTTCAGCCATAATTCTTTAATAGTGAACAAATTTATCTCTTGATTTTAATGGAATGGTTCTGCAAACAGAATAATTAAACACCTTAACTTCACCCCTTAGGATGCAGGCAGCCACAGCCTTTTATTCCTTTTGAACTCATTTATAGTTTGCATTTGACAGTATGACATAGTGCTGGGGAGCTAGCAGGTGAGCACTACAGTAGAACCACAGAGTTACGAACACCAAAGTTACGAACCGATCTGTCGACCACACATCTCATATGGAACTGGAAGTACGCAATCAGGTAGCAGCAGAGACAAAACAAGTACAGTACAGTACTGTGTTATATGTAAAGTACTGAAAAAATAAAGGGAAAGTTTACAAAAAAGATTTGACAAGGTAAGGAAACTGCTTCTGTGCTTGTTTCATTTAAATTAAGATGGTTAAAAGCAGCATTTTTCTTCTGCATAGTAAAGTTTCAAAACTCTATTAAGTCAATGTTCAGTTGTAACTTCTGAAAAACCAATCATAACACTTTGTTCAGAGTTATCAACATTTCAGTTACGAGCAAACTTCATTTCTGAGGTGTTCGTAACTCTGAGGTTGTACTGTATTTAAGTCCCCTAGAGACATCTGGTTGGATATTGGGATGTAATTTTATCTAACCAAGCTGGCAGTCTGGGGGTGCTAGAGGGCTAATTAACCCATTAGCTGAGGAATGATACAAAGGCACAAGAGGCAGTGCTGGTTGGGAGGAATAGAACCAGCTGAGCCCAACTTCACAGAGGAAGTCAAGACTTCTCTGTACTGAAATTACTTTTGAGTTGGCTGATAAATATGTGGGTGGATCAATTGTGGACATGGATAATCAAAAATGGTGCTTTCACCCATCTGCATGAATGGGTTGGTGTGGCGTGAAGTGGTAGCGTTGTATAGGTCTGCAACTGTAGTAAGCCTAAAATATTTTAGGTGCCTATGACTGGGTGTCCTATGCATTTGCTGCCCTCTACTGGAGACCCTTGGTGAGCCATGCCCTAGGAAACAGCCTTTTAAGAAAAGAAGGGCAGAAGAGTTTGGACTCTCAGGAGTTGTCTAGAAAGGCCTCCCAGGGTCAGCTGCTGGTAGAACAAGTGAGACTTTGTACTCCAGTGTGCTAGAAGGACTGGGAGCAGGCAGAAGCCACTGGGGCCTCTGCAAGCCAGATAAAAAGGACTGGCTGCTTCTATCTTGTGGCAGTTCTGGGTGAAACCAGGAAAAGGGAGGGAGGAAGGATCCTTCCTCTGCCTTAGCCCAAGAAGCCAGTCCTGATCAGCACCTAATTCTGAGTGCACTTTGCATGTAGGTCAGTGAGAGACTGAGTTAGACATTTATTACACTACTGAAATTTAACAAGCTCATTTCATGCAACACCCATAGGATTAATCAGGTCTGTGATATGCTTTTATCAACGTAGTTTCTACTTCAACACACTCAGAGTTACACTATAGCTACAATTAAATAGTATGGAATTGTAATATTTAATATACAATTATTCCATTTGCTGTGTTTTCCACTTAGTTTATAATGGGAAAATGCAATATTCCTTATCTGATTTACTCATTGATAAAACATTTGGATTTCTTGATTGGCTGAATGCTTCTGCCCCTCTTTTTGTCATGTGACGATAGGGAAAAAAAATCAGAGTCACTTTCTTTTAATGCTGAACAAGTAACTCTTTTAGAATGAGAAAAGCAGTTTTATCCTAACGGCTACTCTCTCACACTTTCTCTGCTTCGCTGCAGAGCTTCTGCCTAGGACCTAGGTCAGACCCCTCCTGCCTGGCTTCCTGCTATTGATTTAAAGAAACAGAATCAATGTCACCTTTGTTGCAATAGAAAGGTGTCCTCATGCAATAGGATGTGCAACCATATGTGAACTGCTCCGTTGTACATGGTAGAGGGGATTTTTTTCTTTCTTATAACAGTATTGCCAACTCTTGCTATTTTATCACGAGTAATGGGATTTTAGAGGGTGTTGAAGCCCATCTCGCAATGACATGGGAAGCTCCAGCCCCCAGTTCTGCCACAAGCAGAGTCTCTCACCTCTACTCACTCCTAGAGTTCTCACAGCAGGCGTGAGGGAAGGAGGGAGCAAAGACCCCAGCAACACATTATAGCTCCACTCCCTCCACCTTGGCTCCTCCTGTGAGAAAGACATACAGGATGTTGCCTCTGCTTCTGAAACTGCCACCTCAGCCAGGGAGAGGGGACCCTGTTGCAGTCCCCAGGGCTGGGAAAGGGGAATGAAGAACTCTAGCAGGAGCAGAGGTGAAGTAGGGTTGGCACTGATGAGGGGCTGTTCATGGATTCAGGAAAAGGGAGAACCCATGGAGGCTGTGGAAGGGAACAATAATTAAAACAAAAATGAATCATTTGCATCATTTACGTAGTTATCGAAATTATAGCCAGAAGAAGAATGATTTACATTTTTTTCAAATAATTTGAATGGGACTGAATTGATTATTTTAAAAAAATAATATTTAGGATAATCAATATAATAACTGAACTGAAATATAGAAAGCTCTAAAAGGTGGTTAATGTAAAGATGTTCTTCAATGTAAAGATCTTTGCAGCTCCCCAAAGTCTTAATTGAAAAATAGAATTGAAAAGCTTGATACATAAAGTGCTTTGTGATCCTTGGCTGTTCATTTTCCAGCTCCATTTTATAGGATTTGTACGGTATATTTCTAAATATGCACGAATTTGGTTTTTTCACACTGTAGAGCTCTCCACTGAGTATGTATGTTATATGTGTGTACAACAGCCTAGAGCATAAGTACTCCCCCTTTTTCTCACCAGCATGGATATCTTCCCTCCAGTCCATCTCTCCATTTTTGTAGGGATACTTTTGAGGGGACATCTATCCAAATATTGAGATACCATTAACAGAAGCATTACAATTACATTGAAATTTGAGTTTCTTGCTACTTAGGACTAGCCCAAATAAAGCAACAACTTAAATATTATACATCTTTCCCATTCTCAGAAGCCAGGGAGAAGCATGTGTATGTTAAAGATCAACTTTTCAACCTGAAATTTATTACAGACATATTGCCAGAGGAGCAGAGGGGAATTAAAAACTCAGGAGACAGACTACAAAACATGGTTTGATTATGTTTTTTTAAAATCTCATGGTTTATGGGGACAGTCTTGTGATTTTTTTTCTTGATCTCTTGAGGTTCACTATACTATTATAACCTCTGGGTCAGCCAGCTGGTCCAGCATTCTTCCCTTTGTTCTTGATTCTCTCTTGGTAGAGATTACAGAGATCCAGCACAGCATGGTTGCGGTGAATGCAAAACTGATGTGTTTCTTGTTTTTACAGGCGCTTACTTCCTAGCTCTATGCCCCCTAGTGACTGCTCTAAACATTCACAAGTAGCATTATATTCCTTGTGAAAGGTGATACAACTTTTATCCAAACTTTACATTAACCAACAGTTAACAGGAATAAAATATCACAGCAAAACAAGAATAAACAGCCCTATAAAGGACAGAGTAGGCTGCCTGAACTTGTGTCAGGGATTTATTCTGCCCTTTTAAGACATTCTCTACTAGTCCTCTGACTTTTTTGAATTCTCAAGATCCTGCGTAATCCTCCAATCCTCCATAATACAGGAAGCTATCTCCTTGCAGGGAGAGGAGCTGGAGGAATCACTAGTATGTAGGCAGGTGGGGTTTTCACAGGTTCAGTCTCGGGGTAGTGATCAGTGTGTATTGGAAGTCTGCCTGGTGAGGTGACAAGATGACACTGGTTCTGAAAAATTATTACTACTAGCACCCTAAAAAGTAGAATCAAGTGTCCTGGTACATCCCTGCATTGTCCCATTTTCTTGAAAATCTTTCACCCAAACATGATCTCCTGGATTCAGTACTACCAAGGATTTGACTCCATAGAGCCTGCCAAAATCTCTCTTCTGATGGGCTTTATATGGATCTTCCTTCTTCTGTAGTCTTGGGAAGTCAAGCCAGCAAGAGTCTAGCTGAGCAGGGATGGCTGGGATAGTGGACCTCAACTTTTTTCATATCAACAGTTCCATAGCGCAGAGTCCATTTGCTAGAAAAGTTTTATTATCTTTACTGCACATTCTGCTTCAGCATTATTCTGAGGAAATTGTGGCCTGGATGTGACGTGAATGAAACCATAGGTATCTTCAAACCTCTTAAATCTCTCAAAAAAACTGAGGACCAGGATCAGAGATGACTTGCCTTGGAATCCTAAAATGAGCAAATAAGAGTTCTATCTTCTCCATGGCACTTGATGTCATTTTGGGCAACCTGGCAGCTTCAGTTAATCATGAGAAATAATCAGTCATCAAAAGATAGAAAAGATCACTTCTGAATTTTTGTCGTGGCCTGTCTGGAAGAGCAGATAGTAACAATGGTTCTGATGGGTTGGTTCTCATGAAAGCATAAATATTGTATTTCTCAACACTCTGGTGTAGTTGTTTGCTCAGCTCAGGCCACCAAATAGACTTTTGAGCTCTCTCCCTGACTTTGGTAATGCCTTGGTGCCATTTATGCAGTCTATCAAGAATTTCCTGTTGCATTGATGTAGGTATAACCTATCTGGATTCCTTCAAAAACAGATTTTGTTTATGGTAAGATTCCCAGAAACCACCCAATATGGTTTTATAGAGGTTTCTGACCTGGTCTGATTTTCATAGAATCATAAGGTTAGAAGGGACTGCAAGGGTTATCTAGTGTAACCCCTAGCTAAGATGCATGGGTTTTTGTGTCTAAACCATCCAAGACAGATGTCTTTCTATATATCTCTGAATAACTGACTTGTGTAGTTCCCCAATACCAGGAATTTTCTGGACAGAAGAGATCTCATAATGGCTTTGACTTCTGTGCAAGGTGAGGTAGGAATTTTCCACGTGTCACTTCATTGCCACTCTGTGGCTCCTTCATGTAGGTAATCACGTGTACTTTCTTTGGATCTCGTTTGATCCTTGGTCCATCAATGGGCCTAGAAACTTGATTCTGTATTTGAGAGTTCACACTTGTTAAGTTTAGGCCTGCTTTCTCCAGTTTTTCCAGGACTGCAATGAGATGTTGGGTTTCTGTTGATCCACAGCTAAGGATACCATTCATTTGGCTGAGAACCCCTTCCAGACTCTCTGGGAGCTGTGACATTTTCCTCTTGTTCCGGGGGCAGATGACATGCCAAATGGTAGCCTATTGAAACAAAACTTTCCAGAATTGAGCAAAATGAAAGTCAGGATAGATCCTTGAGAGACACTACAAATCAAATCCCTCATTGTAGATGTTTTCTGGTGACATGTTGAGGTGCTCATATTTCTCAGATAGGAACCTTTTTTATTTTTTATAAATTTAAATCCATCAATAAATAAGGTTGCAATTCTATAAACATTTGCATATGTGCTTACCTTTGTGCATGAAAGTAGTTTCACAGAAGTGTTTTGCGGGATTGGGGTTTTAATAAATAAAATGTTGATACACATTATCCTATCATCACTGCTTGGCAACTTGAACCAACCAAGAGAAGTTTCTGACACACCGGCAATATTTGCTAGTCTCAAAGCAACACTCAATGTTCAGTCATATCAAAACCTGATTGAGAGGTCTAACGTAACCAAACTAGCCAATTGCCTCTACTTCAAAAGCAGCAGGAAATCATTTGGGACTCTGGCTATTATGCTCTCAGCCCTTAAGAAAGGTTTGAACCTAGACCTGAATCTACCAAGGATATTATTGGTACACAAGTGCACCTTTGATTCAATAGCCACCATCTTCTAAATCACCTTTCCAAAAAAGGGCATTCGGAGGTCAAGTGATTGTTAGCAAATATGTCATCATTAAGGCTATGATTTAGTCATGGGTAATTTTAGTAAAGGTCATGGACAGGTCATGGGTAATAAACAAAAATTCACGACCCTGGGCTCACCCATGCTGGCTGCTGCAGAAGTCACAAAGGTCACCGAAAGACATGGAGCCCTAGTCAGCATCAAAAATTGGTTTCTTGAGAAGTTGTCAGACCTCCAGATTTTAGAAGGTTAGAGACTCCTCCCTCCCCCACACACCTAAGCAAAGCGCTGATAATACTCATGAATAATGGCAACACAGACTACTTGCTATAAGCAACTAAGATGCACAAACTTTAGAACTGCGGAAGGTGGGCCTCAGAAATCAAAATCTATTATGGGGACCCTGATCAGACGCAAACTCAGACTACTATGGAGAAAGGTCGGAGTATGGGATGGCTAATCATGGCCCATGCCTGCTGAAGAGAGCAGGTTTCCACCAGAGAACTGCAGTTAGCCCCCACATTTTTAGAGAAGCAAAAGTCAATAAATCTTCCTTGGAGAAATAGAGCTGGAATCAATTTTTGCCTGGATTAAGCATTATGAAACTAAAAATTGGCATCTGTTTGATGTATAGCTAAAACACAACTGCATGTTTTTTGTGTAATGCATGTTATTAAAAATCATAGCATAGATCAAACTTCTTAAATAATTTTTCTAGGATTTCCTTATTTGAAGCTATTCTGTATCCATGCTGATGTGTCCTTTTGTTTGTATCAAAAACAATTGTTTCTAATACTAACTCATTTTAAAGTCCTTTATAAATAATACTCTGAGAATAAAGTAACTGGAAGAATCCTTATGTAAGGGTAAGGCAAACAGACCCTGGTTGTCAGTGGTGGGATCGAACCTGGGATCTCAAGAATTTATTGCAAGAGCCTCTACCGCATGAACTAAAAGCTACCTGGCTGTTAGCTAAGGCTGTAGAGCAGACTTATTAATTGCATACTCTCTCTCTTTCTGAGTAGTCTCAGTGCCACTAGGTGGGACAGAACACCACACCCAGGAGGTGTGTGGGTTACACTTTGTTCAGTACCTTCTAGTTTAAAACATTATTTGGACTTCATAGTTAATTAAACAATTCAGTCCTCATGTTATGAAAGGATAATACTGTTTGTGTCTGATCAGAAGTTTAGTGTATTGTTTGAACTGTTTCTAGTGTTTCTTCAGTGAATCATAGTTCAGTTTGTAATGCCAGCCTTGTCATGCATAACACTAGGTCTAGTAGAGAATGCTCCCTCCTACACTAATTATTTTTGTCTCAAAGCAATGACACTTCTCTGAAAAATGAGCAACTTAGATCCACCATCATCTCTTGTAGTACCTCATTCTTCAGTTCCTTTACTGAACTGCTGTATGTTCTTTGAAGGTTTGTGCATTTGATTAAAATTCTGCAAATATAATTTGCCTGGCAATGTACAATATGACTATGAAAGAACTTGGCAAGATTTCATAGACCCAAACCCAAAGAAAGTAAGAAACTATATTAATAAAATTTTTAGCGTGAAGGGTGCAGAGTGATAAAAATGATTATTTGTGGTTGGTATTATGGTAGATCCTATCAGGGTCATACTTCCTGCTAGGTTCTGTCCAAATACACAGTGAAATGTCAGGGTTTGTTTGTATACTTTAAGACTCTCTTCCTAATGGGCTGTTTTGGTGCTTCATAGCATGCTGTCCACCAGTGATTAGCTAAGAATTGCTAAACTATTGACCATGGGAATTTTGGCGGTGAGACCTCTTGCACATGTCCATTTGTGTCCCTATCCCATCCATCTCCTAATCTGCACAACATTGTCTACCAGAACCACAGAGAGATTCATAGATACTAAGGTCAGAAGGGACCATTCTGATCATCTAGTCCGACCTCCTGCACAGCGCAGGCCACAGAATCTGAGATATTGAAGTCCTTAAATCATGGTTTAAAGACTTCAAGGAGCAGAGAAGCCTCCTTCAAGTCAACCATGCCCCATGCTACAGAGGAAGGCAAAAACCTCCAGGGCCTCTCCAATCTGCCCTGGAGGAAAATTCCTTCCCGACCCCAAATATAGCAATCAGCTAAACCCTGAGCATATGGGCAAGATTCACCAGCCAGATACTACAGAAAATTCTTTCCTGGGTAACTCAGATCCCATCCATCTAATATCCCATCTCAGGGAATTAGTCCTATTTACCCTGAATATTTAAAGATCAATTACTTATCAAAATCCCATTATCCCATCATACCATCTCCTCCATAAACTTATCAAGTAGAATCTTAAAACCAAATAAATCTTTTGCCCCCACTGCTTCCCTTGGAAGGCTATTCCAAAACTTCGCTCCTCTGATGGTTAAAAACCTTCGTCTGATTTCAAGTCTAAACTTCCTGGTGGCCAGTTTATACCCATTTGTTCTTGTGTCCACATTGGTGCTGAGCTGAAATAATTCCTCTCCCTCTCCTGTATTTATCCCTCTGATGTATTTATGGAGAGCAATCATATCTCCCCTCAACCTTCTTTTAGTTAGGCTAAACAAGCCAAGCTCCTTAAGTCTCCTTTCATAAGACAAGTTTTCCATTCCTCGGATCATCCTAGTAGCCCTTCTCTGTACCTGCTCCAGTTTGAATTCATCCTTTTTAAACATGGGAGACCAGAACTGCACACAGTATTCTAGGTGAGGTCTCACCAGTGCCTTGTATAATGGTACTAAAACCTCCTTATCCCTACTGGAAATGCCTCTCCTGATGCATCCCAAAACCGCATTAGCTTTTTTCACATTCATATCACATTGGCAGCTCATAGTCATCCTATGATCAACCAATACTCCAAGGTCCTTCTCCTCTTCCGTTACTTCTAATTGATGCATCCCCAACTTATAACTAAAATTCTTGTTATTAATCCCTAAATGCACTTTTCATTATTAAATTTCATCCTATTACTATTACTCCAGTTTACAAGGTCATCCAGATCCTCCTGTATAATATCCCGATCCTTCTCTGAATTGGCAATACCTCCCAGCTTTGTATCATCTGCAAACTTTATTAGCACACTCCCACGTTTTGTGCAAAGATCAGTAATAAAAAGATTAAATAAGATTGGTCCCAAAACCAATCCCTGAGGAACTCCACTGGTAACCTCCCTCCAGCCTGACAGTTCGCCTTTCAGTAGGACCCGTTGCAGTCTCCCCTTTAACCAATTCCTAATCCACCTTTTGATGTTCATATTGATCCCCATCTTCTTCAATTTAACTAATAATTCCCCATGTGGCACGGTATCAAATGCCTTACTGAAATCTAGGTAAATTAGATCCACTGCATTTCCTTTATCTAAAAAATCTGTTACTTTTTCAAAAAAGGAGATTAGGTTGGTTTGGCACGATCTACCTTTTGTAAAACCATGTTGTATTTTGTCCCATTTACCATTGACTTCAATGTCCTTAACTAATTTCTCCTTCAAAATTTTTTCCAGGACCTTGCATACTACAGATGTCAAACTAACTGGCCTGTAGTTACCCGGATCACTTTTTTCCCCCTTTCTTAAAAATAGGAACTATATTAGGAATTATCCAATCATTCGGTACAACTCCTGAGTTTACAGATTCATTAAAAATTCTTGCTAATGGGCTTGCAATTTCAGGTGCCAATTCCTTTAATATTCTTGGATGAAGATTATCTGGGCCCCCTGATTTAGTCCCATTAAGCTGTTTGAGTTTCGCTTCTACCTCAGATATGGTAATATCTACCTCCATATCCTCATTCCCATTTGTCATGCTACCATTATCCCTAAGATCCTCTTTAGCCTTATTAAAGACTGAGGCAAAGTATTTGTTTAGATATTGGGCCATGCCTAGATTATCTTTAACCTCCACTCCATCCTCAGTGTTAAGCGGCCCCACTTCTTCTTTCTTAGTTTTCTTCTTATTTATATGGCTATAGAACCTTTTACTATTGGATTTAATTCCCTTTGCAAGGTCCAACTCTACTCAACTTTTAGCCTGTCTCACTTTATCCCAACATGTTCTGACCTCAATTAGGTAGCTTTCCTTGCTGATCCCTCCCATCTTCCACTCCCTTTATGCTTTCTGCTTCTTCTTAATCACCTCTCTAAGATGCTTGCTCATCCAGCTTGGTCTACAACTCCTTGCTATGAATTTTTTCCCCTTCCTTGGGATACAGGCTTCCAATAGCTTCTGCAGCTTTGATTTAAAGTAATCCCAGGCCTCCTCTACCTTTAGATCCATAAGTTCTTCAGTCTAATCCACTTCCCTAACTAATTTCCTTAATTTTTGAAAGTCAGCCCTTTTGAAATCAAAAACTCTAGTAGCAGATTTATTTTTGTTAATCCTTCCATTTAGTTTGAACTGAATTAGCTCATGATCACTTGAGCCAAGATTGTCCCCTACAACCATGTTGCATCCAGACCTGCAGTCATGACTGTCAGGGTTCCCTCCCCACTCTGAACTCTAGGGTACAGATGTGGGGACCCTCATGAAAGACCCCCTATGCTTATTTCTATCAGTTAGGTTAAAACTTCCCCAAGGCACAAATTCTTTGCCCTTGGAAGGTACGCTGCCACCACCAAGTGATTTAACAAAGAATCAGGGAAAGGACCACTCGGAGTTCGTACTCCGCCCCAAAATCCCCCCCAAGCCCATCTACCCCCATTCCTGGGGAGGCTTGAGAATAATATCCTAACCAATTGGTTACAAAGTGATCACAGATCCAAACCCCTGGGTCTTAGGAAAATAGTGAAATCAGTCAGGTTCTTAAAAGAAGGATTTTACTTTAAAAAAAAGGTAAAAATCACCTTTGTAAAATCAGGATGGAAAATAAATTTACAGGGAAACAAAAGATTCAAAAACACAGCAGAACTTCCTCTAGGCTTAGTTTCAAAGTTACAAAAAACAGGAATGAACCTGCCTCCAGCAAAGGAAAAATTCACAACCAGAACAAAAGATAATCTAACATGCCTTGCCTGGCTTTTACTTACAATTTTTGTAATATGAGAGACTTTTAGGATGGTTTATAGGAGAAGGAGTTTTCTGACCTGATGCTTCTCTGCTTCCCAAGAGAACACACACAAAAAAGCCCCCCCCCCGCCCTACGATTTGAAAGTATCTTCTTTCCCCATTGGTCCTTTTGGTCAGATGCCAACCAGGTTATTTGAGCTTCTTAACCCCTGTGACGGGGCAAGGCCAGATGGCTATGGAAGAGTAGTGGGAGATAGATATCTTAGCTCCAGGCTAAACAAATCCCTGGTACCAGGATAAGTGAAATGGCAGCTGCTCCAGGTCAATTAACACACCTGGGGCCAATTAAGAACTTTCCAGAAGGCAGGGAGAAGGCTAGGTTGATTGGGACACCTGAAGCCAATCAAGGGCTGGCTGAAACTGGTTAAAAGCCTCCCAGTTAGTCAGGTGGGTGTGCATGTCAGGAGCTGTGGGAAGAAGTTGCATGGTTGGAGAGGCTGAGTAGTACATACCATATCAGGCACAAGGAAGGAGGACCTGAGGTAAGGGTGAAGTGGAGCTTGAGGAAGTGAGGGTTGCTGTGGGGGAAGTAGCTCAGGGAATTGTACATGTCATGTTTCTAAAAGGTCAGCTACCATAGCTGATATTATTAGGGTCCCTGGGCTGGAGCCCGGAGTAGAGGGTGGGCCTGGGCTCCCCTTCCCTTTGCCCCCTGATTAATCACTGAGACTGGGAGACAACAGAGACTGTGCAAGGAAGGATAACTTCTCCTCACCTCCCTCGCTGGCTTATGATGAAAATGGCTCAGTAGACTGTGATCCTTGTCTCCAGAGAAAGAAGGGTTACGTGGAGGGTCACAAAAAGAAAAGGAGTACTTGTGGCACCTTAGAGACTAACAAATTTATTAGAGCATAAGCTTTCGTGAGCTACAGCTCACTTCATCGGATGCATCCGATGAAGTGAGCTGTAGCTCACGAAAGCTTATGCTCTAATAAATTTGTTAGTCTCTAAGGTGCCACAAGTACTCCTTTTCTTTTTGCGAATACAGACTAACACGGCTGCTACTCTGAAACCTGTGGAGGGTCACAGTGAGCCTCTGAGGCTAGCAAAATCCTCTAGGAAACGTGGGACCCACGGAGGCAAGGACAGAGCTTTGTCACACCCCTTACAGGTAAGGAGGAATTCTAGGCTACCCTTAGCTGTATGGTTATGACAGTGACATCTTACAGTCTGGATTTTGGCTGGTTGAGCACCATTGACAGACAGTTTTTGGAAGGTTCAAGAAATTCTCATCCAATACAAGAAGTTGTCTACGAGGAAGACTACTCCTCCAAATAGAAACAGTTCTCTATACCAACAGCTCAGCATAATCTGATCCCAGTTGAGGTTCCGATACCACAGATCCCACACTTCATGCTGCATTTAAAACAGGCTGGATTGGTTGTTTACTTTGATCAAAGTCCACCTTGCAGCAATAACAGTATGTCATGCTATGATATGGTCATACTCATTCTTTCAACATCTAATGGTATCAAGATTCCTCAAGGGCTTCCTGCATACTTACACACTTGTTAGAGACCTGACTCCTATATGGGATCTCAACCTCCTCCTCCTCAAAGTTCATGGAGCCTCTGTTCAAGATGCTATTGGATTGTTTGATACATCACTTTACCCTTAATACAGTCTGTCTGGTGGCTATCAGCTTGATGCAAAGGGTAAGGAATTTCCAAGCCCTTATGTCCGGACCTCCATATTGATGTTTTCACAAGGACAAGGTGGTTCTGAAACTGCACCCTAAGTTCATCTCTAAGGTGATCCAGATTTTCACCTGTATCAGTTGATTTAATCTTTCAGTATTCGTTCCAAAACCATATTCAACACTAGTAGAGGAGAAGTCGGATGTTTCCAGAGTCTAGCTCTAGTACCTGGATAGGACCAACTCCTTTAAATTGTCTCCTTGTTTCTTTGTGGCAGTATCCAGCTCATTGAAAGGCCAACTTGTCTCATCATAGAGACTTTCTAAGTGGATCAAGTAATGTATTAGTTAGCTAGTGAGCCACTCCCTCCAAACATCATGGCATACTCCCCCAACGTACATACAATATCTTCAGTCTGCTTCAGAAATGTGCCAGTATCTGAGCTCTCTAAAGCAGCAGTGAGGAACAACCATCTGTACTATGCTCCTCAAGTATTACGCCCTTGATGTGGTAGCTAGATCTGATGATTGGGAGAGTAGTATTCCAGTCATTATTGGACTGATGTAGCTGGTACTGCTCATTCCCAAGGTCCAGAGGGAATACTGTTTGTCAGTCATCTACAATGGACTCCACACTGAGCCATGAAGAAAAGAGAATGGCTACCCTAGAGTAGCTGTTTATTTTTTCAGATGTTGCCATCAATGTGCATCCCACAACCTGCCCTCCATCCTGACTTTTCAGAGTCCTCAGCAACTCATGCTGTGTCTACACGGCCACTTTCAGCACCAAAACTTTAGTCATTCAGGGGTGTGAAAAAACACACCCCTCACCGACAAAAGTTTTAGCGCTGAAAAGCTCCAGTATAGACAGTGCTTTATCTCTGGGAGCCGCACTCTCAGCGATAAACTTACCACCACTCGTTCAGGGTGGTTATTTTTTATCTCCGGGAGCGCTCTAGCGATAAAGTGTGTCTCACATCACAGTGCTGCCGCAGCCATATTGTAACATGGACAGTGTAGACATACCCTTACGCTCTGAATTGCGAAGCTATTGAAGGAGGGCGGTGACCACCCCACCTTTTATGTCCTCGTATGGGTTCACAGGAAGGCATGAAACACCTGTGTAGCCTTGATGGACATAGCTATTTGAAAGACTCCAATCTTGCATCTGTGCTTCACATGCAAACCTATAGTGGGATCCACACTGACTACAACATCTTGAAGAACCACAGTTACTGTAGGGCAAGTATCTGTTCTTTAGAGTCTATATCAGATATTAAATAATCTAATTCCAGTAACAATTGCCATCTGATTCTTGCATAATTTAATTAACAAGTTGTTTAGCTTCTGGTGTGTTTGCTAATTAGGAGAATGCTTCCTTATAGATAATGTCTTTACTCAAGTAAAGATGATAAATTGTGGCTTGTCTTACCCTGAAGCTGTACATGATTTTTCTTATAGACTCATAGAAATGTAGGACTGAAGGGACCTCATCTAGTTCAGTCCCCTGCACTGAGGCAAGACTAAATATTATCTAGACCATCTCTGACAGGTGTTTGTCTAAACTTTTCTTTAAAACCTCCAATGATGGAGATTCCACAACCTCCCTAGGTAATTTGCTCCAGTGCTTAATTACCCTGACAGGAAGTTTTTCCTAATGGCTAACCTAAATATCCTTTGAAGCAATAAAAACTTCCCACTAATTCTTGCCCTGTCCTCAATGGCTAAGGACAACAGTTTATCACCCTCATCTTTATAACAACCTTTTATATACTTGAAGACTGTTGTCATATTCCCCCCTTACTCTTCTCTTCTCCAGATTAAACAAACCCAGTTTTTTCAATTTTTCCTCATAGGTCATGTTTTCTAGAACTTTGATTAATGTTGTTGCTCTTCTCTGGACTTTCTCCAATTTGTCCACATCTGTTTCAAAGTCTGATGCCCAGAAGTGGACCCACTACTACAGTAGAGGCCTTAACAGTGCTGAGTAGAGTGGAAGAATTACTTCTTGTGTCTTGTGTACAACACTCCTGCTAATACATCACAGAATGATGTTCATTTTTTTGCAACCTTATTACAATTGTTGACTCATATTTAGTGTGATCCACTATAACCCCCAGATTCTTTTCTGCAGTAGTCCTTAGTTGTATTCTTGGATTTAATAAGCATGGTCAGATCTGAAAACAAAAAGCATTCCTTTCTGACTTTCCACCGTCAGTAAAGTAGACTGCAATTCAAAAACGTATTTAAACATGTGCTTAACGTTAACTTCAAATTTAAACCTGTGTCTTAAGTGCATTTTTAATAGGGATGCTTTCAGGGCCATAATGTGCAGGTTTGTAGAAGGCCCACTGCCCTTTTTAAAGGTGGAAACTTCATTGTTAACACACTATTGACAAATGGTGTTGTTTGGTTGACAGGTTTAGGCAGATAGGCTGTTCACCTTCTTAGCTGAAAGATGTGGATAACTGCTAGATGGTTCAGCCTCATGAGTTCTGTTCCACTGATTCAGTCACACTTTAATTTATGTCCTAACCCTGATCTCTGATTGAGCCCCCATATTTACAGATTTATATGAAACTTAAAAAATATAATAGTACTAACTAACTAATCCTTGCTACATTTCTGGGAGTTAAATAATTAAGTATCATTTACTTCTAATCTTATACTTAGTTCACTTGGTCAAACCTGTTCTTAATAGTTCTATAGTGATAAAAATATGTTAAAGCAAGAGGAGAATTCATTTACAGAAAGGTTCTACAAATAAGAGAAAAATATTATCATGCAGTTTGGCACTCAGATTTTGTCTTTGTTAGAAATTTTACAAGATATTGAAAAATAATGTCCTGAAGAATAGAAAAATAAATATCTGAGATAGGAATTTGCATATCTGAAATCCTTATACAGTGTAATTTTATCAAATAGAAACTCGTGCCAAGATATGTTAGTACTGAATTATTGTCTTGAGATGCCAAAGTGAGGGAAAGATTATAACACAGAATCAGGTCTATGAAATTCATACAAGTTTATCCCAGCAAAGGGTGTCAGTACAGATACATATGTGATAACATTATAATGAGGAATCTCATGGGGCCTGACTACATGGAACTTTACTGCCCAGCAAGCCATGGTATGAATCTACAGCTCAGTAGTTTGCCATGCAGTAACATCACTGCACACCCAGCTACAATGCGTATAAATACTAGTGAGGCACTGGCTAGGGTACACCCCTGAACCCTAGGGTATACCATAGACAGCTCTTTAAATGCCCAAGCAGTGCCTTTGGCAGCAGGGAGCTGATACAGACTTTCCTGCCGCCTCCCTCCTGCCAGAACCTTTTCTTGCTGCAATGAGAGGCTCTGGCAGCAGGGAGCTGCTGGAGCATATCCCTGCTGCCTATCCCCCACTGGAGCCTTTCGCTGTGGCATGTAGCTACATTCATCCTCCAGGCCACCACAGGTGTAGGCAAGTATAGATAAAGTCTAAAAGTCCCAGAGTGCACTTTGTGTGTTGCCTATTATTTCTATTTTTATACACACATGCTTTGCTTGAATAATGTTTATATATAAGAGAGTAAATTGAAGTCACCTATGTATTCACTGATGAATTTCTCTTTAGAGAAATATTGCATGTTGAGAGCATTCTTTTAAGCAAACCATACTCATTATTTGCTCAATTGTTTTCAGTCAACCTACTAATTATAAGTTCAATTAAATAAATCTAATAATTATGGTTTAAAGGGTAGCTGTTAGAAGTTTACATCAGTTGTATAAATAGGTAAGAATGAGTCAATACAATATTTTTTGGCCAAATGAGGACACCAGGGACCAGTCATTATAATTATAATTCATTATAATTTCCCATTGTAGTGTCTCTCTGTGATGTGAATTGACAGATGAATACATGTATTAGCTTGAAGCGTAGTTCCCATGGAAATGTTACTTTCTACCTCATCGTTGTTCCAAAAATGCTGTTATTGTTCAATTTCTTCAGCAAATCAATGGAATGAAAGCATCTTTGAATATAAAACATCTATTAAGATTTAAATTCCTTTCTCAGTTGTAAAAAGGTGTGTAAGAAAATCTTGAGGGGTCTACTAACCTCATAAGAGACAACTATGATGAAAGATCTTTCTGGAGCACTTAAGAAATCATTTCCCCCCTAAAACATCATAGTATGTTAGTTCATTACAATATCCATTCTATGGCAAAACGAAATGTTAGAGTTATAAAGGCTATGTTTTAATCATGGGTATTTTTAGTAAAAGTCACAGACAAGTCACAGGCACATGGCCTGTTGTTGACTTTTACTAAAAGTACCCATGACTAAAACACGGCAGGGGCTACCCAGCGGCCCCACGGGTGCTGGGGGAAGGCGGCCCAGTTGCTGAAGGGGGGATGGGCAGCGCTCCTGCAATTCCCATTGGCTGGCAGGTGGCCAATGGGAGTTGCAGAGGCGGTGCTTTGGGAGGAAGCAGTGCGCAGAGTGGCCTGGCCATGCCTCCACCTAGCAGCTGAGTGAGGGGGATGTCACCACATCCAGAGAGCCCCCCAATTAAGCGCTGCCCAGAACCCACCTCACCCCATGTCATGCCCCAACCCCCTGCCCCAACCCACACCCAAACTCTTCTGTGGGCGGGGGAGACTGCACCAGAGACTGCCTGAGCTGCCCCTGAGCCAGGCGCATCTGCTGCTGCAAAAGTCATGGGCAGAGGTCACGGAAAATCACGGAATCCATTACTTCCATGACCTCCATAACAAACTCGCAGCCTTAGTTATAAATGCTTCATTTTAATAAAGAATCATTCATTAAAGAAGTAAGAAAAATCACAAGGAGGTATTAATATTGGCATTTTTATTGGAGAAAAACAAATGATTTCAATGTAAATCAGATTCTGATATTTACATCTTTAGTATAAAGACAAGAAAGTATTGCTGGCCAAATTTATTTTGCAAATTAATTTGCAATTCAGGCTTTAAAAAATAAAAAAAACCCAGTAACGAAGTTCTACAAGATATCCAATAAGAGAGATACAGTTATTTATATTATATCACTAGATAAAGAATGATAATCTAGATCTATCTTTTGATTCTCTAAAAACTATTTATATTAACAATATTGTAAATATAAGAAAGAGGCAATGTTTGGTCATAAAGTTTTTATTAAAGCGTATTTCACAAGTGAATAATAAACAATAAAATATTTGATATATACACATCAATAGTTGGCTTTTCAGTTATACTGGGGAACACAAGTGATAATTTTTTTTTACTTTTTCCAAGTAAAAGAAAATTAAATTAGATACTTATGTAAGTAACTTATCACTGATTATGCAGTTAGTGAACTGTAACATTCCATTTTCTCAGTTATGGCTCTGTAACCTATGTGAAGTGAACTATGTTGTTTCCTGCAACAGATATTCTTGATTCAGGACCAGATTCTGATACATACTTTTAGTTATATTTAGTAGCACCGTACTCAAAAAGTAGTCATAATGACCTCAGAGAAACTACCCTAGGGCAAGGTACTATTTCATGTGAGTCAGGTGTCCACAATCTGTCTCCAACCATGAAGTTGGAAAGAAATTGCATAACTAACACTTACCCTTATATGTAGGCTTGGCAGAATTCAATTTTTATTTTTTTATAATTTTGACAAACAATATCAATATTTATTTTTAAGCTTTTTTAATATTGTTCTTGATTTTAAATTTTCACAGTTTAAAATTATGGGGTGTCAAGATTCCTTCCCCACTCTGAACTCTAGGGTACAGATGTGGGGACCTGCATGAAAGACCCCGTAAGCTTATTCTTACCAGCTTAGATTAAAAACTTCCTAAAAGGTACAGACTTTGCCACGTCCTTGAACCCTATGCTGCCACCACCAAGTATATTAAACAAAGAACAAGGAAAGAGACCACTTGGAGACATCTTCCTCACCCCCCTAAATATCCCCCCAAGCCCTACACCCCCTTTCCTGGGGAAGGCTTGATAAAAATCCTCACCAACTTGCATAGGTGAACACAGACCCAAACCCTTGGATCTTAAGAACAATGAAAAAGCAATCAGCTTCTTAAAAGAAGAATTTTAATTAAAGAAAAAGTAAAAGAATCACCTCTGTAAAAATCAGGATGGTAAATACCTTACAGGGTGATCAGATTCAAAACATAGAGAATCCCTTTAGGCAAAACCTTAAATTACAAAAAGACACAAAAACAAGAATATACATTCCATTCAGCACAGCTGTTTTACCAACCATTAAACAAAAGAAAAGCTAAAGCATTTCTAGCTAGATTGCTTACTAACTTTTTACAGGAGTTCTGAGCTGCATTCCTGATCTGTTCCCGGCAAAAGCATCACACAGACAGACAGACCCTTTGTCTCTCCCCCCCCCAGCTTTGAAAGTATCTTGTCTCCTCATTGGTCATTTTGGTCAGGTGCCAGCGCGGTTATCTTAGCTTCTTAACCCTTTACAGGTGAAATGGTTTTGCCTCTGGCCAGGAGGGATTTTATAGTTCTGTATACGGAAAGGTGGTTACCCTTCCCTTTATATTTATGACATGAGGTTTAAGCATTTTTTATTGTACTTGATTTACATTTTCACAGTTGTTTCTCCAATCATTGTCTCTACAGTCTGCTGGACAGTCCTTTGTAACTTATCAGTGTTGGTTACTTTATCCTATCAGTGGACACCAACTATTCTTCACAAGCATCTCTGATGGAATGCATTAAATTTTTATGTGGGTTTCTAGCACTTGCCAAGTTTCAGAACAATGTAACAATATGGAGATCACAATGGCATTGTATAACTTTATCCTGCTTTTTGTGTGAATCTCCCTATTTTTCCAGATATTTGCCAGTCTCAAAAAGGAACCACTTTTCTTTCCAATTTTTGCTTCCATCTCCATATGGAGTTAGCCATCAGCACTAAATTCTGCTTCCACAATATAAAAACTTGTTAACCATGCTGTATTCTTCATTATCGATCATTATCATTATTCATCATCATTGCTGACTCCTCTTTCAATGTTCATGACTTTTGCTGTCTTTCGGCTGATTCTTAATCTTACTTTGGCAGCCTCACATTTGACATTGATAATGGCCTTTTTCCTAACATAATCATCAGTGTTCAACAGAACAATGTCATCGGCAAAGTAGAGATCTTGAAGTTTTCATTACTCCACGTAATTCCTGTATCTTCCTTTGATGTTGATTTTTGCATTATGTAATCTATCACAATGCAGAAGAAGAGAGGTGATAAGGTACATTGCTGTCTTACTCCAGAGAACTATCAAGCCATTTGGTCTCTGCACTTTCTGTCTTTATACAGCATTTTGAACCTTCATACAGCATTTTAGCCACTGCCACTGTCTTTCTAGGAAGTTCATATTGTCACAAGATCTTCCATAGCAATTCTCTATGAATACAGTCGAAAGCTTTGGTGAAATCTAGATGGTTCAAGACTGATCTTCTTTGGTAAACAAGCCCTTTCTCAATCAGTCATCACAGGCGTTGTGATTCCCTCTGAGACCTTTTCCACTCAGTTTATCCAGAACACTTTGTCTAGTTCTGGAGAACACTTTATCCAGTTTTATAAGATCAAAATATTCAGTTCAACTCCTGCTCATCAAATAAGTTATTTTATTATACAGCTCTTTGCCCATCTTATACAGGCTTAGATGCAGGGGGTTAAGTACAAAGTGAAACCATAATTCCAAATCATGTCACACAATACACAGTTTATACACATTTTCCTAGCTATTAACATCTATTCTTCTTATATCTAATTGGTCTGAATATTGCATGGATCATGTAAGGCCCAATCACTTATGTCCTCACCTTACCTATATTTCAAGCTTATCAGTTCACGGTATTCCCAGTTATCTCAACTAGCTTGAAAACATTGTCTCCGTCACACAATCTATCACACCCTTGTTTACAGTTTAATTTAGCACTCAAAAAATCTGAATTTGTCCTACATTTTGTGACCCAAGTAAACTTTCAAAATTACTAATTTTTACTTTTCACACAAAGGAAAGTTTGAGATTTTACACACATTTCAGAAGCTGAAGCTCTTTCCTTCTACACTACACTAGAACTTCCCTGAATGAAATCTACTTCATTGTTTAAGATAGACAAAGCAGAACATGATCTTATGCTTCCAGTTACCTAACTGTAGTGAACTAGCTGACTTTTCTAATATGTAGTTCTTTAATAATGAGCTACAGTACTCTGTGTCTAATGGAATTATAGTAACTTTGTTTGACAGCCATTTAAGCACCTTGCAACAGATTTATTTAATGGGGATGACTGTTTGAACCTCTTTCATTTAGGGGGAATGGAACAGCTCAGCCTAAGGATTAGTAATGGCATATTTCTGAGCCATGTGGGAGCATTCACTGCTCAACATATTTTGTGGGTAAACAGAAGACTTTAGTTTGGAGTGCTATCACTCTATGGCCTTTCCTTTCCCCAGCATTACAGTCATGTATTAAATAATGCATTTTTTATTTGCTACTAGGAAATGAACAGTTTTTATCACACAATTTGAATATAAGTACCACTTTCTTACAGGATGTAAGTACCACTTTCTGAGTCCTGCAAGGATTTTGCTGTAAGGTAGTCATGAAGATAGTTGCTCTTCCCACTATCAACCTTCTCTGATCTTAAAAGGATTTTATCATGCAAATGATGCTGACATTGCTACTGGAATTGCCCCTCTGTGTTGTAACCCCTAAAGGTGTCCAAGATAGACACAAATGGGTTCTCATAACAGTTGCCAGGGCAGTTTTTAAGAGAATATGCTGCCACAGGTGAAAGACCCTGGTAGTAGACAACCACTTCTTTCCCTCCCTATCCCATCCTATTTCAACACCTCTTAGGTTTCTGTTCAGTTCTTGGAGAACATTTTACACATGTGCTAAACCTGGAATGGCCTTTTGAGACCACAGCCCTGTTTGCTCTCAGAGCAAGTCACACTTGGCACCAACAATAGAATTCTGAACAGGATACTGCAAGTTAACACTCAGAGTTTCTTAAGCCTACCATGGGATTTTCCTGCGTAGGATATGGCTTGGCCCTGAGCTTTTAGCTGCTCCTTCCTATTTAATCTCCATTTCTTATGTAATATAGAGAGGCGCAGCCCCTCCATAGCTAACGTTGCAGCCAAGGTCTTACTTGAAGGGTGATTATGGAAGTTTTTTACATTTAAAAAATAAAAAACCCTAATTGCTTCATAATCTCCTGGTGTAAATCTCATTGGAAATTACAAGCCTCAAAGATGGCTCTTTATTTTCCCAAATTGCCTAGCATTTCTATGGCTCCTTTTTTGTACCTATTTATTTGACAATCTGGACTAATGGGTATCTCTCCTGTTTTACAGACTTGCTGTCAAGGTTCCTTCCCCACTCTGAACTCTAGGGTACAGATGTGGGGACCTGCATGAAAAACCCCCTAAGCTTATTTTTACCATCTTAGGTTAAAACTTCCCCAAAGTACAAACTATTTTATCTTTTGTCCCTGGACTTTTTTGCTGCCACCACCAAGCATCTAACAAATATAACAGGGAAAGAGCCCACTTGGAAACATCTTTCCTTCCAAAATCCCCCCAAGCCCTACACCCCCTTTCTTGGGGAAAGCTTGATAAAAATCCTCACCAATTTGCATAGGTGAAAATAGACCCAAACCCTTGGATCTTAAGAACAAGGAAATAGCAATCAGGTTCTTAAAAGAAGAATTTTAATTGAAGAAAAAGTAAAATAATCATCTCTGTAAAATTAGGATGGTAAATACCTTACAGGGTAATCAGATTCAAAACATAGAGAATCCCTCTAGGCTAAAATTTAAGTTACAAAAAGACACAAAAACAAGAATATACATTCCATTCAGCACAACTTATTTTATCAGCCATTTAAACAAAACAGAATCTAACGCATATGTAACTAGATTGCTTACTAACTTTTTACAGGAGTTCTGACCTGCATTCCTGCTCTGGTCCCGGAAAAAAAAAACAGACTGAGAGAGAACCATTTTTGTCCTCCCCCTTCAGCTTTGAAAGTGTCTTGTCTCCTCATTGGTCATTTTGGTCAGGTGCCAGCGAGGTTGTCTTAGCTTCTTAACCCTTTACGGATGAAAGGGTTTTTCCTCTGGCCAGGAGGGATTTAAAAGTGTTTACCCTTCCCTTTATATTTATGACCCTTGCTAAACTGAATGACCAGTCATTGGCCTCCAAGATTTTTTTTCTCGCCCTACAGTTGTATTTCCTCTACAGACTAGCTCCTGCACTTTCCTCTGTGTAAACTCTGCCTTGGCTCCAGGTAGAGACCTTTGCCTCCTCATGTAGCAATCAGTCAGACAACAGAAAGTTATAGGTCCCCAAATTTCTTTAGTGGAAGGTTCTTGGTGCCAAATTTTATGCCCCTTCTCATTTTCCCTTGAGACCATGTGGAAGAAACCTAGTCTCATAGTCTCCCATCACTATTATAACAAAGACCATAGCAGTGTTGGCAGACCAGCAGGCTCATCTCAGGACCGAGGTTTTGTGTCCACCCTCTTATGCTCACCTCATCAGGCAGCAAATGTTCGGACCTCAGGCTCCTGCTTCTCTTCCCACTTCAGGGCAACAACGTATTCCACAAGTTTTCCAAACTGCTCTGGTCCTCAGCAATCTTTCTTCCTCTTCAGGGTGAGTGGTGCATTAAAGAGACCTTACTATTTATTTGCTGAGCAGTTTGACAGGTTCCGGTACACCAACCTTTCTCTTTCTGCAGGGACAGAGCACCTCTGTTGGCACCTTAGGGACAGTCACCCATAAGAAAGTTTCTCTCAGGATCGGGTCATGTGAGCACTCCAGTTCTACCTCCCCTCGGTGGGGCAACAGCGAACATTGTCTGAGGCCATTACTCTTAAAGCATGGGCCTTCAGCTGAGAGAGAGTGAATTTCAAGCAATAAGATTTTTTTTTCTGGAGGAGTTCTACCCTGAAATCTTACCCTTAATGGGTCAAGCTGCCTAAGAGTCTAAGGCTTCTCTCACTAATGTCTCTATACAGTTACTCATCACCCCTTTTAATTGTCTGCTTCATCTTCGGTTCCTCAATCAGATACTGTAAATGTAAGTCAGGATCAAAAAGGAAAAGCTCTGTAATTTGCAAATTCTGTCTCTCCTCACCCCCCAAATCCCCTCACTTCTCCCCCCCACACACACACACAAAAGGAAGTATCTTCTTCCTCTTCTATCATCTTGCTCCTCGGAAGAGCCCGACCTTGTTGGATTCTTCAGTTCTGAATAGTGTTCATTAATCAAATCATATTGGTTCTCCAATAAGCTTCCCAGTCCTTGAAAACAACTCAAGGATTCACAGAAGGATGAGAAGTAACATTTCCTTGATACTGAAGGGGAACATGTTTAATCTCCCCCCAAACTTGGCCAAGATAATCCTAGAGATTTGCAGTGATCCAGATTTCCCACCTCTTAATCTCCATATATTTCCTATGTTCCCTTTGGCTAATAAACCCACTTAATTAGGTAATCCTAGGCCACTCATGACTTATCCTTGGAATCTTTGGGATGGAGATGTCTGACTTTCATTTTCCCTTTCTCTGTAGTTATCGTGTTGAACAGAGTGGCTAGCCCACCTTCTTATTCAAGGAGCCATATCAATGAAGGGGGCACTCTCTAAAACTGTCAAGAGACTGGTTATTGTACTTCCTCTGCCCAGTCTGGCTGGCACCCTGGGGTAGATGAAGTCTGACTCTGCTTTTATAGGCATCATCAAGGGAAGAGTTTTCCTAAAATGAGAAACCCTGTCCATTAGACTACATGCATCCGATGAAGTGAGCTGTAGCTCACGAAAGCTTATGCTCAAATAAATTTGTTAGTCTCTAAGGTGCCAAGTACTCCTGTCCATTAGGAGATTGGGTTTCCCTGACCTCAGGCCAACTAACAGGCCCCCCATCTCTGTGGTGTCTCTAGACATAGAAGACGTAGATCTGCTCTGAAAGTCAACATAATTGTCTTTATTTTTCACAATTAAACATATTCAAGTATGCAGCATTTTTCCAGATGTTTGCACTTTACTATTTATAGATAGTGCCTAGGGATGCCTAGTCAGGCCACTACTGCAGATTAGCTTGTAAAGTAGGTATCCAAATATAAAAGCAGACTTCCAGTAATGTGAACTGACGTACCAATTGCTTTGTTCATGCTGGATTTTTCCTTCTCCGGAAAGGGGGGAACAGACTCAGTCACCTAGTACAATGGACACTATATTTGTGTGAGTGTATAATAATGGCGGAATGTGTGCGCTCTGGAGGGCACCACATACACACAGTGAATATGTTTATAACTGCATAACATCTACTGTGGAAACTGCAAGACCAAAGATACCATCCCTGCTTTTTCAAATGGATGTGGAACAAAATAACAATGGGCCAGAGGGCTGCTGTTGCCTGTGCAGAGGCACAAGTGAGAGAGTCACAGCATTACCCTGTGTAGGGGTGAGGACATTTGCAGCCCCAGTATTCACCCCAAAGGCAGTAAGAGGCAGGGTTATGGCCCCCGTCCTCCTCTGCACTAACTAACAGAGCTGGCTGGCTCTACAGGGAGCACATGCTGGATCCCCCAAAGTGGATCCACTCTTCTTGAGTAGCAGGAGCTCCAGGAGGATTGACTTCATAGGACTGTGGCTAAAAGCCACACCGGAGCCCTATGCTGGCGGAAATCACTCACTCCCTGTCTCAGTTCTGTGTTTAAAACAAACAAACAAAAAGCCTTTGTTAATCTTTGTGGTATCACTACTTGTAACTGTGTTAATTATTTTCTTTGCCTCACTAAAATATTCCACTTTGTTCTATTTTTACTGTCCAGCATTGTGTCTAAAGCAGAGTTACCAAGAGTAGGCGCCTACCAAATCGAATTAATAAAGGGCTGAATCCTGTGCAAGGAGTTTCCATGGAAGTCAATATGGAGACCTTGTAGCAGCAGGCTCAAAGTTAACACAAAAGTGCAGTACTGTAAAGTGTTGCATATATTTCTGATTTTCTGAAGGGAGGACTTTAACTTTTTCTCAAACTGTCCACATCATATGTCTCAGACAGCCCTTTTTCACCAAATGGTATAACACTGATCTATGTAGCTCTCACATAGAATCATAGACTTTAAGGTCAGAAGGGACCATTATGATCATCTAGTCTGACCTCCTGCACAATGAAGACCACAGAATCTCACCTACCCACGCCTGTAACAAACCCCTGACTTATGTCTGAGCTATTGAAGTCCTATTGTGGTTTAAAGACATGATTCATGGAACACTTATAGGTGAGCGTGGAGCTGCTTCTGTCACAGTGCTTTGCCATTTACAAATTTTCAAGTTGTGATACTTCATGTTAATTGTCCCCCAGTCACGGATAATTAGGGGATTTTTTGACCAGAGGATTTTTTGACCAAGTAAACTAAACAAACCAAAATAAATACCCCCCTGTGACTCCAGCAAAAAGAAGTACCTATCTGCACCCTGCCGTGCAGCCTCTTTGTGTAGGGTGTTTCTTTAGTGTAAATAATAAATTTGTGGGTGGCAGCAAACATACAAAAGGAGAGAATCAAATTGCAGTGTCATCTAAACAGTATAGTGGGAGATGCAGACAGCAATAGGAATATGGTAGTAATAAATGTATGGCACAGCCAAGGCTGGCTCCAGCATTTTTGCCACCTCAAGAGGCAAAAAAACAACAAAAAACCTTGCCACCAAACATGGAGCTGGTCCTGCTGCCTCTTTACATTTGCTGCCCCAGGCACCTGCTTGGTTTGCTGGTGCCTGGAGCCAGCCCTGGGCACAGCACAGATACAAAATGTAGGGGAGGAAAATAAGCAATTAGCCCTGTCCACATGTTGAAGCAAGCTTATTTTTATTTAGTCTCTCTAACCCTCCCCTCATATCGCTTTTACATATAATCAAGCACCATAGTTCCTGCAGGGAAGGTGAGGAATCAGGACTGGGAGGTTGGGGAGTAACTTGTTCATGATCGTTGGGAAGTGACTATAAGCAAGTCTTTCTTACCAAGGAGTCTGCACTGTGAAATGGTTTGGAAATCACTGATCTGTATGAGAGGCTGATCACTTGCAATCATAAGATAATATACCCAAATGTCAATATAGTGCAAATAAGTTTTAGAATCAAGAAAGAGCCTACTCAGGAAAAAGAATCTAGTGCAAAAAAACTACTCATCTACTCAGGGATTCTGCAGCACTAGATTTTTAGTTAAAAAAAACCGACATTACAGATGACACTTTTGATGCTTTATTTGCTTTGCCTCTTTTGCCTGGCCTAGGCAATCTTTGCTTAACTGATTTGCAGAATCTGCCAAGTGGCAGACCAGAGGAACAGATGTGTGTAATTTGACTGGCCAAGAGTTAAACATGGAAAGGAAATACTGAACTAATAAATTGTATATTAAATATGAAAATACATGATGTTTTCCCTACATTTACAAATGCTATACAAGTGTATTTACTATTATGCTATATGTGGATAATATACTTTTAAGAACTTTCAGAAGTAGAAGGAAAGCCTTTTAATTAAAAAAAAGTTTAACAAGTGAAGTATATGATTAAAAAGAGAAAACCAATAAAGTGCTAGCAGGAACTTGACAATTAAAGTTGTTCCTCTCTACCTCTAACAAAAGTAAAACCCTACCTGTGTGAATTAGTCGCTTTGCTCCTACAATCTCCCAAAATTTTTCATCTGAAACCTGTCCTTTTCTGTCTCCCCCTTTTTACTCTTCTGTTGTCTACGTTGTTTGTCCATCCATCGGCTGACAGTGTCTTTACATCCAAAATGCAAAGCAGACAGATGGGCGCCTCAGGAAAGAACATGACTAAGAGCACCAGCATCAGCGGGGACATGTACACCCTAGAGAAGAACGATGGCAGCCAGTCTGACACAGCAGTGGGCACTGTGGGCACTAGTGGCAAAAAACGACGCTCCAGTATCGGCGCAAAGATGGTAGCGATTGTGAGTCTGTCACGAAAAAGCCGCAGCACTTCTCAACTCAGCCAAACTGGTAGGAATCAGATTTTTTTTTCTTTGTGATTTAAATATGTATAATATGTATATATTACAATGTAGTCATTTGAATGTAATCCTGCAGTTGCCTAATTAACAGTATTCTAGGGGAAAAGAGGAGAGTGGAAACTTTTTACCTGGCTGAACATTTACCAAACTGTTTTGTTTCTTTAGCAGAGATCCTCCTACAGATTGGACTGTGGCTTGTGTTTTTATGCTTACTAGAGCATACCTAATGCAATAATCCTTTCCTTTTCAGGAACCAATGTGAGTTGTGCTTATGTTTTAGAGATTGTTATTAACAATTTGTGAAGGATCACTGAAATGCAGTTGCAGAATTGTCCGTCTTTTGTTATAAACATTCTTTGTATATTTCAGTCCTCTTTTTCTCACATTTGAACATGCAAAATTTATTTGATGTGGAACAGTTTTCATTACCAAGAAGGTATCTTATATCTTATTGGATTAATATAACCATTTTATTGATCAGTACTTCCCTTCTTTTCAGTTTGCATTTGTCATTGCTTTTTACATTTACCAGTTAAAATTCAATACCGAAATGTTCTACATAAATAGGGATAGAGTTATATTCCAACTTAATACCAGGACATCCAGAATCAGTGTTAGGTACTTTGTTTATTTCACACCTTACATCTGGAAAAAAATCACTTATATATAATTCACTCTGAAAAGCTTTCATTAGCAATTAAGGAAGTTGAGTAAAACTACTGTTTCTTACAAAGGAAACTGGATATTTTATATTTAAATGTGTGTGTGTGTAGTATTCAGTATATATTGTATGCTCATTAATATTCATACAAAAGTAGCGTGTTATGTTGGTATGTGGTTTATACTAAATACAGTAAAAAACAGCTCACTGTCTTCTGTTCATACATGCATGGAGAATTTATTATTTTTATTTATATTATGGTAGCACCTAGAATTCCCAACTGAGATCAGGCCCCCATTGTACTAAGCAGTTTAGAGATGCAATTAGAGACAGTCCCTGCTCTGAAGAGTTCATAATCTACATAAAAAGAAAAGGAGTACTTGTGGCACCTTAGAGACTAACAAATTTATTTGAGCATAAGCTTTTATGAGCTACAGCTCACTTCATCAGATGCATTCAGTGGAAAATACAGTGGGGAGATTTATATACACAGAGAACATGAAACAATGGGTGTTATCATACATACTGTAAGGAGAGTGATCACTTAAGATGAGATATTGCCAGCAGGAGGGTTGGGGGGAGGAAGAAAACCTTTTGTAGTGATAATCAAGGTGGACCATTTCCAGCAGTTGACAAGAACGTCTGAGGAACAGTGGGAGGTGGGGGAGAGGGGAAATAACATGGGGAAATAGTTTTACTTTGTGTAATGACCCATCCACTCCCAGTCTCTATTCAAGCCTAAGTTAATTGTATCCAGTTTGCAAATTAATTCCAATTCAGCAGTCTCTCGCTCGAGTCTGTTTTTGAAGTTTTTTTGTTGAAGAATAGCCACTCTTAGGTCTGTAATCGAGTGACCAGAGAGATTGAAGTGTTATGCGACTGGTTTTTGAATGTTATAATTCTTGACGTCTGATTTGTGTCCATTTATTCCTTTACGTAGAGACTGTCCAGTTTGACCAATGTACATGGCAGAGGGGCATTGTGGGCACATGATGGCATATATCACATTGGTAGATGCGCAGGTGAACGAGCCTCTGATAGTGTGGCTGATGTGATTAGGCCCTCTGATGGTGTCCCCTGAATAGATATGTGGACAGAGTTGGCAACGGGCTTTGTTGCAAGGATAGGTTCCTGGGTTAGTGGTTCTGTTGTGTAGTGTGTGGTTGCTGGTGAATATTTGCTTCAGGTTGGGGAGCTGTCTGTAAGCAAGGACTGGCCTGTCTCCCAAGATCTGTGAGAGTGATGGGTCATCCTTCAGGATAGGTTGGAGGTCCTTGATGATGTGTTAGAGAGGTTTTAGTTGTGGGCTGAAGGTGATGGCTAGTGGCATTCTGTTATTTTCTTTGTTGGGCCTGTCCTGTAGTAGGTGACTTCTGGGTACTCTTCTGGCTCTGTCAATCTGTTTCTTCACTTCAGCAGGTGGCTATTGTAGTTGTAAGAATGCTTGATAGAGATCTTGTCGGTGTTTGTCTCTGTCTGAGAGGCTGGAGCAAATGACATTGTATCATAGAGCTTGGCTGTAGACAATGGATCATGTGGTGTGATCTGGGTGAAAGCTGGAGGCATGCAGGTAGGAATAACGGTCAGTAGGTTTCCGGTATAGGGTGGTGTTTATGTGACCATCGCTTAGTAGCACCATAGTGTCCAGGAAGTGGATCTCTTGTGTGGACTGGTCCAGGCTGAGGTTGATGGTGGGATGGAAATTGTTGAATTCATGGTGGAATTCCTCAAGGGCTTCTTCTCCATGGGTCCAGATGATGAAGATGTCATCAATCCAGCGCAAATAGAGTAGGGGCATTAGGGGATGAGAGCTGAGGAAGCGTTGTTCTAAGTCAGCCATAAAAATGTTGGCATACTGTGGGGCCATGCGGGTACCCATCGCAGTGCCACTGATTTGAAGGTATACATTGTTCCCAAATGTGAAATAGTTATGGGTAAGGACAAAGTCACAAAGTTCAGCCACCATTATCTCAAATACTGTTCCTAACGGCTTGTAGTCCATCTTTGTGTGGAATGTTGGTGTAGAGGGCTTCTACATCCATAGTGGCCAGGATGGTGTTTTCAAGAAGATCACCGATGGATTGTAGTTTCCTCAGGAAGTCAGCGGTGTCTCGAAGATAGCTGGGAGTGCTGGTAGCATAGGGCTTGAGGAGGGAGTCTACATAGCCAGACAGTCCTACGGTCAGGGTGCCAATTCCTGAGATGCTGGGGCATCCAGGATTTCCAGGTTTATGGATCTTGGGTAGCAGATAGAATACCCCAGGTCGGGGTTCCATGGGTGTGTCTGTGCGGATTTGTTCTTGTACTTTTTCAGGGAGTTTCTTGAGCAAATGCTGTAGTTTCTTTTCGTAACCCTCGGTGGCATCAGAGGGTAATGCCTTGTAGAAAGTGGTGTTGGAGAGCTGCCTAGCAGCCTCTTGTTCATATTCCGACCTATTCATGATGTCGACAGAACCTTCTTTGTCAGCCTTTTTGATTATGATGTCAGAGTTGTTTCTGAGGCTGTGGATGGCATTGTGTTCTGCGTGGCTGAGGTTATGGGGCAAGTGATGCTGCTTTTCCACAATTTCAGCCCGTGCATGTCGGCAGAAGCACTCTATGTAGAATGCCAGTCTGTTGTTTCGACCTTCAGGAGGAGTCCACCCAGAATCCTTTTTTTTGTAGTGTTGGTAGGAAGCTCTCTGTGGGTTAGTATGTTGTTCAGAGGTGTGTTGGAAATATTTCTTGAGTCGGAGACGTGGAAAATAGGATTCTAGGTCACCACAGAACAGATTGACAGAGTCAGAAGAGTACCCAGAAGTCGCCTACTACAGGACAGGCCCAACAAAGAAAATAACAGAACGCCACTAGCCATCACCTTCAGCCCCCAACTAAAACCTCTCCAACGCATCATCAAGGATCTACAACCTATCCTGAAGGATGACCCATCACTCTCACAGATCTTGGGAGACAGGCCAGTCCTTGCTTACAGACAGCCCCCCAATCTGAAGCAAATACTCACCAGCAACCACACACCACACAACAGAACCACAAACCCAGGAACCCATCCTTGCAACAAAGCCCGTTGCCAACTCTGTCCACATATCTATTCAGGGGACTCCATCATAGGGCCTAATCACATCAGCCACACTATCAGAGGCTCGTTCACCTGCACATCTACCAATGTGATATATGCCATCATGTGCCCACAATGCCCCTCTGCCATGTACATTGGTCAAACTGGACAGTCTCTACATAAAAGAATAATGGACACAGATCAGATGTCAAGAATTATAACATTCAAAAACCAGTCGGAGAACACTTCAGTCTCTCTGGTCACTCGATTACAGACCTAAGAATGGCTATTCTTCAACAAAAAAAACTTCAAAAACAGACTCCAGCGAGAGACTGCTGAATTGGAATTAATTTGCAAACTGGATACAATTAACTTAGTCTTGAATAGAGACTGGGAGTGGATGGGTCATTGCACAAAGTAAAACTATTTCCCCGTGTTATTTCCCCCTCCCCCCCCCACCTCCCACTGTTCCTCAGACATTCTTGTCAACTGCTGGAAATGGCCCACCTTGATTATCAATACAAAAGGTTTTCTTCCTCCCACCCACCCTCCTGCTGGTAATAGCTCATCTTAAGTGATCACGCTCCTTACAGTATGTATGATAACACCCATTGTTTCATGTTCTCTGTGTATATAAAGTTCCCCACTGTATTTTCCACTGAATGCATCTGATGAAGTGAGCTGTAGCTCACGAAAGCTTATGCTCAAATAAATTTGCTAGTCTTTAAGATGCCACAAATACTCCTTTTCTTTTTGTGAATACAGACTAACACGTCTGCTACTCTGAAACCATAATCTACATAGAAATTACAGACAAAGGGAAGGAGAGAAGGAATATAACAGAGTGAACAATGGAATGATTTCCAGGTCTCACAAATTTTTGTTGTTTTGTTTGTAACTTTTTTTGGTGGTGTTTGTTCGGAGTGGATTAGCTGAACTGAGAAAGGGACAACAGTGGAATTGAGCTGGGACAATGAAGGGAGGGGATAGGAAAAAACAGAATATGGGGGAGGAGAGGAGCATGGAGCGAGGTTTAATGAAGAGACTGTGGGAGTTGGGAGGCTGTTGTACCAAACATCCCAATCACCAAAGGGGAAAACATATTCAGAGTGAAAGCTGTAAAAACAGTCAGACACTGGTGATATCATCTGCATCCTAAGATCCCTGCTGCAGTTAGTTGTCTCAGCTCCTGCCAGCTCAGTTTCTGCTTGCAGAAACTGCAGTGCTTTCTGATGTCTCTGTCTTCCCCAAGCTCACATACCTGAGTGGGAAAGGATGGGGTTACAAAGGTGCCACTTTATGGAAGCTCTCCCTTGCACAATTCTGGGAAACCTCTAACTGGGTGTGCAGTTTGCCCATGGCTAGATGCATGTCTACTTAGACATGGTGTGCAAGCAAATCAAGGATTTGCACATGCAATAATGTTCTTGTAATGTAAATGTGCAGATGTGTGTGGATTTCAGAGCTGAAAATAAGGTGCTATATGATTAGCGATAGTCTGTCAGGACTCCTTTACTATGAGAGGCATCAAATGATTTCAGGGTGGATGTTCAGTTCATACTACATTGTTCTCTTGGAAGATGCCATAGCCTGGATCCAAAGTAAGACAGGATCAGACTAAATATCATGTTGAGATATTTATGTGGCACAATATTTTTAATATGAAGTATCTCCATCACTACTTTTTAAAATCAGTTTGTCGCTATTTTGTATCCTGTAGTTATAAACAAAAACTAGGGGTAAAATTTTCAGAGTTGCCTCATTGAAGTAGGAGCATGACTTCCATTGATTTTCCTGGACTGAGAAACAGGTGGTATTTTAAATAATTCCCAAATATAAACAAATTCATTTCACTATTAGAGTTGTGAAAGAAACCAATTAAAGACAGTACAGTAATGACAGACAGGCAGACTTTTCCTCAGCTTTTCCCTTTATGGAGTCGGATGAGGGCCTAAGATTGTTAAACTTTTCAAATTTAATTTACTTACAGATAAGTGCCATCTATTTTATCCACTGGGTCATTTTCCGGTCCTTAGACTATAAGACCTAATGACAAAACACCAAACATGCTGTAAAGTACTTGTAAGTAAATTTTAGTATAACTAGGAAGCAATGGATACTATTAAAATAGCAAAGCACTATCATGATATAGAAACTGCCTGAAATAAAGGGAGTAGGAAATTAATTTCCAGCAATACCAACATAGTTCAATGGGTATCATGCTTAAACTGTCAGCTAAGTGTCTCTTAAATTGGTATGCCAAGGCTGAAACAACAATTATGAAATAACAATACAGCATTTATTGAAATTGCCATCACACTTACAAGTACCTAACTTTTAGTGTCCAAAACATGTTGGCAAATTTAAGTCGTTACATAGCGGTATATTAGTGTCGCTATAAAATTGCCTTCTGATGCCTCCCAGTTATATGTTGAAGTTGTCTTTGTTTATATTTAATGGCTAAAAACTGTTACAGAATGTGGCTTTGTTTAAAAAGCTGAGTTCATCTCATGACCGTTTTTGTGGCTATGAGTCAAACATCCTGTATATTCATAATATAATTTGATAAAAGAGCTAATTTCTATTGTCATTTGAATTTAACTTCGTGTTACAGTCAAATTTAATGCATTCTTTGTTGTTAGTAGATGTAGAATTGGCAAATTTCGACTCTAGGGATGAATAAATTAATGTACTCTGTATTCTAATCTTTAACATTTGTTTAATGCATTCAGATGTTTTTGTTATTGTTTATTTTTGAATCCCAAAATTGTGTTAGATACACATGAAAACAGTCCCTGCCCTGAAAAGATTAATTCACCAAGACATAACAAGTGAGTGAACAGCTCAACAAGAGGAGAGAAAAGGGGGCAAGGAGACAATAACAATATCATATCGCTACTCAATAAAGCATGTACACATCATAATCTTTATGGTTCTGTGTGTGTGTGTCTCCCAATAGGCTTTGTAGCAGATGTGAGTACTCAGGAAGGATTTGAATGTGGCAAGGCAGGTGGCTTCATGAATAGGTTGGAGAAGGGCTTTCCAATCATAGAAGAAGGCACAGAGATGTCTGAGATTGTCAAGGCTACATCGTAGGTTAAGTGGAGAGGGCAGGGGGCAACATTAAAGTAGAGCAGATCTAGGATGTACAGCCATGAAGGCAAAGCAAGCAGAGAGGACTGAATTTGATTTAAAATGTTTTGCTATATTTAGTTTTAAAGTGACTTCAGTGCTCCTAGAAGGTGCTATCTTGATAGGTTTCCAGTGCTGTCAAACTATCTCCACAGAACAAATACAACACAGGGCTATGCTTCTTCATACTCCCCTACTTCAGACATATTCTGAAGATCCACCTTCAGTCATGAAAGGACATATTTGTCAACAGGCTACTTTGATCCTTGGCCTTTTTACTGAGATTGTCAACCAAAGTGCCAGATGTGAATTGAATTAAATACATCAGAGGACACCACAAAGCGTAGTGATCCTGTAGTAGATTTACGATGATTTTGTAATAGCGATGTTGCAGTAAGTTTACAATAGGAGGATTCAATTTTTTCTTAGTCCTCAATTTATCTATTTTGAATAAATGAATTGTTTCTATCTAATCAAATTGTGATATCATCTACGTCTTTATACCACATCCATCCCCATAGTATCTGAGTGCTTCATAACAATGAAATTAATTCCCTCTTGTGGAGTACCACTTCCCAAAGTCTGAAGTTGGATTTAGCCCAGATTTTAACCACTGATTGGCATGGCTACATTGGTGCTTAGTGCCATCCCAAAGTGTAGACAAAGCAAGCTGAAATGTACATAAGTGGAATTCACACTGGTGTCAAGCCAGGGTAAGTTGTCTACATTAGGCATTTGCATTAATGCAGCTCCTCCATTGGATGACAACAGGGCCAATTCCCCATGTGGACAAGCTTTATGAGTCTTTCAGGGAATATCTAATCTTTCTTTTTCACTGGCATTTTTAGGTGGGAAATGCCTATAAAGACAACTAAATATTCCACATAGTGAAAAGGCCTAATTCACTTATGCACCATTTTCAGGCCCTCCCATTCAACAGAAGGGTCATTGATTAGGGTTGCCAGGCATCTGGTTTTCAAATGGAACGCTCAGTCGAAAGGAGACCTGGCTGTTCCAGTCGGCACCGCTGACCGGCCTGTTAAAAGTCCAGTCAGCAGTGCAGCGGGGGCCCAGAGCTAAGGCAGGCTTCCTGCCTGCCCTAGTTCCACGCGGATCCTGGAAGTGGCTGACAACTTCCTGCATCCCCTATGCGCTGGGGTGGCCAGGAGTTGGGAGGCTCCATGCACTGCCCCTGCCCCAGTGCCAGTCCTGCAGCTCCCATTGGCTGGGAACCGCAGCCAATGGGTGCTGTGGCAGGCGGGACCTGCAGGCACTGTGGTAAGCACCGCTGGGACCCCACACTTCCTTCTGCACCCCAACCCCCTGCCCCAATCCAGAGTCCTCTTCTGCACACCAAAACCCTTATCTCCGGCACCACCCCCAGACAGAGCCCTCATCCCCCCAACCCCTACGCAGTCCACAGCCCCCTCCTAACCCCAAACCACTCATTCCTGGCCCTACCCCAAGCCAGAGCCCTCACCTCCCCAGATCCCAATTTTCTGCCCCATTCTGGAGCTCCCCCCTGCACCGCAAACCTCTCATCCCCAGCCCACCGCAAAGCCTGCACCTCCAGCCCAGAGCTCATACCTCCTCTTATCCCAACCCGCTTCCCCAGTCTAATGAAAGTGAGTGAGGGTGGGGAAGAGCGAGGGAGGGAGGGAGGGAGATAGGGAGAAGGGAGTGAGTGAGGGTGGGGCCTTGGAGAAGGGGCAGGGCATGGGCAGGGCCTCAGAAAGGGGTGGGGCAGTGGACCAGGCAAGGGTGTTCGTTTTTGTGTGATTAGAAAGTTGGCAATCCTAGCATTGGTCACGATGATAACAAAAACTTTCCCACCCCGGGATGGTAAATTTAGAAGATTGGATATGGGTTTGTGCAGAACTATTCCTATTGTCTTCTCCTTTCCCTGACTGATTGTCCAATCAGAGGGTGTGAGGAAGAAGAGGGAAGAAATAATGGGGAGGGAATAGTTATCTAACAAGGCACTGTAAGTTTTCCCGATAGGTCATATGAAACTGTGCTGTACCTAAACAATTCTTCTTCCTCTTGGTACTTATACCCTTCACATACTTGTAGTCATTATTTAGCTATGCTGTACAGTTTGAATTGTTTAGTCTTTCATTCTAAATCAGTCCCTTCCTAGGCTCTTAGTAACTATTTGTAAGCTTATTGTTGATGTTTTTCTGATGTTGAATTGCCCAGAACTGTCTGTATATATTGTATGACTTTTAAGCCAACCTTTGAACTTTGAATAATTTAAGCACTATATCCAAATGTACAGACACTCTTTCCTTAACCTGTGTATTATATAATTTTAACATTAAGTTTATTAAAGAACTCACTACTATATAAAAGAACTATTCCTAACAAGTCCTTGACACAATGCCTCTGTGTATACAGACCAAACTCAGACTGAATTTTTGCCAACATATTATATTGCAAGCTCATATCCAATTTGCTACCTTCTGCTTTATTGCTTTCCAAGTATCAGCCTCCCACTGAACCTCTGTTAGATTTCTTTCCCCAGGATGAATTTTTGCATCTCATGAGTAGTTCTGTTGTCTTCTGTCTTTATTTCATCTCTCTAGCTCCCCTTATTTTTATGTCCTCATTTGTACTTGCAGTACCTCCCAAGTACGTATGTTCTGAGTGTTCTATGTGCTAGTTACCTCTTTTGCAATATCATTAATAAAAACTTTAAATAAAACAAGGCAAAACACTTATCCCAATGCATATCTCCTCTCCACCCAACTTGACATGGTACCTTTTATTATCATATTTTGTGTACGTTTGTCCTTTATCATCTAATGCTGTTTGTTTACAGTTTTGTTATTCTCTAAGTGCTTGCTCCTACAGAAGCTGAATGCCTTCAGGTAGGAGAGTACTGAATTGCCAATAAGGGCTCTCAGACTGCTCTTCCAGCTACCTTCATCACTACTGATCATAAGGTGTTGCTGATATTTTATGACCTACCTGGACAGATTGCTACAGAATGATTCTGCACATTTCTTTCTGATTGTTCCTTGAGAGTGATGTTGGGTAACTGCTAGTTCCTCCACATAAGGATTTTCATCTGTGAGGTGCTGCATAGATTAGTCCTATCACCTCTACAATATCCATCAAAGGCGACTGAGAAAATATGGGTTGCAGCGTAATCTGTTTGCTGATAACACCCAATTCTGTTTCTCCTATTCTGACCCTAGGCATTGTTATTTCTAGGCTTTCTCAATGCCTAGCAGAAGTTAGAAGTTGATAGAAAGCCAGCTGGCCATAGCTTGGCATGGGAAAGTTTGGAAGTGTTGCTAATGGGCAGGGAAAATTGCTTTGAGGGCCTGGCAAAATCTATAGCTTCCTCATCAGCTGCAAGTATCTGTTTGGCCTTTCTCCATATGGTCCACAGTCTGTGGCCTTACAAGAATCCTATCTACTTGTAGACTGTGTTACTTTCAGTCGTATATGGATCTTTCATTGATCATCCACAATTTATAAGTATTTGGCTAGACCCATGCTCTCTATTCAGAAGTTGTGGGTAGGTGAGAATGCAGTGCCCACCTAAATGCTAGAGACAGGACCTTTTTGTTATTAGGCCTGGCCCTCTTAAACTTGCATCATCCAGAAATACAATTAAGCATGAACCCTGGTCATATTCAGAAAGAGCTGTCACCTTTTTCCATAGGTCTTCCCACTGATCAAACAATGACATCTTGGGTTCATATTCTAAGGGCAGAGGGGACCATCATTGCTCCTGTATATCACAGGCCACTAATTTCATCAAATTAGCCCTGTATTGAGCCCAGTATTTTGTGTTTGACTAAAGTAAATCTAGTTCCTACTTCACTGATCAGATTAAAAGATGTGGGATGTTGGCATCAGGCAACATGGAACCTAATTTTCCAGGATAGTAGTGTACACAACTCTCTTTGAAGCACCCCTTAAAATCAGGACCATATTGTTTTGTTGCTCCTATTTGGCTTTTTAGTAACTCAGTTGAAGCATTGTAAAAACACACAGATACCATGGTGATACACACTCTTTACACGCTGGCAATGAACTTTTCAGCTATCAGGGTTCAATACTAAATGAGTCAAGATGTCAGATAACCAGGCTTAGTGAATTTATTTAGCAAAAGTAAAATTAGCATAATACAGAAAGGTCAATATGTTACCAATCTGGAGAACAGTCTTTTAGTGGTTACATCTTCACTCGGTTCCAAATTATGAGCTCAGTTTTGCTCATATTTATGCTCCCCTTGTTTGTGACAGGTAGAACATTCCACAGATTCAATAGACCTTACACACCTTTTCTTATCGAGGTTTTGTATACAACATTCCAAAGGTCAGTAAACCATAGAGCAGAGGTCCCCAAACTATGGGGCGCACCCCACTAGAGGGGCACAGAGGAACATTCAGGGGGCATGGTGCGGGTCTGGGTATTGAGGGAGCACTGCCTAGCCCCACTCAGCTTCCAGCTGTGCTGTGGCCCCAGCGGCGGCCCCAGTGCCTGGCCCTGCCCCAGCCTTGGCACCTGGCCATGCCTCCATTTCTGGCCCCGGCTCCATTTCTGGCCCCAGCCCTGCTCCCGTACTGCTACCCGCCCCCAGCTGCAGCCACAGCTTCCGCCCCTTACCTCTGTCTGTGTTTCCTCCACCAGAGCTGTGGCCCCACTCCTGGCCCCGGCTCGGGAAGGGGGTGGTGGTGCAGGTACGGGTAAGGTTGGGACATGACCCTTAAAAGTTTGATAACCACTGCCATAGAGACATCTACACTAACTGTACCAAGCATACAATTCATATTTGGCAAACCTCAACAGAATGTGCTACTTGCTTAAGACAAATTCTGCATTTTCAAAAAACAAAGGTTACAACAATTTATCTTTGAGTAAGTTTTGACAAACTTAGCGTAAGTACAAAGTATTATAGGAGATTTTAACAAGCTCAATACACTGACAAACTTCAGAGTTGAGGCTCTCAGAATTAAACCTGGTTGCAAACAGAACTTTCCTATGGAAAATTTCTACTTTTTGTCCCCCCCAAAAAATCAAAAACATAAAACCAGATATTTTTGGTCTGAAAACTTCCAAAAAATGAAGAAAACAAATAATCAAATATTTTCAAGGTAAGTGAACCCTTTACATGCAAATTTTCATTTTGTGAAAAACCCAATTTTATATCAAAAATATTGATGGATAATTTTCAACCACCCATACTCAGAATCAGGGCCAGCTCTAGGTTTTTTGCCGCCTCAAGCAAAAAAGTTTTTGGCTGCCCCTCCTTTTTGGCTGAAATGCTGCCCCTGAAATGGGGCCATAGGCACTGACTCTGTGGGTGCTCCGGGGCTGGAGCACCCGCAGAGAAAAATTGGTGGTTGATTTGCTCCCACTGGCAGCTCCCCGCCCCCCCAGCTCACCTCCACCTCCGCCTCCTTCCCTGAGTGCGCTGCAGCTGCTCTGCTTCTCCCCCAGCCCCAGGCTTGCTGTGAAACAGCTGTTTCATGTGGCAAGCCTGGGAGGGAGGGGGGAGAAGCGGAGAAGCAGCGCGCTCAGGGGAGGAGATGGAGGAGGAACAGAGGTGAGCTGGGGCAGGGAGCAGTTCCTCTGCCCCCCACTGAGGGTTACTTCTTGCAGTCCTCCCCATGCGCTCTCCCGCCCCAGCTCACATCCGCTCTGCCTCCTCCCCGAGCATGCCACCGCTCCACATCTCCCCCCTCCCTCCCAGGCTTGCTGCATGAAACAGCTGTTTCGCATGGCAAGCCTGGGAGGGAGGGGGGAGAAGGCGAAATGCGGCATGCTCAGGGGAGGAGGCGGGCCCGGGGATTTGGGGAAGGTGTTGGAATGGGGACAGGAAAGGGGGGGAGTTGGGGCAAGGCCAGGGGTGGGGGGTCGCGAGCACCCACCGGTTCCGGGTAAAGTTGGCGCCTATGGATGTGCCGCCCCTGGAAATGTGCCGCCCCAAGCATGTGGTTGCTTTGCTGGTGCCTAGAGCTGGTCCTGCTCAAAATCCAACAGTTCCTTCATCCGTGAAGATTATTTCTCTGAATATTTGTAATAGTTTAACTAGAGACTCAAGTAAGACTTATCAGTTAGTATCTTTTTAAAGATTGGTCCAACATTATTTTTTTCCAGTCCTCTAGTATCACCTTGACTCTCTGTAAGTTTTCAAAGACATTTGCCAATGGTTCATTAAGTTCATTAGTGAATATCTTAAAACTCTGGATTCATAATGTCTGGGCCTGCTACTTTGTGTGTGTGTGTGTGTGTGTGTGTGTGTTCAGTTTTTTCCAAGTATTATTCTTTTCATTACCAACTCCTGTCTACAGTCAATATTTTCATTCACTCTTAATTTCAGTGCCGCCTTTTTTAATGTTCTTGTTAAAAACAGATTTAAAAGTGTTGCCTTTTAACATTATTGCTATTGTTCCTCCATGTGCACTGCTTCTCCATTATAGGAATGTTCTCACAAGGGGTTTGTGCTCATCTTATTTATTCTCAAGCCTCCCCAGGAAAGGGGGTGTTAGGGCTGGGGGGGGGATATTTTGGGGAAATAGGAACTCCAAGTGGTCCTTTCCCTGTTCTTTGTCTATAACACTTGGTGGTGGCAGCGTTTTACCTAATCCAAGGGCAAAGACTTTGTGCCTTGGGGAAGTTTTAACCTAAGATGGTAGAAATAAGCTAAGGGGTCTTTCATGCGGGGCCCCACATCTGTACCCCAGAGTTCAGAGTGGGGAAGGAATCTTGACAGCTTTCTTGCAAGTTTAGAAAGATTTCATATCCTGAAGGATATGTATCTATTTTAGGTACTTATATACCCCCCCATCACTGAATTAAATGAGCACTTCGCAATCTTTAATATATTAATCCTCACAGCACCCCTGTTTGATAGAGAAGCACTATTATCCCCATTTTATTGACAGGAAACTCAAGCACAGAGAGCTCCAAGGTCACACAGAAAACCTGTGGTGGAGCAGGGAATTGAACTCGGGTATCCCAAGACCAATAGGCCAGGACCAATGTTATTCAGATGTTACTCAGAGAGAATCCCCACTGAAGCAAGTTAGTAATGTGGCCCTGTGACTGACAGTCTTTCAAATTAGAATATTAGTGGTACTAGTCTGAGTATGTTTTTTGTGAATACAGCATTGTGTGCATGCTACACTGATCCACCATGAGAAGGAGATCCATTTATTGCCCCACTGTCAACAGTCCTCATCACTGGGGTCATGACCTCAGAGTAGATCAAGAGGGGAAGGTAATGAGTACAAAATCAACATACTCCTATTTTTTTTAATTATCCTACTAATTAGAAGTGGTTGCTAGGGCCTAGGATGAGAGAACTGGAGGGTAGGAGAAGAACCCCTTTCAGCTACTGCTGCCCTCTACGGCAGATCTTCACTTCTCCCATAGCCCCTGTACCATATTCAAATCCTGAGTTTAAAGATGGTGTGGAACTTTCTCAAGGGCAGCTGCCTGGGCTTCATGGCCCACACTGCTCAAAAGCACTCAGCCCCACAGTTGATCAAATGCCATCCTTAAATGGTACATTCCCCAAGAGATTAGGATAGTTTGGGGTAGAGGGAGAAGAAAGAAGGGTCTAGGTTATTACTCCCCATCCAGCTCACAAGCACACATCCTAGCAGCACCCAGTTCTAAGCAGCCCCACCAAACAGTAATCTTCCCACTCTCCACATCTAGCATTCTTCCCAGTCCCCAACCAGCCATACCTAGCATCATCACCAAGCACATGCACCCACCACCAGTCTCATCTGGCATGTCTCAACTAACACTCCACCACCACCACCACCCAGTACACCTCCCCTGATTGATGTCCAGCAGCATACATCCTATGTATATGTTTATTTTTTAAATGGCACATGGTATAACCATTCATATATTTAACATGCACCTTATACGTTCTCTGCATATATTTACTGTAGTTAAAACCAATTTCAAAGAATTGTAAGATGTATCTTCAAATGATTGTGGCAGTCTAGTATTATCGTTATTGTCATTCTGTTCTAGAGGGACAGAGAGATTAAGTGATTTACTCAAGCTCACACAGCAAGTCTGAAAATGGTACCCAAAACTCTTGACTCCCAGTCCGATGCTTCAGCCACCTTTTCACAAAGTATTTCCTTTGGCAGCTTAGATGGAACATAATATCATAATCATATTTGGACATGCAGTATAAGCAAATGTGGCTACTGAAGCCTTGTTATTAGCATTACATATTTTATTGTGATCTCCATGTTATCCCTAAAATACAAAAATAAAACCATCTTTATTTCTGTATCAATATTAGAAGTAGCTTACATTGCAATCTAATAAGTGCTCAGATAAGTGCTGCATGGAACCTGGAGGGAGCAGCATGGAGGAAGTATTTGAAGGAGGCACAAGGAAGTCAGTCTGTAGGAATGTTAAACTCCAGTTGACCAGCTGTTTAAATAGTTGCTTTAATAAAGAACCATTTTAGTTGAATAAAAAAGGAGTTCTCCGAATCTCTTACCTAGCATGGTGTATGAAACACTGGAAGTTCCTAGGCAGAACAATAGTCAACATACTGATACAGGCCTTGATTTTCCCAAAGGGTCTTCTAGTGTGAGTCCTTACTCCTGAGTGGAATACCATTCGCTTTAATTAGACTTTTGTGCAAGAAAGTGTCTGTTCAGGACTGTAGTTTCCAGCACTGAAACTCCTGCTCATGTTCCCAAATTCAGCTAAACAATACAAATAAATATTTTAGGCTACAGCTTGTTTAAAATTAGTTAAAGATAAAAATTTAATTTAAAAACTACAAATAGTCATCAAGCCGACTATCCACAGCTGAAAATTTTAAAGATCAAGGGCATATATGCTCTGCATATAGTCATGATGAACTTCATGAACAGATAAATCAGCAGCAGACAGGATGTGGTACCACAGTAAAGCATGGTAAATTCTTTAAAATAAGATGAATTGAGTTAATGTAATATCTTAATACACTCACAAACATTTAAAAATTAATACAGTATTTAATTAGAAGCTAGTGCATATTTATCAATACAAGTAAAGTGTGAGAAGTTATTTAGTCAATGTTAAATCTCAGCATAGGCAGTTTGAATCAGTTCAGTTGTAGCCAGTGTACGTTCTGGCCTGGAAGGACTCCAAAGAGAGAGTTATGCAAATCCATCTGAAATGTAACAAAGGCCTAGATAAGCAATGCTGTGGTCTCCTGGGAGCAGTAATAACAAAAACTTGCAATGCATAGGAGATGATAAATTACCAACCTACTTAACCCTGCTGACCCAGCTCATCAAAAGTAACTTGCCAGTGCAACATTAGGACTCAGGAAACTCTGAGAGTTCTGGGAGCTAACCTAACTGAAACAACTAGTAAGCACTGACCTTCTTTTCAGTTGATCATAGGACACAGCACTGTATGTGCAGTAAATATGAGTGATATTTGAGCACATATACATAAGACCTGAGACAGTGCCAGACTGTCCCGTGTGTAAAAGGAAATTGAACAATAGCCAAAAGGAAGTTGATGACAGTACAGAAAATATGAAGACAAACAGAGGAGGATGCTTTTTTGTATACTTACTGGTTTCAGTATGTGCTTAAAGAATAACTGCAGTTTATTTTTAGAAAGTTTGTTACATTGTCTACTTGTACAAATGTGCAAATTCAGTGTGTTCTTCCATGACTGTTAATAGATTTAACAAACATTTAATATCACTGAATATACAGGGAACATCCAGTTTCCTGATGTGATTTGTGACAAAGCAATGCATAAAAGAGACTGCAGAGTTTTGCAGTTCCTTTTACCCTTAGGAACTGAGCTAATGGTTGGATGACATTTGGGAACTAGCTAATTTTGACGGGTTGTGAGAAGGTGGCTAATGTGTGCAGGCCAAAGTATGAGACAGGATATCTTCCAGTGGAGAAACAAGGTGAGTGAGGACTGGCTTTAACCCTGAATCCCATACTATCTGACTACTACAAGAAACAGATCACCCCTGTGTGTTTGATGCATCCCACTTCCCCTGGAAGTGACCTTAGAATCAGTCCCTAGGGTAGAAACAGATGATTTTGGGAATTTGAGGCAATGAGCCAGAGAGGAACAATATGGAGGCCAGCAACCTACAAGTGGGGTTGGTGACAGTGAATTGGCCCCCAAGTGTAGCAAGTAGGTCGGATACTTACCTAAGGAGGTCAGAGGTAGAAGGTGTGCCATGTTGTGGCTGAGATGCAAGTCAGAAGGGACAGCAGCTGTAGAAGGTGGTGAGACTCCAATTGGAGAAAGAGAATCTGTTTGTCTGATGCCATCCACCCTGTGTAATCATTTACACCACTGAAAGATGTGTGTAAAGTACCACCATTCTGACGTGGTAACATTTCAAAACAGGTGTTACTTTTTACAAATATTCTTGTTAAATTATGAAAGTCATAATGATACTTATGAAATTATACCAATGAAATACTGGTTTGTAAAAAAGAAAATAAGATCAATCCATTGCAAATGAAAAAAGATTGACTTACTTTTGTGTCCTACATAGTGCATGCAAAGAAGCACTTCCGTTATAGTCAGTTACTTTTACACAGCTTTCCTGGAGACCCGGCATGCAAACTTAGCAAAACTAGACAGAAGCCTTTTGCAATTTTAATTTGTCAAATATGTAAACATATTTTATGTTCTTTACTGCACTTGGGCATGAGGGAAGTGGGAATGGTTATTTAGATGAAGAGGATGTAGACTGTGGGATGAAGGACCCAGAGGGAGGAACCCTAGGAACAATGAAGCATTCAAGAGAAGGTTTGAGCTGAATTTTATCTTACTGTAACTTTCTGTGCTAATAATGCCAAACTGAAGGAAACTGGAGAGTTTGGACCCTGCATAGTAGTTTTTGCTCTGATATTTTTAGTTATGATGATATCTGTCCTGAATAAAATGTACCAGTGTATCTGGATCCCGTTTCACAGTCATTGAAATAATTGAAGGGAATCAGTCAAGTACTGGGCATAGTCATGTCCTGGATCTTAAATTTCTCATCTCAAATTTATATAAGACTTTAGATTTTGTAAAAACAAGCTTTTACCAAATGCACATCAGAAATGTTTCTTTGTTCTTTCCTTTTCCCCTCCTCCCCCTCCCACCTATTTCCAGTTGACATGGTTGTTTTTAAACAAATGTTTGTTTACTGTCCTACAAAGTTAGCAATGGTAACATTGAAACTGAAAGTGAGTCTGATTTCAATTGACTGGCATTGTCCAAAATGAGGGAAATTAAAAAAAAAAAAAAAAAACAACCCAGAGTTTACATAGGGAAAAGCTAATTGGATTTTATAATCTAAACTGTTGTTGGTAACATAGGTACAAAAATATAAGGCTGAGGAGTTGACCCATGATTTTTTAACTGTGCCTTTTACATTCTTAAAGAAATCTTTAAAGGAAGTTGAACAAAGTTCTTTTTTCTCAAAGAAAGGTAGGTAAGATTAGTAAATTATATTTTCTTATAATATTGCACTTTTATAAGTATTTCTAAAGTTTATTCAGAGTTAATTTCAAAATAAACCACAGATGTTGAGAATAAGAAATATCAACTTAAATACTGATAGGAGATTAGGTCAGGGGTCGTAATCTTTCAGAAGTGGTGTGCCGAGTCTCCATTTATTCACTCTAATTTAAGGTTTCCATGCCAGTAATACATTTTAATGTTTTTAGAAGGTCTCTTTCTATAAGTCCATAATATATAATTAAACTATTGTTGTATGTAAATTAAATAAGGTTTTTAAAATGTTTAAGAAGCTTCATTTAAAATTAAATTAAAATGCAGAGCCCCCCGGCCTGGTGGCTAGGACCCGAACAGTCTGAGTGCCATTGGAAATCAGTTCACATGCCGCTTTCAGCACGTGTGTCATAGGTTGCCTACCCCTGGATTAGGGCCTAAATTTCCAATTTTTACTTGTGAAATGTGACCTGGATCCTTTATCAGCTAGAAAATATTATTATAATAAATAATGTTACCAAAAAGAGTAATCAGCTGTTACTAAACAACATGCAGGGAGTGCCATAATAAAAACATATACTTGTTTAATAGCAAAGTTCAAGGGCTAGTAAGACAGGACTTTTGCCTGTATATTTTCAGATATGTGGTTGTAGGAGCTGTGCCAGCCTCTTAGAATCATAGAATCATAGAATCATAGAATATCAGGGTTGGAAGGGACCCCAGAAGGTCATCTAGTCCAACCCCCTGCTCAAAGCAGGACCAAGTCCCAGTTAAATCATCCCAGCCAGGGCTTTGTCAAGCCTGACCTTAAAAACCTCTAAGGAAGGAGATTCTACCACCTCCCTAGGTAACGCATTCCAGTGTTTCACCACCCTCTTAGTGAAAAAGTTTTTCCTAATATCCAATCTAAACCTCCCCCATTGCAACTTGAGACCATTACTCCTCGTTCTGTCATCTGCTACCATTGAGAACAGTCTAGAGCCATCCTCTTTGAAACCCCCTTTCAGGTAGTTGAAAGCAGCTATCAAATCCCCCCTCATTCTTCTCTTCTGCAGACTAAACAATCCCAGCTCCCTCAGCCTCTCCTCATAAGTCATGTGCTCTAGACCCCTAATCATTTTCGTTGCCCTTCGTTGTACTCTTTCCAATTTATCCACATCCTTCCTGTAGTGTGGGGCCCAAAACTGGACACAGTACTCCAGATGAGGCCTCACTAGTGTCGAATAGAGGGGAACGATCACGTCCCTCGATCTGCTCGCTATGCCCCTACTTATACATCCCAAAATGCCATTGGCCTTCTTGGCAACAAGGGCACACTGCTGACTCATATCCAGCTTCTCGTCCACTGTCACCCCTAGGTCCTTTTCCGCAGAACTGCTGCCGAGCCATTCGGTCCCTAGTCTGTAGCGGTGCATTGGATTCTTCCATCCTAAGTGCAGGACCCTGCACTTATCCTTATTGAACCTCATTAGATTTCTTTTGGCCCAATCCTCCAATTTGTCTAGGTCCTTCTGTATCCTATCCCTCCCCTCCAGCGTATCTACCACTCCTCCCAGTTTAGTATCATCCGCAAATTTGCTGAGAGTGCAATCCACACCATCCTCCAGATCATTTATGAAGATATTGAACAAAACGGGCCCCAGGACCGACCCCTGGGGCACTCCACTTGACACCGGCTGCCAACTAGACATGGAGCCATTGATCACTACCCGTTGAGCCCGACAATCTAGCCAGCTTTCTACCCACCTTATAGTGCATTCATCCAGCCCATACTTCCTTAACTTGCTGACAAGAATGCTGTGGGAGACCGTGTCAAAAGCTTTGCTAAAGTCAAGAAACAATACATCCACTGCTTTCCCTTCATCCACAGAACAAGTAATCTCATCATAAAAGGCGATTAGATTAGTCAGGCATGACCTTCCCTTGGTGAATCCATGCTGACTGTTCCTGATCACTTTCCTCTCCTCTAAGTGCTTCAGGATTGATTCTTTGAGGACCTGCTCCATGATTTTTCCAGGGACTGAGGTGAGGCTGACTGGCCTGTAGTTCCCAGGATCCTCCTTCTTCCCTTTTTTAAAGATGGGCACTACATTAGCCTTTTTCCAGTCATCCGGGACTTCCCCCGTTCGCCACGAGTTTTCAAAGATAATGGCCAAGGGCTCTTCCCAGTGGGGAGCTGAGGTGAGCTAGCCAGAAAATTGGGGGGTCTGTACTATACATATAACACATCCCCCCCACACACACACATACCATACCATGCCACCCTTACTTCTGCGCTGCTGGTGGCAGCGGCACTACCGTCAGAGCTGGGTGCCTGGCCAGAGAGCAGCAGCTGCTGGCCAGGCACCCAGCTCTGAAGGTAACGCTGCCGCCAGCAGCAGAGCAGAAATAAGGATGGCAATACCATACCACGCCACCCTCACTTCTATGTAATGGTTGACCTTTTTGCTGAAAGGGGTGGCTATAAGGTGATTAAAGCAAATTTTGGGACTGCTATAGCCCCCATCCCTGCTCTGTGTGGTTGATTTTTAATTTATTTCATTTTTTTAACCTGTAAGTAGAAAAATTACAAATAAGATGTGTCTCTTTTGAGTAGAAAAAGAGGAAATAAAGTAGGAAATTCATGGATTCATGCCTAACAGTTATTTTGAACAGGACATATTTGCCTCTCAGTGGTTGCACTTCCTATAAGGGATGCCTACAGTAAAAGGAAATACATGGCTCAGGGCTCCATGCTGAACTCTATACTTAGGCAAAACTCATGTTGACTTTAAAAAAGACCAACTATTGTTGTACAACAGTGGTTTGTGGCCAATCAGCTTTTAGAGGCCCTTCCCTCATATAAAATATTGGACATTCCATGTGCCATATATGGGTTGAAGATGCAGGTATAACAGAAGAATGTTTTCTGAAGGGAATGGGAAGAAAAATAAAAGGATTGCTCTTTGAACAAGGTGTATATATTATATCTCATATATCAAACTAAGCGTTTACATAATTGGCAATCTGGAAAATATTGGTATTCTTAGAGTTCATTTTGTGTTCTGTGTAGTTTGATGCTTTCTTCCAAACAGAGGTGCCAAATCAAAGAGTTCCATGGACATAGTTCAACTTGGTACCTCCTGGACCAATATATTTTTTTCTTAAAAGTGCCATACTTTTTATTATTTATTTTCTAGAATTATAAAAGTTAGCTATAGAAAAGATCTGTTCTATTAACTAACTTCTAATCCTACATCTGGGCTGGGGGTTAGACTAGATGACCCTTGCAGTCTCTTCTAGACCTATGATTCTAGTCTCACTAAAGGCCAGTTCCAAAGTACACTGATGTCAGTAGGAGTGTTTCCAATGACTTCAGCCCGCTTTGGATCAGGCCCTAATTTGTTTAAAAATGTGCCCTGTAATACTTAGGGCCCAATCCACTTAGGCACATGCTTAATGTATGCATATGAATCTTCCCTTTGACTTCAATGGTCATAAAGTTAACCCAGGCATAAGTGTTTGCAAGATCAGGATGGTATCGACTAATAAACCTGAGCAATATTTTCTGCAAATGATTTTCAATGTTGTCAGTCTTTCCTTAAAAAAACAAATACAATCTATATTCTTACGCCAGGTCATCTATTTTATTATCAAGACAAAATTGAAATGTGGAAAAAGCTGTGAATAAAATATAAACTCTAGCTTGACCTTCTTCTACCAGTTTTCTTTTTGTTTTGTAATTAGCAGTGTGAGCAGTGAGATAAATGTAGTGTGATATTTGTTGGTAGGACTATTGCTAAATTAGCTTGTTTTTATTCAGAGCATATGAATTCTCAAGAGATCTGTGCTTAAAAAAATATACACACCTCATCAAAATAAATCTTCAGCTTTTTTGATATCTGTTTTCACAATAAAACAGGTTTTTCTAAATTGTGTTACATAAGTCTGTGACAATTCCTGATAATCTAATTCAGCTGGGACCAGTGCCTAGATCCTCAGATGTTGATTTATATGGCCCCATTTTTTTTGTTTATGTCAGCTGAGCTCTATTCTATAAAACCAGTTTTGGCTTCCTGTACAGAAGCTGCATTTTGAACTGAAAGGGGCTGGGCAGGCCACCCCATTGCTGATTTTCTAAGTCTCCTGCTAACTTGATTTAGTACATATAAATTTCTTGATGGATGTTCTGCAGAAGGAAACTCTAAAAAAGCTTGAGAGCATAATAAATATGTTTATAAGCTACTTTCATACTTTTCTTCCAGTAATTATTCACTTCTGCAATCTGCTAATATTCCCAAGATACTTGAATTCCAGATCACTACACTGTGTATATATTAAGTACATAGTTTACATTTTAGTGAATAGGCTTTTAGTTTTTCTTGTTTCCAAATGGAGCAATATTTCTAGTATTGCCACGGGTTTACATGGCCATTCGCAAAAGTCAAGACTTGTATAAAATAATCTGTTATCCATAAAGGGTGACATTTATGCACCCACAGAGTGCCTGCACAAAGCCCTCTGCACCACAGAAATGTTGCTATAGGACACCATAGGGATTGGGGGCAGACCTGCTGGCTGTGTGCTGTGGAGGGAGACACTGCACTAGCTCCAAATAGGCTAATGAGGAGAGGGCTATTGGGACTGGCCACAGGGAAGGCTACTGGGTCTATTTGTGTGTGTGAATAATCAGAAACTTGTTCTAACTTCAAAAAATTACAGTATTTGAACTTTGATTCAATTCATATTTTGAACAGTGCTCAAAATTTGAGTTACATTCTGTGTGATATTATTTTATGGAGTTATTGTGATCATTGAAACACTAGAGTTTTATAGGGCTGTATATTTTCAATTCAGTAATTTTCTGTTACTGTAGAAGTTGTTGTACTTTCAAAGAAGGAGATGTGCAGTGCTCTTTAGCAAGTGAAATCTTACTTGTGACATAACATTTAACCATCATCCATGCAATCAGCAATACAATAATGCTCTTATGGTAAATAGGGATATGTTTCTAAGGACAAAAAGTAATTTGTAAACTAATCGGTCTCAACAGACAATAATAAGGGTAATCCAAAAAAGTAAAGCCCATGTTAACAAACATCCTTTGCAGAATAATTCAAGACAGTGCTGCAGAACTCAACCTTGTACACTATACAATGGTTACAGAATAAAAACTTTCCTGTTACCTTTTTACTAGCATAGCATGTAAAATATTGCATCTTTGAGTAGGCCTTCTGTCTGCTTAAAATAAACCACTGTAGTAAATGGGATTTTACATTGACGCACCCCTCATCCAGATCTGAGGGCAAAAAGTGTTAATATTACTCTTCTAAACTCCACCCTCCAAAGCTGTATCCATGACATGCTACTCACTGTAGTTTGCGCAGATATTAAAAATATGATTGTGTGTGCTCACTGACTCCACTGAGATCCTTGAGCTTGATTCCCTTTTATGGTATGTCTACACTGCAATAAAACACCCATGACTGGACCATGTCAGCTGACTTGGGCTCACAAGGCTCAGCCTTGGAACTATAAAATTGCAGTGTAGACGCCCAGGCTCAGGATGCAACCCAGGCTGTGGGACCCTCCCTACTTTTGGGGCCTCAGAGCTCAGGTTCCAGCCAAAGCCTGGATGTCTACACTGCAGTTGTAAAGCCCTGCAGCCTCTCTTAATTGGGGAAAGAATAATTGTGGTATCTCCCAAATGCCACCCACTTGGGGCACCAAATTGAGACTTGCTCCCAGTAAATTGTACAGATTGGTGATTGTTCCTTTCCTCTCTTACGGGAGGAATGAAATAGTTAACACTTTTGACATTTAAATTATCATCACTGGGCCCCTGAGTTATCACCTCCCTGAGATGAATAGGTCAGTTTGTAACTCTCCTCTCAGATCTGTTGTTCCAAGGTGTCTGCAGACTCGTATCTGCTTCACACTTGCTTCATGTTTTTGAGGTTTTCTTCTGGAGAATGATAGCTTCAGAAACATGCCAGTATGGCACATGGGTTTGTTTCGTCTGTTTCTAAGCCCTGTGCCTATCAGACAGCAGGAAAAGGTCATTCAAGAACAAATAATACAGTGTGTGGGAAAAACCAGATGACATGTCAAGGTTGACATCACAAAGTGCATTCAAATATCAATATTATCATATCAGTTGGGGGCTTGATTGTAACTATTTAAGTACAGAATTCAACAGATTTAGTTTGGCAGCTGCTTTGCATTACCGAAGAAACGTTAACATTTAGTTACTTTAATATATTTTTTTTTAAAACAATGACCGCTTAAGTCTTACATTTACTGTGATTCCATAGTGTAAGAGCACTGGATTGAGCTGCAATAAACCAAGGTTCTGTTCCCATCTCTGTCATACTTTCTGAGTGACCTGGGGAAAGTCACTTAACTGTCTATCCCTCATTTCCCTGTCTGTAAAATGTAAACAATGTTACTTCATAACGTAGATTTAAATCTACTGAGGAAGAATGGAATATAAGTAGCATTCCTGCTGAAATTGAAATGTCATATTACAGCTGGAGCACAGGTCGACCTTAGCAGGATTTATTTCCTTTGTAACTACACCAAGCCTGGTTTCCCAGCCTGATTTTGCTGTCCTGGCCCTAGCTGTCCACTGGCTGTTCAAGACCATGGTCATCCCCTGTTCTTTACTCTCAGATCTTGCAAAAGTGTTTTTTTTATGTCCTTTCCCCCTTTTTTAATGATGTATAAAGGAATCCTGAAAGCTTTTTAAAACTTTTTTTCTGCTTTTTTTTTTAACCTTAGAAATATCAGGAATATAGGCCTTGTCTATACGACACAGTTTTGTCAGCAAAAGACTGCTTTTGGAGGTGTACACCCTACAATGCTCCTCCCACCAACAAAACTCTCCCGGTTTGCCAAAAAAATAAATGACCTACACGAGAGGCATAGAGCTTTTTGGGGCAAAGTTAGATCGACAAAGCATCAGTGTAGACACTGAGTTTATGTCACTGTAACTGGCCTCCAGGAGGTATCCCACACTGTCCACTGTAACCACTCTGCTCACCATTTTGAACTCTGCTGTCCTGCATCCAGCTATATAGGCATGCACTTATCCCCTTTCAAAACCCCAGGAAGTTTTTGAAATTGCTCAGCGTGGAGAGCTCACATAGCCACTGCCCAGTTGAGCATGATGGCTCCCAGCTGCAAATGCTCTCCTGCTTGGACTACAAGGGAGGGGGTGGATCTCCTTGCTTTGTGGGGAGAGGAAGCTGTGGAAGAACTCTAAGGGAAATCATGGAATCAAAACATTAATGCAGAATTCTGCTCTCCCTGGTACTAGGATCACAGTGGCAGGCAGGCAGGGTGGGGCTGCTACTGGAGGGTGGGAGGCTGGTGAACTGGTGTGGGGAGACCGGGGGACACCAACTATCTTTGCACTACCTTCTGCCTCAGGATTGGTTGCTTCCAGCTGCTGTCTGAACTTAGAGACAGCATGCTGACACACTCACTCTCCCCCAACTCACACACTTCCCCAACACACACTCTGTCTCTGTCTCTCTCTCTCTCTCGCGCGCGCGCGCGCACACACACACACAGAGTCTCCCCGCCCACCTTGCCCCTTTCTATGGGCTTCTTATGTTAGTGTTCACCAATGTCAGTTTGGTCATATTACCAAGTGCTACTTTAAATAGTGATTTAAAATATATTACTTTTCGGGCACATACTGCAACCATTACAAGCTCAAGCAATGTCAGGCTCAGCACGCTACAACATCACCACATTACTGTGGCTCAGTGTTAATATGCTCCTTCAAGGCATTCCCCAGCCATATAGCCCCTGAAAAGTAGCTGACACTCTAGTAAGATGCCCATGGAACAATGGGACTGAGAAATCTTCATCATGTGATGCTATACCCGCCCCCATGAGGCATTGCAAACCCTTCCCTACCCTGTGGCCAGTTGCACGGTGGATAGCTACCCACAGTGCACTGCTCTCTGTGTTGATGCAAGAGCTGCTATTGTGGATGCACTCCACCGACACAAGGAAAATTGTGTGGACATGCAACAGCGGTTTAATTACAGCAGTGGATGTACATTGGCATAACTTGTATCGACAAAACTCTGTAGACATGGTCTTAGTCTAGTCTTCTCTGGTTTTGCTGAAGGATCTAATTGAAGACTCAGAACATGTTTATAGTAAGCTCTAAGACATTCATTGTTCAACCGAAGGTTTTCTGGCAACTTTAATAAAGGTTTTATCCAGAATGTTAATTAGTTATTAAAGATCAATAGCTCATAACAAAAATAAACAAAACCAGAGTTTTAAACAATCTAACTGACCCCCAACCCATTTTGTCTCTTAATTGCTCAACTTTCAGGCTATCTTGAAAATATTACTAGATTTAAAACTCATGCAGTATTTTTGTGAAACCTAATATTGTTTAGAAAATGACATCTAAATAATTGAGTAAATTAGATTACATTTTCACGTCATTATTAGAGTTATGATTTTTTTCAGGTACTCTTTATTGTATAGATTTTTAAGTATCATTAAAATATTTTTTAACAAGCTGATTGTCTCTCTGTGTTCTTATATAGCATCAATCTGTGCTATGGTACATAAGGATTAGAATTATTTTCTGTAGATTTGTTTTATATTACATGTATTTACCCATTGATATATTCGGTATATTAGTCATGAGAACAAGTTCTTTTGTAATAAACATACTTACAAAACAGTACCTACTTGATTTAAATGTCAACATTTTAAATTTGAAATCAATTAATAGTCTTTTAATTTTTTTTTAGTAATGTCAAGAGTGAGCAAGATTAGTTAGTGTTTTTCAAGCTCCGTATCCAGTAATTGGAATAATTTATCATATTAAAATTTGTACACTCTGAAAAGGTCTTTAAAGCTAAAGTAAAACCACTATTGAACTTGAAGTTCTAGTTAATAGCATTGCCTGTAATTTAACAAAAAATATATGTGGCTTCTGCACTGAGACAAGGAAACTGATTTTGTAGAGATTCTGCTTTCTTGATGCCAGATGCATTTCTTTGTTGCATCAGACTCCTCCAGGCTGCAGCCACTCAGACGCAGTCAGGTATTTCTCAGAATTAGGAAATTTCTGTCTGTTTCTCAGATAAGATAGATCTGATCTGGACTGAGTTTTCACTGTTCTGGGTGCAAATCTGCAGTAGTATCTTTGAAGGAATTTCAGCATTTTGCTTGTTGAGGTTTGAGAGATGCTTGAGGCACTGTGATCTGCATACTGAATTATTGTACTTTACGTGACATAGAATGGATCCACTACCCTTTCTCCTGGTCTAATAGCTTTTATGAATAAGTAGCATTGTTGAAAATGAAGGAAGTTGAGGGGATTTAGAGCTGAACTATATTATTATGGAGGTGTGATAGAGGCACTCTATATTATTTATAGGTTTCAGAGTAGCAGCCGTGTTAGTCTGTATTCGCAAAAAGAAAAGGAGTACTTGTGGCACCTTAGAGACTAACAAATTTATTAGAGCATAAGCTTTCGTGAGCTACAGCTCACTTCATCGGATGCATTTGGTGGAAAAATGGTGGGTTTTTTTCCACCAAATGCATCCGATGAAGTGAGCTGTAGCTCACGAAAGCTTACGCTCTAATAAATTTGTTAGTCTCTAAGGTGCCACAAGTACTCCTTTTCTTATATTATTTATGAGCTGCTTAGTCCTGAAAGATGCTGAACACTCTGGCCCTGATCCAGCAAAGCATTTGAGCACATGCTTAGCTTCAGGCACCTGAACAGTTTCATTGAAATCAATGGTACTTGCTGCACAGCAGGGAGATGCAGAGTTACTGAAGAAGTGGGGAACTAATGTAAATTCATGTCCTACTCAAAAGCAGCCCTATTCACTATTTTCAACTCCCTTTCCCTCTCTGGTAGGGCCACATAGTGATTGAGGGTGACTACAGCCCTTGAACTTCACTACCTCTTTGTGCAGCCTCAAAATACTCCATTACAGCAATTACTGTGACTTGTAATTTAACTCTTCCCATCATATTTTATATGCTAGATCAGTTCTTTATTGGTAAAGAGATTCAGCTACCCAAGCACAAAAGGTATAGAAACTACTTCTGGGTTTAATTACTGGCAGTATCCAGACTGAGTCATAGCTCATCAGTTACTTATACAAACAGTAATGCACATTAATTTGAAACACAGAAAACAATAGAAATACAAAGAAAAAGGATATGAACAGAGATGCTCCTTTTCTTTAGCTTCTGATTCTTATCTCACTGTCTGGCTGCTTGGCTACATGCAGGTCTCATCTTCTCCTAGGGAAATGACCGTAGAAAATCTGTTTCTGAAGGTTGTTTTGCACCAGTTATTTTAGGGATGTTTGGCTATTTCTGGCAAGATTCCCACAAGATCATACCAAGTGCACTGAGACTAAACAGGCAGAAGCAGATGTTCATGCTTGATCTGGTTCATTGATGATCATCAGAAATAGAAACAAAGTGGTACAGGAAAAATAACTGAGGCAACGCTAATAATTTCCCTACCCATGCTAGACCTTTTACACAAGGGTTTTTCTGAGGTGAAATGCCCCATATTTCAAATGTCAGATGTCTGAAGATGCCTCTGTACATTTCAAGTAACTCAGGCATGTTAAGGTTATCCAGGTTTGGTCAATATTTCTTTCCATTATCATTGGCTTTTTATTCCCTTAGCAAGAGATGCACAAACATATAGCTACTTATAAAAGTCCATATGTAATATAGTCTGGTGTATTTATTCCAATATTGTATATTGAAACCCAAGAGTAAAAATGGTGGCATTAGTTGCTCAGTGCCTTGGTTTCCCCATCTGTAAAATGTATGTTGTCAGACTTTATTCATTAATGTTTGTAAAGCGACCATTCATCCTTGGATAGAAGGCACTATAGAAGTGCAGAGTAGCATAAAAGTATTATAAAGTAAGTATTAACTCAGCCATACTAACAATTATCATTAGTGGAACAAAAAATCTTTAGTTTTTTTTAAAAGGGGTCTTCTATTTCTAAGCAGCTTCCAAAAATGATTGAAGTAAAAAGAGATGTTCTGTGAAGAAAAGGGATCAATTCTTATTAATCTACAAGGACAGAACAAAAAGTAATGGATTTAAGATGTAGCAAAGAGACTTCAGGTTTAATATTAGAAAACATGAATAATTATAACACCAAAAGGACAGTAGGACAAACTGCCAGTGGAGACTGATGAAGCATTTTCAAGGCTATTCAAAGTTAGGCAACCATCTATAAAAAAAGTGATTAAAAGTGACATAAATCATCAAAGCTATTATTTCATAATGTGAGGAGATTTTCTAGTTATTGATAGGTTTCAGAGTAGCAGCCGTGTTAGTCTGTATTCGCAAAAAGAAAAGGAGTACTTGTGGCACCTTAGAGACTAACAAATTTATTAGAGCATAAGCTTTCGTGAGCTACAGCTCACTTCATCGGATGCATTTGGTGGAAAAAACAGAGGAGAGATTTATATACACACACAGAGAACATGAAACAATGGGTTTATCATACACACTGTAAGGAGAGTGATCACTTAAGATAAGCCATCACCAGCAGCAGGGGGGGCAAAGGAGGAAAACCTTTCATGGTGACAAGCAAGGTAGGCTAATTCCAGCAGTTAACAAGAATATCAGAGGAACAGTGGGGGGTGGGGTGGGGCGGAGAAATACCATGGGGAAATAGTTTTACTTTGTGTAATGACTCATCCATTCCCAGTCTATTCAAGCCTAAGTTAATTGTATCCAGTTTGCAAATTAATTCCAATTCAGCAGTCTCTCGTTGGAGTCTGTTTTTGAAGCTTTTTTGTTGAAGGATAGCCACTTTCAGGTCTGTAATCGAGTGACCGGAGAGATAGAAGTGTTCTCTGACTGGTTTTTGAATGTTATAATTCTTGACGTCCGATTTGTGTCCATTCATTCTTTTACGTAGAGACTGTCCAGTTTGGCCAATGTACATGGCAGAGGGGCATTGCTGGCACATGATGGCATATATCACATTGGTAGATGCGCAGGTGAACGAGTCTCTGATAGTGTGGCTGATGTGATTAGGCCCTATGATGGTATCCCCTGAATAGATATGTGGACAGAGTTGGCAACGGGCTTTGTTGCAAGGATAGATTCCTGGGTTAGTGGTTCTGTTGTGTGGTGTGTGGTTGCTGGTGAGTATTTGCTTCAGATTGGGGGGCTGTCTTTAAGCAAGGACTGGCCTGTCTCCCAAGATCTGTGAGAGTGATGGGTCGTCCTTCAGGATAGGTTGTAGATCCTTGATGATGCGTTGGAGAGGTTTTAGTTGGGGGCTGAAGGTGATGGCTAGTGGCGTTCTGTTATTTTCTTTGTTGGGCCTGTCCTGTAGTAGGTGACTTCTGGGTACTCTTCTGGCTCTGTCAATCTGTTTCTTCACTTCAGCAGGTGGGTATTGTAGTTGTAGGAATGCATGATAGAGATCTTGTAGGTGTTTGTCTCTGTCTGAGGGGTTGGAGCAAATGCGGTTATATCGTAGAGCTTGGCTGTAGACAATGGATCGAGTGGTATGATCTGGATAAAAGCTAGAGGCATGTAGGTAGGAATAGCGGTCAGTAGGTTTCCGATATAGGGTGGTGTTTATGTGACCATCGCTTATTCCACACACAGATGGACTACAAGCTGTCAGGAATAGTATCCCCGATACTGTCACGGCTAACCTGGTGGCTGAACTTTGTGACTTTGTCCTCACCCATAACTATTTCACATTTGGTGACAATGTATACCTTCAAATCAGCGGCACTGTGATGGGTACCCGCATGGCCCCACAGTATGCCAACATTCTTATGGCTGACTTAGAACAACGCTTCCTCAGCTCTCATCCCCTAATGCCCCTACTCTACTTGCGCTACATTGATGACATCTTCATCATCTGGACCCATGGAAAAGAAGCTCTTGAGGAATTCCACCATGATTTCAACAATTTCCATCCCACCATCAACCTCAGCCTGGACCAGTCCACACAAGAGATCCACTTCCTGGACACTACGGTGCTAATAAGCGATGGTCACATAAACACCACCCTATATCGGAAACCTACTGACCGCTATTCCTACCTACATGCCTCTAGCTTTCATCCAGATCATACCACTCGATCCATTGTCTACAGCCAAGCTCTACGATATAACCGCATTTGCTCCAACCCCTCAGACAGAAACAAACACCTACAAGATCTCTATCATGAATTCCTACAACTACAATACCCACCTGCTGAAGTGAAGAAACAGATTGACAGAGCCAGAGGAGTACCCAGAAGTCACCTACTACAGGACAGGCCCAACAAAGAAAATAACAGAATGCCACTAGCCATCACCTTCAGCCCCCAACTAAAACCTCTCCAATGCATCATCAAGGATCTACAACCTATCCTGAAGGACGACCCATCACTCTCACAGATCTTGGGAGACAGGCCAGTCCTTGCTTACAGACAGCCCCCCAATCTGAAGCAAATACTCACCAGCAACCACACACCACACAACAAAACCGCTAACCCAGGAACCTATCCTTGCAACAAAGCCCGTTGCCAACTCTGTCCACATATCTATTCAGGGGATACCATCATAGGGCATAATAACATCAGCCACACTATCAGAGGCTCGTTCACCTGCGCATCTACCAATGTGATATATGCCATCATGTGCCAGCAATGCCCCTCTGCCATGTACATTGGCCAAAATGGACAGTCTCTACGTAAAAGAATGAATGGACACAAATCAGACGTCAAGAATTATAACATTCAAAAACCAGTTGGAGAACACTTCAATCTCTCTGGTCACTCGATTACAGACCTAAGAGTGGCTATCCTTCAACAAAAAAGCTTCAAAAACAGACTCCAACGAGAGACTGCTGAATTGGAATTAATTTGCAAACTGGATACAATTAACTTAGGCTTGAATAGACTGGGAATGGATGAGTCATTACACAAAGTAAAACTATTTCCCCATGGTATTTCTCCGCCCCACCCCACCCCCCACTGTTCCTCTGATATTCTTGTTAACTGCTGGAATTAGCCTACCTTGCTTGTCACCATGAAAGGTTTTCCTCCTTTGCCCCCCCTGCTGCTGGTGATGGCTTATCTTAAGTGATCACTCTCCTTACAGTGTGTATGATAAACCCATTGTTTCATGTTCTCTGTGTGTGTATATAAATCTCTCCTCTGTTTTTTCCACCAAATGCATCCGATGAAGTGAGCTGTAGCTCACGAAAGCTTATGCTCCAATAAATTTGTTAATCTCTAAGGTGCCACAAGTACTCCTTTTCTTTTTGCTAGTTATTGATAAACCTCTAGAAACTCCTACCCAACTGAATTATTCTATGAGTGATTTTTAATATTTTATAAAATATTTATTATTATTTTGAACAAGGCTATTCTGTATACTTGTCAAAATAATCAGAATATGTTTTCCTATAAAATGGTCTTCCATAGTCTTTATAAGTAAATGTTGTATCTTAAAGTGTGAACCTGTTATTATGACACACATAAATTTCAGGCTGCATGCTTGTCAATAATCAGACAGAAACTTCTTGGTAAATGCTGCATGTAGTTCCATAACCTTTTTAAAATGCCAGATAACAGTTGATCATTTGGAAGGGAGGGAATTCCAGAGGTGATGAGGAAAATCCAGACTCTGACCATCTTGAGGATATGCTGCAAAACCTCTCTTTGAAAAAGCCTTTCTGCCATAGCAGGAATGCTACTCACAACACTGACAACCCCTTCTTCTCAAATGCTCTTCCCTCCCCAAAAAACCTGAAATAAACATATTAGCTAATCAAAAAACAAGGTTAAATTCCAGCACGTATGCCAAGCAGATTTGTTGTCCCCAAAAGGGAGAAGAGCCAGAAAGTCTGAGAAGTCTACTAGGGATTTTGTTATTGCTATTGATTTTACATGAAAGGCATTCAGATACTAAGGTGATGGGTGGCAGTAGAAAGGGATGGGGGAGTTCTCTTTACGTCAGGGGGAGTTCTGGAGATCTCTTGGTGTACACACACACACACTGGTAATAGGCGTGATTTATCTTAGAGGATTGCAATTTTAGCCAATTATATTTGTCTTTATAATTACTTTGGCATACTCACCCATGTTTAGTTTCAGCAACTTGAAAATAAAACAAATATATGTTTCATTTTTATATATACCATAAATTCCAGTGGGTTGTACTCACCTCCATGTGGATTCTCAGCCTGAGAGTCATTTATCTCATGGTGGACATTAACAGTTCTAAAGGGCCACAACCACCCTCTTTTTCTCTATAGTCAGGTGGGAGGGGTGGGTCCTAAAACTATGGGAGAAGGGTTCTGAAGCCTTTTACTTGTATAATATGGGGTCACAACATGGAAAAAACACTGTTCTAATGCATATCACAAAAGAGCCAAAGGTTTCTGGGTTGTGGTACATTTCACACAAATTTTGCTGTAAGCTATATACAGTAATACTGTATGGGAATCTATCTGTATACTTCTCACTAGCTCCTTTACTACAACTGAATAATGTTTTCTTGGCTATTCAGAGGAAAAGGCCTCTCCTGCTAATGTGACCTCAAAAGTAAAAATGTGAGAAAGGTTTCCCAGTCATTCATCTTATTTCTTGAAGAAATCAGGTGGGAATTTTGTCTCTTTCTATTATCAGATCTCTCATCTATGATTTTCTTCTTCAATTTAATTAAAAATTAATTTAATGGAAAAAATCTGTGGTGACACTGTGTAGTTTTTCTTCACATAATTAAAATATATTAAATAATGTTTTGCACAGTGTAAAGTTATACATCTTTAATTAAATAAATTCGGTCATCTGACAAAGATTCCGTATGTCTACCCAGTTGAGGATCACCTCATTTTTTCAATCTGTAAAAGCACTCAGGTACTCTGGTGTTGAGCACCATAAAAACGTCTATTAAATTAATAAATAGAATAAAACAAAGTTAGGGCTAAGATCCATTTTATTTCAGACTGCAAATTGCCTAATTCTTTACCTAAGACTTATGTCATTACAACCAGTGTATTTGCATCTTCCACCCTCCCTATATAAGGAAGAAACTAGATTTTCAAATGTTCGTTGAAGACCATAGTCTGCAAGGCCTTGATTTAACTTCAACACTTCAACTTTAACACTTCAAAGTGACTTTAACAGATACTTAAAGTGAAGCATATGCTTAAATGCTTTCCTGAACTGGGACCTAACTTTGATTTTAAAATGATCCTTTCTTTTCTGTTCAGGGAAGCTTTACAGTCTGAATCAGAATATTTTTTTAGGTTTCAGAGTAGCAGCCGTGTTAGTCTGTATTCGCAAAAAGAAAAGGAGTACTTGTGGCACCTTAGAGACTAACAAATTTATTAGAGCATAAGCTTTCGTGAGCTACAGCTCACTTCATCGGATGCATTTGGTGGAAAAAACAGAGGAGAGATTTATATACACACACACAGAGAACATGAAACAATGGGTTTATCATACACACTGTAAGGAGAGTGATCACTTAAGATAAGCCATCACCAACAGCAGGGGGGGGAAAGGAGGAAAACCTTTCATGGTGACAAGCAGGTAGGCTAATTCCAGCAGTTAACAAGAATATCAGAGGAACAGTGGGGGGTGGGGTGGGAGGGAGAAATACCATGGGGAAATAGTTTTACTTTGTGTAATGACTCATCCATTCCCAGTCTCTATTCAAGCCTAACTTAATTGTATCCAGTTTGCAAATTAATTCCAATTCAGCAGTCTCTCGTTGGAGTCTGTTTTTGAAGCTTTTTTGTTGAAGTATAGCCACTCTTAGGTCTGTGATCGAGTGACCAGAGAGATTGAAGTGTTCTCCAACTGGTTTTTGAATGTTATAATTCTTGACGTCTGATTTGTGTCCATTCATTCTTTTACGTAGAGACTGTCCAGTTTGGCCAATGTACATGGCAGAGGGGCATTGCTGGCACATGATGGCATATATCACATTGGTAGATGCGCAGGTGAACGAGCCTCTGATAGTGTGGCTGATGTGATTAGGCCCTATGATGGTATCCCCTGAATAGATATGTGGACAGAGTTGGCAACGGGCTTTGTTGCAAGGATAGGTTCCTGGGTTAGTGGTTCTGTTGTGTGGTGTGTGGTTGCTGGTGAGTATTTGCTTCAGATTGGGGGGCTGTCTGTAAGCAAGGACTGGTCTGTCTCCCAAGATCTGAGAGAGCGATGGCTCATCCTTCAGGATAGGTTGTAGATCCTTGATGATGCGTTGGAGGGGTTTTAGTTGGGGGCTGAAGGTGATGGCTAGTGGCGTTCTGTTGTTTTCTTTGTTGGGCCTGTCCTGTAGTAGGTGACTTCTGGGTACTCTTCTGGCTCTGTCAATCTGTTTCTTCACTTCAGCAGGTGGGTACTGTAGTTGTAGGAATGCATGATAGAGATCTTGTAGGTGTTTGTCTCTGTCTGAGGGGTTGGAGCAAATGCGGTTATATCGTAGAGCTTGGCTGTAGACAATGGATCGAGTGGTATGATCTGGATGAAAGCTAGAGGCATGTAGGTAGGAATAGCGGTCAGTAGGTTTCCGATATAGGGTGGTGTTTATGTGACCATCGCTTATTAGCACCGTAGTGTCCAGGAAGTGGATCTCTTGTGTGGACTGGTCCAGGCTGAGGTTGATGGTGGGATGGAAATTGTTGAAATCATGGTGGAATTCCTCAAGAGCTTCTTTTCCATGGGTCCAGATGATGAAGATGTCATCAATGTAGCGCAAGTAGAGTAGGGGCATTAGGGAACGAGAGCTGAGGAAGCGTTGTTCTAAGTCAGCCATAAAAATGTTGGCATACTGTGGGGCCATGCGGGGACCCATCGCAGTGCCGCTGATTTGAAGGTATACATTGTCACCAAATGTGAAATAGTTATGGGTCAGGACAAAGTCACAAAGTTCTGCCACCAGGTTAGCCGTGACAGTATCGGGGATACTGTTCCTGACGGCTTGTAGTCCATCTTTGTGTGGAATGTTGGTGTAGAGGGCTTCTACATCCATAGTGGCTAGGATGGTGTTTTTAGGAAGATCACCAATGGACTGTAGTTTCCTCAGGAAATCGGTGGTGTCTCGAAGATAGCTGGGAGTGCTGGTAACGAAGGGCCTGAGGAGGGAGACATAGCCAGACAATCCTGCTGTCAGGGTGCCAATGCCTGAGATGATGGGGCGTCCAGGATTTCCAGGTTTATGGATCTTGGGTAGCAGATAGAATACCCCCACCTGCTGAAGTGAAGAAACAGATTGACAGAGCCAGAAGAGTACCCAGAAGTCACCTACTACAGGACAGGCCCAACAAAGAAAACAACAGAACGCCACTAGCCATCACCTTCAGCCCCCAACTAAAACCCCTCCAACGCATCATCAAGGATCTACAACCTATCCTGAAGGATGAGCCATCGCTCTCTCAGATCTTGGGAGACAGACCAGTCCTTGCTTACAGACAGCCCCCCAATCTGAAGCAAATACTCACCAGCAACCACACACCACACAACAGAACCACTAACCCAGGAACCTATCCTTGCAACAAAGCCCGTTGCCAACTCTGTCCACATATCTATTCAGGGGATACCATCATAGGGCCTAATCACATCAGCCACACTATCAGAGGCTCGTTCACCTGCGCATCTACCAATGTGATATATGCCATCATGTGCCAGCAATGCCCCTCTGCCATGTACATTGGCCAAACTGGACAGTCTCTACGTAAAAGAATGAATGGACACAAATCAGACGTCAAGAATTATAACATTCAAAAACCAGTTGGAGAACACTTCAATCTCTCTGGTCACTCGATCACAGACCTAAGAGTGGCTATACTTCAACAAAAAAGCTTCAAAAACAGACTCCAACGAGAGACTGCTGAATTGGAATTAATTTGCAAACTGGATACAATTAACTTAGGCTTGAATAGAGACTGGGAATGGATGAGTCATTACACAAAGTAAAACTATTTCCCCATGGTATTTCTGCCTCCCACCCCACCCCCCACTGTTCCTCTGATATTCTTGTTAACTGCTGGAATTAGCCTACCTGCTTGTCACCATGAAAGGTTTTCCTCCTTTCCCCCCCCTGCTGTTGGTGATGGCTTATCTTAAGTGATCACTCTCCTTACAGTGTGTATGATAAACCCATTGTTTCATGTTCTCTGTGTGTGTGTATATAAATCTCTCCTCTGTTTTTTCCACCAAATGCATCCGATGAAGTGAGCTGTAGCTCACGAAAGCTTATGCTCTAATAAATTTGTTAGTCTCTAAGATGCCACAAGTACTCCTTTTCTTTTTGCGAATATTTTTTTAATATTCCATCCTATCCTTGCAGGAAGAGAGGGGCAAAGCTACTGCTAGCAGCAAAGGTGTTAAAATTCAGTGGTTTAGAGGAGCTGGTTTTCATTCAGCTGAACAACAATCTTTGATGGTTCTTTTTCTGCATGCAAACTGTGCATGTATATTGGTATCATACTCAGCATTTAGCTCAGAGGTCCCTAATCTGTGGGGCATGCCTTGCTCGAGCGTCATGGCTGTGGCCCAGGCCAGCTGCCACAGGGCACACGGAGGGAGCACCACCCAGCTCTGCTCCTGGTCCTGGCTCCCACTGCCGGCCCCCCACCTGGGGATCCAGCTGCCAGCTGTGGCTGCTTGCCCCATGCCTGGGGCTCGACTTCTGGCTGCAGCCACCAGCCCTGTGCCAGGGCACCAGCTGCCGGCCTTGGCCCCCAGCCAAGCCTCTGTTCCCACCCCTGCCCCCAGCTATGGCCCCAGCTTCGGGCCTTCTTACCCCATCTGCAGCTCCCCTTCCCAGAGCCGCAAATTTGAGTTTGCAATGTGACATGACATCAGAAAGGTCCAGTGCAATTTGGGGCTGCATACTTAGAGGTGTGATAAAGATGGAAACCAATATTTTCCCTTTCCATTCATCTCTGGTGTGACCACACTTGGAAAATAGTTTTTGATTCTGAATACTATGGCAAGAGAAAAATTTTAACAAATTGAAAAGTTAGAGAAGAGTAAAAGACAATTAGGAGGATATACCAGTTACAAATATTTGAAAGATTTAAACACTAAGGAAGAAAAGAATCATGTTTGCCAGTCTTGCTTCAGCTGATCTTGAATTCTGAATAAAGTAGAGTAGGGCTGACTGAGATGGGATTTTTTCTGAAGATCTGCTGACAAAGCAATTATGAATATTATATATACAATGCAGTTTTCCCAGGCCTAGGACCTAGGTAAAGCAGTGGTGGTTTGTTTTAGTTTTAGTTTTGTTGCTGTTGTTGTTTGGTTAGTTGGCTGGGGGGGAGGGGGGGTTGTTTGTTTGTTTTTGCTACTAGCCCTTTTAGAAACAGATTGATATCAGAATGATAGTGGCTAAAGAGCAAGACCTCACTGAAAACCAGACACTGTGATTAAGCCCTGATTTTCTGAGTAAATAAATTAGTTATAAAAACAGTCATGCTACAGCTCTCATTGCTTCATGAGCGGTTTCAGCCAGCTTTGTAAATTAATATGTCATGTCTTATCTTTAGAATAAAATATTTTTAACATCCAGGAGGAACTGAGTAAGCAGTGAGGGAAAGTTAAAGGAACAAAGTTAGGTTAAGGGGGAATAAAGCAGTGTAGGAGTGGTGAGGAACTGAAGTAAGTGCCAGTCATTCATCTTGTGTAACACAGGTTGGCTATTTGGTTAGTAGGTTTACAACAAATACTCACTCAAGAATTACTCTGTTTTGAACCTCCCATTTTTATGGAAAGTAATTGAGAAAGTCAGTTCTGACTGCACCTGGATTCCTCTGCTTTATTTCTTCTCTATACATCCGAGTTAAATATGGAACTGAGACTATTGATAGTGTCCATGATGTTTCTTCAAAATATTCTGGCAACTTTTGATACCATTTCCCACAAAGGTGGCTTAATACTTTATAAATGATAGTTTGAAGCAGCAGTTGAGGATGTACCATCCTCCATGAAAAGACAGAGTTTTCATCAAGCAGAGAACTTCACACCAATGTTTCTCCACAAGAATTAAAAAGAGATGGTGAAATTAAGAGGGAGATGATGTAGCTGAATTTATTCCATATCTGGACCCAGGGCAGAGGGAGAGTCCAAGAAACATGAATAACATATTGGTAGTATGCCACCTCCCCCCATGACTACAGAAAGGAAAACTTTTTCATAACCAATGTGATATATGCCCCATATCCTGAAATTATGGAACAAAAATGGTGTAAAACTTGAGAAGATAGTATCTTTCAGAGCAGCTATTCAGTGAGCATCTTTCTGTTTTAGATAAGTATTCATAGAATGTCATTGCACAGTTCTTAAGGCATGCAAAACAAACAGTTGCAAATTCTTCTTTTAAAAAATGGAAAGTTACGGCAAACTTACTCAATCCTTGGTTATTCTAATAAGGGGGAAACCGTGGACCAAACTTCCATTCACTTCATGTAAGCAGTAATTAGTAAGGAGTTCAAGGCTGGGCCTCTTGGTTAATAATAACATTTGCTCTTGAGTTATGTAGGATGGAAGATGTTCTCTTGTATTTGATAGTGGGCAATAATGTATAAGTTGATGGTGAATGCCAGACTCACCATTGGGTACCAATGGTGAAGGATATCTATTCTCTTGCTAGTCCTTTAAATGATCAGCCAAGGCTCACTGTTGGAAGGGCCAAATTGTGAGGTCTTCACTTAGGCTGTTTACTTCATTGAGAGTTTTGCCTGTTCCGACGCATCTGGACTTGGCCCATAAAGAAAAATTAAGAGATAGTTTAAACTGAAGTTTTGCACATGGGGTAAACATTGTCCAAGGAACTAATAAAACTCTCATGGGCAAAACTAGTAAGACAAATTCAGATTGTCAAAGGAGACCATCCTGCCTAGGTAACAGCAACAGTTCACCATGTCATCACTGTACCTACCTGCTGGCTCAATGCAAATATCAGCTCTGGAGTCACTCTTGAAGACAATACTGCTTAGGTAGTATTCAAGCCAAGATATTTTGCTGCTTCAGTGAACATACTCAGAACTGCCAGATGACAGCAAAAGCAGCAAAACAAAGGTAAGTTTGAGTAATGATTATGATGAGTAATTAACAGTCTGCAGAATGCAATTTAAACAAGTAGGTAACTGCCTTTCTTAGGGAAAACATCTGTATACAGTGGAGTACACTGTGCACTTTCTACTATTCCATTTACTAGCTGCTTTGATGCTGTGTATTGTGAGATTCTGCAACATGTTGGACATTACCATATCAGGAAGTTGCTTCTTAGCAACTATTTAAAATAAGGGTTTGCTGTCTCTGTTCAATGAGGAGATTAGCATAAACATAGCTCAGTGGTTTGAGCATTGGCCTGCTAAACCCAGGGTTGTGAGTTCAATCCTTGACAGGGTCATTTGGGATCTTGGGCAAAAATTGGGGATTGGTCCTGCTTTGAGCAGGGGGTTGGACTAGATGGCCCCCTGAGGCCCCTTCCAACCCTGGGATTCTATGAGTATATTGTGAATGTAATCTAAACAATGTTAAATTCGGGAGAACAAGTCTCTGAGGAGTGACAGAGCAAAAGCTGCATTGTCCCTGGGCTCTGGTTACAGTCTCTACAAATCACCCCAGAATCCTTCTTAGAGAGACTGCTCCCAGACTCACTTAGCTCATGTGGGTATGTACCTGGGAAACCAAACCTCTCTAAAAGCAGTTAAGCTGCAGCATCATGGTCTTCAGCGTGAGCTACTTAAACGGGGTAGCAAAGGGAAGCCACAAGAGCAGTCATGCGCCTTGCAGCCAATTCAGTTTGGGCACCCAGAGCAGCCAGTAGATTCGTAAATCACCATGGGGAGGGGATGGGCACTGGGCAGTCGTGTGTGAGTAAGAGAGACACTTTGTCCTTCTCACCTGCTATTGTGGCACCCTCAGCATGGAGAGGCAAGGTTTTGGGGTGTTTCTGAAGAGGTAGGCATGGGGCAGGCTCTGTTCCCTCAGGCAGAACAGAGTGTAGCAGCCTGCCTGCTTAGTGAATTGTTCCCTTTGTTCTTAGTGAAATCCCCCAGGAGTATAAAACAGGTATAAAAATTGTAAAACTCCTTTACATTGCCAGAGCAGTGTAAAGGAGCCTTATTGTAAAGGACAGTATGGCCTTATAAATGCTTATGGTGCTTTAGTGATTAGAACTGATCTAAATTTTTGGATTGAAAAAATTTCCTATCAAAATGTGCTCCATGAACTGTTTGCTACTGACCTTTCTGGAGATGGTCAGTAGCCAGTATAAACTATGAGTTTGGGTCCACATCCCTCACTTACTCCTCGGTTGTCTAAAATGTAACACTGAGCAAATGACTGCATATATTCGTTGACTAATAACTAGAAGTAAAGGGTCAATACTAGCCACATTACTATTAGATGGGGTTTGGTGATTTCCTCCAGTGCTCCCACTCCCATTCTCCATCCATTGTGTTGTAGTTTAAATAAAATTACCAAAATAATTGAAACCAGCTTGATTGTATTGCGTTATTTTGACAAAAAATATGCAGAATTTTGCAGAATTTGAAAATATTGTGTGTGGAATTTTTTATTTTTTGGTGTAGAATTTTTAATTTTTTGGCACAGAATTCCCCAGGAGTATTAAGCTGTGCTGTCCTCCAGGGATATACTCATGTTGCTAGCTCACTCTCACTCATTGTACAGGATTCCAGAAAAAGAAAAGTTTGGTTGTCCATGTCCTGAATGTTGAGTCCACTCAGAGCCTGTGAACTAACCAATTAAATAACAAAAAAAAATACAGCTTAGGGTACACTACACCATGCTGCAATCAGAGATGTGATTGGATAGGATATCTTCCCTGTCTTTTTAATCTAGCTAGCACAATTTCAAGAAGCAGTAAAGTTGCGGCAGCATGGGCTTCAGCATGGGCTAGCAGCACAAGTGCATACCCAAAGGGATAGATCACTCTCGTTCATAAGCCCTTTGGAAAGGAATCAAATGCAGCTGTCTTAAGTAACTCAAGCTGTGATGGGATTGTGTTGCCCTCTTTCTGCTTTCCTGGGTTGAGGGAAAAACTTCCTTTGCTCTGACCCTCTGCTGGTGCCCTCCTGTACCCATGTTTGGTTTTCATGATGCTTCTTCCTATATGCAAAAGTGAACTAAAAAGTGTCATGACTATAGAAGTCACCCTAACCATCACATGCCAGTATTTTGTGGTAATATAGATCATGTCACAACTGGAGCAATCTGAATTTGGTTTAAGGACTATTCTAAAATCAGATGTCTGTAACATATATGCAGCCAAGTGCAGCACTGAAATAAATACTATAGTCATCAACCAGATGCTCCTCTGACAAAAGGATAATCCTTCTTTGTAGTCCACTCTTTGAATACTATATAAATCAATGTTGGGCAGGGAGAGTTCTGCATGAAGCTAAGTATTCTATAAAAAGCTAATGTGGCACCTTGATAAAGGTGTATATATCTCTTGATAAAGGTGTATATGTCTCTCCCCAAGGTTCCCAAAATATTTTGGAAACTTTGATGGGCCTTGTCATTTGTACCACTGAAGCTTAAAATATGAGAGCATATAGCACTGCCCATGGACCACATACTGCCTTAGTAGTGTTTTATTGTGGCTTCCACATTGAAAAAGCATCTCATATGCAGGAACCCATGTATTCTGTAGGACATACTGAGCTTAAATTCTGCAGTAACCCCTTCCCCTCACCGCTCCCCATTTTTTCTGTGGTGCTTCCTACATAAATATAGTTTATTGTGAACATGATTTCACAAGGTTGTTTTTTTTCTTTTAACTTCAATGTGTATAAAAAAGGGGAAGTGGCCGCACCGACTGAAGACTGGGATAATGCAGATATAACTCATGAAGCACTCTAAATTAATTCTGAGTTACATCTTTGGCACATTACCACAAGTTCTGTGATAAACTGAAAGTACTTCATCTAGCTGTTAAGTGTTCAGCATTTTTAATTTTGACATTAAAAATAAATTTAAGGCATTCCATGATAATTCTAAGCTTGGCTACATGGGATGGGATGGGATGGGATGGGATGGGGTCACTGGGGCAAGTGGTAGTGTTAAAGGATGAGAGCTAATGAGAAACTGCTGTGTTTATGACAAAGGAGAAGAAGAGAGTTATAGCAGGGGAAGGAAAGGTGTGGCAAGGGGAAGGGGAAAGTCATGCCTATTTTGTCAGTTTTTTCTTGGAACAAACAAGATCCTATGTGGTGAGAGAAGTGAAGGCAGAAATGGGGGAGTGAGTCAAATGTAGCTAAAAGGCAGCTAGGCTTAAGGACATGGGGTTCAGTTGAGTTGGAGTAGAGTTGTTTAGCTAGAACAAATTTGTAATGGAGGAAGTCAGCCTGGTCATGGGATTTCCATAGAGAGGCACTGCAGTACAAGAGCAGGAACAAAGGAAACAAATGTTGGGGGTGAGGCAGGAGTTGGCAGGCTGGCAGGTCCATGCTTCTTTCTGATTTATCACATTAATATACATTAACATTCCTTAATTTCATATTGACACTAATATGGCATTTAGGTTTCAGAGTAGCATTTAGTGTCACTGCATCATTTGTGCGATGATTGAGGATTTTTAATATGCAATACTTACAAGGGTGTCTATTAGTAATTAATTGTAATAGCAGCTAAGGCATCACTACTTGTTGGTATAAGAATCGTAGTATATTACCAAAGGCCTATCCTCCAACCGCAGTAAATAAAAAGGAAGCAACTAGATTAAATATTCTTCTTATTTATACATAAAGGGACTTTCCATTTTTATATACAATATTCAGACAGTAATGCATAGTATTTGTATTTAAACAAGCACCACCCATGCATCTGGGGTGAAATAATCCCATTTAAGCCAACATCAAACAGTAACTCATCTGCTCTGCCCGAAGGTCCAAATCCCAGTTCCGTGATGCTAGCTGAGTGTTGACAGTGTTGTTCTAAGGTACTTCAGAGCAGAGAATCAGTCCTCATTTTATATCTTTTACTGTATATTTTAAGGTTTCAGAGTAGCAGTCGTGTTAGTCTGTATTCGCAAAAAGAAAAGGAGTACTTGTGGCACCTTAGAGACTAACAAATTTATTAGAGCATAAGCTTTCGTGAGCTACAGCTCACTTCATCGGATGCATCCGATGAAGTGAGCTGTAGCTCACGAAAGCTTATGCTCTAATAAATTTGTTAGTCTCTAAGGTGCCACAAGTACTCCTTTTCTTTTTGTATATTTTAACAGCCCTTTTCATTTAACTTTGTTCCTTCTTAAAGCATTCCTTGTAGTAGATAGATCTTAGGGTTTTACACTGCTGTCCATCACCCTATTATCTGAGCACCTGAGATGTCCAGATGAAAGGTACTTTATAGAGTAAATACTTAAGATAGAGTTCAATGTTTATAACAATGGGAACTGATAGCAGTAATTAAAGACCTCATGCAAGCTTCTTCACGTACCTAGTTAAACTGTGTGCTTTTCGGAGGAAAAACCATCTTTTTGTTATATGTTTGCACAGTGCCTAGCACAATAGGGCTGAGCATCTGAGCACTACTGCAATACAAGTAATAAATAATATATTCATGCTAATATTATGCTATTTGGTATATTTCTGTCCTGACTTGGGAGTCTCCTGTTTTACATCTGAGCCTTTGTTGAGCAGAGACTGCCAACTGGAGATTTGCTAGTCATTGTGTTTATTATTTTTTCTTAGGGATTAAATTGAGAACACTGAATTCACTTCACTTGTGCCCTAAACCAGATTTAAACCCAGCTCTCCAGAGGGGTAAAACCTAGTCTATTAACCACTTTACTTCCTAGGCCACTTTTTACTGCTGCATTGTAGTCAAGTTGAATTATTTAAGAAAAGTACAATTCACGTATAGCAGCATCTCCAGCACCATGCCCTGGGACTGTCACTGCACTGTGAGTATTCTCTGTTCTGTACTGCAAATACGTTACGTCCTGTAGTGAACAATCTTGCATTGGCAGTGGAATAGACTAGCTGATCTAATAGGCTTTTTTCTATTTCTAATTTTTATAATTCTGCCTTCTGAAATATTGCATTATACATATTTATGGATACATACTATTCTGCTTTAATTTTCCATCCTCATCTATTTCTTCTGAACTGAATAGTTCACAACAGGAAAGACACCACTTTGTCAAATCTGAGTGTCTAGGCTAACAGATTCTGCCATCCAAGAGCCAGGCAGCAGTGCGATTTGTATAATAATTTTGGCTGATATTTTCGTATATACTGTGTTGATTATGCAATCTGTTTTGTAATATATTTTCACTAAGCAGGAAATAGGGTTGTGCTTCTTTGGCCTGTTTATAGGGGGCTTCAGCTGATCTCTCTCCGCAGATCACTGAATCCGCAAGCAAACCTCCATGGGTCCAGGGACATAGGTGCTGTGGATGCTGCTGACTCATTCCACGCAGGAAGGATGAGATCCATGTGCAGATATGATCCTGTGAGCATACGTTCTTAGGGAATGACCTCCCACCTAGTTTTTATAGGGTTGGAAATACACAGCAGTCCCCATTTGTTAAACTGTGAGCCCTAGGAAGAAGGAAAGAAAAAGTGACAGCATGAGGAAGTCTTTATTAATTATTATCTGAGCTGTATTTGCTTGTACTCTATTTGGATCTTTATAATTGAATGTTTTGGGGCAAAGGTTTCTACTAATGATTCTTATCTGGGATATATTTTTGGTAGATGGATAGGGGTCCAGTTGTTAGGATAGAAGCCAGGCAGTCAGGAGTCCTCCTTTTCTCTGATTCTTAATCTGTAAATTAGGGGATTGATAGGTTTAATCAATTAGAACCAAATTAAAGCTTGCTGTCATGGGTGCAACAGAGTAGATAGAGGGTGCAGTGAGCCCCTTCCTCACATACACAACCTGTTCAGAAGGTAGCCATAATTTGACTGGCTATGCTCGGGAGCACAGAAGGTGGAGGCTGGATAGCGCTGCTGGCAGAGTGTATCAACCTAGTAGGTGTGGAGCCATAGACCCACCTGAGAACAGACAATGCTGGCAGTGGAATTCAGGGAGAAATTCAGGCTACAGCTTTTTAGATATCTAAAAAGACCTGCCCTTTATTGCATTAGCTCTAGCATCCCAGAATGCCCCTTTGCTACTGATAGAGCTTCTGCCCACACCAGAGTGCTCTAGATGCTCAGCAAATCATACTTTGGCCCTTGCTGTTTGTAAAACTCTTTGAGCCCCTTTCAAAAGAGGTACTGCATACTGACGAAGGAGGAGGAGGAATGATATTAAAAATGTTTTAAAGTCAGCATGAAAAATGGTGCTGAGCACCCATAATTCCCCTCCTTTGTCAAGTCCTTCACTAATACACTATGGTATATTACCATATACATATTCTGGCTCCGTTTCCCAGTGTATCACATTCAAGCTGCTTGTCCTCACCTTCAATGCTCTTCAGCACCCAACTCCGTGGATTCTGGAAATCAGAAGTTTATATATGATTTATTCATTAAAGATTATTCTAGTTTCTAAAGAACCTTTTCTGTTTTCTTATTCACCCATGCTGGATTTTATTTGATTCTGTATAGAAGTTTAACCACCTTAAGTTGATTTTTCATCACTCCAGTTAGACAGGCTTAATATTTCATTCTTATCCCCACAAGCTGATTCTGACCTTGGTTACACCAATGTAAGTTTGATTTTCAAAGCAGCCTGAGGGCATTAGGCACACAACTCCTACTGAAATTCAATATAATTGGGCACCAAATTACATTAGGATCCTTTGAAAATCACCATCCTAGTATGGAGAGACAAGGTGGGTGAGGTAATATCTTTTATTGGACCAACTTCTGTTGGTGAGAGAGACAAGCTTTCGAGCTTACACAGAACTCTTCTGCAGTCCACTGAAGTTCATGGAGTGATTCCAGGCTTAAATATATGTAACCCTGTCAGAAGCTGGCCTCACATCTGCAGCATATCCCTGGCTTGGGCCAAGTGGCTGGGTAACTTTTGTATAAAATTGAATTTCTCCCTTTCATTCAGCTGAGTTTCAAGCTAAATCATTTGATTAGTTTATTAGTTTTCGTCCGTATTATTGGGGGATTTTATATTGGGGGGGGGGGGAACTACATATCTTTCTTGTTGCTCCAAGATCTGGAACTGGGGCTCTGAAAACTATCATAAGAATATGTTTACTTCAGTATACTGCGCTATTGTCACATTGCAGGAACTAAAATAATGTTATTTCATTTGTCACATTCAAATATAGAGAATATCTTTCCTCTATTTTCATGCATACAATATTGAATTAATCCATGTGTTATATGAGACTGGCGGCATATCCCAAGTTGTTTAATAGCACATGGCAGTTTGAACCATATGTAGCAGACTGGATTTGAACCATATGTAGTGAAAGTTAAGTGAGCTTTTTTTGTAATTCACTAAGCTATAGTAGAAACTTAGCTAAGAACTCACTTAGCTAAGAATCCAGATTTGTAAATTTAAGACAATGAGACGAGACTTGAGAACTCTTGATACACTTCATAACAGGCAGATGCAGGAAAGTTATATTCAAATAATCAATTTGCATTAGTGAGCTGTATCTATTCTAATTGGATTTTGTAGAGGTTTCTCAGCATTATTAGAAGACTATACATGAATGCTGGCTCAGAATGCTGATAAGTGTCTGGCATTTGTTAAATCTGCAAAATATTTTTTCAGAAAGTAACAATTGCCAGAGAGTTCATTCAGTAAAAACAGCATTTTAATTTACAAAATGCATGTCTTCTTTTGTTCCCAAAATGCTTGTTCTTTTGTATTTTGAGAATTTAACATTAATATAATTTTATTAAAATATTATTTTCATTTATTATTTTAATTTTTTAAACATATTGTTTTACTTGCTGGTGTTGGAAGGTACCTACAAAAATATACATCACCATGAGATATCGCAAAGATAAGAGCTATAGTCCTAAATGCTGTTTTCACTCTGTTCTATCTACTATTGGTATAGTCTTGGTTCCTCTTTTATTTTCTGGGTTTGGTTCTTATTTATGTGACTGCATGAAGTCCCAGAATGGGGTCTAGGTAAAATTATAGCTTTCCCTTTTCCAGTTGATACCAGCAGTTAACTGAAATGTCTTTCATTTACCATAACCAATGCTTCAACACTAGAGCTGATTTCCAGCACAGTGATATTGTGGGTAACATTTTCAAAAATACTACTTGATTCAGGAGCCCAAGTCCCATGGAAATCAGTGGGACTTTGGCTCCTAAGTCACATAGGCACTTTTAAAAAAAGTTTCTATGTGTGTCATACAGGATATACCACTTGTGAAATAAGACCTTTTTTCTGCTTTGATCTCTAACCCAGAGAAAGTACTGTAGTACTTAGTCTGATCCTTTTACCAGTGATCATATGTATTGCTATTCCAAAATTCTTGAATTAATGGCTGTCCTCAGCACGTGTTGCTATAAATCCTAGCCCCCTTAGTAATACTTGGTGGAGTGCTATTCTTTATTTTTAATTTAAAAAAAAGCAAATTTTTATTTCCATTTTACTGGAGGAAATCTGAAGTAATTCTACTGACTTTAGTGACGCTATTCCAGATTGACACTGGTAACATTTAGATCAATATAATCTGGCTCATAAAATATTAAATATTAAAAAATGACAAGAATTTTGCTACACAAATGTTACTGCTAATGCACACAGAAAATTGCAACCTGATAGTGGCTAGGCAGATGGCAGGTAGTTTTTGCTGCTTCTAACTAGCTAAGGGCTTGTCTGTACAGAGAGTTAGTGCTCAGCAAGCTAGGGTGTAAATCTCCAGCATTCTAACCTGCCTCACAGTAACCTGCCTCCTTGGTACAGTGAACTACTAGTTCCACAGTGTGTTTTGACTTGCAGCTGTTTGGAACAGCAGTAAGTCATAGAGCATTATGGAACTTTTAGTGTGTGGTAGAAAGGTCCACATGAAAACTTACTGCATGTCAGGCTGGTGTGCTGTAGATTTATACTCCAGCTGGCCGAGAACTAACTCTCTATTCAGATATGCCCTAAGAATTGTTCACATCCTATTAAATTTGTTTCTCTGTCTCTGTGACCCACTTGTTTAATTTGTCCACCTGTTATGTCTTATCATTTAGACTGTATGCTTTTGGAGCAGAACTGGACTTTATTTTGCTTTTGTAGAGTTTATAACACAATGGGGCCTAGCCTTGTTATGGCCTTTAGGCTTTATAACAATATAAATACTGAATAATGATAATAATGAAAGCACTCCTAACCCAGCTGAAGCACATGGGGCATTGTTCAACCTTTTAAAATACAATCAATTTACAATATAATACAACAATATGAAAACTAATTAAAATGCAAATAACATGGCAAATAATGCATTTGTGTAAGTGTTAAAATTGTTCAGCTGCACACACAGATGCACAGTCTTGCACATGTACCAGTGGAGGCTTAAATGTAGAGATTGAAAATGTATATAGACCTGAAGTGCATCAGTGCATCACTTCTCACTTTTTTTCCTCTCACCTCCTTTTGGTTACACTGCAGGAAACAACTTAAATTATATCTGAAAGATTTTGTACCAACTATCAGTGCTTTTGAAATTCAGCTTGCATGTCAATTTGGAGTTTAGACAGTTAATGTAAACCAGAGGTAGCCAAAGGCAGCACGTGAGCTGATTTTCAGTGGCACTCACACTGCCCGGGTCCTGGCCACCGGTCCGGGGGGCTCTGCATTTTAACTTAATTTTAAATGAAGCTTCTTAAACATTTTAAAACCCTTATTTATTTTACATACAACAATAGTTTAGTTATATATTAAAGACTTGTAGAAAGAGACCTTCTAAAAACATTAAAATGTATTACTGGCACGCGAAACCTTAAATTAGAGTGAATAAATGAAGACTTGGCACACCACTTCTGAAAGGTGGCGACCCCGATGTAAACTATGTGTTGGTGCATTGTATGAGGGCTTGGGCACAAGGAGACAAGCAAATAAACCCAATTAAAGAATATCTTCTACCATTAAGGTATTTAGGTAGCTAAAATAGGACAATTTACAGACATTCTCTTCCTCTCTGACAGTCTCTTCTAGAAAAACCCAGATTTGGAGCTGGGTAGCTGGTGGGTTTTTCTTTAGTGAGGTCAGCAGACAACACAATGCAGATCTGAAAAACACTTTATAAGTATTTTACCATTTTGTAGTTTAGCCTCATATCAAATGTATTCAGTAGCATTTTTTAAAAGGATAAATATCTGAGAGGGGATAATTTAGTGCCAGAAGCATGAAGTTTGAACATCTTAGGTCTTTTGAATCAAATGATCAATCCTCAGCAAGGTCCATTCAGTGCATTATCCTTTTGAATCAGCTAAAAGGAGTGCCATGCAATTTACTGTATGGAGGTCTTTGAAAGAAACCTTTAATAAACTGAGTACCTGTCTGTGGTATAGAGATATTTGCAATTCCACGGCACTTTTCACAAGAGTAGAGGTTTGCTCAACTGTACATGGCCAAAATTTCCCCTGTCCTCATTGTTGTGTTATAGGACAGTTGGTTCCATTATTTCTTTGATATCTATAACTGAGCTGTCAAAGTTCACTGCATTGGCTGAATATCATGGAAATATAGTCAGTCTATTTTTATTCTCTGTGTGATAATCAGATCCCTACATTTAGTTCAAAATGACAGTCAAAAATGTCTGATTTCTGCTTGAGGAGTTATATTAATTGTTGCCTGGCTTAATTTCATTTCTACATGAATGACCTCAGAAAGAGTAAATGCAGCTGTCATATGTGTTATGTGCTGAGTTTTTAGACCTGACATTGACCTCTTTGAAAAGAGCACCTATACCTTATACAATCAGTTATGTATAAAAAGATATAGAACATTTTAATTTATACCTGGTTTATATAGTATAGAACATTTAATAAATCATTCAGTACATTATATAAAAACTCTAAGGCACTTACCTCAACATTTCAGACGTAAATGCTTAAAACATTTTGTATGATGTTTCCTGTTACAAATTCCACTTTTATTGTATTATTCCAAACTATTAATGCATTTTTCAGGCACTTTGTGTTTGAGATCTTTTCAGACCACTTGTCATATATGGCATGCTATACTGAAAGACATTATTAGATATAAGAGAGACAAGGTAGGTGAGGTAACATCTTTTATTGGACCAACTACCTCTTCCACATGGCTACAATGACACTATATACATTATTAGATATAGACATACATTTACTTAGCTATAGGCCTGATTCTGTAGGGTGCCTTCAGTGGGAGCTGAGAGTGCTCAGCACATTGTACAAGATTGAGCTCAGATATGTGAACACAAAAGGTCAGATACACACCAGCTGGTCTATCGCTAGGGCTCCTAGATGCTCTGGTAAGAAATAATAACAACTGTTAGTATTTACACGTATCAATTTTTCTCATTCCAAAAATCTGAAATGCCAAAATTAGGCTTCTTATATATTCTAGAGATTATTTATGCAGAAAAGTGCATTGTATCTTTATAAACTGTAGTGCTGATCTAAGAAAAAAGAATAGTTTCCCTTTAATTTACATGAAATCTAGGATGGCAAATTTAATCTTAAACTGCCAGGGTTTGTTTAAATGAAACTGAAATTCTTTGGGGAGCATTTTAAATCTACATAATGTTTGCGTGATAATGATTGTGTGATGTAACCTTTAAATTAACAGATATATGTGTGAAGATATGTACCTGCCATCTGCTTAGTGGCTTCACATTTGAAGATGTGACAGTGTATTAATTATTCCACCTAAAGGCTATAATTTTTGGATGGAACAACTTATTTTCGTGATGTCTGATGTTGCTGAAAATGCCCCCTTTTGGCTAAACCATATACCCTGTGGTGACCACTCAGTTCCAACCAGTAGCAGTGTGGATTTGGTGCACAATTCTATCTAGAGTGGGAATTGTTTCTATAGATCCCAAGTTATACATTTCAGTAAAAAAAAGTACTTTGTTTTGGTGGGCATCTAATGGTAGAATTTGGCTGCAAACTATTATACCTCTAAACACAGAGCTCTTTAGCCATACTGTGCTCCTATTAATTTTGGTGTAAATGTAGAGTAACTCCATTGACTTCAATAGGGCTACTCTGGATTTACACCAGAGTAACTGAGAGCATACCTTTGTCCTTGACTATATTAAATACACAGAAGTACTTTAAAATAATTGTCAGTGATCTGACAGTAGCAACCGAATCAACAAAATTCAGAATTAAACTTTCAAATCACCTTTGAGTTCAGGAACACAATGAGGTATGATACTACACCTAGCCTTCATAATGCTTAACTCTGTTCAGAAGTTATTTGTGGTACTGCATATAGGAGTTCTGAAACAAAAAAAACGATGCTTGCCATATGCTATTTTTACATTTCAGTATCCATAATCCTTTTCTAGCTCAGCAGTTTCAAACCTGTAGTAGTGTCTGACTTCTGAGAGCAAACTGATTGCCAGAATAGTATAAGACTTTCCTCACTCGCCGTATAGCCTCATTCTTTACACTTCTGTTTTGTTAATGCTGTTTAAAAACAAATTTTTAATGGAAATGGACCTTTAATTTTAGAGGATCTGATCCAAAGTCCATTACCGTTAATGAGATTCTTCCCACTGGCTTCAGTGGTCATTGGCTCTTCAATAGATACCGTGCCTTAGGATATTATACTGCTGCACATTACTATAGTATCTGAGACTTTCCATGTAAAATCTGTAGCAATAGTGAAGTCCATAGTGGACTTAATGGCGTTTCTGGCACTTCTACCTTTTCAAGGTTAAAACTCTGCTTAGGGGAGGGCTTGTGATTTTTTTTTATTAATTTACATTTATTGGGGGTTTATTTAGGTTGATTTGTATCAGGATGTTTTGTTTGTTTTGGATGGAGGAGGTGGTTTGTGTATTGGTTGGTTGAAGATCTGGAGAAGAAGAAGGGGTGTCAGTATTGTGAGTGGTTTCAGAGCAGCAGCCGTGTTAGTCTGTATTTGCAAAAAGAAAAGGAGTACTTGTGGCACCTTAGAGACTAACAAATTTATTTGAGCATAAGCTTTCGTGAGCTACAGCTCACTACTCTTAAGGTGAAAAGTCCTTTTGGGAACCAGGCTGGAAGATGCTTTCAGGACTTAGCTCCTATAATGATGAGTGCAGATAAGTACCTAAATAGAACAGATCAACAATTGTAAAATCTATAAAATAAAACTAAAATTTGGGATTCTGTCAATTAAAAATTAAATTGGTAAGAAAAACTGATGAATTTTGGATGGGTCCTGATCTACACTGGCAGCTTTATAAACTCCAGTTTCTGTAGTCAGTGAGTTAATGGATGCCTTTTTATATTAAAGTGACCCTTTGGGGAACTGAACTCTTTGGAGATGAAATCCACCCCCCCCCCCGTGTGCACAGTCCTATGTGCCATACAAGGCCCTTTGTCCTTTCAGCCCCACATTAACACCCCAGTCCTGCATCTGGTTCCACACTATGGACTTCTGCCCCCACATGGAGTCCCACTGAAGTCAGTGGGTAAAAAAATTAAGGGCTAATAGTGTGAAACACTCCTATGAGGTCCTGAATGCCCTCAACACTCGCTGAAGTCAGTGCAGGTATTTTACAAGATCGAGCCCTAAGTGAAATTTGCTGTAGTGCTGAGGGGCTGGGCAAGGCCCTATCCACCAAAAGAAATCTCAGGGCCATTTGATGGCTAGTCAGTAAAGCAATACGCTCTATAGTATAACGTATTCAACACACATTATCTGTCATGTAAAGAAAAACAGACCATTTCATTAAGCATAAAGGTACCTGAAATAGAGTTGCTTCCATGATTAGCATTTAGAGAACTTTTAAGTTTCTAAAGGTGATGTCAAAATTAGGGCATAGACTTTCACATTCAAATGTCTCATTTAAGTGCTGACAACCAGATTCTCCAAAAGCTTTCATTGCTTTATCACAGTGAATTTTTCTTAACTTGGAAAATGGCTGCCATGGCTGACTGAACATGAACTCCAGCAACAAAATTATCAGCAAACCTTGTATGTTTTTCTTGATAGATACAGTGCTTGTCTTAGTCGGAAGCAGGGTGTGGTACCTAAATTATTTTGTTTTCTGTGACTTATTTTTCTTGCCACGTTGTTTCTGTTATTTTCTTATGCAACTTGTAACAGCATTATACTGGAATCTGTTTCTGTGGCCAACTACTGTCAGAAATACCAGCATATAGATCAGAAAGAGCTTTTCCACAGTCTAATTAAATAATGCCAGAAGACTGCTGCATTAACACAGCTACAATAACTCTATGCAGTATGCATCACAGGCTACTATCAAGTCAACATTTTTAGACAGCTTCTGCCATTTATGAAGTGAAGTCTGAATTATGGGTGGAGACAAGTCATGTCTCATAAAGACATAGTTTCAGGAACCAAATTCAGTTACACTGTAGTAATCTAATATGTGTTGGATCCCTACAGTATGGTATATATGCAGTTATAAAGAAATAAATAGGAATTTTTATTTTGTGAATTCCTTCTGTTTATTTTTTGAGGGCTCTGAGAGGTTATAGAATACTGTAGACTATCTGGATTCACGTGCTAAGTAAGAAGGGCGGACAAGAGTTGAATGAAGCGAATGGATAGACTGTGAATTTTTAGTTCTTTAAAATCACTAAACATTATCTATATATTTATTTATATTGTTTAGTGTACATTTTTTCTCAAATATATTTCTTTTAAAAACGGTATGTGCTTTGATTTCTATGCACCATCTTTTCTCATCCTTACTGAAAACATTATGAATTAACATATTTTGCTAATCTCCTCCCCAGTTTGCAAATTGTCCTGCGATCTTCAAGGTGCACTATTATTTTAATCAAAGCAGCATTACTTTAACTGACTTAAGTATTCTTCTTTGGTTCAGAAGCCTTAATTAATTACTGTTGAACTATATAGAGTGTGCCAATACATGCATAGACCATTTGCCTGGTCTAATTATACGGCGTGTGACTTACCCACTGAATGCATCCGATGTAGTGAGCTGTGGCTCACAAAAGCTTATGCTCAAATAAATGTGTTAGTCTCTAAGATGCTAAAGGTACTCCTTTTCTTTTTGTGAAGACAGACTATCACGGCTGCTACTCTGAAACTTACCCTACTTTGTAGTTTCATTATAAACAACAGAAGGAAATGGTGAGGATATTTTATTTAAGACCAAAAGCCTTCAAGTTTTGCAAAGGTTAAAATAATCCAAAGGGATTTTTTTTTCAAAGCTCCTTGATGGTCACTAAAGCATAATAAAGGAGGAAGGGTCATGTGCAAAGCTAATTCTGCTGTGTTGTTTTTTAAAAATCTGAACATCTAACACCTACTTGGATCTTAAAATATCTAATTTAGAGTGTTCTTTTTGTTGTTTTTGTTTGGTTTTTTTAATAAAGAAAAATCAAGCTATTTTAATTATTTTTCCATCTTAGGTTTTTTATTTTTTTTTACATCTCTAAAAAGATCACCTTTAGAGACTGAGACTTATGTGTTCAAAAGAGAAGGAGTGAAGATCACTGTGAGATCTTCAAATAATTGCTGGTTCAATCATTCATTAATCAGGATTTTCAGTTTATAGTTATCAGGCTAAAGTCATCCATTAACTGCAGTAGGCTAACACTTGGGATGAAGTTGATCCTCAAAGTAGGCAATGCATGAGAATAAAGAGAATGAAAATCAACTGCTGTCAGTTGTATAATAGCAAAAATATTTAAGGGTTGATATCAAATTACTAAACACTGGATGCTCAGAAAATATTGAAAAAAGAATGGAAGCCAGAAAAATGACATCAAACCAATTGCGATGCAATTACTCAAGGAATACTGTGGGAGAGGTCCTTGTACTGGGAAACTATATGGAGACAGGAGGACAGTAACTAACTACTGAAGGCTAATCCTGTACCTAATGTACCTTTAATTTGTAATTTTTAAATTTATGTATTTACTAATTCAAGATTAATCTATTAACTGTATATAATTTTCTAAACAGCATTTTTAAGTCAATAAACATTTTATATTTAAGTAAAAACAAAACTTTTTAGCTGTGTGTGACACACTTTAAAACAGGGGTCGGCAATCTTTCACAAGTGGTGTGCCGAATCTTCATTTATTCACTCTATGGTTTCGCGTGCCAGTAGTACCTTTTAACATTTTAGAAGGTCTCTTTCTATAAGTCTTTAATATATAACTAAACTATTGTTGTATCTAAAATAAATAAGGGTTTTTAAATGTTTAAGAACTTCATTTAAAATTAAATTAAAATGCAGAGCCCCACAGAGTGGTGGCCAGGACCCAGGCAGTGTGAGTGCCACTGAAAATCAGCTTGCGTGACGCCTTTGGCTTTAAACGTCAAACATGTATGGATCCATACAGAAAAAAAGTCAAAACTAAATGTGTTTGAGGGATAAAAATCACAGTTGTTTAAAGTAGGAATAATCTTAGCTTCACAACAAATAGAGAACTATATCCATTACTCTTTCTACTGCATATATAAACCAGTATATAATTATTTCACTTTTGGCCTCAGAGGTGCAAGGCATCTCCAATTCCCACTGGTCAGCATCTCTGAAAATCAGATGAGCAATGCATAGTAGTGACAGCTGTGGGTGCTCAGAACTTCTAAAACTTAGACCATATATATCTCATATTCAGCATTTCCTTTACCGAATGTAAATTTGAGGACTAAAATAAATGCACAGTATAATCCATATGATGTGGCACATGGAATGCCTTTTATAAAGTTTTTGCTATTCCAGGTTTTTGAGATCCTGGTCTGGATAATGTTCTAATTGCTTCAGCACATGACAGTCTCCTCTGGGATGTGAAAAACTCCTTTTTGGAGCTCTTTGAGATTCAGAATGGTCCTCTGACGGTGTTTCTAAAATACATTTATTCCATGCAAGTTCCAACGGCAGTGTGGTGCAGGGTCTTAAGGAATCTTGTTTTGGGTGGCCCGCTGTTTTATTCTCTTCGTCTAGCTGAGCTTAAAAGTCACATTTAGCAAGATAATTTTATTCTGAAATTATCAATTGATTTGATATGATATTATGAAAATAAATGTATGAGTCATAGGATATTCAGAACCATACAATCTCTCACTGACCAGTTAGCAAAAAACACTTCTTCTGTCACTCCAAATACAAATGAAACAGACTATCAAATAGCACACACTGAAACTCTGACTTCACAAAATCCTTTGTTGAGTTCCAAGGTAAAGTTATCAAAGAAAGCTTTTAGATTTTGTCCAGTGATAATCAGTATTCATATATTGGAAGAAGTTGGTCAGTATTTTTGACTTCTGTTAGGAATGTTCTGCCATTCATTGCTTTCAGTGGTATGTCCGGCACTATTTTCCTCAGACTAAAATCTGAAAGAAAGTTTTCAGTGGTGCGAGTCACTGTGTATGCTGTTACATTCAGTTCACATCAAACACTATTCCACATGACGTGGGCAACATTTTATGGACACTTTGTGTGAAAGACTGTTTTTTCTCTTTCAAATGTAAGAATTTGTTTACATCTAAGTAAGCGTGATATTGAATGTGAATAGGCTACCGGCCAAATCTAGCTGTTCCTACATTTAACTGTTGTTATAATTAAAACAATATTACCACAGATAATGTTTTTTCCAGTGAATATTTTTTAGTCCTTAGTTCTAACATTCAAGAATAAGGTAATGCTGGCTTCCCATATTCTCTCTTTGTTTTCTTATTAGCTTATTATATGAGCCTGTGAACCCCCTTCTAGACCTTTATCAAATGGTTTTTTTATGGTAAGAAACAAATGCTTTTCTCCTTCTGTAACTGCATTGGCAGTCTGAAGCCACTCAAGACAATCTGTTGAGGTCTGGGCCTCCTGCAGCAGATTTGGCCTGGCTGCCCCTCTGTCCCAAATTTTAGTGAATGGCACTGTGACCTGACGCACAAATCCACTCAAATTTAGCCTATGTCATGGAGGGTGAGCTGGGTCAACTCTGCTGCTCTTGGCAGCTTCCCAGAAATCTGATGCCCAAGGCAACTGCCTAGTTTGCCTTTAGTCAGACCAGCCCCTGCTGCTTAGTGAAGGCTGAGGCTGGAATGACAAACAGGTTACAGGGCAAAACTCAGTTAAAACATATAAACTGAGGCCTGGACTGTATCTGTAAGATCCATGAACAATGGGATCCTCCTACATGTGGAAAGTTACTTGGTCTCCTCTACAGGACTACAACGTCTCCTCCTGACAAACCCCATGGAGGGTGTTCCATGAATGTTGAGTCCTTTGCCATGGAAATGTGTGGAGGTGGGGCAGGCCAGGCGTGGAGTTACACTGAACTCTCTCAAGTCCCAGAGGGCTTAGGCATAATTATCTTTCTCATATAACAGTATTATCTAGGCAGTTATATCTGCTATGTAGACCACTGGAGGCAACCATGGTCAAGAGAAATCTTTTATATTGCAGCTCCAGTGGAACCCCACTGCCAGCAAGACAGGTAGGGAAATGTTGAGGGGCATAGACAGTGAGGGGGAAAGCACAGATGGTTTCCTAAAATCTGCAAAGTGTGTGGGGTAGGCTCCCACAGGAGACAAAAGGTTTTTCAGTAGCTTCCCTAATGAGACAATTTGGAAGGATTTTGGAGGGGGGTGGAGGGAAGGTTCCTTGCAGAGATTTCCTCCCCCAGACCTCCTCCCAATGGTTTTAAGCATGGGAAGGGTGGATGTGGTCCAAAGTAAGGAAGTTTAATAGTCTGTCCCAGAACTACATGGGATCTGTCCTGGGTCTGGTTCTAATCAATATCTTCATAACTGATTTGGGTAATAACATAGAGAGTACTCTTATAAAGCTTGCAGACAATACCAAGCTGGGAGGGGGTTGCAAGCACTTTGGAGGACAGGATTAAAATTCAAAAGAATCTTGAGAAACTGGAGAAATGGTCTGAAATAAATAGGATGAAATTAAATACGGACAATACAAAGTACTACACATAGGAAGGAATAATCAATAGCAATAGCAGGGAATGGATCATTTGATGATTGCCTATTCTGTTCATTCCCTCTGAAGCACCGGGTATTGGCTGCTATCGGAAGACAGGATACTGGGCTAGATGGACCTTTGGTCTGACCCAGTAGGGCCATTCTTACGTTCCTGAGCAAAAATACAAAATGGGAAATGACTGTCTAGGAAAGAGATGTGGGATTATAATGGATCACAAACTAAATATGAGTCAACCATGTAATACTGTTGCCAAAAAAACCAATCATTCTGGGATGTATTAACAGAAGTGTTGTAGGCAAGACACTAGAAGTAATTCTTCTACTCTACTGAGCACTCGTAGGGCCTCAACTGGAGTACTGTGTCCAGTTTTGGGCATCACATTTTGGGAAAGATGTGGACAAATTGCAAAAAGTCCAGCAGAGTGCAACAAAAATGATTAAAGGTGTAGAAAACTTGACCTACAAGGAAAGACTGAAAAAACTGTGTTAAATATTTTCAAAGTTCAGTACAAGCACTAGTTATAATCTTTCCAATTCCATCTCTTCTGTGAGATGGAGATAATAATTAAATATTAATAATATACCTATTTCACAGAAGAGGAAATTTGTTCATAGAGAAGACACACAATTTACCCATGGCACACAGTAAGTCAGTGCTACAACCAGTATTAGAACTCTGAAATTCTTATCTCACAACTCCATACTCTGTCCAGTAGCTTATATTGCCTCTTTTTTTGTAATACAAAAGGTGTGCTATAAATATCCTGATAAGGCTTTAGGGAAAATGGCAGAAATAGATTTTTAAAGTGGTGTAAATCTTGTGGCACGCTTGAAAGCAGATTCTGTTGTTTGTCCAGGCTTCTGTAAAAGTCACAGTTGTAGTTGCTCAACCAGTGTTTTATGGGTTTTTTTCTCTCCTGCTGGTAATAGCTCAACTTACCTGATCATTCTCGTTACAGTGTGTATGGTAACACCCATTGTTTCATGTTCTCTGTGTATACAAAATCTCCCCACTGTATCTTCTACTGCATGCATCCGATGAAGTGAGCTGTAGCTCATAAAAGCTTATGCTCAAATAAATTTGTTAGTCTCTAAGGTGCCACAAGTACTCCTTTTATTTTTCCCTCTGTGTCGCTGTCATATTTCTTTTAATTTTTATGCAACAGTTTTTTATGGAAATCAGTGATAGTTCAACTGAGGTGTAACTAAGATTTACTGTTTTTACATTCCATATCCCAAAAGGACTCTTTAGTGAAAACTAAAATAAATCAAACCATGGACAATTCTGTTCAGAATTTTGAAGTACTTGTACTTATCAAATATTGTATTTTTAGTGCACTTTAGTTTATATTAATAGGCGGAATGAACTGCAAACGCAAAGGACATTTTACATCTCTGCTTCAACCATTTATTTGAAGACAGGTGTAAAAGTGTAGAAAACTTGACCCACAAGCCTTTTAGCCACTTATTTCATACTGTATTTTAGAGTTTATTTTTGTATTTTAGGACAGATTTAAATTTTAGAGTGAGCTGCAAACAAAAAATATTGACTTGCATTACATCCTTAGCTTGAAACCAAGTTTATCTGTAGTTTGCAAGTAACTGAATATGATGCAGAATAGTCCAAGGTGGAGAGGATTAACTAGAGGGAATTCCATCACTGTTAGCTCTGACGAATCCATTATTTGGTAAATTGGACCTGTTTCCCACTTATATAGAAAGAACCAATAATGTGCACAATGTGTTACTTTGCTATTTCCCCCCCACACACACACACTCCTGGTGGAATTTAGCCCTTGAATGTTATTGATGATTTTATAATAGAAACTAATATATGTGGCCCCTTTACACAGCTCTGGCAGTGAAAAGGGGCTTTGAAGTGGCATAAATTACATTTACATCCACTTTAAAGCCCCTTTATGCTACCCCAGTGGTGTACAGGGGGTGGGAGGGGGAGGTGTCTAAGCATAAATGACCAACAGGCTCAAGTAGGTTTATCATTGACAAGGAATATGCATAATTTAAAATGTAGTGCATGGAATATCTGTTTTTCTGTTCTAATAAAAATATAGTGATACATAGCCTTGTGAAATATAAGGAAAATGATGTAATATGAGTGGCTGAATATCAATGCAGCATGTGCTGTTACAGACAAAATTTGCCACAGGGTATGTCTTCACTGCAATGTAAGCACAGAGTTAGTAAAACTCAATAGTTTTGGTGGACTTCCAAAGCATGAGTGCAGTGTGGCTGCATCTACACTGCAAAGCAACAGGGCTTGAACCCTAGGCTTCAGCTTGAGTCAGGTGGAGATCCTCCACCTCCGTGGGATCCTGGGACCCTGGGTCAGTGCGATTTGTGTGTAGACAGAAGTTAGGCTTGGGCCTAATTTCGAACCCTAGGCTTACATTGCAGGGTAGGCATACCCCTAGACTCATTTTAACATTCAATTGTGTACTCTCTTGTGGAAATTTTAATGTCAGTTTTTTCTTGTTTAGTTGCTCACGGAAGAAGAGAGAGGTTTTCTTCATTTATTTGGCTCTTTCTCTTTTTTCATTTGGTCATATCTAACAACTTATTAGAAATACTAGATTATAATGATTTGGAAATAAAAAATGTGATCACTTTAAAAATAGCTTGCAGATTACAAATACCCAAGAATCACGTTTTTTTTTGTTATAAGTGCAGAGTTCCATCCAAATGTGATTCTTTAGCCTAGTGGAAGAATAATAATATTGAGCATTTATAACTTCTTCTTATCTAGACATGAATATTCCTTTCAAGAGACCAACTCAATAAAAATTTGCTCCCATGACCAGATCCTGCATGAACGTCCGTTAGACGCTTTGCATTCAGACCCTACATAATAATAATTTATTACTGAGGAGTTAATACATAACATTAAAAACAGTTAATGTTTCATTTACTGGGCATGATATATATGGGCATAAAAGAGCCCGTCAGGAAGCTGCACTTGTATGAGTTCTACAGCAGTTTTGTCAGCTTGATGCCTTTATTTTTTTTTTTTTTTTTTTGCCTTCTCGCAGACTGTTGTTGAATAATTCATTAAAGACAGGTTTCAGAGGAGCAGCCGTGTGAGCCTGTATTCGCAAAAAGAAAAGGAGGACTTGTGGCGCCTTAGAGACTAACAAAAATAAATGTGTTAGTCTCCAAGGTGCCACACGTCCTCCTTTTTTCATTCACTAGGTTTACAACAGTAAAAACCAGCCCTTTTTGACGCGAGCCAGGGCTTTGGGGTGTTTTGTGCTTAACAGCCAAGGGCTCCGTAGTCTATTAATAATGCAAACAGGTTGCACCGCCCAGGAGCCGGTGATTCTAAATGTTGGGGTACCATTTAGCAAGGGGGGGGGAGTAAAAACGCGGACAAAGCACCCGCTATGAAGGCCAACGGGAGTGCTGACAAGACACGTGACGATTAGTGACTGAGCCGCGGCTCCCTGGGAGCCCCCTATCGAAAAAGTAAAGGAGACCGACAAATGGGATAAAAGAAACCCTGGACCCCCGCCGCTCTCAGCCTGCGGCCCTTTCCCCGCAGAGAGGCCCCAGCTTCTGGTCTGGGGGGGGACTCGCTCGCTCGCTCGCTCGCTGGGGTAACTATCAAGCGGGGGAGGAGCCGTCAGAGCGGCTGGTGAGCGCCGGCGGAACGGGCTGGCGGGTCTCCTGCCTTCCCGCCGAGCCGTCGCTCTTGACTCCCAGCCGCCACCTGGGCGCTCAGCCGGCGCGCTGCACGCGACGGGGCTTTGGCTGCGGCCCGCGGCAGCGGTGCCGGAGGCCGGGCTGGGCAGGACGCCGCCGCCCGCTCTCCCTCCCCTGAGCCAGCCGCAGAGGGCAGAGAAGAGCTGGGTCGAGCGCCGCTGACGGCCGTAGCCCGGGGAAAGGGGCCGCCCGCTGCCCGCCGCCGAGGCTCCGGCGGCGGCGGCTGCCGGGCTGCGCAAGCCGCCAAGACGCCGCGCTTCTTGTACCGCGCCAAAGGCAGGTCCGGCTCGTCCAGGATGGGCCGGCAGGGGCCGCGCGCGGGGCGCAGCGTGGAGAGGTCCCCGAGCCGGAGCAGCCTCTCGGCCTCTTTCGAGGCGCTCGCCGTCTACTTCCCCTGCATGAGCTCCCTGGAGGAGGAGGACGATGGCGGTGAGCAGCCGGGCGGCGCGGGGATGGGCGCTGCAGGGGGAGCTCGGCTGGAAGGGGGCGGCGGGGATGCCCCGTGCGGCGTAGCCCACTCCCGGGAGCTGTCCGAGGCGGGGGGGGGGGGGCGACGCGGGGCAGGAGTGAGAGCAGAGAGCGCGCCGCCCTCCCCGTGTGCCGGGGGCTCCGCTCCGCGCTGCCCGGCTGGCGAGCGCGCTGCGCCGTGCCCCGCGCCGGCCGGGGGGGCGATGTCCCTGAAATCCTCCAGCAAGCGGTCAGAAGTGTCCCTTTTGCGGTTTAAAGCCGTGCTTGCCTCCTTACAGGACGGGGCGACTAACGCGCAAAACCAGCTCGGTGCTTTATTGTCCGGCTTCGCTTTCCCCCATTTAGATGAGAATAGTGCTGAGTCCGGGTTGTTTTCCGTTTTCAAATTGCTGCTGCTTTACATTCCGAACGCCCCGAGTCTATCGAATTGACTCTGGTGTGTGCTATTACAGCTCATAATACGCCAGGGACTCTGTGTTCAGACTGTAATTAATGACACGCTGATTTGTGAGCTGCAGCTCACGAAAGCTTACGCTCTAATAAATTTGTTAGTCTCTAAGGTGCCACAAGTCCTCCTTTTCTTTTTTCAGAACTGAGCTGTAATTTAGAAGGAGCCTTTTACGCGGTCAATGAAACCGTTAAGAGTAATTTTGATATTAGATCATTTGCGACGCATTATTTATCCAGTAAACTGTTTCTGGGTTTTTTCGGTTTTATTTTCTTTAGTAAACTGTCTGGAGAGCAGTAAATACAGTCTCAATATTGAGCTTGCCAAGGGTTCTTACTCTGTAGTTAACACACCAGTTCCAAGAGAGTTACAATCCGTTTTGAATAATTAAATACTGTCCCTATTTAACACTTCCTTAGTAATTCATTTTATGCATATAGGCAGAAGACCTAGTTTTAGAGCCAGATCCTGTAAATCCTGGCTCATGTAAATAATCTCCCTTCATGAAAGTAGCCCCAGTCAATTCAGTAGGACTATTAGCATAAATATGAATTACTTATGTGAGTTACAGGATCAGACCCTTACCAGAAAAATAATGGAAATGTATTTTCCCAAATAACAGTAGTAAGTTAATTCAAGTCAGATTTGACTTTAGTTAAACTAGATGATTATAATGGAAAATTAGGAATACGGAGCTACCTAATGAACACAGAACCTGAAAAACGAAATTGTATCTTTATCATTTACCATTTGGAGTGCATGCATAGAAAATGTATGTACTTATGCATAATACCAAATTCTTGCTTGGCTACAAATGAAAAAAATAAATTGGCATTTTCATAATTTTACAGGTAGAACTATTTTAAATTTCATTGGCATTTATCACAAGGAATTTAAGGTTTATGTTTAAAGAAATAGTAATTAAAATATGCTCCAAAAATTTCTGTTAAAAACATGTTGTTTTTAAAGCAATTAAATTACCGTCAGTTATGCTAAATGTATTTAGAGTTTCTGTTAAGAGAACATCTCTGTACATTTCAGAACAGTTATTCTTTCATTTTCTAGCATAGGTTATAGTTATTATATGTATCCTGTCTCATCACCGTGGTATTGGTGCACCTAGTTATTTTATTTATTTTTACTTACTTTGTTTCTCTTACTAATAATTACTATTCAGCAGGTGCCTTTGTATGTTAAGAACTGAGGATTGGTAATTTAATGAAATTTCAACCACCTTAAAGAACTTTTTCCAACGAATGGATAGTAAGTCAGTAGAGGAACAACTAGAATATCTAATTAAAAATCAATTGACATATATATAATCCTTCCTTTTCTTACTTTGTAATATCAGTTTGTATATTTTCCCATCCTGGTTGTTTTTGACTCTCTATTGGAACACACTTTTCAGTATTTTGTTAACCTCTAGTAACTGACCATATTCTGAGTTCAACCATAATCAACAATGATTCTCATAAAGAAAAGGAGTACTTGTGGCACCTTAGAGACTAACAAATTTAAATTTAAATTTGTTAGTCTCTAAGGTGCCACAAGTACTCCTTTTCTTTTTGCGAATACAGACTAACACGGCTGCTACTCTGAAACCAATGATTCTCATGTAATTTAAATGAGACCATTGAAATATGTTTCCCATATAATTTGTGTGAATTTGGGTTTCTGCTGCCTAACATTTTGGATACACATGAGGAGATAAAGGGAGTGAAAAGGCGTGGAAGTCAAATTTATCTCTCAAACACAGTCAGTGAATCTGTGAAACTAGACATTAGATCTATAGGATGGGCTCCAAGTAGCCTCCGCACACGGATCAGGATCTGCCATATTCTGAAATATTTTATATCATGACTTTGATGTGTTGTCAGATCCCATAAGTAGGTGCGGTTTGAGCCAAAGTGAGCAGTATACACAAACAATCTCTCCCCTCCATGATCTTTGCCTGCAGTCATCTGAAAGGGCAGATCCCAAATTCATTTCATGAGTAAAGTGTTCCAGCCCCAAGGTGGAATAACTGCTGCATGTGATGCGTAGGGAAAAGATAGATGTCTCACCGTATGAGCTTTTACAAAAATTTTCAGCTAAATGAGACATACTAGTACAAATGGAAAATCTGTCTTTCGGGACATTAGTGTGGATATGTGAAACTGACTAGAGGACCTTTGGTCCATAAACCATTGAATTGATACATATATGTATTTTTACATCTGGAAAAATACAGTGTGGATAATAATCTTTATTTTAGAAGTGAGCAAAGTGTAAGTCAATCAAATTTATTAAGAGTTAAACTACTATTTTTAATACCATGTTTGAGTGAACATAGCCCAAGGGAAATTGATTATAGAAAGATTTAGGTCCTGACTGCCCACGACAGCCAAGTTGTGCTCAAATATAGTGGAGAAGGATGGACACAGGGAGCTCCCTGATTCAGAATCACCTGACCCTCAGTGCAAGTTAGGTCCTGCCCATAGGCAGTCTTAATTTATATCAGAGAGAATTTATGACAGTTGCCAATTGAGTGTAACAAAGCTTGCTCTACTTCACCACATCCCCTCCTCAGCCTGTCTTCAAGAATGCCCCCGGGGGTGGCGGTTGAGCATAGAAGGTGGCAGAGGTAACTCAGAGTTCCCTTGCACAGGGAGAATTCCCCACTGGCAATCTCCAGCCACTTTAAGACTACTTTGCGCCACTTAGCAGACTGGAAAAGCTAGCCCTTAGTCAGTATTTATCAAGCACATTGTATTGCTGAGATATAATGATTGTAACAATCACGAATAAGAGCTAAGAAATTGAGCAACTTTTACAGTATACAGAGTGCTTTATGTTTCCTAGTTGCCTCTCTGTTGAAGAATCTATGATGTTTCAGCCAGTTATTTATTCTCAATAACATTTTATTTCATTATTATTTTTATTTATGGTATGTATAGTAAAAAAAACATTATTAAAGCTAATTCTAGATTAGACAGCCAGAGAGACGTGTATGGTGGACACATACACCCCCCCACACACACACCAGTAGACATCCATATGGTATTAGAGCAAAGCTTGAGTCACATATAGATGCTATCAAAGGATTTTTTTTAACATTAATGTGTCACATTATCTGAAAGTTAAAGTTTAGCCCCTACTGAAAGAAGTGTTTGATATTTGGAACAAAATTAAATCACGTTTAGCATGGAGAAAAGTTTGGGTGACAATCTCCATCTGTCTCATCCAGCGACTTTTGAATATGAAATCCTGGCCCCAAAATGAATGGGAATTTTGACATTGACTTCTAGAACTCAGGAATTTACCCTGTGACTTGAGTTTGTTAGAAACCTTTTTAGATGGCCACACTTCCACAGTGTGAGATTGTTCCATGATGTAAAAATGGTGAGTTTGAGTTTGCTGAGCTTTTTCTGGGCTCTGGCAGAACGAAGGCCTGATTTTCACTACCACAAGTATGTCCACACCACAGTGTGGACACAGCCTGATTTTCACTGCAGTGTGTAACTTCACACATCTTACATGCCAGCAATGCCACCATCAGTCTAGACCAGTGGTTCCCAAACTGGGGTTTGCAAAATGTTACAGGGGGTTCTCAGGAAAAAATTCTTTAATGGTGGACAGAGCTGTCCCTAGGGACCCTGGGCAGCATGGGGCCGGCAGCCTGGAGCTCCTGGACTTCCAAGAGCTAAACAGATCAAAGCAAGCATATCTGTCACACTGAGGAGATTTAAACTTCAAGACTCCTTATAAGAAATGGAAAGGGAGGTGGATATTTTTTGCTGTTTTTAAAATTAAATAGGCAGCTAGTGTTGTTTTTAAAATTATTATGAAGAACAAGCTTAAGGTTTGTTGTAACATGCGTTATTTGCCTGGACTGCTCAAGACCTGAATGCTTGCATAGGAGGAACTCTTTGAGTTGTCTTCTTAAATACCTTCATGCTGTTTCACATCTGATACTCCTTGATAAAACATAGGAGTCTTGTCCTATAACAGGCTTATTCAAAGTGATACAAGCTACGAAAGTGAGATCTTGGAAGAGTGTTGCGGTTTTCATAATGTAATACAAATACTGTAATGATAAATAATAATAAATAGTGTGTAATAAGCATGTCATAAAAACAAATTTTATATTTCCAAGATCACTGCTTTTATAATTTATATTCAGGTAAAGGAGAAAATCCCTGGAAATATTCATTTTTAGAAGGGGGTTCGTGAGACTTGCTTGACATTTTATTGAAGGGGGTTCATAGGTTATTAAAGTTTGGGAACCACTGGTCTAAGTGGCACTGATGGTATGTGTGCTTCCATATCATAGAAATGTTACCTGACCTAGATAGGTTTCAGAGTAGCAGCCGTGTTAGTCTGTATTCGCAAAAAGAAAAGGAGTACTTGTGGCACCTTAGAGACTAACAAATTTATTTGAGCATAAGCTTTCGTGAGCTACAGCTCACTTCATCGGATGCATTTGGTGGAAAAAACAGAGGAGAGATTTATATACACACACACACACACACAGAGAACATGAAACAATGGGTTTATCATACACACTGTAAGGAGAGTGATCACTTAAGATAAGCCATCACCAGCAGCAAAGGGGGGGAAGAAGAAGAAAACCTTTCATGGTGACAAGCAAGGTAGGCTAATTCCAGCAGTTAACAAGAATATCAGAGGAACTGTGGGGGGTGGGGTGGGAGGGAGAAATACCATGGGGAAATAGTTTTACTTTGTGTAATAACTCATCCATTCCCAGTCTCTATTCAAGCCTAAGTTAATTGTATCCAGTTTGCAAATTAATTCCAATTCAGCAGTCTCTCGTTGGAGTCTGTTTTTGAAGCTTTTTTGTTGAAGTATAGCCACTCTTAGGTCTGTGATCGAGTGACCAGAGAGATTGAAGTGTTCTCCAACTGGTTTTTGAATGTTATAATTCTTGACGTCTGATTTGTGTCCATTCATTCTTTTACGTAGAGACTGTCCAGTTTGGCCAATGTACATGGCAGAGGGGCATTGCTGGCACATGATGGCATATATCACATTGTAGATGCGCAGGTGAACGAGCCTCTGATAGTGTGGCTGATGTGATTAGGCCCTATGATGGTATCCCCTGAATAGATATGTGGACAGAGTTGGCAACGGGCTTTGTTGCAAGGATAGGTTCCTGGGTTAGTGGTTCTGTTGTGTGGTGTGTGGTTGCTGGTGAGTATTTGCTTCAGATTGGGGGGCTGTCTGTAAGCAAGGACTGGTCTGTCTCCCAAAATCTGTGAGAGTGATGGGTCGTCCTTCAGGATAGGTTGTAGATTCTTGATGATGCATTGGAGAGGTTTTGGTTGGGGGCTGAAGGTGATGGCTAGTGGCGTTCTGTTGTTTTCTTTGTTGGGCCTGTCCTGTAGTAGGTGACTTCTGGGTACTCTTCTGGCTCTGTCAATCTGTTTCTTCACTTCAGCAGGTGGGTATTGTAGTTGTAGGAATGCATGATAGAGATCTTGTAGGTGTTTGTCTCTGTCTGAGGGGTTGGAGCAAATGCGGTTATATCGTAGCGCTTGGCTGTAGACAATGGATTGAGTGGTATGATCTGGATGAAAGCTAGAGGCATGTAGGTAGGAATAGCGGTCAGTAGGTTTCCGATATAGGGTGGTGTTTATGTGACCATCGCTTATTAGCACCGTAGTGTCCAGGAAGTGGATCTCCTGTGTGGACTGGTCCAGGCTGAGGTTGATGGTGGGATGGAAATTGTTGAAATCATGGTGGAATTCCTCAAGAGCTTCTTTTCCATGGGGTCCAGATGATGAAGATGCCATCAATGTAGCGCAAGTAGAGTAGGGGCATTAGGGGACGAGAGCTGAGGAAGCGTTGTTCTAAGTCAGCCATAAAAATGTTGGCATACTGTGGGGCCATGCGGGTACCCATCGCAGTGCCGCTGATTTGAAGGTATATATTGTCACCAAATGTGAAATAGTTATGGGTTAACATATGCAATGTACATATGCAATGTAGCTACTTGCGCTACATTGATGACATCTTCATCATCTGGACTAGTTAAGCCAACCTAAACCCCGGTAGAGACACTGCTAGCTCAAAGGAAGAATTCATTCGGGGGGGGGGGGTGAATTAACTACAGGGACAGAAAAACACCTTCCGCCACTTAACACGTATAAGCTATTGTGCTCCAGCAGAACAGCTGCAGCACCATAAATGTGCTGCAGTAGTGTCTGTAGTGTAGACAAGCTCCCACTTTAACTGGCTTATCAGACCAGGTTTTGATTGCCAAAATGTGGCATAGGAGCTGGAGTACACCAGTGAATCTACTCTGGTTAAGAGAAACACATTCTAACATAGTGAAAAGAGATTAATTCTGATTAGGAGCTGCTCCCCATTTGCCCCCCAGCAGCCCTCCCTTGGGCCTTCTCATCCTATACCCCTTCGGACTGGGGACCTCCTCCCCTTGCAACCTTTCCCAGAGGACCCAGGCATCTCCCTGCCTCCGACCCTTCCCCACATGCCAGAACCCCAGTCGGAGTATAAGGGATTCAGCTTGGGGTTTGGTTTTTTCATAAAAACACCCCACCCAGTTCCTTGCAGTTGGTCATAAAAATACCCCACCCAGCCCCCTGCACTCTGGACTCGCAGGTTTTTGCAGTTTGGCTTTTTTCATAAAAACACTTTTTTACTTCCTCTGCTAAATGGTATTGTGATATTGGTGTATGATTTTAAACAGCAGCTTGGCAAAGCTGCCTAGAAGATGCACTGAATCAGCAAAGCTCTCAGTTGCCCTGGACCTAGTCCCTTCCTGACCAGCGTCACCTGCTTTTTTCAGTTGTTCTGGCAGAGCTGGAGGTGATTTCAAGCAGCTTGTACCTCTGTCCCCAACCCCAAGTGGACTTAACCAACTACACTCAGATACCGTGGTGATGAATGCGACATAGATCTCTAGATCTTCTTTTAAAAATGTTGAAACAGTTTGAGCAAAACTAAAAATGTGACTGAAAATAACTTGCATATTCTGGGACCCAAGTCTACCAGGAAAACCAAGGGAGAAAATTAGAAAAGATCTGCTGGCTGACTGACATTTATTAGACCTATTAGCGTCAGAGCATAACACAACCTGAATATTTGATTTAAGTGACTGGATAGAGCTTTAAAACTTTTGACTTAGATGATGTTTCACAAATGGTCAGAATAGTAAAACTCCGTGGCCCCATTGTTTCAGCTGGAGTTACAAATGTGTAGCAGAACAGTTTGAAAACACCTGCAGTCCCCACTATATTGTGAAACTTGCATTATATCTAGGAGAATGTTTGAGATTAAACCTTGGCAGAAGGGGTCTGTTTAAATAATGTTCTTTGTGCTGGTTGGGATCGTATAGATATTCATCTGTTATATCTCACCTGCAAAAATAGGCTTTAGGATTGTGTCTAATTTGTGTAATGTCAGTAATGTCATCCAACTATTTGGCAAGATTTCTCTCATTAAGTCCTAACAGAGGGTGGTGAGTTATTTAAACACTCTCTACATTGCTCAAAAATGTTACACAGATCCTGCTGATAATGTGTATAATGGTCCTTCGAAACTCTAACAATAAACAAGAGTTGGGTAGAGATTGGTTTTACTATGATTACTGCGTGTTTCAAATGTTTACTTTTCTAATATATGTAAATAGTAATAAAACTGCAATAAAACCAATTTTTAAAATGCAGGATTTCTCCTAAATATATACAACATTTACAGTTTACGAAAGTATATTCTATCCAGGACACTGCAGCAACCACACACCAGACAACAGAACCACTAACCCAGGAACCTATCCTTGAAACAAAGCCCGTTGCCAATTCTGTCCACATATCTATTCAGGGGACACCATCATAGGGCCTAAACACATCAGCCACACTATCAGAGGCTCGTTCACCTGCGCATCTACAATGTGATATATGCCATCATGTGCCAGCAATGCCCCTCTGCCATGTACATTGGTCAAATCGGACAGTCTGTACGTAAAAGAATGAATGGACACAAATCAGACGTCAAGAATTATAACATTCAAAAACCAGTCGCAGAACACTTCAATCTCTCCGGTCACTCAATTACAGACCTGAGAGTGGCTATCCTTCAACAAAAAAACTTCAAAAACAGACTCCAACGAGAGACTGCTGAATTGGAATTAATTTGCAAACTGGATACAATTAATTTAGGCTTGAATAGAGACTGGGAGTGGATGGGTCATTACACAAAGTAAAACTATTTCCCCATGTTATTTCTCCCCCCCCCACCCCACCCCACCCCTCACTGTTCCTCAGACTTTCTTGTTAACTGCTGGAAATGGCCCACTTTGATTATCACCATAAAAGGTTTTCCTCCCCACCCCCACCCCCTTCCTGCTGGTAATAGCTCATTTTAAGTGATCACTCTCCTTACAGCGTGTATGATAAAACCCATTGTTTCATGTTCTCTGCATGTGTATATAAATCTCCCCCCTGTATTTTCCACCGAATGCATCTGATGAAGTGAGCTGTAGCTCACAAAAGCTTATGCTCAAATAAATTTGTTAGTCTCTAAGGTGCCACAAGTCCTCCTTCTCTTTTTGCAGAATTCCTGTTAACATTGATGAGCACATGAAGAGAGTATACCACCTAAAATTATATGAATGCATTTAACAGCATAACCCAGAAATACCATGATCTTAGTAGTTTTGACATAGACTGTCTCTAAAGATGATCAGCTTTTGACCTCTCTAACTAACAAAATTAAAGTCTTGGAGTTGAATGGTTTGAGTGATGGGGATATATATATCTCCTTCTCTAATCCTCGTATAGATTATATAAAATAAGAGTTTTATTCAACGAAATTACTTGCTCTAATTTTTTAGGGATTTTAATAGTTTGGGGTGGGCATGATTCACCACCGCTTTGTACTTTGTGTAGTATGTGCATACACAGTTCAAAGTGGATGTAAAATGGTACCATTCTAATATGGTAGCATTTTGTACTCACTCTGCACAGGTGTAGATGACTATGCAAAGTACAAGGCAGTTGTGAATCAGACCCATGGTGCGTGAGGTTTGAGAACATTACCGTGACTCTGGAAAATAGCCAGGGAGAGTTGCTGTCCATATCCTATTATCAGGAATTGTACATTTGTAAAGAAAAGTAGATTAGGATAATTTAATAAGCCTACATTTCCCATCTACTTATTTTTCTCTCCTAACACCCATTTCTTAGGTTCCAGTGCATGAACCACTCAGTGCAGTAACAATATCAATAAAGACAGGTTTCAGAGTAGCAGCCGTGTTAGTCTGTATTCGCAAAAAGAAAAGGAGTACTTGTGGCACCTTAGAGACTAACAAATTTATTAGAGCATAAGCTTTCGTGAGCATTGTTTCATGTTCTGTGTGTGTGTGTGTGTGTGTGTGTGTGTGTGTGTGTGTAAATCTCTCCTCTGTTTTTTCCACCAAATGCATCCGATGAAGTGAGCTGTAGCTCACGAAAGCTTATGCTCTAATAAATTTGTTAGTCTCTAAGGTGCCACAAGTACTCCTTTTCTAATATCAATAAAGTTAGCCATAGCTAGGTTAAAGTGTTTAGCAGTTAGTTAAAGATAAAAGATCAGAAGTTGTCATTATATTTAGTGTGTGTTGTATATTCCAAAATCAGCAACTGTACTGTAATTTACTTTGCAGAGTGATGAATTGAGGTTTACTCCTTTTAGCTATGGGCAAAAATTTCAGAAAGTGTTGCATCATAAGTATTGTGGGTCTATCCTTGTTTCATTTTGGCCAAATAAGCAATTAAAAATTTGGCACAAGTTAGTTTTTTTGTAGTATATATTTGTGCCTTAATGTCAGAAGTACTTTTTCTGTATAACTATAAAATTGCATTCTTGGTTTATTAACTGTTCCACTTAGATTTTCTTAGTTAAATGATGATCACATGAAATGTGAATTTCAACTATTATAGGTTTTATATTTGTTGTATTTTACAATGAGTCACTTAACAACAATAACAGTTTGATCATTCAACCCTTACTATTTTCACCATTAAAGTAACAAGGGGCAAGACAGAGGGATATATTCTCCTTATAGGTGCACAGGCATACCTGTCACTAATACTAATGCAAATACAAGTGAGTACAGAGAGGAAAAGAGAAAAGGAAGCTGCTCAGAAATACCCAGAAAAAATAAAGGTGTGGTATTGTACAGTTAAAAAGGCAGACGGTCTCTTTTGAGACCATAAGACAACTCTAAATTGACTTCTGTTGAGCGCTTACCAATGATTCCTCATACAACTTTCTTTCAACCCCAATCAAGGGCTGGGGCTGATGAGGGTGTTTTAAATTATTCCAGATTAGGAACCTATACATACACATAAAGGTTTAGGTTATCTTTGGACTGGTAACATCCATGCAACAGCAATGTTCCTCCTTCCACTCAGCCATCACTCCGACCTCTCATCTGAACTGAATCACTTGTTTCAGATAAAATGAATATGGGAAAAGAGGAATATTTTAAAATGAGAAACCACAATAGCCACACTCAGAACAGCTGATGAAATAGGTGCACATGTGCTGAGCCTTGAGCAGCTGTTGCTCTGCTGATTCTTATGCCTCTTCCATAATTTCACAGTAAATCAAGTTGCAACATATGTGTTCATTCTTAATGTATGTTTAGTTGAAGCATCAAGGCAAATAGATTTAGAATTCTCACTCTTCCTTACATGATTAACAACGATTAAGGATAAGACCAAAAGACCATTCTGAAGGTGTATCATAGAGACCTTGTAGAATCATGCACAGTGGAAGTGTTCTATCGTGTTTGCATTAGAGAGTATAACAACACTGAATTGGGAATGATCAGTACTTGAATATAAACTGAACAAAAACTAACACTGAATGGGGCAAAGAACATTTTTTAAAAAGTGTAATATCTCAAGTCTCTTAATGTGAATAGTATGGAGCTTCCGATATTGTGAATCTTTTATGTGGCCTCCACTGTAATGCAGGGTATATGCCTGTTTGGCCATGTAGCTGTGTAAGAATATTCTTTTGTTCCTGTCATAGTAACTGGATTTTAGATCAATTCTGGACCAATGTTGGAAGTCAGCTGTCAACTTCCATTAGTTTAATCTAAATAATAAAACAAGTAGACACTTGGAACAGTACAAGTAGATACAAATGAAATTGTCACCCTTTGCCCTTCATTTTTCAGATCTAATACAAAGCTCTTAGTTCTTGCATTTATGTTTATTGATATTGATCGACATAGTTAGTTTTGATGTAACAAAAACTGATTTTGTTTTATTGGATGATAAATTCATATGAGTGGCCAAAATTTTGCAGCAAAATTAATCATCCTATTATTCATCATATCACTGTAGTGATTAAAAATAAAAGCTTTGGGCAGTATACAGGCTGAAGTCAGCTATTTATACATAGAACAGGACCAAGCAACTGGAATTCAAGCTTCCCTACTCCATTCGCTGAATTTAGAGATACCATTACACCTCAGACACGACCTGGAGTGACCATCTCTAGCCATGAAAGAGGGAAGTTCAGTCTCTATGCCACTTCAGTACTTAGCTCTTTTGTCAAGGCTGTCAACAAGTGTGGCACCTGGGGAATAGATCATAATCCCTAGTCAAATTACTGCTCCCAAATTCTACTTTATTCAGTTTTTTTTCATCTGTCTGTCTCAGTATCTAAAATTAAAATAGAACATATGTAAGCACTGGTGTCTACTTTTAGGTATACAGATAGAATTTCCATATTATTGTGCATAAAACTAAGCACAAGTTGTATTTCTTCTGCAATACATACATAAAGCTAACTAACTAGAAACAATAGGAAAGGAAAAGGAAAGATTTGAAATAGGGATTGTATTTTGTTGTTCACCTTCCTCACTAATAGATATCTATAACTTCATTTAGCAAATGATAACCAAATGCTTTTCAGCCTGAATCAGAGCATTTCTGAAATAGTGTAGGTTTTAGTTTAATAGTGACATTTCAACGGAATCCCTGGAGAAGAGTGCATTTATCACAGGACAAAATATTTTTAAGTACACTCAATTGTGTATGTAATAAATCTAATTACCTTTGTGAGTTGAATATATTTCAAGGGTTTTTATGTTCTCGTTCTCTCAATGCTGTCATAAAAAAACAGCAACTCATAGAACCAATATATTTTAAAAGATCTACAATATCACAGTCTGCTGATTGTTGTGTCAGTGCCTGTTGCTCAAATACATGTGAACAGTATTTTCAATACATATTTGTATATTCCTACTTTGGCATCCTTCTATAATGTTTATTGTCTATATTATTGCCCTCTAAGTAGATCTGCTTATTATAGTGAAATACCATAAGTGTTCTGGTCTGTTTTTACAGAAGCGGGTGGTAAGAAGCTGCGGAGCACTGTCCAGAGAAGCACAGAAACTGGGCTAGCTGTGGAAATGAGAAACTGGATGACACGTCAGGCCAGCCGGGAATCTACAGATGGCAGCATGAACAGCTACAGTTCTGAGGGAAAGTGAGTAAAATTGACTGGTTATGATGTTCTTGTCTTATGTTTCTCCACGAAACTAGTCCTATAAAAAACCAGGAGTTGAATCCTAAAGTCCCTACTCGGGGCAGAACTCCCATTTAAACAGTTTGCTTGAGGGAGGTTTTTCAAATAAAACCAATGGCTAAAATGATCTGTATATGGAGGGTTTCCTACTGCCTATGTTACAGTTGTTAGTATCACTTTTGCAGCACCATCACCAAGACCTGCAGAGAGTTCTCAATGTGTCTAGGATCTGAGTGTACAGGTTGGGAGGAATACAAATGGGTGTACTAAGTGCATTGTACCTCTTGTAACCTGGTGGAGAATCTGCCATCAGGACTTTTCCTATTCTGTGAAACCTACTTCAGGCAGAGGACCTCTAGCAGATCTCCCATGATCCATAAGTTCTATAATCTGAATCTACTTCTTTTTCCAAATACCCCTGCCTATGCTGACACAACCTGTTAGAAAGTCGTCAAGGTGACCCTCTGTGTGTTTTTGCGTGGGCAAGAGTAAAGATTTGGCCCTATGTTTTTAACTTCCTGCACTATGCTTTTTCAAGAGGGCCTAAGTTAAATAATTCTTTAAATAAAATCTGCACAAATAGTATACACAAATGTCTCACAAAGTATAGTTTTTACTAATGTGATGTATTCTACCAAGAAATATACTCTACAGAGCTTGTTGTATCAAAGTACATAATTTTTATGTGGCTAGAGCTGTGAAAATAATGTGTAATGGATAATTAATTTGATTCGTTTTGCCTCTTTTTCTGTTCATAAATCATTCCCAGAAAGATCGTGTCAAAAGTATTAGTTATTAACCAGATAATTTCTGAGACTAATTTTTGGTCTGTAGTTGTCCACAGGCAAATTTTAATATATGAAATTTGAGTTCTTTTGTTTAATTATATAAGCCTTATAGTTCATTTCTCTTCTCTGATTAGCTAAGTGTAATTCTTAGAAGCGTTTTCTGGTGCAAATACACACGCATGTGATTCTGAAATTTGTTTCTATGAATATCTGCATGCTCAATTAAAGTTCACTATTTCACCAAACATTTCTGCCATTACTGGCATTCATTTGGTTGAGTATTTGTAGAGACCAAACACAGTCAAAGTGAGTTCACTTAAAAATGTAAACAAATATTTGCTAAAAACTTTACTTCAATGCAACTGTTCTCATGCTTCAGGTCAAATATGTGCTTAAATACCTTGTGGAATCCAGGCCCTTATTAATACCGCAGGAATCGACAATATCTTTGATGCAACAAAAAAGGAGCAAGATGGAGAAATGTCATAATGGGAGGAAAGAACATGGGAATTAGATCATCCTAATCAACTGTCTTCTGGAGCCTGAGTTACTATTGGTTGGGGTTGTTAAAAAGAGCTTGCAATTGGTAATTTAAACTGTTCTGTTTCCTTTGTTTCCTTAGTCTGATTTTCCCAGGTGTGCGGTTGGCCTCTGACAGTCAGTTCAGTGATTTTCTGGATGGACTTGGCCCTGCGCAGCTAGTAGGACGCCAAACACTGGCGACGCCATCTATGGGTAAGAATTCATGTCTTGCAGTTTCAGCATAATCTTTATGGTCTAGTCATTAAAGAACAGTACTAGGAGTCAAGAGAGCTGAGTTCTAGTTCTGGCCATGCCATGGACTTATTGTATGATCTTGAACAAGTCACCAAGAGCCAAATTTTCAAAAGTGTCTTCTAACTATCGGTACCTCATCTTCAGATGAAATTGGTGATTGTTGTGAATGCTCAACAGCTCTGAAATCAGGACCTAGGTGACTAAAGTTGCTTATTGAAGTATTCAGACACTCAAAACTAGAGGGCCGGTTTTGAAAATTTGGTCCTTAATCTCTCTGTACCTAAGCTTCCCATCTGTAAAATGGGGATATTACTTACCCACTGGTATGAGGAGCTGGAGATTGTCAAGTGAAAAGTGCTATTTAAATGCAAAAACGTGTAGTTGTTTGTATAATCTTTAAATGTACAAACATCTTTTGATGCATATTTTTTTAAACTAGAAGCATGATGGAAATAGTTTTCAACAGCTTTACAAATGTATTTTAATGGCTCTCTTAGTGACTCTTAGCTCACTGAAGTGTATGTAAAGGAAAAAAGAAATTTAATGTAGATTAGGGGAGAGAAACCAAGGTGAGAATATTATCTGTAGTGGGTTTTGTACTGTACAGGACCTCAAATAGCAGTGGGAAAAAAACTTTAAAAAGTATCTATTATAGTTAATTCCTTATTGACTTTGTTGGTGAAAGAAACAAGATGTCATATATTAATTCTATATCATGTCACTAGTTTTAAATATGATTGGATGTTCTTGAATTGCAATGTCTCAACATTTTCCTCTCCCAGGTGATATCCAGATAGGAATGATGGACAAAAAAGGACAGTTGGAGGTAGAAATAATACGAGCCCGTGGCCTTGTTGTAAAACCAGGTTCAAAGACACTGCCAGGTAAGAAAAGAACAACATACTTATGTGAATAGGAATACCTTGCTAACACACTAAATTCTGTCTGCAGAAAAATTTCTGAGGCTTCACTGTTCAAGTTGAGTGAAATCTATTAACAGATAGCTAATAGCAGTGGGTTATAGCATTTGTTGTACGTTGAAAAGTAAAAATATACTGACTCGGTATGAAAGCCTACATGTACATGTAAAGATTTCATTTCAACCCCAACGTCAGGAGTAAATGTTAACAGCGAATGTCTTTGGTGGTGCTGTGCTCTGGGCTCTCATTGAAAGACAACAGCTATTTTAATGACAACAAATGCCTGCTTGGCTATGGGGAAGGGAAAGGAAGCATGTGTTGAAGATGTGACATAAGTAATTTAAAGGGAGAGGAGGAAGTTAACAAAATGCTTGGAATAGATACATAACTTAGAAAGAAGACAGGTAACTGATGTTTATTTTCTTCTCTTTTTACAATATATTGTCCTACTATGTTAGTATACAGTGTTGAATGAAGGGGAGAAAACAGTGACATGTTTAGCAAGTTCTTTTGTCAAAATAGAAATCAGTTTAGAATCTTTCTTTCCGCAGCTTTTTGTCTTGCAGATTACTTGAGAGCATAAAATATTTGAGGCTTGATCCAAAGCCCGTTGAAGTCTGTGTCCTTTATTTACTTAATGGGCTGTGGATCAGACCCTAGTTTTGTGGCACATACTGTTCATTGAAGAAATATTTGATTTTTTTTCAGTTCAAAAACTGAATTGATTCATAAAATAGACAATACCAAAAGAGAGAAATATAGAGAAGGTCTGTAATCTGATATACATGAATATGATACGTAAGGATAAAGGTTCATAGTTACTGAATACTGTATTCGAGCACTTGTTTAAGGTATTTATCTACTAAATGACGGGACTCAGCAAATGGTGATAGAACACCGCAGCTAGGTTGCAAATCTGGATTAGCCTTTCACTTACTTTTTTTCATTTTCTTCCCCTCTAAGCACCATATGTAAAAGTGTATCTGTTAGAAAATGGAGCCTGCATAGCCAAAAAGAAAACAAAGGTAGCAAGAAAAACACTTGAACCTCTTTATCAGCAACTTTTGTCATTTGAAGAAAGCCCCCAAGGAAAAGTTTTACAGGTAATTTAAATCAATATTCTTGTCTATCTGAAAACGTTTCACTTGTACAATTCTCACTGAATGAACCCAAGACTTCCTTCCATGCCTCATTCTACAAGTCCTGTTATTTCAAAGCCTTGCTGAGCAGATGGTGACCAGAGCAATGCCGTATGCTCTATTGATGATTAACCAGTAAGAGGTGCTGCATGAACACTGATTAGTACATGCAGGCAAATGAGAACCGGCACAGGGTTGGATTTAATTGTAAGGCCACAACTTCAGTACCCAGGTGGGGTGTTATCTGCCCCATCTTCCTGTACTAGGCCTTTAACTGGGTCCAGTATGGGGTTTCCAGGGCTCCTATCAGATATTCCTTAACATAGGGTAGACTTTCCACAGCTTACCCCTATGATTCAGCTCACTTTGCTGAATCATCTCATCTTCCCCACTTGTAAAGAAGACAGAAGGTACCAAAAAGGGACCTCAGTCTGCAAAGACTTCAGATCTCCCTTTTTCCCGTAGGTCTGAGATCCACCAGCAAAATCCCAGTTCTCTGGTTTCTGATCATTGGCCCTTTTGGCCTTTTATCTGCATTGTACAGCGATTGCAAGTTGTGATGAAATAAGCATTCATACCGATTCCTGATGTTAAATTCCAAACTCCTGTTTCTGTGTAACCGGACTGTGTCTCCATGATGCTACCAGGAAATTGAAAAAAATCTAATAAGCCTCAGCCAGTTTGACACCGATGGGGAAAAAAATCCTTCCTGACCCTCTAAACCAGTTCCATGGCACCCTAGAAACACAGTTCCTGTATTATATAACAACTGGGAGGGAGGGTGGGTTCAGCTAAAATGGAGCAAGAGGCTCAGGAAACCCTGGACCCTTGTTGAGATTAATGATTGTGCTCAGGGAGAGGAGGGGTCTAGCCCTGGGTATATTCCCCCTTTCATTCCAAAGCTGTCAAGCACTTTGTGGATTCAGTCAAGTCTCCCATCCATTAAACTGTGTGGGTAGTATTTGTACAGTCATATTGTGTCTGTAATATATGGGCTCCATTTCACACTGGGCCTCAATCTTTTAGTTCTTATTTAACATGATTAAATAGGTTTACAGCCCACGGGACTTCTATGGCTGCACCACTATAGCAGAACCAGGGCTAGCCCACGCCAAAAGTCAAATAGGCCATTTTTCTTTAGGATTGTTGGTTTGTGAATAGGTAACTGGTTACATCTGAGGAATTGATTGCATCAGATCACAGCTTTCATATTTGTTGCTGAAACGTCTCTATCTTGTTTCCTTTACCAACAGATAATTGTTTGGGGAGACTATGGACGTATGGATCACAAATCTTTTATGGGAGTGGCACAGATACTTTTAGATGAACTGGACCTGTCAAATATGGTGATTGGATGGTTCAAACTTTTCCCCCCTTCCTCCTTAGTAGATCCAACTTTGGCTCCTCTGACTAGAAGAGCTTCCCAGTCATCTCTTGAAAGTTCAACAGGACCTTCTTATGCTCGCTCATAGCAGCTGTGAAACTGTTGTCATAGCAACCAGCGTTACAAAAAAAAAAATTACAGGTCGCAAACCCTGGTAACACTGCATGCTTAATGTTGTGTCTTCTGAGCCTGTTTCTAGGGCTACCAAGCGATCCTGTGTTCTCAGAGGAAGTTGCACACATTGTGCACTAAGGAAGGCCCTCAGGTGAAAGAGTGGAGCTGTAAAGAACTAACAGGTTTGGAGTTCAGTGACACTTAAGTTTTGGTCCAATCTGAAGCCATGGATTAAACTAAAAGATCAATGTGTTTCATGCAACAAAAGTCCTTTTCAATGGCATATCTATTTTGTTGCTCCCTTTTAACTGCCCCCTAAAGCCTCATTATGCCACAGAAATGGAGCTACCCCTCTTCCTCCATGAAGCCATGTTACAAGTCAATGGAACAGTAGACATCGGAAGAACAGAAGAATGTAAGATCATCAAAAAAGAAAAGTCAGCTGTCATATGGAACAAAGACTAGAGAAAACTCTTCGTACTAGAATGCTTTAAAAGTTGTAGGGCAGGCTTCATAACTCCAGCTATCGCTACAGTGAAACCCCAGATATGATGGGCTCTCTGAAAAATAAAATTCTTTGGATATACTGTACTGTATGAAATTAAAGAAACTTTTTGCATGGACACAGATTTAGCTGAACACTTAAATTATTTTCTTGGGGCTGCAACTTGCAAAAAAAAAAGAATAAATCAGCCATTTTCAACAATTTATATTATTTTTAAAAGTAAATTTCACTAGTGCATGGTTTTAAAGGGGAGAGAATGCAACAGGGTGATACAAAGACACCACGTTTATCATTCTTTAAACCAATCATGATCTGTGTTTTTGCAGACATATATTAAAAATAAAAGATGATAATTTCTAGCTAATATTTAAAATTCTGTTTGTGACAAGAAATAAGTGTAATATATTAAATTTATTTAAATGTAAAAGGTACAAGCCTTGTAAAGTTCAACATATGTGCAAATTGTACACTTCTTCCTCCTTTCTCTCTCTTCTGAATCTTCCTTTGGCTCTTTTCCCCCCTTATTTTCCAGAATGATCCATTATATCCTAAAACTGCTACCTTTTGACTTATTGCTTTCTTATGCCCCATATTTGGTTCAGGGTTGCAGATTGTTTTGCATTTCTGAATTCTTGGACAAAAATATTGTTTAAGAGCTTACTTTTTTCAAGCATGTTGAAAAGGATTTTGCAACATGGCTTGGGAGTTCATTAAAGTAATTCAGCATGTATTTGATAAAGAAGATATTTGAACTTTTTGCAATTAATTGTACAGTGCATGGTAACTTATTTTCATTTTTTTCCTCACCTTCAAATTGAATTCTACAGCAAAATACTGGAATCATGTGGCCATTGTAAGATGTCTTCAATAAATTTGTTTTCAACACCACCATCATTCATTCAAGGGTTGAACTATAATTTCTTGAAGGTCTTGGAGAGAGGGGGGAAAAAAAATGAACCAAATGTTTGATTTTTAGGAACTAAATTTCAGCAGTTTCATTTGCACTCAGCCAAACAAATTGCTACATATTTAGAGTCATAATAACCAACAAAGATTATTAATTCTTCATAATTCTTCTGCTGTAAAGTTCGGTTTTTCATGGTCTATATTTGTGATGGCAACAATGTAATTAGTGAACATCGGTCTGCCATAAAAATGTCAAACTTTGATTTGTAATTGCCTTAAAGATAATAGAACATGTACCATCGAACAGTTATTTGACACCGTCACCACAAGCCTAAATGCAAAGTCAACAGATGATAAAACACCCGTCTCCATGTAGTAGGCATTTATTACCATTAGGTGGTGCTGGAAGTCTAGATCACTCATTTACTTCTCATATTTAAAGGGAAGGTAACTAGCTTACATTTAATGATAAACTCTCTCTTTTTCTGGGTCTTTATATACCTTTAATACATAATTATTCTTCAATGGTGAAAACTTGCAATAATTTTTGAAGTATACATTGCATTTAACTTTAAATTAAGGCCATGCACACAGAATTATTCTGATTTTGTTTGAAAACCTATTAATAGTGCCCATCAGAAAACTGTCCATGTTTCATAAAAGTAACAAACAGTATCACTTTATATGCCTTTTCCTTTGTGGTGCAATATGATACACATCAAGACTGTGTCTTGTCATTCTGAGATTATATGATGGATCAATGTTAAGTTAATGAACAGACAGTTAAAACTATATTTATTGAAATAATTTTAGACACCTGTGTACCAGCAACAGATAAATGCTAAAGACATACAGTCTATGATATCCCCTAGAATTTAAAAAAAAAAAAACCTGTTTTCCTAATACTATCAAATGCAGTCACACATTCTTTTATGCATATTCCTCTATAAATTTCTAATTTTGAAAAGGAGGACATGACCATATGGAAGGATTGTACATACTTGCATTATGCAGTATTTATTTTAAATTTTTTTTTTTTTAATTTTCACACATCTGCAACTCTACTTAGGATTTAGTCATGTAAATAGCACTATTCCAGTGATCACTGCTGTCTTGTACATAGTACGTTTTAAAAGTTAAAGGGAATTACAGTTGGGGGGAAAAGGGCAGATTAGGCCTGTAATGACCACCAACTAATGTAAATCAAATTCATTCTGGTGATGGTATTTAACACTTTAAATAAAACATTTTCTTTACAGAATTGGTATGTGATGCTTTGTTTCTTTACTAAGTGGGATGACTTGCACCATTCTTTAAAAGAAGTTGTGATCTTCATAGAGCATCACAAGAAAACAAAAGAATAATGTAGTTTTTATTTTCAGAACAATGATGTAAATGAAATACTATCCTTAATACTGCAGCAATATGGCAGCGCTCTCATTGAAGAAAACCTCTATTTCTGGCAGTCGTACTGTCATATTACACTGTCAAAAATTAAACTTCTAAGGACAACATTCTGCTTCATCCCTAAATGCAGCAGAAAACAACCCAGTTTCACAGCATGGGATGAGGCAACACAGGTCAACCTGGCACGAGCCCCATACACCCTCTGTGCCACATCACAGGCTCTGAGTGGCAGCGTGCAGTAGTGTGAGAAATGGGAGAAGAGTGTTGCCAGTGCTTCCTTAGGTATGTAGATCTATTGGCCAAAATCTTCTGAAAAGGGGAAGCATAGAGCTGAGCTGGACAGTACTGCAGCCCAGAGCCTGCAGTAGCAACACTGGAGCAGCGCTGAGTGTGGTCTGGCTGTGGAGAGAGGAGGTCTCTTCCTGGAGCCCTTTACAGAACCATAGAACAAAGGCTTTTTGTTCAGGCTTTGGCCAAAATTCAAGGTTTTTTTCCTCTAACACGCTCTGTACTGTATCTGCTACTTTTCACTAATGAATGACTAAAGGGAGAGTCAATATAGCAGTAAAGAATCCATCCAGCTTTGAGGTCATGAATGCCTAGCAAAGATTGTTTAGTGGGAACTGAATGATGTTGCACTTTACTGGACACTACACTATGTAGGTATAAATACCAATGAAATCTTTATGAACTTATACATTAATTTCCAGGCTACATCTCTTGAAGTGTGAGCACTACATTAAGAATATATATTGTTATGCCGGAGGGTGTTGGAAACTGCCAGCAAGCGTGTGATTTATGGGCAATCACAGACCTTGCCGAAGCTGATGCATGTGCTTGCCACCCTTTGTTCTGGCTAAATGAAAAAAAAAAAGCAATTAAGCTCCTTTAATAGGTAAGATGGCTGAAATAATAGAAGCCCAAATCAGAGGCTGCATGGAAGGCCTGAGCACAGACTAACTCAAGGAGCATAAGAGGGGTTTCCCTGTGAACTGATTGCAATGCAGGGGGCTAAGGCATTCCTTGGATTGCAGTTGCGTGTGTCTGTATCAGAAGCAGAATGCCAGGAGAAAGCAAGAGAAAGACTGGTGAACGTGGCTCGGAGAGGAAGCCGAGAGAGCTGCTTTTAGGTAGAGTGCTGGTGGGAAAGTCAGGCTTGGATTTGTGAGCAAATAAACTGCCTCCTGTTGTTTGTGCCTATGTTTTCAGTGAAACAGGAACTTGCATTAATTCTTTTTAAATAAGCAGGACTGCACCATGGAACCACCTGACTGTCTTCAGTTTCTCCACCTAACAATTGCAAGGCCCTGAATATCGCCTAACCGCTCAGACCAAAAGAGGCATCAATATGGAACCACTTGTCTATATGCCACATGGTCACAGCATTTGATTTGGGGGGGAAGGGGTGTCCACTGGCTCTCTTTTCCCCGGTGGCCTTTCCCATTCCCCTCCTCCATCTTACCATTAAACAAAACCAAACCATATATCACCATCTTAATCCTAACAATCCAGCTAATGGGGTTGGCATGTGACACTCTCTTACAAACACTGGGCCACCTGCCATGTGCTTTGCATGATTAGATTGTGTGCAAAGCACTTAGCATTTACACTGCACTGTCCTGCAATGTCACATTATTTATGTGTCTATTCTATTACATGTATATGTACTACAGCTTTAAATGCATTCTTATAGCAATCAGGACAATTAAGTAGCATGAAAATGCTAAAGAATAGTACATCCCCCTCTCGGCCAACGGAGCCCTACCATTGTCACCAAATCAGTCACAGAGTTGTTCACACTTGTATACTTTAAAATTAAGTTAAAATGCATTTTTATAGAAAATAAATCATGCAACAGTGAAAGAGAATGAAGTTTAAACTGGCATAAAAGTAAGGAAAACTTTAGATTTCCTAGATTCCTTGGGAATTTCTGAAAATTCAGTTAAGGGAGCCTACATAAGTGGCATGTTTGTCCGTGATTCTGACCAGCAACTCTGTATTTCTAATGCTCCAATCACCAAAATAACTAGATACCAAGCACGATTAAAAATCTTGCACATTCATCTAAGTGTGACCATCTTCCCTGGCCTTTCCTTAGTGAGGGTTATAAACAGGCCTTCTTTAGGGAGAGATTGCTAAGGAAGGAAGAAGGTGCATATATTTTGCCATGCAAGAGATATCCCACATTTAGTAACTATTAATAGAGTAGAGTGAAGGAGCCATGATCTTGTCAGCAATTGCCTACATAGTTTAAACATCCTTCAGCTGAAGAAGTCCTATCAGAACTGCCTGCATCATTATTAACTTTAATGGCCTCAACTAGTAACCGATTGACTGATGAGGAAAGGGGCCGGTGGCAAGGCTACCATTGGGAATCACTGAACCACTGCCCCCTCCCTGAGTCCAGCCACACACACAAAGGGAAAGTAAAGCATGATCAAGTAAATGTACCTTCACTCAGCTCCATTAATTTACCCATGTCGAGTTTGCCAGTGAAAGCTCTGGGCAAGTCAGTGTGTCCTTATGTGTATTTGGCATTTTACTAAGTTACAAAGACAATTGGACTTTAGGGAGGGCACCTGCAGTGCTGTAAAAAGCCCTGTAATCATAACAGAGGACTAAGGAGGCACAGTCAGAAGTGCCTGTCCTTAACAGCATCTGCAACTAAAGTTGAGTTATAGAGTTTGACCTAACATTTTCTTAGCACTGCTACTGGTGATGTGCTGAGGATGAAATGGGTAGATGAAGGAGCCAGAGATACTAGGTTCAGCGATACCCATTAGGATGACGCTCCAAGGAGGGTTAAACTTGGAGATGACAGAAGCAGATTCATCTAAACATCTTTTGGTAAATGCACAGGCACTTTCATGGACTGGAAGAAATGATTCATTCAAATGCTGCTGCTCCATCTTCAACGCTTAGCCAGCCAGACAGCTGTCGCAATCATTCGCCATTTGGTGCATTCCTGCACAACTGCAAAGGCTTGACAGCCTGAGAGTCCAACATTGGAACAGACTTGATGAACCCATGTAATGGAGGGAGGGGTCTGCCTATGGGCCGCCTCCACCCTTCGGTTGGTGGAATTTTATCCTGGATGTTACAAACCACCCGGAGAGTGGCGTTCACTCGTTTGTCTTGTGGCATCTTTGCAACATGTCCGAAAAGTATAAGGCACCTCCTGTGGACAATGGCACAAGTAGTCTACAAACCCAAACAACCATAAACAGCTGCATTACAGATGAAGTCATTCCACTTTATGCCCAATATACAACGTTGCCATTTTGTGTGGAAAGCCTTCCAGCTTTGTCCAGTCTGCGCAGCATAGTGGCCATGTTTCACAGCCGTACAACAGTAAGGGGAGGATACAGCTCGAATAAATCCTGAACTTGGTTGTCATACTAAGATGATGTTAATTCCATATCCATTGTAAACAGTGATGCCAATCTGATGGAGAACCTCCATGTGAGACTTGGAGGAGCTGCTAAGTATAGAACCCAGATAGCAAAAGCTGTAAACTGATTTGACAGTTTCATTTTGAACATCCCAAAGCCTTCCTTATAGCACCACTGCCTGAGCCATCTGTTGATGATCATAATCGTGTCAGCTTCCTTCTCCAGGTAGAATCTAACTGAAGATCAGAGCCTTCATGTCTTTAAGTGTCTTCCCGAGCCTGGCATAGTCTCCCTTGATGTGTTCCAGTGAGAATCTAGCTGTGTCATTTGTTCCCACATGAAGGATGATCAGATCCACATCTCGTATCTTAGCTCCCAGCAGACAGCACACCCTTCTGTTCTGTGGATCAGCCCTGGTGACAGGCCTGTCTGCTCTTCTTAGTAGGAAGTCACCAGTCATATAGACCTTCTTCCTGGTGATGGTATGATTCTCCAGTCTTCCTCCTGTTCTTTCTGGCTGCAAGTCCTTTTGTCCTCTTTTGAAATCTTCTGCAAATCATCCTCCATCCTCCTGGGGCTCCAAAATCTGTCTATCTCCATTGACTCTTCCTGTAGGACTAGCCGCTTTTTTCTTCTTTCTTCTGTTACAGCCTTCTGTGCCCCTCAGGGCCATCTTTACCCATATGCAAAGTACGCAGCTACGTAGGGCACCAGGAAATTGGCACCAAATTTCCTGGTGCCCTGCGCAGCTGCATGCCACTCCGCTCCTTTCCCAGCCCTGCCCCCACTCCACCCCTTCCCCAAAGCCCCCTCTCCTGCTCCGCCCCACCCCGCCCCACCCCCACTCTCCTGAGGACTGCAGCAGGGCTGGACCTGCACTTACTGGCGGCGGGAAGTGCAGTGGCCCAGCCCCAGCCGTGACACCGGTGAGTGTTGGGGGGTCGCTCCCATCTCCCCCCAGAGGCCTGGGGCCAGCCCACATCCCCTCCATGGAGGCCTGCCCCCCCATGGTGCAGGGGCTGTATAGGGCCCCAGAATACCTAGGGACAGCCCTGGTGCCCCTTCTGCATTTTTCAATTCAGGAAACCTGCTCCTGAGCTCTGTTCATCCTTCAATAGCCAGTGTCTTCCTCTGCCTGGTTTTCATAGTCACATGCTTCCACTGGTCACATTCCTCAGCGAGCAGTCTCCCCTCACAATTCTCCAGTCCAACTTACATTTGTGCATCTTGACTTTTACCTTCAGCCTCCTCTTGCCAGCCCTCCATCATCATTATCTGCTCAAATCCCCTTTGAAACTCAACCATAGTTTCCACCTGCATCTCCAAACCTCAGCTCTTCTCATCCATCAGCTATACCAGGTGGCACTTCATACAAAGTTCTTTTTGGTACCTGCTCCAGGATACTGTACATCCTACAACTTCCACATTCAGTCATTTTCATTGCATCTTCCATTGCTTGGGTTGCTACCACTACTTCCTCTGTATCTGTCATAGCATTCCTCCCTAAAGTCCTGCCAAGGAAAACAAAAAACCCAAACAAAACCACAATACTACTCATCTCCTCCCCCAAACAAACTCCCACTCAGACACCTGTTTTCAGCTCTGTTTGCTGGATCCTGCGCTACTGCTTGCTTTGCAAGCCTTTATAGGCCCCCAGTCAGGGAAGCCCTGCCCCCTAATCAGGGCTCTCCTGTGATCTCCAAATCTATCAATACATGGCATGTTTTCTAATCATTATCATAGCTCTTCTCTGAGCCCTCTCCAATTTATCAAAATTCTCGAACTGTGGGTGCCAGAATTGGACACAGTATTTCAGCAGCAGTCACACCAGTGCCAAATAAATAGGTAGAATAACGTCCCTGCACCTACTCAAGATTCCCCTGTTTATGCATCCCAGGATCACATTAGCCCTTTTGGCTTTGCACTAGAAGTTCATGGTCAGTTGATTGGCGACAATGATCCCCAAATCTTTTTTCAGCATCACTGGTTCCCAGGATAGAGACCCCACATCTTATAAGTATGGTCTATATTCTCTGTTCCTAGATGTATACACATATTTCATCATATTAAAATACATATTGTTTGCTTATGCCCAACTGATCTATTTCACTCTTTATCAGTGACCTGTCCTCTTCACTATTAACACTTCCCACCCTGAACCCATCCCCAATTTTTGTGTCAAATGCAAACTTTATCAGTAGTGATGTTATGTCTGCCATCCAGGACATTGTTAAAAATGTTAAAAAGCATAGGGCCAAGACCCAATCCCTGCAGGATTCCACTAGAAATACAGCCCCTTTATGCTGATTCCCCGTTTTTTAGACCTAACAGTTCACCAGCATTTAATCCACTTAATGTGGGCATGTTAATTGTATAAGCATTCTAGCTTTTTAAACAAAAATGTCATGTGATACCAAATCAAATGCCTTTCAGAAGTTTATTACATCAACATCTCACCTGTATCACCAGTATCAGGGACCCATTGTGCTGGACACAGTAAAAACATAATATGGAAGACAGTCACTGCCCAAAGAGCTTACAAGCTAAATAAGCATTAGAAGTGACAGGTGGGATGAAATACAATAGAAGGTGGAAAGTGAGAAGACAATCCTGCTCCAGTGGAGTTTTGTCGTGGATTTAAATGGGAATAAAGATCAGGGTCTTACTCTTCATGTGGTCTAGCTTTAACACAAACATGAGCTATGTTATTGGTGGTCTCAGTTTAACAGTTCATGCTGACAGTATTGGAAGATATGAGGGCAGTGCTGCTGTGTTAATACATCTCTACCCTGATATAACATGTGTTTGCATACAATGCGGTAAAGCTCCAACACGCTGCTCTGAGCAGCATGTTAAGGGTGCCGGGCTGGGCCGGGGCCGAGGGATTGGATAAGGGGCAGAGGGTCTCAGGGGCAGTCAGGGGCTTCCCCCCCACAAGGTCTGGGAGGCAGGAACTGTGGGGGGGCACTTTTGGGGGCTCCGAAGTCCCAGAGTAGCCTGGGGGATTAGTGAGGGGCTGGGAGCAGCCTGCTCCATTTCCCTTGCCCCGGCCCTAGCCATGTCACTCGGAGGAGAGGGCTTGGGGGAAGGGATCCCCCCACATTCACCGGCAGCGGCGGAAGCAGAGCAGCCCGGCCTCAGCCCCTCCAGCCAGAGTGGGCGGAGCCGGGAAGCTCTGATCCCGCCCCTCAGAGGGACAGGCGGTGACCCGGAAGTAGAAAGGTGCGACCCAGAAGTATAAAGGCGGGCCCTCAGCGCTCACTTGAGGACCAGCGGCCAGGGAGGCCAGATGTAGCAGCCCAGCCCGTGACTGGGAAAACCTCATGCCCCCAGGTCCACGTCAGCTATCCAGGGAAGTTACCGGACCTGTCTTGCGCCAGCTATCCAGGGGAGTTACCAGGCTGGCCGCTTGTCCGCTGCCCTGAAGAACCCATGGTGCTGGACCCCCGGAGAACACTGCTGGGACCCAGCTACCAGAAGGAGGGGAATTAGGAAGTAGCCTGGGGGCAGCTGACCCTAGTCTGGCTGTAACTCTGCCAGAACCCCTGTCAGTGTGTTGCGGCCAGGATCCCCACTGATCATCTTTATTCCCATTTAAATCCACGACAAAACTCCACTGGAGCAGGATTGTCTTCTCACTTTCCACCTTCTATTGTATTTCATCCCACCTGTCACTTCTAATGCTTATTTAGCGCTCACTCGAGGACCAGCGGCCAGGGAGGCCAGATGTAGCAGCCCAGCCCGTGACTGGGAAAACCTCATGCCCCCAGGACCACGCCAGCTATCCAGGGGAGTTACCGGACCTGTCTTGCGCCAGCTATCCAGGGGAGTTACCGGACCTGTCTTGCGCCAGCTATCCAGGGGAGTTACCAGGCTGGTTGCTTGTCCGCTGCCCTGAAGAACCCATGGTGCTGGACCCCCGGAGAACACTGCTGGGACAGACTAGGTCGGGCCCATCTTGTCCAGCATCCGTCTCCAGCAGTGACATGAGCCAGATGCTTCAGGGGAAGGTGTAAGAACCTCGCAGCAGGCAGATGAGGAATCATCAGCCCCCCAGAGCCCTGCCATGAACATCTCAGCCTGGTCTCGGAGTTAGAGCTTGGCTTAAACCTTCAAGCACAAGGTTTAATATTCCTTCCAAAATGCATTTGGAATTATGATACCTCTGGGTATTCTTGATAGCCATATAAATATTCAGTCCTTTTGAAGTTCTTGACTTCAGTGACTCGCTGTGGCAATAAGTTCCACAGTTTAATTACATGTTGTATGTAGGTGTAAAGGGGCTAAGCCAGGGCTCAACCCTCTCCGGGGCAGTGGGGAGCCACACCAGCTCGCTACACACAGTTAACTTTGGGGAATTTGTCCGGCCACCAGAGTCTCCCTCGGCAGCCCTTCCGGTAACTGGACTGGGCAAACATAGGTTCAGGCCCTGAGTCAGGGTGGGGCACCAAATAGTGAGTAGCTCAGGCCCTCCGGCAGGGGCTGAGCAACACAGCATGTGTGAATTAGCCCAGGCCTCTAAGGACCTGGAAGAGGAGGAGACTGCCACCCACCAGTTGCGTGGCAGGGGGGACGCAGGCCCTCCCACTGCCCTGCGTCCCAGCCCGGGGCCCTAGCAGCGGCCAACGACTCGCTTTTCATCCCACCTGTCACTTCTAATGCTTATTTAGCTTGTAAGCTCTTTGGGCAGTGACTGTCTTCCATATTACGTTTTTACTGTGTCCAGCACAATGGGTCCCTGATACTGGTGATACAGGTGAGATGTTGATGTAATAAACTTCTGAAAGGCATTTGATTTGGTATCGCATGACATTTTTGTTTAAAAAGCTAGAATGCTTATAGAACACTGCTGGGACAGACTAGGTCGGGCCCATCTTGTCCAGCATCCGTCTCCAGCAGTGGCATGAGCCAGATGCTTCAGGGGAAGGTGTAAGAACCTCGCGGCAGGCAGATGAGGAATCATCAGCCCCCCAGGCCGCTGCCATGAACGTCTCAGCCTGGTCTCAGAGCTTGGCTTAAACCTTCAAGCACAAGGTTTAATATTCCTTCCAAAATGCATTAAGAATTATGATACCTCTGGTATGGCTATCAAGAATACCCAGAGGTATCATAATTCCAAATGCATTTTGGAAGGAATATTAAACCTTGTGCTTGAAGGTTTAAGCCAAGCTCTAACTCTGAGACCAGGCTGAGACGTTCATGGCAGGGGCCTGGGGGGCTGATGATTCCTCATCTGCCTGCTGCGAGGTTCTTACACCTTCCCCTGAAGCATCTGGCTCATGCCACTGCTGGAGACGGATGCTGGACAAGATCGGCCCGACCTAGTCTGGCGCTGAGGAGCAGCGGAAACACCCCGTACCCTCCACAGTTCTAGCATTTCCTATGTTCTGACACGTTTTCCTTTATCCTAACACTGCAACTCTCCTTAATCTTGCCTCTGATCTGAACTCTAAGGATGCAAGACAATAAATACCATTCTGTTGAAAAGGCTGAACTCTTGAGTATCCAGCTGCCTACAGACCACTTCCCTCTGGAAAAACTTGCAATACATTTTTCTGTTTAGTAGCATATAATTTATTGATGACATAGCTGGCTTATCACTATTGACACAGTTTGAGCCCTTTGCAGATGAATGCTACTGTTCAAGAAAAACATAAAATAGGTTTTCGTAGTGAGAGGAATAAAATGTTAAAGGTGCAATGAACTGCCCAGACTGAAATGCCTTGCTGAAGAGTAGTCAGTAGTAATATTAAAGGGACAGTGTCAGCCTGGTTAGCCTGAACAATACTCAGATGAAGGCAAATTTCACTCACTGTCACTGGAGAATAGGTGCTTTTTTTAAAAAAAAAAAAAAAAAAAAAAAAAAAAAAAAAAAAAAAAGCATGGCCCAAAATTTCTCTATACTGGAAAAAAAGTTACCCATCCCTTAGTGAATTCTAATGGACACATTCCTCTGGGGATAAAGGAGCCAATGTTTGCCCTGAGGAATGACAAGGGGATTGATTTGTCCCTCAAAAAAATCCACAAATTCCCAGAGATATGCAGGGATCAATGGATAGTTCTGCAGAGACCCTGGGCCTTGTTGGGTCATTTCTGGTATCTCCTCCACTCTGATGTTTCCTTCTCTTGCCATGTCATTGCTTAAGGGCTGATCCAAAGTCCGTTAAGATAGTCAGAGTCTTTCCATTGATTTCAATGGTTTTGGATTAAGCTATTCTAACTGGTGCTATAGAGAAACCTAGTATAGCCAGACACACATCTGTCTGAACATCACCACCACCACAACGCTTACGGTACAGCACTGTCTCCAGCCTGATTTGTCAGACCTACAAAAAACAAACATGTTACCTCATCCAGCTCCCACCTTCTTGGTTTCCCTTTCTTTTTCAGAATCCAGGTCAAAACTCTCCTCTGTGGTTTCAAAAGCCTCCATGGGCTTTCTCCAGACTACCTTACAGTCTCAGTCTCTCTCCCTCCATCCATCCCCCATCACTCCCTTTGCTCATCTACAATCAGCCTTTGTCTGTGTCGTCACACAATTTTTCAAATATTGGTACAAGAGCTGTGTGCTCTGCAGCTCCTGCTAGCTGGAACACCTTATATCTCAGTAGGAATGGGACCTCGCAGTCTGAACTGAAATCTAGCTAGCGTATTTATATGATTGAGGTTATATATTGATATATGATTGAGGTTATATATATATATTATATATATGATTGAGGTTATATATATATTATATATATATTGAGGTTCAATAAGGATAAGTGCAGGGTCCTGCACTTAGGATGGAAGAATCCAATGCACCGCTACAGACTAGGGACCGAATGGCTCGGCAGCAGTTCTGCGGAAAAGGACCTAGGGGTGACAGTGGACGAGAAGCTGGATATGAGTCAGCAGTGTGCCCTTGTTGCCAAGAAGGCCAATGGCATTTTGGGATGTATAAGTAGGGGCATAGCGAGCAGATCGAGGGACGTGATCGTTCCCCTCTATTCGACACTGGTGAGGCCTCATCTGGAGTACTGTGTCCAGTTTTGGGCCCCACACTACAGGAAGGATATGGATAAATTGGAAAGAGTACAACGAAGGGCAACGAAAATGATTAGGGGTCTAGAGCACATGACTTATGAGGAGAGGCTGAGGGAGCTGGGATTGTTTAGTCTGCAGAAGAGAAGAATGAGGGGGGATTTGATAGCTGCTTTCAACTACCTGAAAGGGGGTTTCAAAGAGGATGGCTCTAGACTGTTCTCAATGGTAGCAGATGACAGAACGAGGAGTAATGGTCTCAAGTTGCAATGGGGGAGGTTTAGATTGGATATTAGGAAAAACTTTTTCACTAAGAGGGTGGTGAAACACTGGAATGCGTTACCTAGGGAGGTGGTAGAATCTCCTTCCTTAGAGGTTTTTAAGGTCAGGCTTGACAAAGCCCTAGCTGGGATGATTTAACTGGGACTTGGTCCTGCTTTGAGCAGGGGGTTGGACTAGATGACCTTCTGGGGTCCCTTCCAACCCTGATATTCTATGATTCTATGATTCTATGATCCACATCACTGTCTCACTGAATGCCTCACAATCTTTTCATGTATTTATGTTCACAACAGCCTTGTAATGTAGGGAGGCACTTAACCTACTTTACAAATGGGGAGTGAACCATAGAGACTAAGGCCATGTCTACATTTACTGGGGATCGATGCTGCTGCAATTAGAAAAGGAGGACTTGTGGCACCTTATAGGTTCCAAAAGTCCTCCTTTTTCTTTTTGCGGCTACAGACTAACATGGCTGCTACTCTGAAAGCTGCTGCAATTGATGCAGTGGGGGGTCAATTTAGTGGTGCTAGTGAAGACCCACGAAATTGATCACAAAGCACTCTCTGGTTGACTCCGGTAGTCCAGTTCCCCGAGAACAGTAAGGTAAATCAATGCAGTGCAGTGCATACACCACAGTAAGTCAAGCTAAGTTATGTCATCTCCACATATGTTATTCGCACAGCTGGAATAGCGTAACTTAGGCTGACTTAGCCCCGTAGTGTAGACGAGCACTAAAACTCACTCCAGGTCATCCTGGCTATTTGTGGCAGAACAGCAAATGAACCCAGGTCACGCAGCCCAGGCTAACATGCTAACCACTGAAACCACAGTGAATCACTGTTTGTAACGTGGCATGAGACAGCTCTTCCCCTAAAAGCTTACAGTGCAATTAGGCAAGACAAAGATTAGGAGGGAAAATAGAAGTGAAATAAGTTTTCCACAGTAACACGGGAGATGAGTGGTAGAGCCAGAAGTAGAACCCAGACATCATAGTTCCCAGTCCAATGCCCTGTCTGTTAGAGCACACAAGCTGCTCTCATCTTTTTTCTACCATGCCCAAATCTCATCATCATTTTTCTCCCTCTGCTTTCGATTGCTATTTTCATTTTGAAACCATATCATTTTATCTCCATGATACACTTTGGGTATGGCTGGTATGAAAGACATTCTCTGGAATAACCTTCTACTGCAGTTTTGCATCAGGAGTGAAGGACTTCTTACAGTTCTTCTCTTTTCAAGAAAGTCAGTCTGTGTGAGAAACAGCAATTCTGACACCTTGAGGATGGAAGAGGCAACACTTCTGAGCAGAGAAAGTTAGAAGCAAAACATGTATACTTATTAAAGGCTGATATATAGTTTAATTTAAATCATACGTGCATTTACACTTTTAAAATACACTTTTATTTTTCTATATGAATGAAGAACTCTTGACAAATAAAAAAAAATGTTTTACATGCAAACAAGAGGCTCAGTACAACTCATCTGAACAGAAAGATTTATAACACATGAGCTTATCCATCTGGCTAATATGGGTTCTGAGAGGAGTAGCTGGAGTTTATTTTGTTAACTCGTGAGAGGCTTATTACATTTCCTTAAAGGTTGTGTCCTATGCATGTGCATTTTTAATGCTTTGGTAATAGATCAACTCTAACAAATACAACAGGCTTTTGCATCCTCAAAAATGCCTCCTACAATTAACACATTTGGAATCACCTTTTCTCTGATTCTCACTTGGTTTAAAAAAATGAATTAAAACAGGCAGGCATCAGGATTTTGACCTCCCCTTCTTCACAACCAGTGAAACTTCCACCAGATGACAGCTAGGGCTCCTTCATGGCATCAGCAAGAGGAGGCTATCCAACTGTCAAACAAAAATGTTTTTAATCAGCCATAGGACACAGGGAAGAGGACTTGGGGGGCCCCTGTAGGAAGGATGGTTATGGGGGATGGAGAAGTCAAGCACCTCTGGTCTAAAAGTGCAAATGTAATAATACAACTTGGGGCTTATTTCTAAATAGTAACTGGGGGCTCTACTCCCATGCTCACAGATTTACATATATTTAATAGATATCCATAGTGGTCTGCTAGTGGCCTTGACCCTTTACTTGTATCTAGAGATTCCAGACTGGCATGGCAAATAAGGCTTGAGACTAAGGCCATGTCTTATATCAAACATAACAAAAAAAAACTGAAAAAAACACCCCGAGTGACATAAGTTTCGCTGGCATAAGTGGTAGTGTGCACAGTGCTATGTCAGTGGGGGAGCTTCTCCCATCAACATAGCTACTGCTGCTTATTGAGGTGTTTTTATTATGAGCAGCTACACGAGCAATCTTACAGTGGCGCAGCTGCATCGGTACAGCCATGGCCTAAAATACCACCACTTCTCCACATCCAGCTGTCTCAAAAACTGCAAGAGAGCTAGTTTAATTTCTAAGGACTACCAAGCAGATCCTATAGAAACATATACACACACAAATATAGGAGCGAGAGAGGCAAGTGTAACATACATACAGTATATATGCCTGGTTTTATACCTCATGCTGAACTTTAGGAGTGCTCAAGCCCTCACATGAGTTATGCTGACAGAATCATCTTTCCCTGAAAGGTCATACGCCCAAGCCTGGGTGCAACCCCAGTGCTGGACTCACTGATGCCCGGGAAAGTTCTGCTAGAGTAAACAATGCAGGGTGAGCCACAACATATTTATTTAGAAATAGATTAAACCATGAGTACCTTGTTCTGAAAGGCTGTAGACAAAAACTGTATAGCATGATATTGCTTGAGATACAGTATCATGGAATTAAACACTATCATGATACACATCTGCACACAGAGACAGGCCAAGTTAAGGCTGTGTAATCCAGCCTAATTTTGTAGAACGATAATATTTCATTATCGTAGTGTTGAGGGAGAAGCCGGGTAGGAATTGTGTCCCTGAGACAGAGAGCTTCCTGAGTTACTGTAGGTGGTACAGTTTACACACCGACCCTTGCTCACGATTGTGCCTGAAGGCACAGTCTAGAAAGCATCGTTGTTTACAGACAGTGGTCAGCACTAAAATGTCAACATTTCCTTCTATACCTTACCAAAGCTTAAATTCTCAATGATTATTTCCCAGATTCCTGCCCCCCATTAGGGCTCAGGGCTTTAACCCAGCTGGGGGTCGGGGGAGGGACGGGAGCACCGAGGCTTTAGCCCCACAGTGGGGGGACTCCAGGGCTTGGAGCTTTAGCCAGGCTTCCGCAGCTTTGAAAATATTTTTTACCAGAGCTCCACTCTGGTGGGCTCTGATTGAATTTAAGCCCTGTACATTACCAATCATTCCTCAGGTTCCCTCCCAAGATTTAAGTGGTGATGAACACAATCTATAAATACTTACACTGGGGAGGAAATTTCTGATGCCTCTTTAACCTAGCAGGAAAAAAAGGCATCACAAGCTCCAATGTCTGGAAGCTGAAGCTAGAATAATTCAGACTTGAAATGAGGCACACATTTTTAACAGTGAGGATAATGAGTCATTGGACCACTTTACTTAAGACCATGTTGGATTTTCCATCACCTGAAGTCTTTAAATCAGGATGGTCTGTCCACGTAAAGCCATAGTATAGTTCAATCAAAAGCCAGGAAGGGATGGGGGTTTAATGGCCTGTGTTATACAGGAGGTAAGACTTGATGATCTTAGTGGTACCTTCGAATCTATTAATCCATACTGAAAAGTGAAAAAGTACAGGAAATAACTACAGTATTCCAAACACCTTTGTGCATAGATATTGGTAAACAATGACCTTTTTAATTGTAATTTCTGTGTGTGTGTGATTGCACATATGTAAATATACACTATTTATAAAGCTGGTGGATTTGGCTGAAGTTCCCATATTTTCTGTCTCACCACCTTCCAAAATCAGCTCAAAACATCTTTCTTGCCTATTTTCTCTCTTCCTCTGCTGTTAGCTTTCATTTGAGCTGGTGAAATGTATTATTTAACTCTGCCATGTATTTTTTGTTTGAAAGACACTGTGTATAAGAAGGGGGTGGATCCTACAAACAGTCCCTTTGATTTCAACACAAGCTATGAATACAGAGAACTAGCATGAGCAGGCCCTGAAGTTGTGTTGTATTATTGAAATCAATTTAATGTATGTATCTGAGGAGCCAAGTTTGAAAATATCTGGTTGAAACCCTGGCCCCACTGAAGTCAATGGCAAAATGCCTATTGATTACAGGACTTCACTCTCTGGGTTTTGTACACTGAATTTTAAGCATTATTAGGCCAGAGTAATCATGTAAACCGGGGTCAGCAACCTTTCAGAAGTGGTGTGCTGAGTCTTTATTTTTATTCATTCTAATTTAAGGTTTTGCATGCCAGTAATACATTTTAACATTTGTAGAAGGTTTCATTCTATAAATCTTTAATATATAACCAAACTATTGTTGTATGTAAAGTAAATAAGGTTTTTAAAATGTTTAAGAAACTTCATGTAAAATGAAGTTAAAATGCAGAGCCACCCCCTGGCCCAGTGGCCAGGACCCAGGCAGTGTGAATGCCACTGAAAATCAGCTCATGTGCCACCTTTGGCACGCGTGCCATAGGTTGCCTACCCCCGATGTATACATTTGGAAGGGCAAAAATGTACAAGGATTTTTTGTCATTTTATTAATTATTTATTATAATTATTATTATTGTGATCCACAAAAGAGGGCTTTGCCTGCTTGTCTTTCATGGGCAAAACCCCCCTCCTCTGCCCCCAACTTAGTAACTGTATCCAGGGGAGTTTCTGTGAAAGGAAGAATTGCAGGCGTGGGGCCCAAACCATACACGTGGATGGCAAACACAATGGGCACAAAGCCACCCTCGTGTCACATCAGCGAGTGGGATTTGGCCCAGTGCAGTGTAAGCAGCATGTAAATCGTTTCTGTTGGCTTAAGGCAGAGCAGTGTAAAGTGTTTCCATAAAAATTTATACCCTGCTTTTAAATCACTGCTGACAACTGCTGCTGAGTGCAATTTATTTTCCATACTAAAGCCTATTGGACTACTTCAGAATTTAGGAAAGTTCCCTTGGAGATCCCAGTGATTCCCAGACTGGATGTGCAGTAGCAGCCAAGTAGTAGGTCTCCTGGAGAAGCTTTTACCCTCCAGAAGGCTGGCAGTGGTTGATACGGTGGAATATTTGCACTGAGTGTGTGAACTATGCTGCCTGAGTTTGCAAGGGCCCTACAGCACTTAAGGGAAAGGGAGAGTTATTACAGGTTTAAAGTGTATCTGGGTTATGCACTATACAGTGGCAGGAAATCAAAACACGGTTTTATCTCCAGGAGATGCCTCCCACTTCCTATTCCTATACGCCTCACAATAAATTCTTCTTTTAATGGTGCTTTGGATCTTCTTCCTTTTCACGTGTCCAAGAAGGGGAAAATTACAACTTATCTCTATTTTTTGTTTCTTGAAAATTAGTTCTGAGGGCACTGCACTGCTTGTGCTTAAGCTCTCTGCTTGTCCTTGCAGAGGACAAAGTTTTGCAGGCGAGGATTAGTTCATACCATTGCTGATCTCAGCATGATTAAAAGGAAAACCAAAACCCCATTCCAACAGATGCTTATACTAAGTGTCATTAACTCACAATAGCACCTACAAAGACCACAGCCTGCCTGCTGCCTCTCTCCTAACATGTGTACCCTCGTAGCCTCCTTTCCATGCCCCATATGGCAATTCACAGCAGTCACTCTCCCAGGCACATGATGAGCAGCTCAGCAGTGACCTTCAGGTTTGATTATTGCTTTCTTCAAGTGCAACACTCCATAAAAAATGGTGGACAGGCTCAGCCATTATACTGCTTCACTGCAAAGACTTCCACTGAGTTGTGTTTCAACCACTGCCTTTCATAGCTAACCGAAAGCATTTACTGTACAGTATAGTAAGAAATCTTGCTGTGCTCAAGGTATGGAACACAAAAGGTTATCGATAAAAGAAACATAGAAAGAACATGGGATGTGCCTCTGAACTGCCAATGCTGGCTTTGGGCCCACAAGGCACAAGCTCATAATGTCAAGGAGAATGTTTTTTATGAGTAATACATATCTAGCCATGTTGAGATACGTGGAAACCACTATAAACCAATTGGTAGGATGAAAAAGAAAAAGCAGGTGAGCTACACTGATGCAGAAGGAGCTCTGAGGAACCTAAATCTGCTCTCACTTTCCCACATTTTATGTAAAATGGGTCTATCCCAACAAATTATTTCACCAACCTTCCCCAAACTCCCTAGGCTGCCTTTTCTTTGTGCTGTGATTTTGGTCAACAGGCATTTGCTATCATGTAGAGCAGCTGCTAGTGCGTAAGGGGGTAGGAAATGACTGAAGAGAGCAAAGGTCACCCTCGCTGTGTTGGCTGGTGGAGCTCATTGGCGGCTGAGAAGAACGAAGAGCTACAGGCTGCATTTAAAGGGCAAGCTTTTGTTCCTGTGTGTTTATACATTTACATAAGACTAAAATAATGTAACTGTTGAACACAAACTCTACTAGTTTTTATGGGAAAATCAACACCGCTAAAACCAAACATTTTGCAGGCAGACCCCAAAAATGCTAAGAATAACTGCGAACAATTCATGGTATTACAAAGTAATCTGACAAAGATTTGCAAAACCCCAACCATCCCAATTTATTTATTTATTTTATTTTGCCCCTTTTTTTGTGTCTTTCAGATTGACACAGGAAACTGCACTGTACATCTGGAATCTGATCCTGTTCCCACTGAAATCACTTGGGTCTTTCTCTGATTCACTGAATGGGAAGTAGATTAGGCCCCTAGAGAGGTAATGTATCTCTTCCCCAGGATGAAGCTCAAATGAACAAGATACATATTCTCTTCTGCAAATTATACTGAAGTTGTGGCAGAGATAAGTCCATGCATTCAAACTGCTCCACACTTACGCAGCAGGTCACCCTTGGTCTCAGCATGATCAAAGGTAACAGTTACATACAGACCAAGGTTTTTAAACTTGGATGCTCAAAGTTATGCATCTAAATCCTTATTTAGGCACCTAACTGTAAGTGGATTGATTTTCAGAGAAGCCTGGCAACTTCAGTCCCTATTGACTTTAGTGGGAATGCTAGGGTTCTCAGCAGCTTTAAAAGTCAGCCATCTATTTAGGTGTCTAAGTAGGCATTAAGACTCCCACAATTTATGAAACAGAAACAGGCTTCTCTTCAGCATGCATTTGTTAATGTTCACTTTTCAGAAATATAATGTATTACTTCCCAATGTTCACCTAATGGCATAATATAGGCTCCTAAGCTAGCCTTTGTAACAATGCATGCCTGCTCACATATAGCTCTCATGGCTATCAGCAAAGCACAGGCAGTGGATTGTCTGTAGCCTTTTTTGCACTGTGATTTCATCAGATCTCACAAGCTGAGCAGGGTCAGGCCAAGTGAGCTGCCCAAAGATGGGATGGAAGGGGAGCTCTGAGCAATGGTACAGGAAAGTGGTACTGGTGGTGTAGTGTGTGGCATGCTCTCCACCACATCAGTATTGAACCACTGCCCGAGCACAGAGATAGGCATGTTATTCAGCTGAAGGAGCTGGGGTTTTTTGTTGTGGTTGTTCTTGTTTGTTTCTAGACACAACACCATATCGAAGTCCTGGCCATTTTTGGTAATTAAACAGTCTACATTACTCTGTGTGAGTGCTGGTGTTAATCCTGGTGGTGTCCTGGACAAATTTCAATTTACATAATTACATACTCCCTTCTGAGAGTCCCCATGAAGTTTTAGTTGAGAATGGTATTAGTCATTATCTGTCCTGAACTGGTGTTTAATGTGTGAGGTGCTAGAGAACCATCACCCTGATTCATTTACCACATTGTGCCTCTGTGCCTGCCATGTCTAGCAGACATTTGTAAGAGTTAAGCATGTCCACTACTATATAGGCACTATTAAAAAAATATATATATCACTAAAATCAGTGTGTCATACGACTTGCCAAATTACTGCCATTATTTCCTATACTTAGGCCTGGGCCAAAGCCCATTGACTTTAATGTGCTTTGAGTCAGGCTCTTAGAACATGAAATCTGTCAGTATTTAACAACCAGGAGTGAAATATTGCTATTAAGCGGAATCCACCTTAATACAATTCAATATGGTCTTCCACTAGTGATCAAAAAAGAATCCCCATGGCTGTGTGTGGGCCCTGGAATAGACCTTTTAGAAATATGTTCACATTATAATAATTTCAATATTTGTTTATCATTGTATGTATTTTTGTTAATGGGGATATAAATTATATAAGAGGAGAAATGGGAGATGCCCCTTAAGTATAGGGGCAGGCTGACTGGGTTACTGCAGAGGCTGGAGTGCTCAGACAATGTGCTGCTGCGGCCGCAAGAGGAGGCTGGCCTGTAGCTGGAAATTGGGGAGGTCTCTGTCTGCAAGAAGCACCTAAAGCAAAAGGCTTCAATTCCCAGAATAAGGGGTGGCGGTGACTGAAAACTTGCTGCTTGAGTCTGAAAGCTGCCTGTGTCTCCTGGCTAAGTGGGAGCTCCTGACTGTGACTAAGTGGCTACAAGTTGCTGGGCAAAAACCACAGAGGTTTGATCCAGTATAATCTGCAGCTTTTAGCGGATGAATCTGTTAGCTCAATGGAAGTTGAGGCTATGTCTATATTACTTCATCAGAATGATCACAGGATCTGATTCAGAAAGAGAAGGGCAGACCAGATCCAAAAAAGGCTAAACAGGAAAACCCCATTGAGGCTTGGAAACCAGAACTGGAAACGGGTAGAGCTGCAGCATCAAAAAACAACAGAGCAATTTGGAGCTAAACTGATGAAAACTGAATCAGTGCAACCTATTCAAAATTGAGGTAATATGGGAATGCACCTTCGGATCCAGCAAAATCTGCAATCCAGTATTTAGGAAAGATTTCAGAATTACAGGACAGATTGGTGATTCCACACAAAAGGGCAAGTTCAGTTTAGTAAGTCTGGAATACCAAATTGAAAATGGATTAAAGAAGAGTTATTGAGAGCCAGACATTATAGAAGATGTACAATCAGCCCAGGATTAAAACTCCCAAGTTATCTGGAGGGCAAGTGTGATCTCACATTGCCCAAGCAAAGGCAGATTTTATGAGCGCATTATGGTGGGGGAAAAAAGCCACCAATCTCTATCAGAAATCGATTAAGGCTGTTCAAGAACCCAAAAAGACTCCACTGGATTTCCTGGCATATGCCATGGATCTTCATCACAAAATTATCTTAACATCAAGAAGATGAAATCTAACTAAAATAACCTGAACTGGTCCAAAGTCAGTTTCTACAGTCTATAGGGACAGGTACGCACAATGAGAATATGACAGTGTAGTGGCAGGATTTTAGAATTGCACTATAAGAATGAATGTATAATTTGATTTCATCCTGCTAGTCACCCTATTTGAATAGCAGAAAGGAATGACCCTCTGGGACAATGAGATTCTGTTCTCCCATATGCATTACAAATTGGGCCCTCTTTAGTTCTTTGTTTTAAGGTTTAGTTAGTAAGAGTCAGGATTCTGTATTGTGTCTTTGTGAAATAGATTAGAGAAACATTGAAGGTCTGGGTCGCAATGTAAAGTGTCTTGGTTATTGATTGTAAAACTTAGCAAGGTTTAATTTGCAATGCCTTTTTGTTCGATATAAAATACTACTGTTTGTATTCTCAGAGTCTCTGTAAAAGACTGTTTGGTCTCTAAGAGACTGCTTGTGTGAATGAGGAATGCATGCATCAGGAAAAGATAAGGTGTGAAGGCCATTGTTAACCAGATGGTCAAGAAAGGAGGAGCAAAGACACTTATCGGGATTTGTTGACACCAAAGAACCATCAACGCGTATCCATGATTGCAGAAGGGCAAATTGACAACCCTGAGGTGAAGGCTGGCACCCCTAAAGACAATTGATTAAATCGAAACCAGGACAGGATGACCCTCTCAGAGGTGTTTTGGAATGTTAACACCAATTAAGGAGTAACCAATCAGAAACAGACAAAGCAAAATCTATAGACTTCAGAGAAAAAGGATTATAAGAACAGGGTGCTTTGCCATGGGACTTTGGGTTCATCTTGCCACACTCCAGGAACATTGGATCGCGACCGACAGAGCCCTGCTCCCCTCTGCGACCAATCTGGCTGGCCACTAGATTGATCCAGACTCTGGACTGGTAACTATAAACATCAACTGGCAGGACTCTCTGTGTGTGTGTGTGTGTGTGTGTGTGTGATTGAAAAGCATATGCTCACTGTTGCATTCTCGATAAATGCGGTGTGCTACCTTCTTCGCTATAAAGATCCTGTGTTTCTTGTAAGTATAACAACAGAAAAAAAATAAGTGGATCGAGGCAACTGAGGCCATTATAGGTAAATGCTATGCCATCTCTTTTGATAAAAGGAGAAAGTGAAAATGTCACCGCTGTCAGAGAACATAAATTGCCAAAGCCAAAGCCATTAGTTACTCAAGTGGAAAAGAACAATGAAGCAATCCAACATATAGCAATTGAAATAGCTGTGTTCACAAAGACCATGATCTCAGGGAAGACTTCTAGTAATTCCCCGAATTATGCTAACCAGAGAGGACAAATGCAAAAGAATTTTCAGAAATGCTGTCAAAATTGCCAGTTGGGGAAACTCAACTGAAAGATGCAATTGCTGCTACAAGTATTATAGCAGTGCATACTGGCCAAGAAGATGGCAAGGGTAAGGTCAATAGTAGCAATCAGGAAATGAGAGAGGGTCAGAACCAGAGGGAGAGGGCGTGATCAATCCAAAACAGAAGCTCCAGTATACTTGCTCCTTTAGCTTCATAAGGGAATGAAAGACAGTTCAAAGTGTCTTCACAAAATGTATTGTTCAAGAGACTATCAAATGTACACTGGAGAAAACATAAAATAACCTGCCAAACCCAGCAAGGTTCCACAGAGAACAGTAGTAAGTTATCGAACCCTGAGGCTCATCAAAGCTTTAATGTAGGTGCTCCTAGAGAGCCAGGAAAACTTGCCAAGTTAATTTGAAAGAACTATTTAGTGTGGTTTTATCTCAATGACAAGAAAGTAACAGCATTATGGGACACAGGTGCCCAGGTGTCCATGACTGATTAAAAAAATGGAAAGAGGACCATCTCCCAGAGCTAGACATAAGACCCATTGAAGTATTGTTAGATACTGAAGGGAGACTAGATATAAAAGCAGTGAATGACACCAAAGTTCCTTTTGAAGAATGGTTTTGAAATAGAATTCTGCTTATCATGATCAACTACCAATCATGCATTTCCACCAAATGCATCCGATGAAGTGAGCTGTAGCTCACGAAAGCTTATGCTCTAATAAATTTGTTAGTCTCTAAGGTGCCACAAGTACTCCTTTTCTTTTTACCAATCATATATCAAAGAAAAATGTCCCTATGCTGGTGACATGGGAAGATGGAGCAACCTGTAATAGGTTTCCATGTCACCGTAGAGATTATCAAGGCTAATGCCCCTTTCTCACCTTGTGTGCAACCACGGCACTTCAGACAGAGTTAAATCAAGCAAAAACTATAGTTAATGTCATACAGCAGAAAGACAAAAGGACAGCGGATATTTGCTCGTGAAGAAAGAAACAGGAGATACCACCATTCTGAGAGGACAAGATGCTGAAGTGAAGTGTATAGCAAGAACCAATTGCACAGAGGGAAACTATTTATTCCAAAGGAAACAGCACCCTGGCCTGAAGGGCCAGATATTACAGAACAGCTAATATATGTCCCAAAAGGAAACTCATCAGATTGGAGTGAATGTCACTAAATGTGGTATCAATTTAAAAAGGAGAACCATAATAGAACGATTACAGCTGATCACTGCTATCTGTCTTATCCAATTAGCACAGGAGCCAGGAAGTGGGCCCCCACTGAAACTCTGGAATGAACCTCCCCAGGAACATTGTAATAACCAATCAACAATGCTGGCCAAGCATAAAGATACATTACAAACCCCTAGCGAAGTATGGGACCCTCGTGTCAACTTGCAACAGCTCACAGAGGAAGATCAGGAAGTGATCAGAGAAATGCTGCATGAAGAATACAACTTTGAAAGGAAAATTCAGATGTAGTGTGTACTGAAACTTTACCAATGGACATTAAACTGGCTAACAAGACTCCTGTCTAGAAAACATGTTAATGCCATTCCCTGACCATTGTATAATGAAGGGAAGAGCTACATAAAATATCTTCTTGCAAAAGGGTGGATAAAAAGGTCTAAGTCAACATATTATTATCTGTGATTTGTGTCAGAAAAAAGGATGGCACATTACAACTTTGTCTATATACAAAGTTAAACAAGACGTCATATACCCATAATTCAAGAGATCCTCAATTGCTTAGGTGGAAAACTCATGGGTCTCTGACCTTGATAAAAATAAAACTTATCCTCAAAGTGCACACACTCATCACACCCTGGGGATTATAGGAATGGATTTTCATCCCTTCTGGGTTTACTAATGCCCCTGCAGCATCCCAGTACTGCATGGAAGAATGTCTGGAAGACTTGAGGGTGAAATGTGCATACCCTACCTTGATAATGTACTCATCTATAGCAAAGATTTCAGGGACCATATGGAGGATGTAGGAAAATTTTCAAAAGTCAGCAGAAATGGGGTATCAAACTGCAACCAATTACATGTGATTTTTTTTTTCAAGAAGACAGTGTGCTATTGTGGATAGATGGTATCAGCTGAGACGTATGAAATGTACCAAAAGACATTGCTGATGTACAGGTAACTTTGAAAGAAAGTACTCCTTCCATGGAGAGGGCAATTAACAAATTGGCTGGGATCCTTTGCTGTTGCAAGGGATTTATAAAGGAATTTTGGAGGATGTCAAAATCACTGTACCATCTTCTATCCAATCCCAAATACCATGGCTTCAAAAAGAAAGACAAGAACTCCCAAAAGAACAGGACAATTACCTGCCAACCAAGTAACATGGACAGAACTACATCAGAATAGTTGATTGATGTTCTGTCCATTCCTCCAATCATGGCCTACCCATTCACCTCGCATGCTGATGCCTCAAATGAGGCCCTGGGGTCAGTCATGTATCAGCATCACGAGGGAAAATTTTGGGTGATTACCTGTGGATACAGAACCCTAACATCTGCAGAGAAGAAAGATTGAGAGATTACCTCTTCTATGCACCTTCATTTATAGTCTATAGTGGTAATAACCCACTAATGTACATCATGACATTGGCTAACTGCTTCTCATTATATATGGATCCTAAAACAAGACATGCATGCACTGTAGATTTCATACTCTCAAGTATTTGTTTTTGCTTTAGCAGCTATTGAAGAAGCTCACTTAAAGGTCCATTTGGATCAGTCTTCAGCGTGTGCTGTTCCCAACTGGACACCTCATAAAATTTAACACAGAATGTGTCGAACGTCCATTCTAATTATAGGGAATACCGGTATAAAGTGTTACAGGGGAAAACTAAAATTTTAATTCTGAAAACAGGAAGTTTTCTTTAACTCTTGTCCTCAGTTCAGTAAATTTTTAATCACCCATATTTCCAGTCTTAGTAAGCAAACATTTTATTTTATTTCCACAAACAGTCAGAGTCTGGGATATTTTGAAAATCATTAATGATTATAGAAATATCTATTAGGCTGGCACAGCTTTATTCAGAGAACCCCCCCCATATGTTTGTAATACACTTGTTTATGGATATACTCAACAAAAATTGGAAGTGGGATTTATACTTACTGAATTTTTCCAGACATAAAACTACATTTAATATTAAGGAAGTTAAGGAAGAGTCTGCATCAATAATGTAAAGGTACAAAACATTACAGACAAATTATAATTATCCCCAAACCAGACATTATAAATCCAGGAAATTTAGAGTTAGGCTTGTACTTAAAGAAATGCAAATATGTTGAATGGAAATGCACCATTAAGAAATACAAATAACCTTAAACTCTTCCTTATAGTGATATCATACTATTATGATTATAGCATTTTTAATGTTCGTAATCCCAGATTAGATTAAATTGATTTTTAAAGACCATTTTTTCCCCTTCATGGTGTCTCTGCTGGGCAGAGTCAAGATTGTTTGGGTGCCTTAATGGTTTATTTTGATATCTTAATAACTGGATTTTTTAAAGTGTAACCTTAACTTTGAATTTTCTGGGTTTACTATGTTATGCTTAGTTTGGGGATTTTTTTTTTTTTACTCTTATAGTGATAAGTACTCTTAACCTCAACTCCATTTTAATATAGTTTTCTGAATTTCCTTGGGTTTAAAAATCATTACAATTTCCATATATGAAGAAGGCACGCAAAGAGAATCACATGCTATTTCTAATGATTAGAAGATAAGCAGAATCAACCTGAAATCATTTCTAAACAAATTTTACTTTTAAGGGCAGATTCAGAATAGCACCAAACACTGTCCAGGTAAGCTGTGTTTTACTGCTGCCTCATACCACCAGAGCAGTGAAAAACAACTAATGTGTTCTGGTGAATCTGGCTTTATTTTGCAATTGACTCATTGGTTTAGACTGGGTTACAAAAGGTATATCTACACTGGAGCTGGAAGGCATAATTTCTCGCTCCAGGAGACATACCTGTGCTTGCTCTGAGTTAGCAGCACACTAGAAATAGAAATTTAACCTGCAGTGCAAGCAGCAGGATGAGCTAGCCACTGAAGTGTGTACCTAGAGTCTTGGACGGGATTGTATTTGAGCATCTGGGCTGCCAGCCACTCAGGCAGCCATGGCTACTATTCTATTTTTAGTACCCTAGTTCAATCAGGGAGAGGGCAGGTATGACTACTCAAGCTGGAAATTACACCTTCCAGCTCCCATGTTGCCATAGCCACAGATCAGTACTTTGTGAAAGGAGGTGCAAGGGAAGCTCAGTTGCAATGTCTCTGCACTTAAGGGTTTCCACAAGGCTCCTGCCTCACTTCCACCAGTCCTGTGGTTAGGCTGGGGCAACAGTGGGTTGGGAGTCTTTTTAAACCTCTAGTGCCCAAGTTAACCTGTCGCCACAGAACCTTTAAGGAGCAGTGTCAGTTGGATCAGTTAACTTGCAAATGCAAACTCCTGACTACAGGTGGGTGAATTTTTTTCATATGAAACATTTTAGTGAAAATATACATTTGGTGACACTGAAATGTTTCATGTCTTGCGTCAATTTCACTGAATGGTTGCAAGTCAATGGTAGCTATGATTTCACTGATTTCAAGGGCAACAGTATTGAAAGTTCTGTAACCTCTGAAGCTTTGATCTTGGCTGTCAGTGATTCATAAACCCACCCCCATTTGTATGGACTACTTCCACATAATAGTAAAAAAAGGCACTTCAGACAAAACATTTCTATGCAATTATTACTTCCTCAGCAGCTTACATTATAATAACCAAGAAATACAGTGCCTGTTTTATTGCTTAATTCTGCAATGTCTGGGTTAACAAATGATTACACCTGTTACCAGTGGCTGAACTAATTCAGGGTTGGTGAAATACATTTCCTGACCTAGTAGCAGGATCAAAGCGCCACAAAAGAGTGAATTAATGTGAATTATCTACATTATGAAGCAACTCCTTTGCGATTCAAAATTGAGAATCATTATTACAAACCCAAAAGATGCTGCAAAAGAGATTTATTTTTTTAAATAATTGTGAGGTGGGAAACAGCAACAAATATCATTTTATTATATGAGGAGTCCTTGTGGTACCTTAGAGACTAACAAATTTATTTGGGCATTGTCAAGATTCCTTCCCCATTTTGAACTTTAGGGTACAGATGTGGGGACCTGAATGAAAGACCCCCTAAGTTTACTCTTACCAGCTTAGGTTAAAAACTTCCCCTAGGTACAAACTTTGCCTTGTCCTTGAACCGTATGCTGCCACCACCAAGCGTTTTAAACAAAGAACAGGGAAAGAGACCACTTGGAGACGTCTTCCCCCAAAATATCCCCCCAAGCCCTACACCCTCTTTCCTGGGGAAGGCTTGATAAGAATCCTCACCAATTTGTACAGGTGAACACAGACTCAAACCCTTGGATCTTAAGAACAATGAAAAAATCAATCAGGTTCTTAAAAGAAGAATTTTAATTGAAGAAAAAAGTAAAAAGAATCACCTCTGTAAAATCAGGATGGTAAATACTTTACAGGGTAATCAGATTCAAAACATAAAGAATCCCTCTAGGCAAAACCTTAAGTTACAAAAAGACACAAAACCAGGAATATACATTCCATCCAGCACATCTTATTTTACCAGCCATTAAACAAAAGGAAATCTAATGCATTTCTAGCTAGTTTACTTACTAACTTAACAGGAGTTCTGAGGGTGCATTCCTGATCTGTTCCCGGCAAAAGCATCACACAGACAGACCAAACCCTTTGTTCCCCCCACCCCCTCATATCTGAAAGAATCTTGTCCCCTCATTGGCCATTTTGGGTTAGGTGCCAGCGGGATTACCTTACCTTCCTAACCCTTTACATGTGAAAAGGTTTTGCCTCTGGCCAGGAGGGATTTTATAGCACTGTACACAGAAAGGTGGTTACCCTTTCCTTTATATTTATGACAGGTATAAGCTACAAAAGCTTATGCCCAAATGTGTTAGTCTCTAAGGTGCCACAAGGACTCCTTGTTGTTTTTGCTGATACAGACTAAGATGGCTACCATTCTGAAACCTGTCACCATTTTATTATATGCTCCCCAGGCTAATACGTGGCATTTAACATGATAGCTATGTTTCTCTAGGCTCTTCCAAAATCTTTAGTAGAAGCTACAGTCAACTCTTCTGCCATTGAATATGGGGGGGGGACACCAGTTTCTACCCACACACTTACACTACAAAGCACATCTTGCAGCAAGTACAGTCATTAGTTGGTTAGTCAGTGGCTCCTATTATGTAAGAGTGAGGTGAAGAGCTGCTTTGCTCTCTGTATTCTCACACCACTTTAACAACTGGCAATATGAGCTTTTAGTCAGACCTTGAAGCTGACTTAGACACATACAGCTTGTCAAGCTGACAAATGTTAATAGTTAATGTCTAGGATGTCTTGCAGCAGGTGGGTGTGGCGGTGGCATCTTCACAAGAGGTGCCCAAAGATTATTACATATTTCATTGCCATCACATATATATTAACACTAGCTGACAAAAAGCCCAGTAGAATACAAATTTGCATACGTTTATATATAACCAAATTAAAGACTTTGCTAGTGATTGAGGCATCCAGCTCTCCTTCATTAATGTGGGTGGAGCTCTCAATGGTATGGGGTGTATGTCTCTTCCTTTCCCAGCGGGCTGAGGGTGGGAAGTGGATATGGTTGGTCCTGGTACCACAGCAGCTCTTCCCACCCTGGAAGAAGGTAGATTATGTGCTTTTCCTCTAGACCCCTTGCACCTTGTCAATCTTTTTCTCTTTATGTAAAAAGTAGGGAAATGTGGCCTAGGAAAGAGGAGAGGGAGTGGATGTGGGGGAAATTAGTGATTGCAGTTTACATGGGAGAGTGGGAGGACAGAGGGAAGAAGGGAGATTTTTCTTCATTCTAAATATTTCCTTCTTTCCTCTCCACCCACCACTTTCTCATCCTTCCCTGTCCAAAACTGTCTAATCTATCCCCCATAACACAGGCCATTTAATTTTGCCTCCTTACAACTCTCCCACCAACAATTTATTCTGCCAACAACACAGACTAATTGATTCTGGCACTCCTTCCCCTGCAACCACTCATTTTGATAGTGGGGACTTCCCATGCACTTGATTCTGGCATTCTCCAAGTCCCCAGTTAATTCTGGGGCCTCCCAGCCAGTTAATTCTGATTCTCAACACTTCCACATGCCCTATAATTGATTCTGCCCCTCGGACATTCTTCGTACACACAGCAGCCTGCAGGGAGGAGACCAGCGGGGGGTCAGGAGTTGCTGCAGAGATGGCAGGGAGCAGCTGCTCCATAGCCAACTACAAGCACACAGGGCTCAGTGCTGCAGGTATGCTGCAGCCCTGTATTTCCAGAAAGGGCGGTGGGGAGAGCAATCTCTGCTACATATGCTGAGGCAGGGCTTCAGCACATGCAGCAGCTCTGGTTGGCTGCCATTCCCCAAGGCCAAGGCTACTGGGGAAAGTAGCTAATCACCTGGAATTTCCCTAGAGGTTGGGGCTTTCCCTGCAGGCCTCAGCTCCCTGCACACCACACTGTACAGAGAAGTTGACAGGTCTGCATCATCTTCCACACTGGAAACCGCAACCAGGTCTATTTTCAACAGGCTGTTTGGCATTTCCATATCTAGGCTGTACTGTGCAGCTGCATGGTATGTATGGTCTGCAGCCATAGCAGTTCAGGCTGTCATCTCATCAGATCTCATGAACTAAGCAAAAGTCAATATTTAGATGAGAATAATTCAAAGAAAATCCAGAGTAATTCATTTATTGGCTCTCTTTCCTGTGAGTCACTAATACGCTAATGTCCCAGCCTGGGGTTAGGCTATAGTATGCTTTTAGAGGTATATCTTTCAGATGGAATTGAGGGCCTGATCCAGCATTCTTGAAGTCCATAGGAGTCATTCCATTGAATCAATGAAGTTGGATTTGGTCCACCAAAAAAATGAGGATGTGATTCACCTGTCACCCCAGTGCAAATCAGGAGTAACTTCATTGAAATCAATGGAATTACACTAGTGTAAAGCTGGTAGGCAAAGAGAATCAGCTCTTAAGATCCTTTCATTATTTGAGTTCATTAAAGGTCCCATACAGGTGTTAGTGCCAGTATCCTAGCAGAATTCCCCTTTGGATAATCACATTCTCTTTACCTGAATCCTGACAACGTCCATTGAATATAGTATTCTTCACTTCCTGTCCTAAACTGATGTACACCACTGCTATGTACTATTGAACTGCTCTGCTCCATGCCAGAGGCAGCTGCATTTCAACTGATTCTAGGATAATAGGTCTGTAGTGAACTTTGGGATCCTTCTCAGTGAAAGGTGCTAAACTCTAAGCTATTATTAAAAGAGTCTTGATAGTTTTTGGAGAGTGTCATAGCCCAGTGAGCATCCAAAGTACATACTTGCCGCTTAACAGAATGCATGCTCAATGAGTTAAGGAAAGCAAAAAGTTAATACATAATGGAGCTGCTTATCTACAAAGTCCATTATATGAGAGCAAGATTAAACTCTCTGGGGCACAGGGTATGCTAAACAACCAGCAGAGAATCAATTTGACTGAAAGTATTACAGAGCGTCTTTTCTTCACTGATCTAAATTTGTGCTCTCCACCTATTAGTTAAGTGACTAAGATATATATCTTCTTATGAAACTTCAGTGAAATAGGGCCTGGTACTCTACTACTTCTGCTTCTAAAGGAATTGACTTATATTTCACCTTACAGATCTGACACCAATCAATGCTTATATAATCTCCACCCGACAGAAACAGAATGGTTGATCTTGTTGAAAGCTTTCAATATAATTATGATGAGGGGAAAAAACCTCAATCAGGAATATTTAGGCCACATGATGACAGGAACCAGATCAGTGATTGCAATGCATTGAGTTTTTTTCCTTCCTGCTCACAGATATAAACATTTACAGCCCACCAGAAGCAAAAGGAAACAATAACCCTGTATTGCCGGTGAGACTTCTGAGAATTCTTTGAAATGTACATAAAAGCCCACACCGCAACTTGAATCAACATGTGCATCAGGAATTAGTGGTTTGTTTTGCTTTTGCTGGAGCCTTACTACCTAACCTATCCTGAACATTATAAGCCAGAGCCTTGGCCTTGCTAACTCCCTTTTGCACTGTTTCAATGCTGCAAAGGGATTCTACAGTGTCTTCCAGCGTGGGAGAATCCTCATCTGGTCAGGAACCAGTGTATCCAGTTCTATACCTCCTCCCTCCAGATTCCCCACCTCCATCATATGGAGCATGCTGGAGATGTAAAGGGGCATGGCCTCAAGCATGCTGCATTCAGACGATCCCTACTGCTATAATGAATTTTAGGTGACTGTTTCCTACCAATGAAACTTAGAGCAGCCCTGAGGCCTCTAAGTTTCATCCAGGACAAAACCAGTCAATTCCTGCCTACTGGATCAGTGCAGGGGAGGAGCATAAAGATCTCAAGACACCAACATGTACCAAGTGCTGCACCTGAGGTTTCAGCCTCTTTTACCATAATTTTAATGATCTCTGTAAGAATTTACCCATTACAAATATTCCTCATGTGTTTTAAAATGGCTAATAATAGACTTTAAAAAATAACAGTGTATAAAAAAAATCCCCCCCAAAAAAGTCTAACTTCAACTGCTAAATTATTCCCTTTTACAAATGCAGCTGGGAAAGGCAATTCTCATTACAAATCTTAAAACATAGACGTTTGGCAAATCTCATTTAAGTTTGTCAATGAATATTAATACTCATGAACTCATAGTTTGTGTGTAAATGTAATTATAACAAACTAACTTTAAAGAGGGAAATTAAGCTAGGTCCATAAAAAGGCTACATATTTGAGAGATTATTTCACAAGCTAGTCAGAAACAAATGAGACTCCCTGTAACAGGGTGTCTTGGAGGGCTGGGCAGCCTGGTGTTTGGAGCTCTTGACTTCTGGCCTCCTGCTTGACTGAGGTGTCTCAGTCTTTAAGGCAGGGGACTGGGGGGACCTGGGTTCTCCCACTCCGTAAGATCCCAGCCCAGGGCCCTGGGTGAATCAACTCCCAAGAAGGGGACCTAGAGTGACCTTTTCAAAGTTCAAAATACAGAACACATGCCATTTTAAAAAAATTGGGAGGGGTATTGTATGTGTACACATTTTATATTCTATATTTCATAATGGTAATTAAAAATTAAATATCAATTTACCAATGTGTCTTGTTCTTCACTGGACTTTAATCCACCAGATTGTTTTTCAGAAATTCGTGTTTTCTGCAGTAAAAATGTTACAGTTCTCTGACAAACGTAAAAAATAAAACAAAAAAACCCCAGCAGTGTTCATTTCAATTTTAAATGTGTATTTCCTATCTGAACTTGCAGATTTCAAGAGTTTGGTATTTGATCTGACAAATCCATAGAACGCAAAGCAAGTAAACTGATAGTTTACTTTCACTTGCAGTTCAGCTTTTACAAGATCCACAGAACATCTGTTTCTTTGATCCGTCCATATCATGTTCATCAAGTTGAATACTCCCTCAATGTATGCATTAAAGCAAGGTGTGCTGAGTACAAATGAAACAATTTTTAAAAGATTTTTCCAATTCTGCTCAAACTTGTCAAAGATATTCTTCCATTTTTGGTCACTGGTCATACTGGTCTCTGTAACACAGCTAAGTACTGGAGCAATACCTGAAATTTCTTCTTAAAGTTCATCCAAAGCAATCTTCAAATTCAGGATCTTTGCAACTTTGCACAAGCCTCCCTAGGTCAACAGACAGACTTTTTCCAGTGACAGTACTTCAAAAAATTTTAAGAGATTGGCATCTGAGAATACAAACCACTTTTCAAGAGATCTTAGCACTCTGTCATAAAAACCGAGCAGATCCCGTTTAATCTTTTTTGCATCATAGTCTGCCAGTTTTTTCAGACTTATATTCACCAAATAGCTGAAGAATTTGTCCTCTTTCCTTCTCTGTAGTTTGTTTCTTAATGACAGCCTTGTACAGTACAAACTAGTGGTGGGCATACTCTATTTTTCAAGTTTAAGAATGGTTTCTTGGAAAATTTGTAACACATTCTGCAGAAACAGCATGTAGAGCTCTGGAATGGATATAGCAATTTGATCACCAATTTCATCTGGTATGAACTTCCAGCTAGTGTTGGGGCACTCTTCCTTTCCCAGTGACTGGAAATAAGATCTGATCACTGGTCAGAACTTTAAAATCCTGTCTACTTCTGGTGGAAGGGAAAACCATCGAGTTGGAATCTGTCTTACTAACTGTACCCACTCTATTGCAAGAAATTCAAAAGTCTCTAGTCTGCTCTCTTTGCTGAAACTGAAAAGTGGTTGAAAATTTTAATGATCACAGTCTCCACATCATATTCCAGTTGATCAGCAGCAAATTTTTCACAGTTACAGGTTATGTGTGCTGGGCGTTGGCAGCTATGAGCCTGCTGTTTTCCTTTTTAAGCAACTGATATACTAAATGGTGTTTTCCATAATTCATGCTGGCATTGTCAGCATAGTAGGCAGACATGAGGGATAAGTCAAGACCACTAGAATCTAGCATGCATTTTATCATCTCTGAAATCAACTGCTGTCTCATCATGGTCACTGTAAAAATCCTACAGGCCTGTCTGTGCTGGTACAAAATAACTCAGAGCAATGGAGAAGAGCTTAGTGTTTCCTTTAGTTGATGCATCGGATGATACACTGTAAAACAGGTAGGGCTTCTTTAATTTGTTGGGCATAAGCTCTATGCTGTGTGGAGCAAGTATATTTTTGGTTATGGCCACAGCTTTTGTGGGTCCACATAATATTTTCATTGCTATATCTGAATCGCGAAACATACTGCAAAGTAGCTTGTGCAGTCTAAAGCTCTGTAAGAATGGTGATGTTGGTTTGTGTGATAAACCATATCTCCACTGCCGTACATTCCTTTATCTGAGCTACATCATTTGTTTTCACAGCAAATAGAGTCATCAGCATCTGCCTGGCATCAGAAACAACATTCACTTTGGGTCCATCTGACTTTAAATGCTTTTTTATATCATTTTCACCTCCATGTCCACTTCCAGCATCTTTTTTACATAAAGCACAAAAATCTGTAGTTGAATCTTTTGGATTTTTTTTTAAATCCACATGTATGACCTACCTTACTCCTCTCTGAATTTACACAGGCACTTACTTACCCTTTTTCTTTGATGGAGTTGTAAAGGGTCCTTCTTTCTCCGAGTCTTATGTATCACTATCAGTGCCTCTTCCACTTTTGGAGTCAGCCATTTCACAGGGAAAAAAAAGTGGGGTTTTTACCCATGAAAGCTTATGCTCAAATAAATCTGTTAATCTTTAAGGTGCCACCGGACTCCTTGTTGGTTTTGCGGATACAGACTAACACAGCTGATACACCCCTGATACTGACTGGTTTGAAATTTAAATAATGATACTGCTGTGTATGAATTATATTTTGTTTTCCATCTGCATCTCCAAAGCAGATTAGTTTCATCCATTTGGGAACAGTTGAGACGTGTAACAAGTCATGTGATACTGAGACAATAAATTATGTCTTAGATTGGCTACACATGTCAGTCATTTTGGGGCAGGGTAAGCACTGTGAATGTGGTAAAGGAATCAGGGACAAATGCTGTCCCAGAGTCATTCAGCCCGGGGCCAGGACTTGAAATCTATATTTTGTGACTGTCCCACACGGTTAGGGACAAGTGGTTACCCGAAGAGCACCTCCCACTGGGGAGTCTATGTCCACTGCCCTGGCTACTTTCTACTGTTGCCCCTTCAGTTTGGGGCATGGCCCCTATAATCCAAGTCACTGTGGTGACTTGTCTCTAGTAGTGCCCCCTCATGGACCTTTGGCAGCGTTCTGCTGCTGTCCCAAGTTCCTCTGGGTGGGGCAGCTGTAAATTCTGTGGGGCTGGAACCCCACAAGATCTCAGTACTTCGGTTACCTCTTAGGCTAGGTGATACTAAGTCTCTCCCCCCGTCTTCTTTAGCCAGGGAGATGGTGCTTCCTTCCTGGTGCCTCAGGGAGCAGGCTAGTGGTAGGTAAGGTACCTTTCCTTAGGTAGGGAAACAGCTAACTCCTGCCTCTTTGCCTGTCAGTCAAACTGAGACAGGTTCTTTCCTTCCCAAAGGCTCTCTCAAACACCTGTTGTGCCAGCCGGCAGTTCCTCTGCTTCCTCACACTCATATTTCAATATTATTTATAAATAGGGCATTTATTCTCCCCATGTCTGATTCATCAAGTTCCTTCTGATCAGAACTCTTCTGACACGTAATTTCCCCTTTAAAAAACAAAACATGCTGCCACTTTTGTTTTTTGTTTTTGTTTTTTTTGCTTTCAGAAGTTAACTCCATTCAGGTCAGTCACATACACAACCAACCCTACTACAGATTCATAGCGAGGATGACCAGGTATCCGGTTTTCGACTGGAACCCTGGTTGAAAAGGGATTCTGGTGGCTCCGGTCAGCAGCACTGACTGGGCCGTTGACTGTCCAGTTGGTGGTGCCGCGCAGTGGGGCTGGCAGGCTCTCTGCTAGCCTCTGCGCTATGCGGCTCCCGGGAAGCAGCCGGCATGTCCCACTCTGGCTGCTACGCGTAGGGGCAGCCGGGGGGGGCCCCACACCCTGCCTACTCCCCTAGTGCCTCCACTTCAGCTCTGATTGGCCGGGAACCATGGCCAATGGGAGCTGAGGGGGAGGTACCTGTGGACGGGGCAGTATGCAGAGCCACCTGGAAGCGCCTCCTCATAGGAGCCAAGCCAGTACATGCCTCTGCTTCCGGGAGTTGCTTGAGATAAGCACCACCTGGAGCCTGCACACCCTGAACCCCTTGGCTCCATCCCCCAGCCCGGAGCCCCCTCCTGCACCCCAAACCCCTCATACCTGCCCCCAGTCGAAGCCTTCATCACCACCCGCACCCCAGGCGCCTGAGCCAGCCTGGTGAAAATGAGCGAGTGAGTGAGGGTGGGGAGAGTGAGCAACAAAGGGAGGGGGGATGGAGTGAGCGGGGGCGGAGCCTTGGAGAAGGGTCAGGGCATGGGCGGGGCCTCAGATGAGGGGAGGGGCAGGGCAGGGCAAGGGTGTTCAGTTTTGTGCAAGTAGAAAGTTGGCAACCCAATTCATAGCAGACTGTTGCACAGTTTCTCCATAAGGCATAAAGCTGACTGACTTATTTTATTATAGTTGTTTCCTCTAGTAATCTGCTTTATACACTCCCCAAACCCTTATAGGTCTTCTTGTTTTCCCTCAGGGTTCTGTAGATCCGGTCAGAGTCCTGATAGAAATACTAGTACTTTCTTAACAACTTTTACTATTTGCCTTATTATCTGCTAATCACTCTTGAAGTATCATTACTACGGGCTACACATCTGCTTCAAGAATAAGAGTATTTCACATCATGCTGTTCCCTTTTTGGAAAGCTGAAAGAATCTTGGTTAACCATATGGATAACCATTGTTTACATACTCCTTCCTGCTTTCTTCTTCTTCTTTCTGTACCTTAAAAAGATGGATTTCCTAAACCTTCCCACACATATCTGCATCACCAAACAGTAATCCCTCTAAGTGAGTAGAGATAAAGTTGGCTAAAAACACATTTCATGTTCACCCAGTGCATGGTTTATAATTGTTTAATGGATAGAGAATCTTTACCATTTACCACTGCTGCTGGCTGATGCCTAGTCTGACACAGGGTGTGGTTGCTGTAAGAGTCTAGGCACAGTTATTTTACAGAATAGACAATAAGTGTCATTGTAACTGGCAAATCAGATCCTACCTCATTCCATAACCCTGTAACATCAGACATTCCACAGTGGCTTTTCCCATGTGTTGAGGGCACCACTCTCTCTGCCTGACTTCTTGATTTACCGGAGCAATTCTGCCTATTTGTAGCAAATCCCAAGTGTATACATAGCATCAAAAAGATGCTGTACACAAGCATCTTCTTGTGTCATCTACTTGCCCTTTTTTTTTTTTTTTGGAGATCAGTCTCTTCTTCTTCACCTGAGCACTTGGAGTCTAGTTTCTCTGCTAACATTACAGTCAGTTCACACTGCTGCATCCAATTCCCTTTTAACCATCTATAAATACAAGTTCTAACAGCTCTACACACCCAAAAACCCAACAGTCACGTGTGTGCAATCCTCCCATTCATTTTATGGCAAGCTCCATTCCCACAGTTGTTTGCTGACCACCAACAGATAGCGAGAAAGAAACTTCCACAATTGGAAAACAATATTTGAATTTAATAATTAATAGAATCAGCAAAGTTATAAAATTCTTTAAAACATATGAGAAATAGTTATGGACATGCTAACAGAAACAGAACTACTGTACAGCAGCATTGCTAGACACTGTGAAATATCCATTATACATTTTAATTATAATATTCTAAGCAAAAATTACTGACCACTTATTGTACATTGGATAATTTTTTCTTTCCTTATCTTATTGATCCTTTGAATAGCATAGAGTAGGCAATTTTTTAGTAATTTATCAGATCTCCTGGTACATCTCCAGACAGGCTCCATCAAAAGCTATGATTACTTTTCTCTGTTTATTTTTTAATATAATTTTTTTTCTGCATTGCATTGGCATTCTGAACTGTATGTGCCTCCCCACTGAGTTTAGTTATCCAAAATTGCATACACTATGGAAAAATTAGACTAGAATATTCTGATCAATCACTTAAGCTTAATTGCCTGGGGAAAAATCTTATTGCAGCTGCATTATATTTGATTTGCTTTTCATAGACTTTAAGGTCAGAAGGGACCATTATGATAGTCTAGTCTGACCTCCTACCTATCTCAGACCATGGAATCTCACCCACTAACTCCTGTAACAAACCCCTAACTTATGTCTGCGCTACTGAAGCCCTCAAATCATGGTTTAAAGACTTCAAGGTGCAGAGAATCCTCCAGAATCCTTTTATTTTAGATCCATTCAGAATAATCACTTCCTTGGCCTACTGCCCATTGTATTGGTGGAAAAGATAATAGCATAAATGAAAGAGAATGAGAAATGAACAAGATAATAAAAATATTAACTTATAACAAGTGGGGGTGCGGCATTTTTAGGCTGCTGGTGAGTGTTTGGGTGGCCTGTGAGATGTTGAGTTTCTTCTGGCACTCCTGATATATGCTAAGTGCCCCCAATTCTCTGTAATGCAGTGTTGACTTGTATTAACTGCTGTTTGTTCCTGCAGCACATTGTGTCACAAAATGAAATAAGGAGAAAATGAACACCAGCAAATGTATGAATACTGCATTGTATAACAGCTAAAATACTGCCTTCTGTCAGTTATATTAATTGCAGTACTGCATAAATCCAAAGAGACCAGCAGGAAATATGCCAGAACTATATTTCCTACACTGGGAGACAGTTTCTAAGATACTCTGTTCTATTTTGGAGATGAACTTTGCTTACACTCTACAGGGATTAAATAATTAAGAGGAAAAGAGGTCAAAATGAAGTGGCAACTGCATCTGTCCTCATTGAGTACCCATTATGAGGAGCAGACAGAGCTGCAGTGTACCACCAGGTGAAGAGGAAAAAGAATAAGTCTTTATACAGATTTATAAGATTTTATACACCAGTTCAGGCATCAGGTAGGGTTAGTGGTTACTGTCCAGAAGCTAGTTATCAAAGGATAACAATCTGGCATTAGAAGGACAAAACACACGTAGATATCTGGGCTCTTGACTCTCCAGTTGTTAAGAATTTTCTGGGCTACAGGTTTTGTTTTTGTTTTCACAACATGGATTTTACAGGTTTACTCGGATCTGAAGAAAGAGTGAGCAGACACTGGGAGAATTTGTTCTTCTTCATGACACTGCTGCTGCAAATCCCCATTATGTGATTGTATGCCCTGACATTCAGTGATGGAACCCATTTCAACAGTAGCCACTGGGGACAGAGTACACGCCTCTATCTTCCAGCAATCTGGAACTGAAAGTGTATAAAATCCCCCATCCAGCCAATTGACACCCATCTCTCTTTCCTGTAGTCTGTCTGATGCAGAACCTTCCCACCCTTACAACCACACCCCCATTCATGAAGGAGTCAAGCACAATTACAATCTCTTTGCTTTCTTTTGTGTAGAGACTGCACTCTGCTAGCGTCCCTAAGACACTAAGCCCCCCAAAGGCAGCAGGGAGGAAACAGTTCTAAGCCTGTACTCTCCCGCCATATCAGCTAGCATGGGTGGTTGGCCATGAAAGGGACTGCATGCTGCACCCTCTTAAGGGGTAGTACAGTGAACACACTCTCTCTGCTTGCTAGGGAGCTGTGAGAGCCATTGTGTCTCCTGGGGATGTGCAGTTCTGTACCACCCCCAATGCAGGCCAATGCCTACTAGGTAAATTCTGTTTCTATAAAATACATTGCTATATGATACTCATAGAATGACTCAGATGCAAACAGCATTACAATGGAGGCAAATATTGCATTTTGCAGGTTGTATGCAATAGTTTGTGTTCTGTTCTGCACAGATCTACTCAGAAAATTTAACATGTACCTGCACTGTAATGTTATGCAGAATATGCTCTGTTGAAATATCTAATGATGAAGAGATTCACCAAATATAAAGGATGATTTTCTTGCATCATATTTAATTATACTCACATTTTGCATAATTTAGGGTCTGTGCTTTCTAACCTTGCTGCCTGCCTTGTTACATAGATACCATTGAAACAGCCGGGGGGGTGGGGGGGGCGGGGAGGCATGGCCACACTGTAGATGTAAAGCCTCTTCCCGTGGTGAGCTAATGTGACCTGCTGCTTCAATGTTATCCTCACCTGCTAGAGAACGAGCTGTCCAAAAATTACACTCAGATCCAGGTCCCTGAAGTAATCACAAACCAGATAATTTTCATGTCAGCAATTCTGTATTTGCTGACTGAATTGTACTCTATACTCAATAACTGGGCTTAACACAGAGATGGGCCTGAACGCAAACCCCGAGTCTTTGTGTGGTGAGTCCAAAGCTAGACCTAAGTTTTGTAACTATGGCACGGTAGCTAAACCACGGTAGTCCCAGATCTAAACACCTGGAATCTTTCTGTGGGAGAGGAATGGATATTTCTACCTACAAATGTGGATCTGAATCTTGTGGCTCAGTCCATATCTAATAAATTCATTAAAACCTCAGTCTTAAATATGTTCTGAAGGGAACATTAATTATCAGTATATACTGGCTATCAGAAGGATGGTACACTGACAAAGGGACTCTGGGGGGACAAAGGGACTCAGCTTTCATTTTTTTAAAAAGTAAATCTCTACTATTTTTCCTTATTAAGATGGCCCCAGGGGTTTGGCGGGCGGGGGGGAACAGGGCTGGAGCAGGGGTTGGGGCACAAGAGGGGGTCAGGGATGCAGGCTCCAGGCAGTGTTTACCTCAAGCAGCTCCTGGAAGGAGCAGTATGTCCCTTCTCCAGCTCCTACGCGGAAGCAGAGCCAGGCGGCTCTGCGTGCTGCCCCGTCCAGAGGCACCACCCCTGCAGCTTCCATTGGCCGTGATTGACAGTGAATGGGAGCAGTGGGGGCAGTGTGCAGAGCCCCCTGGCTGCCCCTAGGCATAAGTGGCAGAGGGGGGACAGGCTGCTGCTTCCCAGAGCCACGCAGAGCCCCAGCATGCATGGAGCAGCGTAAGCCCCCAACCCCGCTCCCCAGCTGGAGCAGGGCAAGCCCCGGACCTCACTGCCCAGCTGGAACTCAAGGGCCAGATTAAAACCTCTGAAGGGCCGGATGCGGCCACCGGGCCATAGTTTGCCCACCCCTGCCCAAGAGTGCCAAACCTAAATTTTGAAAGTTTAAAGAATTGAACTCATTTGGTTAGCTCTTATGATTTCCCAGCGAGATGTAAGATATGTGAAGCTATTTGTCAGCTACTGCATGAATTAGTAGTTAATAAAGGGCTCTGCTGTGCATTCTGTCCCCTTCGCACTGCCAGATTTTAAACTTGCTCCTCGTGTTTGGATCAAATTATCACTGCTCACCTTTTTGTTTTTGGTGTCATGAACAAGGAATACATTCAATTAACACCTCCAATTAACTCATCATTCCGCTATGGTGGAGCTATTTTCTCTTTCAAAATAAAAGCCTGTATCCCAATTTATTCACATTACAAAGAATTTAGGGCATTTAAGACACCATGGCCAAGTCTCAAAGTCCCTGCTCAGGCATTATGAGGGCAAACTCCTGGAGGATGGACATATCTCAACTTGCTTTAGAATATTAAGCTACTGAAAATAACAGGGCTGAATATCTGTGCCAGGCTCTGCTTTTTTTAAATTTGGTTTGGGATGATGCTTATGCAAATTGAACATGACACAAGAACATCACATACACATGTGATACCACACATGAAATGAAGTAAATCACAAGAGGATTTTGAATGATTCAGTATCTGCTTCGTCAATCAGCCTTGAGGTGTTTTGTTGTAAATCATTGCTCATGTTTATTATGCGACTAACATGATTTATGAGAATGCCTTTGACAGTGTCTCATTTCTACTGCTTTATAATTAGTATTTATTAAGTGCCTTCCATGTGCTTAATCCTGTACCAGGAGAAAATACACATTCTGCTTCAAATTGTCGACCTCCTACAATCAAATATCAAACACTATTTGTAGGGCTAGGGCCTGAGCAAAACTCTCACTTAGGTCACTGGAGGTTTGTGATGCCCTATGAATAAAGGATGGGCCCATATGTAACAAACAAATTGAGAAGTCAATTTCTTGAGGGCTGTGATCCAAACTTGGGAATGGAAGCCAGGAAATCCTGAGTTCTAAACCTACCATTGACACTGGGGATAAGTAAGTTCTGCTGATTCCCTGAGGCAAGTGACCTGTCATTCCACTTTGATATAAAGGATGTGGGAGTGGTTTTCTAGAGGAAACAGCAATGATGAGGGAGGATTCAGAGTAGCAGCCATGTTAGTCTGTATCCACAAAAAAGAACAGGAGTACTCGTGGCACCTTAGAGACTAACACATTTATTAGAGCATAAACTTTCGTGGGCTACCGCCTACTTCATTGGATGCATAGAATGAAACATACAGTAAGAAGATATATATACACATACAGAGAATGAGAAAGTTGCCATACAAAGGAGGTGCTGTCGTCATCATGAATAAGTTGGAATATGAACAAGAGGCTGCTAGGCAGCTCTCTAACTCCACATTCTACAGGCTATTATCCTCTGATCCCAAAAGAAACTACACCATCTGCTCAAGAAACTCCCTGAAAAAGCACAGGAAAAGCTCTGTGCAGACACATGCCTAGAACCCTGACCAGGAATATTCTATTTGCTATCCAAGATCCATAAACCTGGAAATCCTGGACGCCCCATCATCTCAGGGCATTGCCATCCTAACAGCTGGATTGTCAGGCTATGTGGACTCTCTCCTCAGGCCCTACACTACCAGCACTCCCAGCTATCTTCCTGAGGAAACTACAATCCATCAGTGATCTTCCAGAAAACACCATCCTGGCCACTCTGGATGTAGAAGCCCTCTACACCAACATTCCACACAAAGATGGAATCAGATGGAACAATATCCCCGATAATGTCACAGCAAACCTGGTGGCTGACCTTTGTGACCCACAACTATTTCACATTTGGGGACAATATATACCTTCAAGTCAGCGGCACTGCTATGGGTACCTGCATGGCCCCACAGTATGCCAACATTTTTATGGCTGACTTAGAACAATGCTTCCTTAGCTCTCGTCCCCTAATGCCCCTACTCTACTTGCGCTACATTGATGACATCTTCATCATCTGGACCCATGGAGAAGAAACTCTTGAGAAATTCCACCATGATTTCAAAATTTCCATCCCACCATCAACCTCAGCCTAGACCAATCCATACAAGCGGTCCATTTCGTAGACACTAGAATCATAGAATCATAGAATATCAGGGTTGGAAGGGACCCCAGAAGGTCATCTAGTCCAACCCCCTGCTCAAAGCAGGACCAAGTCCCAGTTAAATCATCCCAGCTAGGGCTTTGTCAAGCCTGACCTTAAAAACCTCTAAGGAAGGAGATTCTACCACCTCCCTAGGTAACGCATTCCAGTGTTTCACCACTCTCTTAGTGAAAAAGTTTTTCCTAATATCCAATCTAAACCTCCCCCATTGCAACTTGAGACCATTACTCCTCGTTCTGTCATCTGCTACCATTGAGAACAGTCTAGAGCCATCCTCTTTGAAACCCCCTTTCAGGTAGTTGAAAGCAGCTATCAAATCCCCCCTCATTCTTCTCTTCTGCAGACTAAACAATCCCAGCTCCCTCAGCCTCTCCTCATAAGTCATGTGCTCTAGACCCCTAATCATTTTCGTTGCCCTTCGTTGTACTCTTTCCAATTTATCCACATCCTTCCTGTAGTGTGGGGCCCAAAACTGGACACAGTACTCCAGATGAGGCCTCACCAGTGTCGAATAGAGGGGAACGATCACGTCCCTCGATCTGCTCGCTATGCCCCTACTTATACAACCCAAAATGCCATTGGCCTTCTTGGCAACAAGGGCACACTGCTGACTCATATCCAGCTTCTCGTCCACTGTCACCCCTAGGTCCTTTTCCGCAGAACTGCTGCCGAGCCATTCGGTCCCTAGTCTGTAGCGGTGCATTGGATTCTTCCATCCTAAGTGCAGGACCCTGCATTTATCCTTATTGAACCTCATTAGATTTCTTTTGGCCCAATCCTCCAATTTGTCTAGGTCCTTCTGTATCCTATCCCTCCCCTCCAGCGTATCTACCACTCCTCCCAGTTTAGTATCATCCGCAAATTTGCTGAGAGTGCAATCCACACCATCCTCCAGATCATTTATGAAGATATTGAACAAAACGGGCCCCAGGACCGACCCCTGGGGCACTCCACTTGACACCGGCTGCCAACTAGACATGGAGCCATTGATCACTACCCGTTGAGCCCGACAATCTAGCCAGCTTTCTACCCACCTTATAGTGCATTCATCCAGCCCATACTTCCTTAACTTGCTGACAAGAATGCTGTGGGAGACCGTGTCAAAAGCTTTGCTAAAGTCAAGAAACAATACATCCACTGCTTTCCCTTCATCCACAGAACCAGTAATCTCATCATAAAAGGCGATTAGATTAGTCAGGCATGACCTTCCCTTGGTGAATCCATGCTGACTGTTCCTGATCACTTTCCTCTCCTCTAAGTGCTTCAGGATTGATTCTTTGAGGACCTGCTCCATGATTTTTCCAGGGACTGAGGTGAGGCTGACCGGCCTGTAGTTCCCAGGATCCTCCTTCTTCCCTTTTTTAAAGATGGGCACTACATTAGCCTTTTTCCAGTCATCCGGGACTTCCCCCGTTCGCCACGAGTTTTCAAAGATAATGGCCAAGGGCTCTGCAATCACAGCCGCCAATTCCTTCAGCACTCTCGGATGCAATTCGTCCGGCCCCATGGACTTGTGCACGTCCAGCTTTTCTAAATAGTCCCTAACCACCTCTATCTCTACAGAGGGCTGGCCATCTCTTCCCCATTTTGTGTTGCCCAGCACAGCAGTCTGGGAGCTGACCTTGTTAGTGAAAACAGAGGCAAAAAAAGCATTGAGTACATTAGCTTTTTCCACATCCTCTGTCACTAGCTTGCCTCCCTCATTCAGTAAGGGGCCCACACTTTCCTTGGCTTTCTTCTTGTTGCCAACATACCTGAAGAAACCCTTCTTGTTACTCTTGACATCTCTTGCTAGCTGCAGCTCCAGGTGCGATTTGGCCCTCCTGATATCTTTCCTACATGCCCGAGCAATATTTTTATACTCTTCCCTGGTCATATGTCCAAGCTTCCACTTCTTGTAAGCTTCTTTTTTATGTTTAAGATCCGCTAGGATTTCACCATTAAGCCAAGCTGGTCGCCTGCCATATTTACTATTCTTTCGACTCATCGGGATGGTTTGTCCCTGTAACCTCAACAGGGATTCCTTGAAATACAGCCAGCTCTCCTGGACTCCCTTCCCTTTCATGTTAGTCCCCCAGGGGATCCTGGCCATTAGCACTACTGTGCTAATAAGTGATGGTGACATAAAAACCACCCTATACCAGAAACCTACTGACCGCTATACTTACCTACACGCTTCCAGCTTCCATCCAGGACACACCACACGATCCATTGTCTACAGCCAAGCTCTAAGGTACAACCGCATTTGCTCCAATCCCTCAGACAGAGACAAACACCTACAAGATCTCTAATAAGCATTCTTAAAACTACAGCACCCACCTGCTGAAGTGAAAAAACAGATTGATAGAGCCAGAAGAGTACCCAGAAGTCACCTACTACAGGACAGGCCCAACAAAGAAAATAACAGAATGCCACTAGCTGTCACCTTCAGCCCCCAACTAAAACCTCTCCAGCACATCATCAGAGATTTACAACCTATCCTGAAAAATGATCCCTCACTCTCACAGATCTTGGGAGACAGACCAGTCCTCGCTTACAGACAGCCCCCCCCAACCTGAAGCAAATACTCACCAGCAACCACACACCACACAACAAAACACTAACCCAGGAACCTATCCTTGCAACAAAGCCTCATGCCATCTCTGTCCACATATTTATACAAGTGACACCATCATAGGACCTAATCACATTAGCCACGCCATCAGGGGTTCATTCACCTGCACATCTACCAATGTGATATATGCCATCATGTGCCCTCAATGCCCCTCTGCCATGTACGTTGGCCAAACCGGACAGTCTGTATGCAAAAGAATAAATGGACACAAATCTGACATCAGGAATCATAACATTCAAAAACCAGTAGGAGAACACTTCAATCTCTCTGGCTACTCAGTAAAAGATTTAAGAGTGGCAATTTTGCAACAGAAAAGCTTCAAAAACAGACTCCAACAAGAAACTGCTGAGCTTGAATTAATAGGCAAACTAGATGCTATTTACCTGGGTTTGAATAGAGACTAGGAGTGGCTGGGTCATTACACATATTGAATCTATTTCCCTATGTTAAGTATCCTCACACCTTTTTGTCAACTGTCTAAATGGGCCATCTTGATTATCACTACAAAAGTTTTTTTCTCCTGCTGATAACAGCTCATCTTAACTAGTTAGCCGCTCACAGTTTGTATGGCAACTTCCTTGTTCTCTGTATGTGTATATATAGCTTCTTACTATATGTTCCATTCTATGCATCTGATGAAGTGGGCTGTAGCCCACGAAAGCTTATGCTCTAATAAATTTGTTAGTCTCTAAGGTGCCACAAGTACTCCTGTTCTTTTTCCTGAGGGAGGAGTTTTTTTGAGTAGCCAAGCTTAATGAGAATATTTGAGTAAACTTTTGTTGTGCTCTTCAATGTAGGGCTACCTTAGCTGACTTGAGCAGGCCCAAGTTAAGACAAGACAAGCCTGAACAAGTAACTGCTGAACAAGTCTGAACTAGTAATTGCTGAAACAGTTAACTATTGTGAATATGTTTATAGTAAATAAGGGAGGCAGAAACTAACTGAACTAACTATTGTGGATATATTTATAGGAAACAACTAGACAAGTACACCCTGAATTTATTAACTTGCTTTATTCAATCTGCAAAGCGATTGGTCCTTATTAGGGTTGCCAACTTTCTACTCCAACGAAACCGAACACCCTTGCCCCGCCCCCCTGCCCCGCCCCTTCTCTGAATTCCAGCCTCTTCTCCAAAGTCCTGCTCCCAGCTCACTCCATCCCCCGTTCTCTCTGTTGCTTGATCTCCACACCGTCACTCACTTTCTCATTTTCCTGGGGCTGGCACAGGGGGTTGGGATGTGGGAGGGGGGGTTCAGAGGGCAGGAAGGGGGATCAGGGCTGGAGCAGGGAGCTGGGGCACAGGTGGGGGTTAGGAGTGCAGGCTCTGGGTGCCGCTTACCTCAAGCATCTCCCAGTAGCAATGGCATGTCCCCCCCTTCGGCTCCTACACAAAGGCACAGCCAGGCAGCTCTGCATGCTGCCCCATCTGCAGGTGCTGTTCTTGCAGCTCCCATTGCCTGCAGTTCCCGGCCAATGGAAGCTGCAGAACTGGCTTTTGGGGTGGGGGCAGTGTGCAGAGCCCCCTGACTGCCCCTACACAGAGGGGGGACATGTCGCTACTTCCAGGAACCGTGCAGAGCCAGAAGGGACCCCTGTGATCATCGATTCTGACCTCCTGTATAACACAGACCATAAAATTTACCCACAATAATTCCCAGAGCAGATCTTTTTGAAAAACATCCAATCTTAATTTAAAAATTGCCAGTGCTGGAGAACTGGTAAATTGTTCCAATGGTTAACTACCCCCATTTATGCCATATTTTCAGACTGAAATGTCTAGCTTTTGTCTAGCTTTAACTTCCAGCCATTAGATCTCGTTATACTTTTTTCTGCTGGATTGAAGAGCCCATTGTCAAATATCAGTTTCCCATGTATGTACTTACAGACAGCGATCAAGTCACTTAAACTTCTCTTTCTTAAGCTACACAGCTTGTTCTCCTTGAGTCTATCACTATAAGGTATGTTTATTAGTCCTTTAATCATTCTTGTCATGCTCCTATGGACCCTCTCCAATTTGTCAACATCCTTGAATTGAGGACACCAGAACTAGACACAGTATTACAGCAGCAGTCTCACCAGTGCCAAAAACAGAAATAAAATAACCTCTCTGTTCCTACTTGAGAGTCCCCTATTTATGCATCCAAGGATCACATTAGCTCTTTTGGCTACAGCACCGCATTGAGAGTTCATATTCAGCTGATTATTCATCATAACCCTCATATCTTTTTCAGTGTCACTGCTTCCGAGGATTCAGTCCTCCATCCTGTAAGTATGGCCTACATTCAAAACAGGCATTCTCTTTCCAATGTGCCAAGGGGGACTCGACCCCAGGCCCCACCCCACTCTACCCCTTCCCCCAAGGCCCCACCCCACCACATGCTCCACCCTCACCCTGCCCATGCTCCACCCATGCTCCACTCCCACCCCACCTCTTCCTGCCCATGCTCCACCCCCACCTCACCTCTTCCAGTCCCATTCCACCCCCTCCCCCGAGCACACCACACCTTCACTCTCCCCCATCCCCCAGAGCCTCCTGCATGCTACGAAACATCTGATCACAGTGGACAGGAGGTGCAGGGAGGGAGGGGAAGGTGCTGGTTGGCAGGGCCCGCTGATGGGCAGGAAGCACAGAGGAAAGGGGAGGTGCTGATAGAGGGGCAGCCGGTGGGTGCTCTAGCCCCAGAGCACCCATAGAGTCAGTGCCTATGCCTACATTCTTTGTTCCTAGATGTATACATTTACATTTAGCCATAGTAAATAAATACTGTTTGCTTTTTCCCAGCTTGCCAGGTAATCCAGATCACTCCATCAGTGACCTGTCCTCTTCATTATTTAATATACCCCAAATTTTTGGGTTATCTGCAAACTTTATGTTCACTACCAGGACATTGATAAAAGTGTTCCATAGCATAGGGCTAAAGAGTGAGTTGATTTATTTAATTAGATTTCAGTCTAAAAGAAACTCCACACCAAAAATCCCCCATCTAAAGTTTTGGAACATAGGTAATACAAAACATAAAATCATCCAAAACCATAGTACTTCTCCTTCTTCTCCCTCCCATGTATAACTGAATTACATCACCATGTGACCCATACAACTTACCTGCCCTTCCCCTTCCCCAGCACTTTCTCATTAGGCAGAGCACCAAGCATTATCCACTCTTATCACGTGTGTAGTGTGCAGGCCGGATGCCAGTCCTCACTCTGCCAGCTTGGTGCTGATTGGCAGTACAAAACTGTTAAAACCAGTAGATCTGGGCCCTGGTGAACTCCCATTGTTATAATCTGGTGCAAGGGCATGTCTGGGAGAAAGAGATGTGTGACTGGGCATCCTTATGTCTTGGTTAACCCTTCTGCCAGCACAGCCCCTTGGGTCATAAGCAGCCCGGAGCAGCTCTAATTTGTACCAAGAATCAAGGTGTGTGTAAGGGTTGGTTACAGCTACCATTGCTGATGAATATTGTCTCCTTATGCCACCTGTATCTGTTTGTTGTATCCACCTGTTGTCTCTGGTCATACTTAGATTGTGGCAGGGACCATCTCTTTGTTGTATGTCTGTACAGTGCCAACCACACTGGAGCCCTGATTCATGACCAAGAGCCCCAGGTGCAGGTGCTACTTTAATACAAATAATAAATGTTAATAATGATAGCATGAGACCATGTTTTTATGCAGGCTGTGAAAGGTGCCTGCTCACATACTTAATTAGCTCAGAGGTGTTATGGGAATTAGTTTAGTTCATTACAGAAGAGAACTTTGAAAATATAAAACACTTATGTAGTATTGAGTATTATTCTGTCTCTTGTTAAGACAGTTTTTACAGTTAAAAGTGCATACAAAAGCCCTGTTTTAAACTTAAGGACCATCCAGTTCTACATTTTACATAATTCAAGAATTATCTTAGGGTGTATGACCTTGGTAGAATGCCTTATGTATTTCCTAAGGGCTATGTTCCAAAATCCTTACTCATGGTGAGCAGCACCTTATTCCACAAGTGCTTGTATAGATTTCAATGGGAGCACTTGTGGAGTAAAGCACAATTCAACCAAAGTTAAAGGTATCCAAGTCTGTCCCTAAAACTCATTTGTTGATCTCTGTTATTCTGACAGGAGGAAAGTTTTAAGAAAAAAATGGCACTTGCATATTATACATTATTTCAGTTTTGTGCATAACTTACATCCTCATTTATCTTTGTCAAAACCAAAATAATTTCACAACTGTGGTGTGCCTGACTCAGCAGGGGAGCAGGGGGACAAGTGACTCATGTGAATCTTTTTATTAGCTCCATTCCCTGGTTCTCACCAAAATCAACAAGTACAGCAACCCAAAGTATCTTCATGTGCTTTACGGAAGAACTTTCCAGTCTTTAGGGTAAGTAAATCTTTAGGGTTCTATTCTAAAAGGGCTTGAAGTGGAAAATAAGTTAACTGTTTGTAACTATTAAGTACTGATTTTACACTGTTAAAAAATTAAATTAATATTCCAGGACTAAGCATTCACTTTAAACACCTGATTCTCAGCTGGTGTAACTCATGGAAGCTCCGATAAAGTTAGTGAAGCTACACCAAATCACACCAGCTGAAGTTCTGATCCTAAATGAAGGCGCTGCAATTCAGCTTTAGGCTTTTTCCAGAACATAGGTGGTTCAATTGTACATTCATACATATATTTGGGGAACTAATCTAAATGCAAGTTACATTTGGGATTTCCCACACAATTAACTATGGCTGCAAACATACAAAAAATTACATTTGTGCTTGAAGTTAAGCATGTTTTTAAAGGTCTGCAGCATCGGGGCCTGTGTCCATAACATTGTGGGGTGTTGTTAGCAATGTTCCTATTAGAAAAATGTAGACCTTCCTCCATTTTCTTTTAGTAGCTGCAAGACTTACTATTGCTATCCCACAGCATAATCACTATGTGTCTTCTGTGAGTATCTGGCTCAGTATTGGATATGTTTACAGGGGAGAAACTTACTAGCCTAAAGAATAAAATAAATCCATTCCACCTTGCACTATTTATTATCTTTACTGAGTCATATACCTCAAAGGTGGTCTCTTGTTATTTGATCTTTATTAAGAATGTGTGGTGTTTAGATACATCTTTGTTTTTGTCTGTTTATGGATAGTTACTTTACCTAATTTTCTTTGTATTACCGTATGTTTCTATTTTAGTTACATATTCATGTATGTATCATAATGTATTGTAATTGACATGTGTTTGTTGCTATCACTCCCCTCTCTAAATACAATTTAAATATAGAAACCTTCCATTAAACACCAAGGGCCTGACTGAAGTCAGTAAGGGTATGTCTACATTGCAATAAAATACCAATGGCTGGCCTGTACCTGCTGACTCGGGCTTGTGGGGCGGCAGGGCTATAAAATTGCAGTGTCGACAGTTGGGCTCAGGATGGAGTCTGGGATCAGTAAACCTCTGGGACCAGCCTGAGCCCAAATGTCTGCAGTGCAATTTTATAGTCCCACAACCTAAGTCAGCTAACATGGGCCAATCATGGGTATTTTATTGCAGTGCAAACATACCCTAAGAGTCTTTCCATTGACTTCATTGAGCTTCTGAGCCAGGCTCTAATTTCTGTGCTGAATGCCCCACACTTATCAAGCAAACAGAAGTTTTAACCAACTTTTCTACATTTATTTTTTTTCTTCATAAAACCCTCATAGTATTTCCTGGTGCTTCTAAAAAGGTGAAATAACAACTCTAAGTCTCAGTGTAACTCTGATGGCTGAAACAGGATGGGGAGGTGGGAAGTGAATATTTTGAAACTCATAAGTGATTTTCTTTTTCCTACTTTTATGTATTCTGTATATAGTTAGTGGATTTTAAAAAGCAAATTAGATAGCACGCAAAGCACAAGTATAATGCATGAGACAAAATCACAATGTCAAATGCAGCCATTAATAAAACTTTTGCTTTATATAAAAATACTGTGTATTGTGTGGGGAATTGTTTCATAAAGCCACCCTTTCCTTATGAGTAATCTTTTGCCTTCAAGTAGCTGTTGAAATAATGGGGCCATTTGTGGTCAAACTATACTTGACTTTAGATAGGCATGAAGCAGACTGTGATTATGCAAGTTCCCACCCCCACCCAACAACTTGTGTATGGACTAGACAACATTGCAATCCTTGGGCTTTTCCCAAGAAAAGACTGTGTCAAAATGGAATAAGGACTTCAGTATTTGACTGTATGCCTTTACAATATGCAATCATGACTGTCAAATAAGCCATGTTTATATTGTCTAGTGGTTTGATTTAGAATTTGCACTGACAAGTCAAAATATTTTGTGGAAGCTAGTTTATATTAGCTGGCAAATTCCATTAATTCTCTCACTTTACATTTTTATGAGACAGAATTTTGCATGCTCCTTCCAAGGTGAAAGTCATTTTAAAAAAAAGGCAATAAAGAATTTGGACCAGGGTAGTGAAGCTGTATATCAGTAATATAGCTCTCATTACATTATATATGTAGCAGACTACATTGTGTAGAGATGTTTTCAGAAACGTTCCCATGTTGGTCTCCTTTCCCTTCGGCACCGCTGATACTTCTTGTCTTTGATTTTAGTTCTAGAATATGAATGTGAAATAAAAAGGAATAGCTAGATTATCAGTGATCAAGAGATTGGGAGAGGGTACAAGAAGCAACCTCCCCGACCTGTGATCCCGCAGAGGTGACAACTACGGTGAGCTGGGGAGCACAGGCTGGTGTAATGCTAAATTTCCCCAAAAAGAGGATGTTTATTGCCCAAGTTCTTCCATACCAGACAGTGGAGGGGGGGCTGGAACAGGGGGTGTTGAGAGCATGTGCTCCAAAAGGGTGGCAGAACTCCTGTTCTAGCAGAGGGACTGTGGCTGAGTGAGATGCCTTTCTCCAGGAACTCCTGGTACTATGCAGTTGTTCTTCACCCCCCTTCAACAACAGTGGACAGTGTCTGAAGACAGCAATCTGGCCTAAAAACCCTTTCCCAATATTCTTGTCTTTCATTTAAAAATGAGATTAAATAATAGTTCTTAGCTCTTACAGTCTGTAATCCTTACATCATCAAAGCACATGGCAAACATTAAATACCACAGGCCACACTCTCTGCTGGCATCGCTCCCATAATTAATCCTCACAGTACCCAGTGAAGTAGATGATTATGAGGATTCCCATTTTAAATAGCTAAATTACAGGTGGGGAAATTGAGGCACAGATTCACTGAGTGACTTGCCTGAGGACACAGGCAAGAATCAGGCCAGTACCAGGAGTAGAACTCAGCAGTCGCTGGCTCCCATCTTTTGCTCGAATCACTAGGATCCACCTTCCCTCAATAATATATAGATGCTGACAGAAAATAGGAATCTAATGGGGGAATTGCTTTCCCAAGCTGGTTTCTCTTTTTGTTATATATAATGGCAATGATCCCAAAAATCAGTGTATGCTGGGGAATACAAGAATAACCATGTTGCATTCTTAAAAGGAAGACATGGGACTTGTAAAAATGAAAGTGCAGGATCTCTGGCAGGCAAAATGCTCGGAAACTAGGCAACAGACACAAAAGGATGAGGCCCTTTGGTGGAGGGAACTTTGCCTCAATATTACAGTAGATATAGAGGGGTTGTTTTTTCCCCTGCTACTAAAATGCAGTCTAGCCATACTTTAGCATAGCTTCACTGATTTACTTTTTCCATATTAGAAGTTCCAGAAAGCTCTCAGACTTTACCACTTGTTTTAAGGACTGACTCATGATTTTTAGCTGAACCATTTCACACAGATCTGTTTCTAATTCTGAACCAGGGTGTTAATTTCTAGCCCCAAGGATGATCAGCTGTTTTAGAGAGCAAGTAGCTGATGCAACTCCAAAGAATTTTTGGCTTTCAAGACTTTTTTGTTTTTGTTTTGAAAGTCCCCAGTGTTCACCCTTTATAGTGATCCTGCTATATTCAGGTGATGACATTTTATATTTAAGAATTGGGTGGTGGGGAAATAAAACAAACAGATGCTGAGCAGGTGGGATGCAATCAGTGATTGTGTGATTTTGACACTATTCTGAGTTGGAACTGTGTTGGAACAGAGGTGGAACTGTGGGGACTGGGGACGGGATTGTGCACAATCATTTTCTGAGCACTCCCAAATGCAGGCACTGTACTGATTGCCCTGGGTGAGTACGGAAGGAAAATGGGGCTGTCAAAGCTGAATCCCCACTCTGTCACTTTGAGTACAGAAGGTGGGGACCCGCAAGGATTTTAAAAATTAATACTTGCCACTCCAGGTTTGTATTAAACTCCCAAGGTTACAGCTTTTCTCTGACTATAGCTTGGTAAACACAGCCACCAATCAAATACAAAAAAAACCCACCTTGGACCTTGGAAGGAGCACTTGGGAATACCTTCCTGTGGGGTACTCTCAAGCCCTTCACCACCACCCCTCAGGGGAAGAGCTGAGAAAGTAAACAAAGGAAATTAGCTTTTACCACCAGCTAATCAAACAACATGCACAAATCTCTTAGGACACCAAAATCCAATCCTGTTCTTAAAAAAGGTAAATTTTATTAAAAACAAAAAGAAAGAAAATACATCTGGAACTTAGGCTTTTTCTACATTTTAAAAGAGCAATTCCCAAAATTAAGCACCCAAAATAGCTTTCTTGGGGGTTAGCTTAAAGGTTACAAGCAAACAAAAGTATCTGGGGTTAGCACAGAGAGATCCACAAGCCAAAACAAAGAAATAAACCTAATTGCGTCTATTTAAACATGCCCTGTCCAATGATTTCTTCTAGGCATGGAAGATGAATTTTTATACTTGGTTGAAGTCTTACATAGCATTCTTGCTTATAGCATTGCTGCTCTGTGTCTCCTTCTCCCAAGAACAACAGAGAAATGGAAAGTTTCTTTCCCAATTTCCCAAGTTCTAGCCTTCCCACTGGCTCTTTTGGTCATGTGCCCACTCCTTTTCTTTTAGCTGTGGGCTTGTTAACCCTTTTCAGATAAAGCAAGCAGAGAACAGTCACCAAGAGGGATTTTACAGCTAACTGGCTGTCTGGGTGCTCATAAAAGGGAGCTCCCCCCCCCCGCTCTCCCCACACACACACACACACACACTCTTCATTTATCACAGGGGCCATGGGACTCCGACCATTAATAGCCCCTTGTGAACTCCCCACTGCATATCAGCAGAAAAACTAGGGACAATCTGACCCCGTATTTGCTAAACTGTAGTGAAGTGATATGCAAACACATGCCAATTTTTGTAACTCATAACAACAGCCCATTCTTCCTGGAATTAGACATTCAAGTTTGTTTTCAGAGTTTATGCATATTTCATGGGTCCACCATCCTGGCTTTTCGTGTCCAAAGTCTTGCTTTGGTATTTCTTTCTCTCTTCATCTCCCTAATTTCAGAAGCTATCTTAGATCTGGGCGATCTTTTCTGTGATGTATGCTGAGCTCCACAGCCATGTATCACAGCCTACATATTTTTGGGAGTATAATCATTAACAAACAATAATGAACGGAAGTATCTATATAATAAGGAGGAGAGGAATAGAAAAATATGCGTGTGTAAAAGGGATGGTGCAAGAGAAATCAACCTTGTAATTTGTGATTGTCTCACATTTGAGTGCTTGCCTTAATGTTACATTAATGCTAAAAATATTTGCATTTGATTTATATAAATTATTCATTAAAGAACAGAAATCCAGAACTTTTCAGTATACTGGGTCAGACCCTCCAGTCATATCTCCACTTAGGCCCTCCAGTTCTGTGCTTGATTCCATTGTGGAGCTATGACAATTTTCACCAGCTGACCCATAGAACTTACCAAAGCTTCACCATCGGAGTCTGCAGTCTCCTTGATCTGGTTTGCAGAGCTTATAAGCTTCGCCTGCTTCCTTAGCAGAGCTTAAAAATTTCTTGTACCACACAGGACTACAGCCCTAAGTATCTTAGGAGTTTCATAGAAGGTCTCTGAGCCCAGGGCTGTCCTTAGGATTTATGGTGCCCTAGGCAAGATTATTAAACTGGTGCCCCATGCCTGACTTGCTCTTAGCAACACAAACATGAGCTTACAGTACTGGAAAACTTGCCACATGCACTTTATTAAAAACAGTTTAATTTAATTAAGCATACTGTAATGCTGATGGACTAGCACTAAAGAAGTAGCGCTATAGAAAAAATTCCGATTTATTGACAGAATGATGCAAATAATATATTTTTTTAAATTTGTTAACATTTTATTGGAAATTTCTATGAAGAGGTATTGAAACAAGGATTTGTTTTTAATTAAAAGCAATTTTTCTGGCTTTTTTGGCTGCAAAATCAGTAATAATGTCATCATATGACAAAGACAAAGTGTTCGATTGCAAGAATAGAAAGGTTTCAGAGTAGCAGCCGTGTTAGTCTGTATTCGCAAAAAGAAAAGGAGTACTTGTGGCACCTTAGAGACTAACAAATTTATTAGAGCATAAGCTTTCGTGAGCTACAGCTCACTTCATCGGATGCATTTGGTGGAAAAAACAGAGGAGAGATTTATATACACACACACACACACACACAGAGAACATGAAACAATGGGTTTATCATACACACTGTAAGGAGAGTGATCACTTAAGATAAGCCATCACCAGCAGCAGGGGGGGGAAAGGAGGAAAACCTTTCATGGTGACAAGCAAGGTAGGCTAATTCCAGCAGTTAACAAGAATATCAGAGGAACAGTGGGGGGTGGGGTGGGAGGGAGGGAGAAATACCATGGGGAAATAGTTTTACTTTTGTAATGACTCATCCATTCCCAGTCTCTATTCAAGCCTAAGTTAATTGTATCCAGTTTGCAAATTAATTCCAATTCAGCAGTCTCTCCTTGGAGTCTGTTTTTGAAGCTTTTTTGTTGAAGTATAGCCACTCTTAGGTCTGTGATCGAGTGACCAGAGAGATTGAAGTGTTCTCCAACTGGTTTTTGAATGTTATAATTCTTGACGTCTGATTTGCGTCCATTCATTTTTACGTAGAGACTGTCCAGTTTGGCCAAAGTACATGGCAGAGGGGCATTGCTGGCACATGATGACATATATCACATTGGTAGATGCGCAGGTGAACGAGCCCCTGATAGTGTGGCTGATGTGATTAGGCCCTATGATGGTATCCCCTGAATAGATATGTGGACAGAGTTGGCAACGGGCTTTGTTGCAAGGATAGGTTCCTGGGTTAGTGGTTCTGTTGTGTGGTGTGTGGTTGCTGGTGAGTATTTGCTTCAGATTGGGGGGCTGTCTGTAAGCAAGGACTGGTCTGTCTCCCAAGATCTGTGAGAGTGATGGGTCGTCCTTCAGGATAGGTTGTAGATCCTTGATGAAGGGTTGGAGAGGTTTTAGTTGGGGGCTGAAGGTGATGGCTAGTGGCGTTCTGTTGTTTTCTTTGTTGGGCCTGTCCTGTAGTAGGTGACTTCTGGGTACTCTTCTGGCTCTGTCAATCTGTTTCTTCACTTCAGCAGGTGGGTATTGTAGTTGTAGGAATGCATGATAGAGATCTTGTAGGTGTTTGTCTCTGTCTGAGGGGTTGGAGCAAATGCGGTTATATCGTAGCGCTTGGCTGTAGACAATGGATCGAGTGGTATGATCTGGATGAAAGCTAGAGGCATGTAGGTAGGAATAGCGGTCAGTAGAACACTTCAATCTCTCTGGTCACTCGATCACAGACCTAAGAGTGGCTATACTTCAACAAAAAAGCTTCAGAAACAGACTCCAAGGAGAGACTGCTGAATTGGAATTAATTTGCAAACTGGAAACAATTAATTTAGGCTTGAATAGAGACTGGGAATGGATGAGTCATTACACAAAGTAAAACTATTTCCCCATGTTATTTCTCCCCCCCACCCCACCCCCCACTGTTCCTCTGATATTCTTGTTAACTGCTGGAATTAGCCTACACTGCTTGTCACCATGAAAGGTTTTCCTCCTTTCCCCCCCTGCTGCTGGTGATGGCTTATCTTAAGTGATCACTCTCCTTACAGTGTGTATGATAAACCCATTGTTTCATGTTCTCTCTGTGTGTGTGTGTATATAAATCTCTCCTCTGTTTTTTCCACCAAATGCATCCGATGAAGTGAGCTGTAGCTCACGAAAGCTTATGCTCTAATAAATTTGTTAGTCTCTAAGGTGCCACAAGTACTCCTTTTCTTTTTAAGAATAGAAAGACCAGTCAATCGTTCCTGACTCGTAGAATGGAGATAGTTTTTAATGAGCTTTAGTTCTGAGAAACTCCGTTTTCCTGTTGCTACTGTTACAGGAATTGTCAGTGGAATACAAGTGGCAATGTACACATTAGGATATATGTCAACAAGTTTCCTGATATGAATAAACTGTACAATGTCCATCACTAATTTTGCATGTGACAACTTTGATGACAATGTACTCAATTCTTCGTACAGTTCAAGTCCATTCAAATAAAAACAATCACCCTGCTTCATGAGGCTGTCTAGGCTCTTGCACTTCATCATCATTTGCTGCTCTTGTTTTCCTATTTCATTGAATTTAGTTATGTCATACAAAAAGCCAAACTGTTCATGGTGTGCTCGTAAGGTATTAAACCTTTCATCAATGGCAGATATTGCTTTATCCATCACAACATTAAATAATTCAACATCAAATTTCTTTTCTGGATCATCTATGGACTCATTTGTGCCTTCATATTCTGCTTGCTGTTTTTTCCTCGAAACTCGTTTCATGTTCAGACATGGAAATTTTGGTTCTACACCATGTGCCTGTGCAAGCTCCCTTGCTGTAACCTGTGCTTCTTTGAATCCATTTTCTCTGTATTTCACTAAAAAGTCTCCTGTGTTGTTTAGTAAGGTAAGTGTGGAATCAAGCTGCATCATTGGACTCTGCATTGTTTTGCTTACACTTGAGATTTTAGCAAGAATGTCATACCGGATTACAATAGATGTTAGAAAGTTGAAGCTGGATTTTTCAGAGGCCAATGACTGTGCTTCACTTTTAGCTTTTGGATCTCTGGCTTCTTCCGAAATAGCAACCAGTGCTTCATAAACTTCCTCAGATTGATGTCTCAATGTTTTTGCACTTTCTACTCTGCTTTCCCAGCGTGTCTCAGATAGAGGCTTAACGGTAATACCATTGACATGAGCTTTGAATATTTGCCATCGCTGAGTGGAAGCTGAAAAGAGCACGTAAATGCTTTGCAGCAAACCAAAAAAAGAAATAGGTTCTACAGAACACTTGGCCATATCACACAAAATCAAATTAAGGCCCTTGTATGCACACGGAACAAAAAAGGCTCATGGATTTTATGCCAGCAATCTAGCTTGCACGCCAGAAATGCATCCTCTCATATTGGCACCATTACCATAGCCTTGTCCTCTAATGTTCATTACGGACAATTCCATTCATTTTAGTTCATCCAGGAGAGCTTGAAGAAATCCAAAACCTGTAGTGTCCTCTACTTCTAAAAATGTGATAAATGATTCCTTAACTGTAACCTGTGCTGAATCACTAATGTCGACAAATCTCACTACTAATGACATCTGTTCTTGATGACTTATGTCCGGAGTGCAATCTAGAATTACGGCAAAATATTTTGCCAAAGTAACCAATGAAACTATTTTGTCTCTCACTTTATCACTCATTAGCATGATCAGTTCATTTTGAATTCTTGGTCCCAAATAGTGCTCTTGTATTTCATTTTCAGTTACTTTTCGGAGATGTTCACTCATCACTGTGTCAAATTTTTCCAACAGTAGTACAAGGCCCCAAAAATTGCCATTTTTGGGCTGAAATAATTTCTTAACGCTTCCTCTAAAAGCAAGATTGTTTGTTGATAGATATACTTTCAATGTGGTGTTATGCCTTTTCATGTTGTGGTAATATGTGACTAAGATTTTTCCAATCATTAATACCCATGATTGCTATCTTAAAATTGCAACTATTGAAAAGGTTGCATTGGAAACAAAATATAGCATCCTTGCATTTAGAGTACACAAGCCACCATCTGTTGACAATTTCACCATTAGAAAGTCTTTTGTAGTAATTGTTTTCTGTGAATTTCCTACCTCTAACGTCTTTAGGATATTCAAGACCTTTTATTCTCCCAGGGCATTTCTTAAGTATAATGGAACAGAATTTGTTGTTTAAAGATTGCAGCCACATGCCAATGTCATCTATATCCCATGCTAGTACAGTTTCAACTGTTGTAATTTCTTGTTTTTTGTCTGCATCTGTTTCAAATGATTGTTCAGCTGTTGTTGCGTTTCTTGAGCTTCGTCTGCATAAAAATTTTCTTCGGCAGTTACTTGATGATCTTGATCAACTTTGTTGTTTTCATGACATACAAACTTAAGTATAGAACCCTTCTCTGCTTGTACAGCTAATCCTATTTCATCTTTCTGTTTTCTTTTTTGTGACCTGGAAAGTTGTTTTCGATATGACATAACTTATAAGGGTGTTTTTTTAAAGAAATAACTGTTTAAATTATCAGATTATCAGAAATATTATTTAAAATAACTAATATAGGATACCCGTGAGTCTGTGACCTTGAAGACACCTCACCAGGTGCTCCGCTCTGACTGAGACACAATAGAGTTGGAAACCCATGTCATTTTTACAAAACCACTTTTTAGTTTTAAATGTATAGTGGGCATCAGTCTTAACATTAGTTACAACTCTCTATCAACCTTATACCGTAAATAGATCAATAGCATTATACAGTTTAATAAGCTGGGTTTCCTAACAGTGGCAAAATATAACCCTAGTTTTACTCCTAGGTAAAGCACAAAGTGACCAAAATGAAGTCAGCACAGAATCATCTCATTTAGATTCAGGTAGCACAGAAATGTTACAGAAGTCCTATTGTGCCTTATTTTTGTTTGGAAAGACATTAGCAATAGCAGCACATTTTGGGCACGGCCAGAAATACATGATAAATCAGTGCCTCTAAAGTTCCATCAAAAACTGACATTTTCACAGTTCTAGCCTGATCTGCTGCACAGATCTTCATAAGGAAGTGTCCCTAGCCTTTTTAACTCATATTAACCGTGTATTTACTTTATGAAAGTTGGACAAAACATTGTAAAAATGTTAGACATTGGCTGCCCAACCTCTGGGCTGGTAAAAGCTATACTGACTCACTGGGAAAAAAAGTAAGAGACTCTTAGTACAACATATGGTCACTCTATGCACTAGTAAGGAGATGAGCATATTACAGTTGTTGGAGGGCTCTATTTAGCAGTAACAGGGCTGTAGGAAAGCCAATCAACATTTTTTGTTTCTCTGATGAAAACTGGCCCACTCCCTGCCCCAAAATTGTCAACAACTTAATTTTCTAGTTTTGGCTAAGATATTGATTTTAAAAAAAAATATTGAAATTGGATTCAGGATTGTTAGCAAGAATTTTTGGCAAAACAAAGTTGTTAAATGACAATCTAAATGGCAACACAGTATTGCTTTCATGCTTGGCTCACTCACACCCCAGCCTGCTGGTCCAACAGCTGCAGTAGAAGAGGAGTTAGGTGGAAAACTGCAGCACTCCCAAATCCACCTCTTGGGGTGCAGAGTGGCAAAAACAGCAGCAAACCCTCAGGTCCGATCACATGCCAATGGGCACCACTGCCAGCCCAATGGACCATGGTGAAGTTAGCACAGCATCTGATCTCAGGGACGGGGCACCCACGGAGCCACAGCAGCTCATCCTGCCCTGCACAGCTCCCCCCAGCTGCCAGCCCAGGGGAGAGACACACTCCCGAACTAGGGTGACCAGATGTCCTGATTTTATAGGGCCAGTGCCGATATTTGGGGCTTTGTCTTATATAGGCACCAATTACAAAAGGTAGATCGTGCCAAACCAACCTGATCTCCTTTTTTGAGAAAGTAACAAATTTTTTAGACAAAGGAAACGCAGTGGATCTAATTTACCTCGATTTCAGTGAGGCGTTTGATACCGTGCCAGTTGGGGAATTATTAGTTAAATTGGAAAAGATGGGGATCAATATGAACATCGAAAGGTGGATAAGGAATTGGTTAAAGGGGAGACTGCAACGGGGTCCTACTGAAAGGTGAACTGTCAGGCTGGAGGGAGGTTACTAGTGGAGTTCCTCAGGGATCAGTTTTGGGACCAATCTTTTTATTACTTACCTTGGCACAAAAAGTGGGAGTGTACTAATAAAGTTTGCAGATGATATAAAGTTGGGAGGTATTGCCAATTCAGAGAAGGATTGGGATATCATACAGGAGGATCTGGATGACCTTGTAAACTGGAGTAATAGTAATAGGATGAAATTTAATAGTGAGAAGTGTAACGTTATGCATTTAGGGATTAATAACAAGATTATTAGTTATAAGCAGGGGGCGCATCAATTAGAAGTAACAGAGGAGGAGAAGGACCTTGGAGTATTGGTTGATCATAGGATGACTATGAGCTGCCAATGTGATATGGCTGTGAAAAAAGCTAATGTGGATTTGGGATGCATCAGGAGAGGTATTTCCAGTAAGGATAAGGAGGTCTTAGTACCGTTATACAAGGCACTAGTGAGACCTCACAGGTATGCAGTTCTGGTCTCCCATGTTTAAAAAGGATGAATTCAAACTGGAACAGATACAGAGAAGGGCTACTAGGATGATCCAAGGAATGGAAAACTTGTCATATGAAAGGAGACTTAAGGAGCTTGGCTTGTTTAGCCTAACTAAAAGAAGGTTGAGGAGAGATATGATTGCCCTCTATAAATATACCAGAGGGATAAATACTGGAGAGGGAGAGGCATTATTTCAGCTCAGCACCAATGTAGACACAAGAACAAATGGATATAAACTGGCCACCAGGAAGTTTAGACTTGAAATTAGACGAAGGTTTCTAACCATCAGAGGACTGAAGTTTTGAAATAGCCTTCCAAGGGAAGCAGTGGGGGCAAAAGATCTATCTGGCTTTAAGATTAAACTCGATAAGTTTATGGAGGAGATGGTATGATGGGATAATGTGATTTTGGTAATTAATTGATCTTTAAATATTCATGGTAAATAGGCCTAATTCCCTGAGATGGGATATTAGATGGGTGGGATCTGAGTTACCCAAGAAAGAATTTTCTGTAGTATCTGGCTGGTGAATCTTGCCCATATGCTCAGGGTTTAGCTGATCGCCATATTTGGGGTCGGGAAGGAATTTTCCTCCAAGGCAGATTGGAAGAGGCCCTGGAGGTTTTTCGCCTTCCTCTGTAGCATGGGGCACAGGTCACTTGAGGGAGGATTCTCTGCTCTTTGAAGTCTTTAAACCACGATTTGAGGACTTCAATAGCTCAGACATAGGTGAGGTTTTTCGCAGGCAGTGGGTGGGTGAGATTCTGTGGCCTGCATTGTGCAAGAGGTCAGACTAGATGATCAGAATGGTCCCTTCTGACCTTAGTATCTATGAATCTATTACCCCCACCTAGTGTGACCAGACCGCAAGTGTGAAAAACAGGACAGGGGGTAGAGGGTAATAGGAGCCTATATAAGAAAAAGACCTCAAAATTGAGACTGTCCCTATAAAAGTGGGACATCTGGTCACCCTACCCCAACCCCCATCCTGATTTTTCACACATGCTATCTGGCCCAGCCAGCTGAGTGACCATTCCAGTCCTGGCTGGCTGCGGAGGAAGTGAGTTACTTTCACTTTCATTCCTCAGCAAGCAACCAGTCAACCCCCCCACCTTCCCCTCACCAAACTCAGTCCTGCTGGAGGGGAGGGGGGAGAGAGGGGTACTCCGTGAGGGGGGAATGGGGGGGTGCTCCGTGGGGGGAATGGGGGAGAAAAATGGATGTTATGGGGGGCAACAATAGATACTGCAGCCACCGAGCCTGCCTCACCTCACGCCAGGGGACAGAGTCACACTTACAGGTGAGTTCCTCCTTCCCCCACTCCTATCCCCTCCCCTTCCCAGAGACCCCAGCAGCCAATCTCCTCCCTCAGCCTGTGCTGCATTCGGCTCTCTCTAGGACCCAGCAGCCCTGCTCTTACAGGCTGCACTGCTTCCCGTCTGTCCAGACTCCCAGCACAGTGGTGCCCTAGGCAGAGTGGTGCCCTACGTGGCTGCCCTATTCTCCTATGGCTAAGGACGGCCCTGTCTGAGCCTGCAAAAAATTGAACACCAGATCTATTTAGCCTAATTCATTTGAGGACTGGAGTATTGTAATAGGGGCACTAGGGGCAGGAATCCTCCCACACAAGCTGTGGGGTAAAATCTCTGCTGCTCTAATAGGTGGAGTAGCTTCCACAGTCCTGGACCCACTCCCTTTGCTGAGGGGAAAGACTAAAGTACCTGCAAAGCTGCAAATCCTCTGATCCCTGACCCTCTGCCACTCCACCTTTGTCCCACCACTGTGCACATGGCTAATATTAAAATTTAAATATGTGTATTTGTTTTCTAATGTGTAGATTAAAGGTTTCCTTATTAGATGAAACTAAAATAATCCATTTACAGAATCCTGCTACAATAATAATAATAATAATAATAATATGTAAGTAATCCCTTACCTGTGCTAACTACCAGGACAAATTTTTCGGTGGCCTCAGAATACGACCACTAACTCTTGCTGGTGGCTGCACTCATACTTTTTCATAAAATACTTAATTAGCTTTAGGAAAACCAAATAAATATGCACAAATTACAATGATTTGGACGTGTATTTATTTATTGCTAGCTAGTAAGTCTGTTATGAAAAGTGATATTTACAAACATACAAGTAACACTTTTCACAGCAGGCTTACTTAGCCCTGGCAAGCCTGGCGACAAATAAAGCCCTGAATGGAGAGTCGGGGGAGGCAGTGGGGGCCAGGGGAGATGGGGGTTGGGGGCTGGAGGAGGTAGCAGGGGGCTGGAGCCTGAAGCCCTGCTGCCAGAGCCTGAAGCCTTGCATCTGGAGAATGGGGCCCAGAGATGGAGCCCGAAGCTGTGTGGCCGGAGTCTGGAGCCTGAAGCCCCAGGTCTAGAGCCTGCCACCTCACCACCCCAGGGCTGAAGCCCAAAGTCTGCGTCCCACCGCTTCTGGGAAGGCAGGGAACTCATTGGCTGCGTGGTCCTCCAGCGTTGTGCTCCAGGTGACTCCAGAGGGGGGCAGGATCCAATCCCTGCTCGTAGCCCCAGCAACCAAGATCAAGGCAGTGCATCCAGGTGCAACAGGGAGGGGGAGGGGCCCCTCCGTCTCCATCACAGCCCAGGAGGCTGTGGCCGCAAGAAAAGCCCCTGGTGGTCGCATGCGGCCACGGTGGCCACATCTGAGAAACGCTGAACTAGACTACATACTGTAACAGAGTTACTGTGCTGGCTGGGTCTATGTGTGTGCACCACATCCATAGCCAGCTCCTAAAGGCTGGCTCCTCCAAATTGGAAGGACCCCTGGCTCATGGAGTAACAATGATAGGAACTTTTCAGCAACAGGGTGTGATTCTGTCCCCTTTTCCAATAATAAATACATGTTCTGCGGTGACTGAGCTCATGTCATCATTACAGGGACTCTATCCTTGTGTACAAACCCACCAGAAAAGGGATCATGAGCTCACACGGCAATACATACAATACATAAGGAGACGAGAATGCTCACGATAGATTAGACCGGAAGGAGCATCTTTTCTAGTGGCTAGGGTAGAAATTTGGTTTCTCCCATGTCCTCTTCCCAGTTCTGTCCCTGAGTCACTTATCTGAAGCCTGGCATGACACCTTCCACCTGAAGGTCCCAGAATACTTTACAAACATTAATTATAACATTCCTCTGATGTGTCAAGCATTATAACTACCAACTGCTACTGCACTCATTTTACAGCTGAGTAAACTCAGGAACTGAGATTAAATGACTTCTCCAAGCCTGATACTGGTAGGGATTCCACATTTCCAAAGAGCTGTTATGCACCCTACATTCCCATTGAAAGTCAATGAGCACTGAGAGCATGCAGGAGCCATTAGGTTATGCTCCACACCTGGATGGCCAAGCCACAATGAGGCAATGACAGAGTGGAGAATAGAATAAAGAAATCTCAGACTAGAACATAGCTGGAATCAGGCCCCTGCTCTAACCACTAGACAACTTGCTCCTCTCTTACTTTGTATCATATGCAAATACTGCTAAAACCAAATAAGTAACAACAAGGAGAGGAAGAGACACACAATACAATGAACGCTTCAGTGAATTCATAAACTCAAGTGCAAGTAAAATACTGTATTTGTATGAACTACTAGCCTAATTACTGGTGACCTGCTGTGTTCAGGGGAAAGAAAACCCAGCATAATATCTTCAAATGGTATTTGTAAAGACAACAGCTTCCTATTACAGGACAAAATTGCAATAGTTTGTCTTATTTAATTGGTATCTGACATAATAATATGTTAAAACTTTAATATGCATATAAATTTGTCCTGCATCTTTGGAGAAATCTCACTATAAAGAACATATTGTAAAAAATGAAGGGAAAAAAAGATGTGGTTGCAGGAAATATATTATTACCTAGCAAATGTTGATTTAATTTCACAAGAATGCTCTAATTTAAACACATACATACATACACACACACACACACAGCAGCACATAGGAAATAAGGTTATAGAGGGCAAGAGTGAGTCTTTAAGGTTATAGGGTTACCATATGTCCAGGTTTTCCTTGACACTGCCTCTTTTGCCTTTCTCTGTCTGGGAAATTGGTGAGAGGTAAAGGACTGAATGGGCATACAGATGGAGCTATCCTTTTGCACCATAGAGGTGATCCTTCTGGTTCAGAGACCTCTCTGGCTGCCCCATTCTCTTCCCAACCCCTCTGCAGATTTTGTAATGCAAAGAGTTGGCAGTTGGCAGTCAGTTGAAAGCATATTACTAATAGATGCAGCTAACTGTGACTAATGCCATGTTTTGTTTTCCTTTATTTCTAGTATGAGCCAGCAGTGGATTACCAATCTTCAGAAAAAAATGAGAATTTTTGCCTCAATAACTCAACACATTTGGGGACTTTTTGTATCAGAAAGGAAGCCTGGATGGAAGAATCTGTTGCAGCTTTTTGCAGTTTGCTCTACTGTTAGCTTCATCATAAGCAGCCTCTTATTTCTTGGCTTGCATTCCTTTCTAGCACACTATCCTTTGGCTTCCTTAGCAATTTCTGGGTCCACCTGGATTGGCCTGTCTATTGGGTTGTGTTCCTCCAAGCACATGCGCTGCTTTAGCACGCTGTTTGTTCTTTCTTGCAGCTTGCGTGAAGGTAGAAATGCGCTTATTGCTGCTGGGACTGGTGTTGTGGTAGCTGGCACAATCCAAAATATTTTTCACAACCTAAAGGTATTGGCAGATAGTATAGCTTGCAATCTAGAGATTGAGCAATTTGCCTTTATAAAACTCTATATTAAAATAATTCAGTGGATTTATAATGAGGCTAAACGTTTAAGTAACCCAATGGAAGAAGTAGTATCACTGAGAGACAAATTCAATGTCTCTTACTTAATTTCAGATGAAGATTTGAAAATGAAGTTAAACACCACAAAACAACAAATCCAGAGTGTTACTAATCATATATCTTCTATACTGGCTATACAGCCCTATATAAACCAGAAGCTGTTGCCTATAATAGGGATTCTTCTAGTTCTTCTTGGCACATACCTTTTCTTCAGAAAATTCTTGGGTACTCATAGTGTGAAGTTTAAGAATATTTACATTACAAAACAGTTCATTGAATTTGATGAGCACCAAAGGCAGCAAAGAAAGCCCTGTGTTCTTCCACTCAGTAAAAAAGAAAGAAAAGAGTATGTGATAGTCCCATCCCTCCGCCTAACACACAAGGAAAGGAAAAGCATAGGACGCATTCTAATCCCTGTATTTACTAATCTTTGCATCTGGGTTCTGTTTGCAGCAGTAGATTATTTGCTTTACTGGCTAATTTTTTCAGTGAGCAAGCATCTCCAAGCATTACCAAAGCTAGAGGTTAATTTCAAAGTCAGGTACCAAGTAAGTACCTTACCTATAATACAATATATTGCTCCTGATAAGTTTTAGTATAGAAAAAATTCCTCTTGACTTCAGTAGATGCTCGATCAGGCCCATAGATATTTCTCTCGACTCTTTCATTCCAGAGAAGTCACCGTTACCCATCTAGTCATATATTTCTAGTAGGGCCATTATCATAGTGTCTGTGCACCAAATACAATGCTTCAAGTAATATTGCTGTATGGGACCAGACACGTCTCTGCTCTTTCTTTGGTTTCATATTTCTAGGGGAAGATATATAGGAGAAGGGACAGTTTCACCAGCCATTCTGTATGTTGATGTCTTGTGGGGAAGGTCCACACAAAAAGATAAGTTTTGCATTGCATTCTAACAAGATGCTCTCTGGTGGTATGGAGCTCTACAGAAAGGTCCTTCTGCTTGAAACTCTCTGTCCTTTGTTCCCAAGAGCACAATCCATGAAGCCTATTAGTGATAATATCCCTGAAGGTCACCACTTTTATAGTAAATCATATTACCATGAAAGTGACAGAAGAGATGTCTCTGTGTGCAGCTGAGTTGTTTAAAGATTTCACCATTTAACAGAATATTGAATCATCCAGGAGCAAACGTTAAAACTATTTTACCAACCCGCCAGTGTTCCTCAAATATATTGCACAGTGACACTTACGTATGTATTCCATGCAGTCTCCAACTTGGATTTGCTCCTGAGTGAGGAAGAAGATCTCTGTGACCACATTTTTTTTTTAAAGCGTTCCCTTGAGCATTTATAACATAGAAATGGCTCCCATCTAAAAGAACCGCCCTGCAACTTGCAGTAGGCCAAAGTAGGGTGCCACAAACAAAATCAGTCAGGTAAACAGGTGAGGTAGCAACTTTATTCTAGTTAGACCCTTACACAAAGGAAGTGCCAGGTCATGTCTTCCATAAGGAACTTCCAGCCTCCCTGTGGTTTCTATTCACAACAGCTTCCCCTTCATAAATTTGTGCCACGTGAGCCCAATCACCATAAACTTTCTGGCAACAAGTTATCTTGAAGCTTCACGTAGTGTTTAAATACAAACTCTTGGGAGTGTGACATTACTGAAAGATTTCTTAGGGGAGGGATTGAAATCACAGAATATTTTAAACAGGAACCAGTACTCTGACACAAAATGGTGACGCCCGTGGTTTATCACAGAGGAAAGCAACAGATGGAAGATATGTCTCAGAAGAAAGCTCTAGTGTTTAATTCCTCTTTATGAATAACTTCATTTCCTTTTAAGCACACAAGGATTCCGGCTCTCTATACACAGTTCTTTTTGTACTGGAGGCCATTTTAACAATTTATACTCTTTATTCTGGGCTGCTTTACCCATAACAACAGCATCATCAGCCACCCAAGCTGACTAACAGGCATTGAAAGCTTGTGCGCTAGGAAGAGGATTCCACCTAAATGTTCTATGAATTCTCTAGTAATTGGCATTCTAAATACCTACAGTGGATCTCACAATGGAATGCCACAGGGAGGGAACAATCAACATTTTACCCTCAAATTCTGATATTTGCAAACAAAGTTTGTGATCCTGCAAGCTGCTCCATGGGTGGAGCCACATAGAGATCAGCGGGGCCTGCAAAGGCACAGGAGGTCTGCCCACCCCAGGCGGCTTGCAGGAGTAAGGCCTAAAAACCTTACATAAAGTACACAACTTCTTGATACCTTGGGAAATCAAGAAATTTCAAAGAGATTTCAAGATGTTTGACTATGTGGACAGGGTAGCACATGTTCATTCCTCTACTGTTAATTTCTTGCTGCTCAGCAGGTACATTTCTTATTACTTCCTCTTGGGATGAGTTGTGCTAACACTAATTTCCCCCCCCCCCCGCCCCAAAAGAGTTCATTTATCCAAGAAGCAATTATAAAAATCTCAGGTGTTCTGAAGAGGAGGGTTCTTAAAATGAGGAAAATAATTAGGTATTTTGCTTCAAGTTACAACCAAACAGAAAGGGATTTAAAATTACTTAATATTCGATCTGCCAAGGGATTTTTTTCCTTTTCTCTTATTCATTTCAATAAATAAAATAAAATTGATGGCCACTCTTCAAAAGGGAAGTATAGAATAAACTCACCTTAAAAACCCAGAGACTACTAAATTCAAATCCACTGCCTCTCATATTTCTGGGGGTGGTCTACAATGCTATGGAGAAAACCTGAGTTCAGGTTTCACTCCCAGTTACTGCTCTTTTATTCCCTAGCCAGTGAGCACTGCGAAGGATTCTCATATACAGAATTGAAATCAATTTGCAAAGTTTCTGGAAGTATGTTAGCATAAACAGTATAATGGAATGAACTATGGCAGCTCTATTGCACATCAGGGCCACTCTGATCTTCACAGCAAGCATGGGGTAGAACCTCAGATCCCCCTTCTTCAAAGGGCCAGACTTCCTGCCTCTACAAATTTTAAGCAATAAGCATGGTAGGCCTGGGGAAGAGGGCTCTGGGCTACACTTGCTGTTCTTTGGGACCCACAGCTGCTCCGAGGGGCACCTGTGGGAGAGACCTTGACAACCCCAACCAGATGGCTGGGGGCCTCCTCTCTCCATTCTGCATCTAAGCAGAGAGTTCTAATGCTCTGGTTTTCTCCCAAACCGCATAAATAAAGATCCATGTGGGGATTTTCATTGTGTCACTCAGACCAGAACAGTGGCATCCCTGAGAGATGCTCTCGGCTCTGAGCAGAGGGCTTTATAGGGAAGGTCCCACACCCAGATCACTTTGTAGGTGGCAGCCCCCACTCACAGAGAGGACTGTTGCGGGAACATCCCTCAGCACAGCAATAGGTTCTGTAGCTAGGGTGAGAGGAATTCCCAACACAGTGGGTTCCATGAAGATGCTGGTCCATTGCCCTCCTGAGCCGTTGGCTTTCTGGGGATAATGGTCCCTCAGCCTTCCCAAACAGTGTGCTTTATAGCACTCTCACACCCTTATTTTTTCAAGCAGTGACATCTGCGAGTATGCTTGTCTCCACCTCCACCCTACTATAAGCAGCAGGCTCTGTGCTTCTTTCTTTCCCCTCACCGTACTACAGGAGTGGATGTGGATGTGGTTGCAAGGAAATGGGGCTACTAAGAGGCAATTGCCTTAATCCAACCCTGGCTTCTTCTTCTCCAAAGGTATAAAGCTGTTCTCTTTACAAGACTAGTAACTGCAGCTGGTCAAGAATTTTCAAACAAAATGTTTTTCCTGTGGAAAGCGTGGTTTCTGCACAATCAAAGATTTCTGTGGGAAAATTGAAACAAAACATTTTGGATTGGGGTTTTCCCCAGTTGAAACATTTCAGTTTGTCTAATCAAATCTACTTGTACTACTGCAGTGTCTCATGGAACTTGTAGTTTGCGGGCTTCGTGCCCTCATTTTCCCCTTTTGGGTAGGCTCTCTGTCCAGATAACATACATGATACATTGCAGTTTCCCCTCTGGATGGGCCACTGTGGGATAGAATGGGAATCCTGTGGTCACAGTGCATCATGGGGATGTGATCTGGCTGGGGGGCCAGATCCAAAGATGAGAATGGGGATATGAGGCACCAGAGTTGCAACTCCTTTGAGGCAGCAGGGCAGCTCAGGTGAAGGAATGCAGTTCACTGAGCGGAAGCAAAACATTTCTACATTTCATTCAGGACTTTTCATTTCCCAAAAATACTCAATAATTTGAACTTGGACATAAGCGATTGTCAAAATACCAGAATTTCATGGGATGGAGATTCTGACTTTTGATCAGTTTTACCTGTGCTGGACAAATGAGCATTACTGAGTCTCTGTAATAGAGGGAAGTAGTACCCAAACAGGATAATCTAAACTGTGTTCTGCAGAGACCTGTCTGGTCGCGTAGAGATGGATTTGACTGAACAATGTAGCCTTCTGATTACTGTTCAGTTTTCTGCTGTGTGGGAAATGAGTACAATTCCTGGTAGATTTGAGCCCAGGCTGCAAAGTTCAAACCTTTATTTCAACTTCCTTGAAGTCTATGGAAGTTGGATCCTATGGAGTGGCTCTAATACCCTATAGGCAGGTAGCCACATAAAAAACCCCACCCTATCTTCACCACAATTGGCCCCATAGTTGTCAGTCTCAGAGATAGAGGCCAAAGACTAGTCAAGCAGAATGAATCCTGCAACCGCTTGAGCATTTAACTCCTGATAAAGGCAGCCACAACCTGGCTCCATTTTTTGTATCTGTGTTTCATATTGAATGTCTAATGTAGTCTTCCTTCTCTTATCCACTGGCTCATTTACACAGTATCTTTGTGAATAAATTTCCCTCACCCCCTCTTTAGCTATTAATCATCAGATATACCAAAGAGATCAGAGAAAAGTAACAAAAGTTACTGGGCAGGGGCAAGGGGGTAGAGAGAGTAAATTATGAGAAAGATTAAGCAGTAAAATATCACTTTAATTTACACTCCTGTAAGTCTGGATTTAAGGAGAGTGTAATTAGCTCTTGCCTAACTGAAAAGTAAGCAGAGACATGACTACAAATATCTGAAGGGTGTAAACAGCAGAGAGGAATAATTGAAATGGTATACAGTAGGAAAAGGATAAAATTAAGGAGAGGGACAATATCATCAAGAAAAAGCTCCTGACAGTTTGACCCCTTAGATTGAGGGACAGACGCCAAAGAGACATGGTGAAAATCCTATCATTTGGCACATTTCAAACACAACTGGAGAGTTCACTAGTAAACATACTGTTATGAACAATCCTTCATTGACCAGAGATGGGCTAGAATGATCATGTCTAATACAGATAACTCTGCACAGCTGAATATGAAATGCAATAACTATTTTAAAAGTAAGTAATTAGCACTAAAATCAGCTTTTTCCCCCCATACAGAAAAATGAAAACACGTTTATTTTCAACAATGGGGAGTGCAAGACAATGAATCTTTACTTTAACTCCTCTCTGTTTAAGCATGAATGCCTCCCTAAGCCAGAGTTTTTGCTCTCCTCAACATGGATCCAGCTTGGATGCATCATCTTTTGTCTAATAATATTTGCATTATTCTCCACCACCCTGATGCAACTTAAAATACTTGTGTCAACTTCATTTTATCCCAGCATAGAGATGAAACGGATACATTATCTGCATGCAAAACTACTGAGAAAAAGATCAAAATTTCCACAGAAAAATGTAAAAAGGAAATTGAACTCATTTGCTACAACGGTAAGCCATGAACACTATGGAAAAAGAGCTCTCTCTCTCTCGCATGCGCACGCACGCACGCACACACACACACTTTCTCAGAATAACTGCACAGTTCAGATTCAGATCAGAACTTTTCCAAAGTCCAGGTGTAGCTGAATCCAGGGTTTTGGTCTGCTTGATCATAAAGGCCCCAGTTCAGGAAAGTACTTAGATATTAGCTTAACTTTAAGCACATGCTAATCTACTTTCCTGAATAGAAATGGACTTTAGTACATGCTTAAGTGTTTTTCTGTATTGGGGCCAGAGGTAAGTTGCAGTTCTATCACCATGTTGTCCCATCCATACAACACAAACTATATTAGAACACACAGGCACACCTAAACAGGCCAGATAATCATGCACTGGCACAGTTAGACTTCCCGGACTCTGAGCTCTTCAGGGCAGGGACTGTGTCTTCATATATGTATGGAAAGTGCCTTCTTTATAAATGGTGTTCTCATGACCCAAACATGAAATAACTGGTATTAGTAATCAGCTTCTTACTGTTAACAATGTTCAGTTTCTAGCAGATCAAGATGCACTATGGTTAATGCAGTTCTCTTTGTAAAACACAATTGGATGGATACTGCAAATAGCATATAGCGAGAAGAACTTTTTATTTTCACGTGCAAAAAACAATGAATTACCCAAATACATATTTTAATGGATTTCTATGCAAAAATAGCTCTTGGCGTTTAAGATGCTGGATGGCAGGGTCTGTGAAGGACTGGTACTCAGTGGTAACATATCACTAACACACCTTTTCTGTCTTCTCAGTTCCACTTCTGGTTCCCAGTATTCAAGGCCATGGGGATGGTCAGAAAGAAAGAAAAAGACATGATAAACATCAACAGTGTTTGAAAAAGGCCAAGTAACTGTTTGGAGAAGTTCACACTTCTTTGGTTCAACAGGTCCCTGTATATTGCACCTGTATTGCTCCAGCTTTGTTAAAATATTTCCATAAAGTGCTTCCAGTTAATTTGCATATTATATATACATTTTAAATAAGTAAAAATAGATGTCAAAAGATAGCAGCCTGCAATATTTTGGTAAAATTTGGGAAACTGTAATAATAATTAATCCTATTATTTAATCCATTTTCAACTCTGATTCTACACTGCCTTGCACCTTGTGCAGACAGTTAGGGCCTGATTACCATTCCTGGTACAACCACTATATGTTGTAGTTGTGGCAGTATTACTCTGTAATTTACATTTGCACCCACCTTGAATACCCTGTATTCTGCTACAGTGTGTAAAGTGGCTCTACTGTAAAATAGGAATCAGGCTCTTAGTCTCCAATCCAACTTTTAAGCATGAGCTGTCCCATTGAAATCACTGAGCCGAACATATTCTTAGGTATCCTGCTGAACTGGTGGCCTTACACATATGTGAAGTGAGAGCAAGATGTTACTATTCTGAACTGGTAGCATCTGACAACCACTCTGGACTCATTTTACACATATGAAATGCCACAAAGTGCAAGGAACTGGAAAATCAGGCCTTCTGTGTCCTTGTTTTTTCTTGGATTAATTTATTCTCCCCCAAGCAATTTCAGGGGACTACACTGGTCGTATATAAGGTTACGGTAATATAAGGTTGCCTGGGCAACCTTGATTCTGGCATTTCCTAACTTTCATCTTGCAATATTAATAATGTTCTGTGAACATAGGGGTTTTTGTTTGTTTGTTTGTTTTGTAATTTCCTAGGTTTTTAAAAAAAGCAAACTGTAAAAACAATGCATAACATAATGATAAATTCCATCATGTGGCAGCTTGTTCATACTCACATTATTCATCTGCCAGGTGAGAATCTTTAGATCCATCACACAGACCTCTGACACTTGAACTAATAGAATAACTGAGAGCAGAAGTAGGTTGTTGTCCTCTGTGTGGACCAGCACTAGAGGACAATGAGACATACACTTTGCCAGAACTTTACTGAGAGTAGAAGAGTGATGAGACTCAAAGAATCTTGGATTCCATTCCAGGTCCTGGAGTAGAATATGCTCAAATGGTCACAGAAAATCTCTGCCATTTGCCTCAAGATTGACCTCTCCTGCTTCATCCCCTCCAACCTGTCCTTTTCCCAGTCCTGTTTCTTACCTACTCTTGGCTCCTTGTCCCAGTCCCATTCTCTTTGCCTACTCAATGCCAGTCTCCATTTCCTGGTTTCTCATCCTATGCCCAGTTCCCTTGTTCAGCCAATCCCAGTGCCCCCTTAAAAGTGTCTTGTCTGATCTGTCTCCCTCCACCCCATTGGTTCCCACTCCTAATCTCACTCCCTGGTCCCCTCATCCAATCTCAGTCTCCTTCCTACACCCTTTCTGGTGCCTTGCCCCAGTGTCTTTGCTCAGCCAGTCGCATTTCTCCCCTGCACCTCAGTTCCTTCTGAGATCTGAGTCACCTCCATCTGCCCTCATTCCCCCCACCCACAGGTTCACAGTCTCTTTTTCCAGCCAGTCCCAATCTCCCATCTCCCCCCAGCTCCTTGTCTGATCTGAGTGTCATACCCCAGCCAGTTGGTTCCCAGCCCCTCCCCAGTTTCCTTCACCAGCTCCAAATCCAGCCTCCCCTCCCTTCTTCCTGGCTCCAAGTCCAAAACCTCTTTTCCCCCCACAGTTCCCAGAGCCAGCCTCCCCAGTCCCAGTATCCTTTCCCAGCCCGTCCCAGTCACAGTTTCTCTCTTCCTCACTCCAGTTCCATTCTCACCAAATTTCTTGTTACAATCTACTCCTTTTCCTCCCCCTGGTCCAGCTTTTATATCGTCTGCATTCAACTCCTGTGGCTTCCTCCTCCATGCTGCCTGGGTCACAGCAAGGATGTCAATCACATAGGAGAGTCAGGCCCCTTGCTCTCAGTTCCAGTGTGCAGCCCCACCCTGGCTCAGAGCAGCCATTATGAGAAAAGTCCAGCTTCACCCCTGTAGCCCTTGGCCAGAAGAAGCATGTTCTGCACTGTGACAGGGTGGAGTATGCTCAGCTGCTCTGCGAAGATGGCATGTGCACACTCCAGTTCCACATAGTAGCTGTAAGGGGATGGAGCATGCTCAGCTGCTCTGTAGGGATGGTGCATGCACAGTCTAAAAAGGTTATGTGTACACTATAGACCTTACAGCAGCACAGCTGTACTGCTACAGCTGTGCCACTGTAAGGTCACCCGTGTAGCTGCTCTTTGCCAACAGAAGAGAGATCTCCTGCCTGCATAATTTTACCATCCCCAATGAGTGGCATTATCTATATCAGCTGGTGAGCCTCTCCTGCCAACATAGCACTGTCCACATAAGCACTTTTGTTGGTGAAATTTATGGTGGCCAGGGGTGTGGTTTTTTCACACCCCGACCAACAAACAAAAGTGGTAGTGTAGACAAAGCCTAAGTACTAGTTGCTATGAGAAGCTCAAGCATAGTCAGTGATGATGAAATCTTTCAAAATTTTAGCTGCTAAAGTAAAACAAGTCTCTACTGAGAATGTTCAAACTGTGATTTTTTAAACGCTTATAATTTGGCCAAATGTGGGTGGGTTTTCATGGGGATAGCAAAAGGCCAATCCCTGACACTATTTCCTGCTTGCTAACTTTCAAGTCCCTGCTTCACAGCATGGGGGCTCTAGAGCTGCTCAAAGAAAAGGTTGCCAGAATTTTTAATATGGGCCAAACAATGTATTTCTCCTTTGCCTCCTTCTCACAAATGGCTAAATTATTCTGGCTAACATTTTTCCCAAAAAAAGGTTCAGCCTGAGGAAGCCACTTGGCATGTAAAAGTTCAACCTAAACAGTTAAAATTTGGCAAAGCTATAAGCAACTGAAAAAAGTGTTTTATAATGCAAAGTGTCAGGTAACTTTAATATTAGCCCCTCCTATAATACAATATGTGAATTATACTTATTTTAAAATTATATGTGAATTATATGTGGATTTTCACTTAATGGCTGTAGTGAAGAAGCCTATTTTCATGTACAGTTATGGTAGGAAAAGTGACCATATTAAAATGGCTCCTTCCCACTCCATAGATCTCTGTGTGTATATAGAGAGAGCCAAATATGCTGACTTTAAAGACAAACACATTTACTACATTTGAGTTCTGCAGGGATTATTTTCTGGTTCGTGTATCACCAATGAAATTGTTGGTAAAGTTCCATTGACAGCATTTGTATTAGTGGGGATGTATTAGTGGGCTGGAAGGAGGACAGTTTGACTCGCAGATTCCAGGTTGAGTTTATAGTTCTTTAATTGTAAACTGAGCAAATTTGCTATGAACTCATCAACAGGCATTTTAATTTTACAGTCAATTTTCAGGGTAGAAATGCACTTTGAAGGTGATTGTGGTTGACAGGCAGCTGCTATGTAATAATCTCAGACTTGAATTGTAATGAAGTTATGAATACTGTGTCTAACCTAGCTATCAAGACAGCCTGTATGCTTATATTGGAGTAATGGATAGTTTAGTCCACTCTTCCTATATTGCTTTAATTCAATGGGGGCTGAGGAAAGAACAAATGGGAAGGTAACTCAGTGATTCTCAAGATCAGAACTTCCCAGCACACTCTTGAAAGACTTCAGCTATTAGCCTTGAGCATCCTATATCCTGTCTGCAACCCAAAGTGGCACAGCTGTTTTGGCAATGCTGCGAACTATCAGACCAAAGGGCTATAAACATTTTAAAAGTGACTTAGTCTCTGGGAAGTAGGGTGATCAAAAAGACTAAACAGCTTTTAAAGTACTCTCCTTGCAGCTGGGGGGAGGAGTCAGATGGGGAGGGAGAAGTGGTTTGGGAATGAAGGGAACAGACTATGCCAATCAGACCCTAGAGGTCTCAAGAGAGCGGGGCTACAGGAATCTTATGCCTACCAGGCACCCCATGTGGAAGATGGATAGACACCTAGTAAACCAGACATGTGTATAGGACTGCTGTATTATTATAATACAGGTTTTCTCTGAAATGCGTTGGTGCTAAATCATTAATACTCTGCTTTAAGAAGGCTGCTTCATTATTGGATACACTGCCATAGCTCCCAGACATAGATGAAATGCAGACAGTGAACCCAGGTCAGGCCTGCTGAGGTCATCACAGCTGATCAAAGGGGACTTCAGCCCAGAGCCCGGCCTGAGAGCAGGAGAGTTGCCTGATTCCACCCCAAGACAGGCGATAGCTAGAAGCCTGATACCTGAGAGGAGGCATGCTCCAAAAGACTAGGTGGCATCAGAGTTGCAGTTAGCCCAGTAACTGTGACAATGGGGAGAGAGGGAACACAGCAAACAAGAAAGGAGAGTGTTTCCAACACATGAGGGTAATGGAGGGGAGCTGTCAAGGTTCCTTCCCCACTCTGAACTCTAGGGTACAGATGTGGGGACCTACATGAAAACCTCCTAAGCTTACTTTTACCAGCTTAGGTTTAAACTTCCCCAACGTATAAACTATTTTACCCTTTGCCCTTGGACTTCCACTGCCACCACCAAATGTCTAACTGGGTTTATTTTTGAGAAAGCGTTGTTTGGAAACATCTTTTCCCTCAAAATCCTCACCAAAACCTTGCGCCCCCCCTGCCTGGGGAAGGCTTGATAAAAATTCTCACCAATTTGGATAGGTGATCACAGACCCAAACCTTTGGATCTTAAGAACAATGAAAAAAGCATTCAATTTCTTACAAGAAGAATTTTAATATAAGAAAAGGTAAAAAGAATCACCTCTGTAAAATCAGTATGGTTAATACCTTACAGGGCAATTAAATTCAAAACATAGAGAATCCCTCTAGGCAAAACCTTAAGTTACAAAAAGACACAAAGTCAAGACTATCCATTCTATTCAGCACAGCTTAATTTTCTCAGCCATTTAAAGAAATCATAATCTAATGCATATCTAGCTAGATTACTTACTAAGTTTTAAGACTCCATTCCTGTCCTGTCCCCGGCAAAAGCATCACACAGGCATACGCAGACCCTTTGTTTCTCCCTACATCCAGCTTTGAAAGTATCTTGTCTCCTCATTGGTCATTGTGGTCAGGTGCCAGCAAGGTTATCCTCCTAGCTTCTTAATCCTTTACAGGTGCAAGGGTTTTTCCTCTGGCCAGGAGGGATTTTAAAGGTGTTTACCCTTCCCTTTATATTTATGACAGGAGCACAGAGGGAGATGATTCTGTGAAAAAGGTTTAGGAGGAGTGTATGTAGCAAGGGTAGGGGAAGAATTGTGCGGTACTTTGAAATCTTCAGTCTGAGGGTCTCAAATGGGTTTAGCAGATGGGATTTTCCAAAGTACTTAGCATTGACCTAACTTTATTTCCATTGAAGTCAGTGATAAAATGCCATTAACCTCAATGGGAATAGAGGTAGGCCACTGTTGAGTGCTTTTAAAAATCCACTCTATTAATATTAATAAATTAAGCCTTCAAAGTCCTATGTTACTGGAGGTGAAACTGAGGCACAGAAAGATTATACATGACTAGACCGAGATCACACAGAAAGTCTATTGCAGAGCTAAGACTAGAACCCAAAACACCTGAATTCCAGTCCTGTGCTTTTAGCCATAAGAGCATCTTTCTCCTCTATGCAACCTCAAAATAGCAATTACACACCATTACTCTGTAATGCATGCAAAAACCCCATTAAGTCATTAACACGAGACTCTCCAACCTACAGTAATAAAGCCATATTTAAAGTTTTCCAGCACTGATGTATGAATAAGTGGTTCCTCTCTGCAAATGGCGGTCTTATGAAGCTAATAAAACCTTATAGGCAAGTAACCCTTTTGCAGAGAGATATTGCTTTTCTACCCTGCTTCTGAATAGGTTAATCCCCCACAGAATGGTATTAATAAACACATACCAGCTACCCCAAACCACTCACTTCTCCACCCTGTCTCATGAAGAAATTTATGATGCGTCAGCATGAGTGTGCATTGTGCAACACAAAGCAATTCAGAGAAGTAAATCTGCACAGGATTAGTCATCATCAGCTATTTGGGAGCACTCTGATACTGAATGCTGAACTGAACTTCCTTTCCAAGGCAAGTCAAAAATAGAGAACTGGTTTTAATTTTGATGTCTACTTTAAGCAGGAGTTACTGACTGCTGTCACCTGTTAGATCTCACATCTTTACCAAATGCTAAAGCTAAGCATCAAAGTCCATTTGGTCCATATATACTACTAATTCTAAAACAACACTTGCTCCTGTGTGGATATTGGTGGTGCAGTGACCCAGTGCATCAGCCTTTTGACTCTAGACACTTGAGCTCTAGAGTGTAAACATAGGCTTCCTAGGGGATGTGCTGAATCAGTATGGTCTCTGGGCATCCTGGTCATGACCCCGCCCTGGCTAATGCTGCCTGCTATTGGCCAGCTACAGAAGTCCATGAGCTGCCTCTAGTTGGGCTAACAGCAATTTCACTTTGAAGTGCAACTAGAGAGTAAGAAGAAAAATGAGTGGGAAGAGGCCAGAGACAACAGAGGAAGGAAAACCAGACAATCAGCAGAAGAGTTACTGCTGTACTCCGCCCCTTCCATGAATTCTCTCATCAGTATTACCCACTCTGCGTGACACACAAGCCCCAATCATTGCAAATGATTTTTAAAAAAAATCTCTGCTTGGCTCCCACACTCTGACCATGTGTGCCAGGCAAATCACAGAGGGTGGCTAGTAATGTGGGGGGAAAGAATGGACCAATGGTAAGAAGTACTGCCATAATACTGGTGAAGAAGGAGAGAATGGAGCAGAAGGGGGAAAATATAGGAGGAAAACTCCAAATTTCCCTCCAGTCCTGCAGCCTTTGGGGGTGTCCATCCTATGCTCCATGTATGAATGCTACAAAGCCAGCGGGCTACTCTGGCATCATTGATAGTCTTGGCTAAAATAGCATAAAAAGGGGTGTGGAGGGGTCACATTCCTCTGCCCTAGTTATTATATGAAAGTGATAGAGGATGGCAAAAAGGCAATAATTCTCAGGAAAAATTGATCAGCAAGTTGACCGAGTACTGACAAACTCGTTGCTGATGTGATTCTTTGTGATCCCTGAAAGAAGAGCTTTTAGAGCAGATGGATGGAGACAGGGGCTCCCTCATCCTCCTTGTATTTCCTTCCATGGCGCTGATTAGGATACTAAAGAGAAGCAGCTATTTTGGCACGCATACTAGTGTGGATGTGAAGGATTGTGGCAAATTTGGTAGCAGGAATACAAAACTACTTACCTTGTATGACTAGTGGGTGCATGTGTCTCTCTCTCTCTGTTTTGTGCCTGGCTGTTTACCTGGCTCTTCTTTCTTGTATTTCTTCCTTCTTTGTAAGATGGCTAGGAAAGCTTCATGGTGCAATGGTAAAGTTGTCCTACAACAGCCAGAAGGGGATTAATACTTGGGCTAGACACCTACAATGAGGGGTGTGGGGATTTTAAGATCAGGAGTTTACTACTAGATTTATACTGCATCCATGTTAGTGTTCCTTTAATGAAACTAGGCCTGTTGGGATAGCTGGTTGAGAAATAACAGCTTGTTGGTCCTTGTTAGCTCAGCTGGGCTAGAAATGTTTACAAAGTGTAGCATCAGCTGGAAATACTGCTGCTGCTAGTTGGAAGTGCTTTTCATTGGTTATTTGCTGTTTGGTTGGCCAATTATAATTTACTTAGCCTGACAATATGTTTGGTGTTTTACAAGAGAGAAGGTAAAGACAAATCTCTGCCTTGAACAGCTAAGAATAAAATTGTAATAACGATTCAGATGAGTTGTATACTCACTTTTATCCAGCTGCGTTACCCCTCTCACAAAGAGGTTTCCATAAATTTAAATGGCTAGAAATGTACATTTAAATGAAAGGTTGGGTTAATCTGTGAATTTAATGTGCAAACTTTAGGGTGCTTTCTCCTAAACTCTATCATTGTTACAACCAGTTCTTTGAGGAATATTTTAATTAACTGACATGTCACTTGCTCATCTGCCCTCTTGCCTACCTCAAACCACTGGTGAGGAATGAACAAGTAGCAGCTAAAGGATGATGAGGAATGCTATGCTGCTCTTCTGGGGCAATGCCAGACTCACAGTTGTCTTCCATATTCAGTTTCTGGGGAGCACTCTGCCTGGTTACCAACATTTAAAGAAAAACAATTTCTAGGGAACATTCTAACAAAAGTTTGGCTATCCCAGGGGGAAAGGGAGAATTCTATGCTTCTGGTGACTTCTGTGTTCTAAATATAACTATCTTCAGGGCCTCAAAGAGACTGGGGCTCAGACCAGCACTAAGAGCTTCGGATATGGAGGCTCCTTGATCCTCTGTTCCTTAACTACTAGGGTGACCAGATGTCCCAATTTTAGGGTCTTTTTCTTATATAGGCTCCTATTACCCCCCACCTCCTGTCCTGATTTTTCACATTTGCTATCTGGTCACCCTACTTAACTACCCCCTTTATCTCAGTTGCCTTCTGGGGTGGGGGAAGCCCAATGGCCTGAAACCCTTCCTCTAGAAACTTCAGAGAGGAAAGACAGGTCTATCACCCCTCTGGAGTCTTCAGGGGCAGATGCGTCTCTGGGCTTCCTGGTCTTTCTCCTGTTTGTCTCTGTTCTGTGAGTTGGGGAGGTTTGTTTCTTAATCTTCCAGTGTCCCTTCGGTGTGTTGTCTGTATATCCCCCTTCAGTGTTCCTCATCCCCTGGTATGTATGGCCAAGTGTGTTTACTGCCAGTGATCCTCTTATGTTCTCCTGTGAGTTTCCTGCAAAACAATCTGTTCCTCTCCCTTGTGCTCCATATCCTCCAATGGGTCTTCCTTTCTCCATCTCCATGAACTGGGAAGGGGTGGGAAAACTGAACTACCATCTCCCTCATCACTCAAAACAGGACCCAGGAAACTGTTGTATCTATTCCCAGCTCCCCACTGTGGCCCCTAGTGACCAGAAGTCCACTTTGTAATCTAATTAGCTAAACCAGCTGCCCTGGACTTCACCTGGGATTGAGACCACACAAGTTAGTCCTAGGAAAACCAGGAGAGTTGGCAGGTGTGGGCCTGCCTCTTCTGTACATTAACAGTGGTATCGTTCTGTGGTAAATGTTCCCATATGGGTTTTCTGTGGGGAATTTTCTTTTTTTTTTTTAATGGAGTTAGTTTGTTTTGCAAGAGGCTGTACAAATCAGCTAGTGGAGATATTGAGGACTCACCAAAAAGGAATCAGTTGCAATGCATGGCAATTATACACTGGGTAACCCAGAAGAATGAGTGACATGAAGAGTGAAGGTGAGAATAAATTATGAGGCCTGCATATGAAAAATGAAATCTGAGGCACTTCTGACATTATCAGACTGCAAGCTTCTTGGGGAAGCAACCTTGTGTCATACCTGCAAACTGTCATACATACATATGGTGCTATCTGAATAAACTTCCATTTTGATAAATAGCTCATATTTAATTACAAAAGGTCGGTGCTGTGAAATCTGTTACCAGCAGCCTCTGTAAACTCTGTTCAACCTCTCTCAGCTGCAGATAAAGTCTAAGTTGCGGTAGGAGGGTTCATCTTCCATCCTGGTAATGCTTTTGGCGAGGAGGGTAACCCACTGTCTATATGAGCTGAGGTCAAGTCCCCAGTGTACAGTGCAAAGTGTGGTAGATCAAACCCCAAACACACCATATGGCCCTTCCGTGGAGGAAACATACCTACCTCTGACAGATACTCAAGGGATAGGTCTTCCTGATACTTTGCTGACACTTGCATAATTTGTCATGCCAATAAAGTTTCATTGAATTTAAATGAAAAATGTATGACTGGCACCTGTGTCTGCAGGACCAGTAACATCTGAGCTCCTCTGACCATTTGTTTGATTCTGTGCCTAGGGAACTTGTGCACAGATTTGACTTGGAGAAGGTAGGAAACTAAAGAGCTCAAGAAATAAGCTATCTGGGTGAATCATGATCATGGTGGGAGCATGAGATCTAGTTATCCAAGGGTCAGATTTTGTTATCCATACTCACACGGGGTCGTATCTTACTTCTTGGTTAGTTCCATTCATTTCCAATTGATTACTCAAGGAAGAAGGTCCTATTCCATGTGAGTAATGGTGGAAGAATCTGGTCCTATGATTTTATGCCACATCCCCCCAGCACAGTATTGTTCTGGTGCTATCCTGCTTCCAAAGGCTGTTTGTGTCTGACTTCTTGCTCTTTCTCTCCCTTACATTTCCAAACAACACAGAACATAATATTTTCTACCCTGTCCCTCATCTCCTCCTTGGCTGTTTTCCTGTTCGTATTGGAGGGTTTTACCTCTCCTTTTACAGATTGCTCAAGTTGCATTGGTCCCCCAGCCACCAGCCTTTTTAATCTCAGTTTTTCCACAGATGTAAGAAATTAATTTTTTCTTTCGACTCAACACTGACTCACTCAGTGTAAATGTGAAATTAAGGGTTTTATTTATTTGCAGCCACTAGTTAATGGATTTACTCTGAGAGAGAGGTTGGAGGGGGTGGTCACAAGCAGCAGTGAGAGAAACACTAGGAAGCGAGTCCCAGAAGTACAGCTCACACAGCAAAGACTCACACTGAAAGAATGAACCAGACAGCTGGATTTTCCCTTTGATTCATCTGTCCCTTCTCTTTTGCCTGATACTCCAGTGCTCAGCTTCCCTTTTTAGACACCCTTGGTCAGTAAGGAAGGTGTTTCATTTACTGTGAAAAATCCCCAAATCACTTCAACTTCTGTTTGCAAAATTAATGAAAAGCTGACCTGATTGTCTATTGAGACTGGCATGATCTAAGTGAGGGGAACAGGGATTCAGAAGGGTATTAACCATCAATGGTCTGAGTCTGCGTACTCTCTCCCCTCACTACTAAATATGCCATGCTCCAGCTTTGACTTCCTTCAAGACCAGGCTAAAACCTTTGTTTCTCTGTTAGTGTTCGCAAAAAGAAAAGGAGTACTTGTGGCACCTTAGAGACTAACAAATTTATTTGAGCATAAGCTTTCGGAGATGCATGCAATTAGGAGCTCTTTTCTACCCCAGAGGAGCCTAGCCAGTCACAGCAGTCGGATCTTGGCGAAGTGCAAACAGGAGAGAAGGCCCCTGGTAAGTGGATCTGATTTTGGGAATTGCTGAAGTGATTTGTTGGGGGCAAGAGGATTTGATCACTGGAATAATGGACCAAGGATCATGGTGGATTCTCTAGCATCACTGACAATTTTTACATCAAGATTGGATATTTTTTCTAAAAGATATGCTGCTCTAGGAATTATTTGGGGAAAATTCTAGTGTCTGTGTTATACAGGAGGTTAGCCTAGATGATCAAAATGGTCTCTTATGGCCTTGGAATCTATGAATTTTGCAAAGTTCTAAAAGTCAGGGTGAACAGATTAATTTGCGGTTATTAAAATAAGCCTGAGAGTCAGGGTGTTACCTTAATGAGAGTGATCATAATAGGCTATGAAGTAGTAGAAAGTATGTAATGTACTGCCTACTGTCCTTGTGACCAGCTTCCCTCTATTGCAGGGGTGGCCAACCTGTGGCTCCGGAGCCACATGCGGCTCTTCAGAAGTTAATACGAGACTCCTTGTATAGGCACCAACTCTGGGGCTGGAGCTACAGGCGCCAGCTTTCCAATGTGCCAGGGGGGTGCTCACTGCTCAATCCCTGACTCTGCCACAGGCCCTGCCCCCACTCCACCCCTTCCCACCCCCTCCACTGAACCTGCCATGCCCTAGCTCCTTCCCCCCACACCCGAGGTCCTGCACACCACAAAACAGCTGATTGGGAGGTGCGGGGAGGTAGGGGGAGGTGCTGATCGGCGGGGCTGCCGGGCAGGAGGTGCTGGGAGTGGGGCTCTAATGGGGGGCTGCTGACGTATTACTGCGGCTCTTTGGCAATGTACATTGGTAAATTCTGGCTCCTTCTCCTCTCAGGTTGGCCACCCCTGCTCTGCTGGATATGTAATATCAGAACTGCCCTTCAGTGGCTCAGAAAAGATATACACCATAATACTATGATTGGCAGTGGATATTCTTCTTTAGTTCAAGTCACAGCGGGTATCTACTTTAGGAGCAGGAGGCCTGGAATTATCTCACTGCTGCTGCCTATGAAATCTATGCATGTGGAGTAGAGCCTGGTGAAAGTTTTCATCCAAAGCTTTTTCTTCATCCAAAATAAATAAATAAATAAATGAAAAATGCAGATTTGCATTGACTGGCATTCTGCAGATTCATCTAGAATTTACCAAATCGTTTAAAATAAAAAAAATTCTGAAAATTGTAATGTTTCATTTTGTCATTTTTTAAATGAAACTGCTTGATTTTTTAATTCAAAACTACTTCAAAATTTACTTCAGTTTTATTAAAAAATAAAAATTGCAAATGTCAGATAAAACAAATTTTGTTTGAACCAAATCTGAATTTTTTTTTTTGATTTACCAAAAATTTTGAAAAAAATTCATTTCAGATTGACCCAGAACAATTTTCTTTTTTTGGTATGGCCAGGGAATCAATCAGTTGTTCACACAGCTTTAATCTAGGGTCGGCAGATCTCTGATGAACCTGAAGTCTGATTGACTAGGGGAACTAGTATAAGTACTTGTGACTATAAAAGTGCACCTGAAGACTCCTCTGCATGGACAATACTGGAGAGGAGGTAGGATACAGAATCAGAGTTGTTTCTTTTCACCCTGATGAAGAAGTGAATAATTGTTAATAGTGAAAGGGTGTGATGATCTTTCTTCTCAACAACAACGTAACAAATCACTTCCATTTTAGGCTGCTGAAATCTATTGTTTATAACATAAGTCCAAAGCTTGGTAGGGAAGGAGAGCTAAGAAAGGACAACACCAAGAAGGCTGAGCTCTTTAATGCCTATTTTGCATCAGTCTTTGCTAATTGGGACCAGATGCTTAACACAATTATTATTAAAGTGGAAGGAACACCAGCTACAATAGGGAAAGGACAGGTTAAAAAATATTTTAACAAGGTAGATGTAGGCAAATCAGCAGGGCCTGATGACATTCACTCTTGCGTATTTAAGAAACTAGCTGAAGCAATCTTAGAACCATTAGTGATTATCTTTGAGAACTCCTGGAGAATGGGTGAGGACCCAGATGGCTGGAGAAGAGCAAACATAGTACTGATCTTTAAAAAGGGGAACAAAGAGGACCTAGGAATTATAAGCCAGTCAGCCTAACTTTGATTCTTGGAAAGATACTGGAACAAGTTATTAAATTATCAATTTGTAAGCTCTGGAAGATAAAAGGATAATAAGGAATAGCTAGCATGCATTTGTCAAGAATAAATCATGCCAAACCAACTTAATTTCCTTCTTTTAAAGAGTTATTGGCCTCATGGATAGGAGGGAAGCAGTAGTGATGGATTTTAGTAAGGCTTTTGACACACCCCCACTTGACGTTCTCATAAGCAAATGGGGTCTAGATAAAATTACTATAAAATGGGAGCCCAACTGGTTGCAAACCCACACTCGGAGAGTAGCTATCAATGGTTTTCTGTCAAATGGAGAGGACGTATCTAGGGGAGTCCCACAAGGGATTGTCCTGGATCCAGTACAAGTCAATATTTTCATTAATGACTTGGATAATAGAGTGAAGAATAGGCTTATAAAATTTGTGGATGATACCAAGCTGGGAGAGGTTGCAAGCACTTTGGAGGACAGGATTAGAATTAAAGATGACTCTGAAGAATTGAACTTAAATCATCAAGATTAAATTCAGGAAAGACATACAAAGTACTATACTTAGGAAGGAAAAAATCAAATGAACAACTGCAAAACGGGGAAATAACTGACTAGGCTGTAATACCACTGAAAAAGATCAGGGAGTTATAGTGGATGACAAATTGAATGTGAGCCAACAATGTGATGCAGCCACAAAAAAGGCTAATATTCTGGGATGTATTAACCAGAGTGTTGTATGTAAACCCAGGGGGTAATGTCCTGCTCTACTTGGCACTGGTGAGGCCTCAGCTGGAGTAACATATCCTTTAAGGAAGATGTGGACAAACTGGAAAAGAGTTCAAAGAAGAGCAACAGAAATGACATATGTCCTATGAAGAAAGTTTAAAAAAAACTGGGCATGTTTAGTCTTGAAAAAATGAAGACTGAAAGGCAACCTGATAAATGTGTTATGGTCTGATATAAAGGAAACAGTCATTGATTGATCTTCATGGCCATGAAGGTAAGACAAGAAGTAATGGAATTAATCTGCAGCAAGGGAGATTTAGGTTAAATAAAAAGTTTTTCCCAATAGCTCTAAGATTAGTTAAACACTGGAATAGGTTCCTAAGCGAGGTTGTGGCATCCCAGTCACTGGAGGTTTTTAAGGGGGATGTTTAGGTTGGATATTAGGAAAAACTTTTTCACTATGAGGGTGGTGAAGCACTGGAATGCATTACCTAGGGAGATGGTGGAATCTCCTTCCTTTGAGGTCTTAAAGGTCAGGCTTGACAAAGCCCTGGCTGGGATGATTTAGTTGGGGATTGGTCCTGCTTTGAGCAGGGGATTGAACTAGATGACCTCCTGAGGTCCCTTCCAACTCTGATATACTATGATTCTAAGAACAGGTTAGATAAACACCTGTCAGGGATGGTCTAGGTTTACTTGGTCATTCCTCAGTGCAGAGGGCTGGACTAGATGACCTCTCAAGGTCCCTTCCAGCCCTAATTTCTAAGATCCTATTATTAGTGCCTTAGTATCTGTATCTGCAATGGGAAAATGACCATTTAGCACAGGAAATGAGATGACCTAACTAACTTGCAGTAAATCATAAATTTTCTTGTATCTAAAAATCATACATAAGGGCAAAACCCAGTTACAGTCTGTGAATAAAAGCATAGTTTGGTATTCATGAAATCTATACATTAGTTAAAAAGCTAATTACATTTAAAACATATATAAATTAATAGACATCTCATCCCTTCATTAGTTACCAATAACCCAAGGCTTCCTCCTTTAAGGAGTACAAACTCTGGCATAAAACTGAAGAAATCCAAATAGAAATGCAAGTTTTGTGGTAAAGATATGAAATGTAGGTTTCTTATTTCTCCTGCCATAAAAATATGTGCAAGGAGCCTACAAAGACTATATATTTTTCACAGATAATATACTTTCATGGTTTGGAGAGCTCAGTTTACATACATTTTTATATGATTCATAAAACTACTTTCTGTATCATACTGTGAAAACAGCAGTTTCTGGAAAAATCACTAACAATTCCTGTCATGATTTGCAGCCTTCTGATCTCAGCAGGGCCACCTCAGACAACTCCTGAGCCCAAAGGACATTTGAAAACCCTGGCAAATAGCAAAAGATGTTAATAAGAAAATGTAGTGGCTCTGTGGCTGACAGCAGGAGCCACAGAGTACGGCAGATTGCAAAAATCTGCAGGTTCCACACATGTTTGAAGTTTCCACTCATTAGAGATGAAGAGAGTCATAACAAACATTTCAGCAATACTGTATGGATAAATTGCCCTGCTCCCTCTGCCATCTCAAAGTTAATCTGAGTAGTGGGAATCCAACTTAGTTCCTCCTGAATGTCCCTATTGACCACCCTGCTGAGATATCTCTACATTGTTATCCATAGGCATAGGACTTTATTGGCCTTCCAGAAGCTTATTTCTCACACAAGCCAGTAAGTGACTCTGGGACTGTTTTTAAAGCAGAAGTCATGATTCTTAGCTGTCAGATCTAGCATCACAGCCCCTACCAGGCCACTTCTGTTAAAGCTGCAGTATTCATAGATGGGTGGCAAACACCATCAACTTCTGAGCTGACTTCCTCTCCTGCTTGATCCATACATGGAAGCAAGGTGGAGACAAAAATGCTCCCACACCTCATGAAAGCTTCTGCTGGTCCCTAACACTTCAAAGTTGGGACCCAATGGCTCCATGCATGACAGAAGGTTTGCTGGGTTCACCACTCTCCCAAGCTTTCTGCAGCACATGCTTTCCCAGAAACTGCTATCAAATAAGGGACAATACAAGGAAACATTCAGTTTTAAAAAAAATACACAAAACAGGATTGATGTGTAGCAAAGGCCCTGCTTTTGGCTGCTTACATAGGAACAGAATACATATATAGTGTTGAACCATGATATTAGCGTAACATAGTCCTTCTGGGAATATAGTTACCTCCCAAAGGAAAAAAAGGGTTGAAATTTAACAAATGAGAAGTTTTTCATTTTTTTTTTTTTTTTAAAAGAAACAGACTCCAGGAAACACTGACTTTTGTTAACATTTCCTTTGTCAAAACCCAGGTTTTGGTCCATGGAAAAAAATCCAACAATGATTTTGAATAAAAAAAACATTGAAAATAGGTCTGATTCAAACCCTGCAAAATTGAAAGTACTGCAAAAAAATTAAAATTTGAAGCTTTTTTTTAAATCAGCTCTCGTTATTGCTAATATACTCTGGACCAAGTTGCCCTATTAAACTTTTATTGCATCCTGTACTCATGCTTCTCTATGCGTAGTGTGTGTCATTGTGCATTGTAGAACTGATCAATGAAATTGTTTTTAATTGTTCACTTTATTAATATAACTTCATACGTAAAGTATTATAAATGAAACTACATTCATTCATAAAACCAGGTACCCCAATAACTGGCTAATTGAGTTTCACTTTCAATCCACTTGCTGCTTAAATCACTGAAACTTGCACTGCTTCAACATTGTAACTTCTGTTCACTATTTGCCATTCCTTACACTTGTCCATGTTGTAACCCAAACTGCATTTTAAAACGTTCACTTCATTTTTGCAAAACCCTGCTGTAATCTGATTAGTGTAGTTTAGATGTGTGAATGAGGCATGGATGGATGATGGAATCAACCTCCAGCCCCAGCCTGTCCTGATGAAATAAAGTGTAAACACCAAGGGCTGAAGATCCAGACAACAGCCCTGACAAAGCAAGAGTCCACCCTCAAAAGAAAAGAACAAAGTACAATTGAAGAAACATCAAAGCCAGGTCCTAGGCTGAAAGTCATGTCTGCAATTGACGGGTGATCAATCACACTGAACCCAGAGGCAGAATGACACAGCAAGATCTATAGACTCTGGATTCAAACTAAAGCCTACAAAAAGGATGGGTGAGATGGAAGACTTTGGAGGATAACATTCTGCTGCCAACATGGAAGGGCCTGGCTTTCCTGGCCAGTTAGCTGCCACAAGGTACGAACCCAAGCCACAAACTCAAGCTACATTCAGGACTGGTAAATATGCAGCTGCAGAACATTTGATATATGTGCGTGTATATATGTGTGTGTGTGTGTGTATACATAGGTATTAGATATTAGTTATTGGTCATAAATCAAATTGTATTATTATAATAAACGTGACATCTTGTCTTGTCTCCGAAACGATCCTGTGCAGTTTTGTCTGTATAACAGCATGCAATGCAGTGCAGCTGGGTAATGCTAGCAGATTTCTAGGATCACCACCAGTTTTCTCACCACCCCTAGATTAGCCTGGGAGAGGGGATAAAAGAAGCACCTGACCAGACTGGTTGGAACAGATCCCCAGGAGGGCCACCATCTAATAGTGGTAGCACTACTAGATCAGAATAATCTCTTACAGCATCTAACTTCTTCCAGGAAGGCGGAACCAAGTATAGCACTTGATAGCAAGATTGCTGTAATTCAACCATAAGATGTTGAACTAGATTCAGGAGCTACTGGGAGAAATTTCCGCAAAGACACACCCCTGGAACCCCGACCTGGGATATTCTAGCTGCTACTCAAGATCCATAAACTTGGAAATCCTGGATGCCCCATCATCTCAGGCATTGGCACTCTGACAGCAGGATTGTCTGGCTATGTAGACTCCCTCCTCAGGCCCTATGCTACCAGCACTCCCAGCTATCTTCGAGACACCACTGACTTCCTGAGGAAACTACAATCCATCAGTTTGTTCTTGAAAACACCATCCTGGCCACTATGGATGTAGAAGCCCTCTACACCAACATTCCACACAAAGATGGACTACAAGCCGTCAGGAACAGTATCCCCGATAATGTCACGGCAAACCTGGTGGCTGAACTTTGTGACTTTGTCCTTACCCATAACTATTTCACATTTGGGGACAATATATACCTTCAAATCAGTGGCACTGCGATGGGTACCCGCATGGCCCCACAGTATGCCAACATTTTCATGGCTGACTTAGAACAACGCTTCCTCAGCTCTCATCCCCTAATGCCCCTACTCTACTTGTGCTACATTGATGACATCTTCATCATCTGGACCCATGGAAAACAAGCCCATGGGGAATTCCACCATCATTTCAACAATTTCCATCCCACCATCAACCTCAGCCTGGACCAGTCCACACAAGAGATCCACTTCCTGGACACTACGGTGCTAATAAGCAATGGTCAAACAAACACCACCCTATACCAGAAACCTACTGACCGCTATTCCTACCTACATGCCTCCAGCTTTCACCCAGATCACACCACACGATCCGTTGTCTACAACCAAGCTCTATGATACAACCGCATTTGCTCCAACCCCTCAGACAGAGAAACACCTACAAGATCTCTATCAAGCATTCTTATAACTACAATACCCACCTGCTGAAGTGAAGAAACAGATTGACAGAGTCAGAAGAGTACCCAGAAGTCACCTCCTACAGGACAGGCCCAACAAAGAAAATAACAGAACGCCACTAGCCATCATCTTTAGTCCCCAACTAAAACCTTTCCAACGCATCATCAAGGATCTACAACCTATCCTGAAGGACGACCCATCACTCTCACAGATCTTGGGAGACAGGCCAGTCCTTGCTTACAGACAGCCCCCCAACCTGAAGCAAATACTCACCAGCAACCACATACCACACAACAGAACCACTAACCCAGGAACCTATCCTTGCAACAAAGCCTGTTGCCAACTGTGTCCACATATCTATTCAGGGGACACCATCAGAGGGCCTAATCACATCAGCCACACTATCAGAGGCTCGTTCACCTGCGCATCTACCAATGTGATATATGCCATCATGTGCCAGCAATGCCCCTCTGCCATGTACATTGGTTAAACTGGACAGTCTCTACGTAAAAGAATAAATGGACACAAATCAGACGTCAAGAATTATAACATTCAAAAACCAGTCGGAGAACACTTCAATCTCTCTGGTCACTCGATTACAGACCTAAGAGTGACTATTCTTCAACAAAAAAACTTCAAAAACAGACTCCAACGAAAGACTGCTGAATTAGAATTAATTTGCAAACTGGATACAATTAACTTAGGCTTGAATAGAGACTGGGAGTGGATGGGTCATTACACAAAGTAAAACTATTTCCCCATGTTATTTCTCCTCCCCCACCCCCACCGTTCCTCGGACATTCTTGTCAACTGCTGGAAATGGCCCATCTTGATTATCACTACAAAAGGTCCCCCCCCCAACTGGTAATAGCTCATCTTAAGAGATCACTCTCCTTACAGTGTGTATGATAACACCCATTGTTTCATGTTCTCTGTGTATATAAATAATTTCCCCACTGTATTTTCCACAGAATGCATCCGATGAAGTGAGCTGTAGCTCACGAAAGCTTATGTTCAAATAAATTTGTTAGTATCTAAGGTGCCACTAGTACTCCTTTTCTTTTTGCGAATACAGACTAACATGGCTACTACTCTGCAACCTGGGAGAAATTTGTGGCTTGTGTTGTGCAGAAGGTCAGAACAATCAATTATAATGGTCCTTTGCTGGCCTTAATCTGTGAATTCGTGAACACAGAACTCCTCTCTACCATGTGAAGCAAGAGATTTAGACTTAATCTATGGTGGCTTTATGGGGCGAGAGTAAACAATACTTCGGTTAAACCCTAGAAAGAAATGTATTGCCTTACTATTTTGCTAGATGAGGTGATGTTTTTAAAAAGTAAAATGTGAAGAAATACCATCCCAGCAGTCAGAGTTTAAGACTTTGCAGAGTAGCTGTCGTGTTAACATAGCTTTGCTTTTTTGTATTACTTTTCTGTTATAAAAGTTTGGTTCAGCTAACTAAATTCCTTTAAAGCAATTACTAGAATGACAACATTCACTCATTAAAGCATATTAAGATCTGTAGTGCCTATTTTGGCAGCTGGTAAATTTTGGCTCTTCAGAAGTTGATGCTGGACTTGCTCACGACGGGCACCAGAATGCATTGCTTAGATGGGGCAAGCAGGATCATTTTCATCTGGCTTTATCTACAGAGAAACAAGGAAGACAATATGATACAATCTTTCAAAAGAAAGACTCACTACTTTGCCATTTCTCTTCCGAAGTGGTAATAACAGAGGGAGAGCACTAAGAACTAGAAAGAATGATTATAGCTCCCTTGCTCTGTTGCAGCTTTAGCCTTTGTTGCTCTCTGTTACAAGAGCTCTCTCCTGTATGACAGAGGAAAACAAATAACATGTTGTTCATTGTTACTGCAACTGATGCTCTGGATGAAGCTTCACACTGCTGGAGACTTTCACAGAACCATAGAAATTAAAGATAGAAAAGATAAGTCCATAATCTTGCCATTGCAGGTTTGTTCCCAGCAGTATATTTATTCATTAGTGCCTTGTATAGCTGCATTTTACGTGATGCAAGTAATGGAGCTTCTTCCCTTTTCCTTGGGATACTGTTCCACTGGCTAGCAGACCTCACTATTAGCAAATTTCTCCCCCAATGATCAGCCTAAGTTTTCTTTTGCTTACTTTTCATCTGATGACTCCTACGTGCCTGGCCAATCTTAAATTATTCCCCTGCCATGAGGTATACACCCTTCACATACTTGTTGTTTGTGGTCATTTTGCCCTCTCATTACTGTTTAGTGAAACTATAACTTTTTAAAAATTTCTTTCTGAGTCAATCCCTTCTGCTTCTTAAATACTTAATGGCATTTTTCTGTAGGAAAGAAAAGATGTGACCAATACCCTTCTAGTGGAGCCCATCTTCCTTGAGGCAAAGGTGCTGAAATAGTCACCACCAAAAAATTGACGTTTACCAACAGTAGCCACAAGCAGTATCTGAAATAAACCTGCATTGCTCTGTTTAGAATAGGGAATAACAAAAATAACTGTAACTTAGATACTAAGGTGTGGTAACTTGGTTAATGCAACTCACTTTACTAATGCACATTGTACAAGTGTTTCTACTTAGCATGCTTACTAAAGAGTATGAAATGTGTATCATCATAATTAATTCTTGGCAATTACACAGTGTCTTCACTCACCAAAGCATTTTATACACAAACACACCCATTAGGTAGGTAGGGCCTCCTTATGCCTTTTGAATATATGGGGAAACTGAGACAGACAAGTTAAATGACTTGCACTAAGTCGCATAGTGAGAAAGAAGCAGAACTGGGGATAGAGATGATTCCTGCTTTCTCACGGGGGGCTGCACTGCCTTCTTATCATACAGTCAGTCAGCTAATATTAACTCCTTTCTTCTCTCTTGTACTTTCTGAGTCAACTAAAACGTCTCTGACATGGAGCTCATCTGTCTCCTTCTGACAGAGGTTTGTGTGCTTGCCAGAAACATTATACCCCTTGGCGAGTGTATTGATTAAGAAACAGGGGGGCTGTAAAATTTTTTTTTAAAGCTCATTTCACTAAAAAACATCAGGTTATTTCCAATTTTTCAGTAAAATTTTGTGTTGGATTTTGAGCCATTCTGTGTTTAGATTTTGTTACTACTCCTGTTGCTGTCTCAGACCTTTTCTACACTACTGGGGTAAGTTGACCTAAATTATGCTACTCCAGCTACGTTATTCATGTAGCTGGAGTTGACATAGCTTAAGTCAACTTACTGCAGTGTCTACATGGCACTGCGTCAATGGGAGACGCTCTCGCGTTGACTTACCTTCCTCCTTTCGTTCTGGTGGAGTACTAGAGTCGATCGGAGAGAACTCTGAGGAGACCCACTAAATCAACCCTGCTGCATTCATCGCAGCATCAATCCCCAGTAAATGTAGACATAGCCTCAGACATAGCTCCCTTAAAAAGGGGCGTGTTATCTCAACAATCGACTTAGCTCAACCTTTGTACTGTTCCTCAGATGCAAGTTTCATTCAAGCACTTAATTCATCCAGGCTCCAGCTCAGTTATCCCATAGGATTTCCTCTGTTTGAAGCTTTCATCAGCAAGAGGTCTTCCAAAGCATGGGCTATAGAACTTGCCATATATTTTCATCAAAATTAAAGATACAGGGCACCCACCCTCCAGGAGTGTTTAGTCCACACAAACTTGTCACATACAAGAGGGGTTGCAATATTTGTTCTGCATATTTTCAGAAAGGTGCAGAAAGGAAAGTAGAAAAGAGTTACCTGGAAGAGCCACGCTTTAGGGATATGTCTATTTTCCTACCCTGCTGGACTGGACTGAGCCCACTTCTCCATATTGTGCTCGCTCAACAGGGACAGGTTGGCAAACCTACAAGAGAACAGTTCAGTTCTTTCTTAATTTGTTTCCCTCGGCATTTGAAAATTGCACGTAACTGAAAATGAAACCCGTTATTTCCTAGCTGCCTATTTCATGCCTCACAACATTTTCATCAGCTCTCTTGAAAATCCCAACCTACCATATTTCAAAGTGCCCAAGAGAGTTTGACACTCAAATCCTATCAACCTTTAACTGGGGTTGGTTGGCTAACTCCCTTAAGCGCTGTTGAAGCCATTTTTAGGAACAGCTGGCCTTCTCCCATCTCATTTTACTCTCACTCCCTTCCACTCCCAGCTTGTAGTCCAAATAGGGCCTAGAGTGTTGAGGGATCCCTCAGTAACTAGTCAATGTTGCTCTGATTGCAGGCAAGACAAGTGGGTGCATAACAGTGATGCAAGATGTCCCCTCCACTGCAGATCTGCACACCACCCCTCCAGCATTTCTGGCTCTTGTCGGAAAGAGATCACGTTTGATTGAAGTCACTTGTAAAGACATTTTCTCTTCATGTATTGTTTAGGGAAAATTCTCCCTAGTTCATTCTGATGGGAAATGTAAACTGGCACAGTTACTGTAGTCTAAGAAATCCTGTGACTGCCAAGTCTGTCCTTAGCTCAATTGTGAATTTGCCTCTGAAAAGATACATACAGTCCAGTTTTGTTCTTTTGTTTTTCAAGTGCCACAACTAATCTCAATCCCACAGGTGGGTCGGTGCTTTAGCCATAATACCAAAATCTGGATGTAATAGTGTTCTGATACCAAGGCTCAGCCCTGCTGCGGAGACCTGCTAAATGAGCCTCTCATTACGTATTAAATAAATCATGGACCTTTCCCAGATGTGTAGATGAACATCCTGTATATTTGCTGGTATAATATGGCTCCAGAAATGGTTTCAGTAGTAAACTAGCATTAGCATTAAATGTCGTCATTTATTTTGCATTAGAAACCCACAGAGCCAAAGTTAAACAATGAAGACAGAGTACTAGTAATAAAGTGCCCTGACTTGCAAAGTGCCGAATGTTTCCAACTTCCAATGAAATCAGTGGAATTCAGGGCACACAGCACCTTGCAGGTGATGCTCAGCACTTCACAGGATTGGGCCAAAGGTGACAATTGTTAAGCAGAGCTCTGGAAAAAGCTTGACTACTTTAGGAATGTTTGAGAAAGTACACTATAGATAAATTATGTAAAGCAGAATACACAAACACAAAATTCTTATAAACATTGAAAGGGGAACATAATACATACAAGAACCTGGGGAGATGTTTAAATGAAGAACCTGATTTCAAGGCAAATATCAGGCAAAGAATCAAGAATAATTTGGGTCAGATCCTCATTTGGTGTACATCAGGATAGCTCTATTTTACCCAATTTACACCAATCTATACAAGATCTGTATAGGATCCAGCCCTTCTTTTTCCTTTGTGAAGCTAAATAAACAGTAATCTCCTTTTAATTCTCAGCAAAAAGAATATATGTTTTTAGGAGGTTGGCAGAGAGAAAAAAGCATTTTGTAACCCTATTTGTATTATGTACGTCAATTAGCAGGCAGGCTACCAATTCCTACAGGAAATGCGTTTACAGAGCGGAAGTCAGTTGGGAGAGAGAGAGAGACCCACTTAACCTCTGGCACATATATTTCATCTGGCCAGAAGAGGGAAGTACTGGAGCAAACAATATACCCAATTAATTGGTTTGGAAACATTTCAAACTGCAAAAAGCTCACGTGTATGTTGATCTGTTTCAGGGCTAAGAAAGTGTTATGAATATTACTGATTCAGGGCAGGATTTTCAAAAGCACCTAAATGCTTTAGAAGCACAAGTCACTTAGGTGTTTTTGAAATCCCACACCCTGAAGTCAGCAAGGCTAAAGCAGCAAAAATCTTTCTCATGACCAGTACATGGTGAACAGGCATAAGACAGTCAATCTAAATGTTTCACAGATTTCCTCCTTTAGTAATGTAGACAGTGAGAACTTGATCATGGAAAATACTGAGCATCAGTTTGATCCAGCAAAGCATTAAGCACATTAACTACTGGGGCTGTGCATTGCTGGATCATAGAATCAGAGATCTGTAGAACTGCAGAGGAGCTCAAGAGGTCATCTAGTCCAGTCCCTTGCACCAAGGAAGGACTAAGGATTATCTAGACCATCCCTGACAAGCATGCGTCTAACCTGTTCTTAAAAACCTCCAATCCTGAGAGTCCACAATGTCCCTAGGTAATTTGTCCCATTGCTTAATCTGGTCCTCCAAAGTGCTTGCTCCTCCTCCTTGTCTGCAAACTTTATGAGTGTACTTTCTATGCCATTATCCGAATAATTTATGAAGATATTGAATAGACCCAGACCTAGGACAGATCCCTGTGAGACCCCCCTTGATACGCCCTTCCTGCTTGATTGTAAACCACTGATAGCTGCTCTAAGTGAACTTTTCCAACCAGATGTGCACTCACCTTATAGTAAATTTATCTAGACTATATTTCCCTAAATTGTTTATGAGAAGGTCATGTGGGACAGAATCAAAAGCTTTACTAAAGTTGAGATATATCACATCTACTGTTTTCCCCTTATCCAAAAGGTTGTTACTTTGTCAAAGAAGGATTTTAAGTTGGCTTGACATGATTTGTTCTTGATAAATACATGTTGAATGTTTCTTATTTTCTTCTACATGCCTACAAATTGATTGTTTGCTCCATTATCTTTCCAGATACCAAAGTTAAGCTGACTGGCTTATAATTCCCCAGGTTGTTCTTATTCCCCTTTTTATAGATAGGTGCTATATTTGCCCCTTTCCAGTCCTCTGGGAGCTCTCCTGTCCTCCATAAATTCTCAAAGATAATCACTAATGACTCAGAGATCTCTTCAGCCAGTTCCTTAAGTATTCTAGGACAGTGGTTCTCAAACTAGGGCTGCCGCCCGTTCAGGGAAAGCCCCTGGTGGGCCGGGCTGGTTTGTTTACCTGCTGCATCCACAGGTTCAGCCGATCGTGGCCCCTACTAGCTGCAGTTCGCCGCTCCAGGCCAATGGGGGCTGCAGGAAGCATCGCAGGCCAAGGGATGTGCTGGCCGCCCTTCCTGCAGCCCCCATTGGCCTGGAGCAGCGAACTGCAGCCAGTGGGAGCCGCGATCAGCTGAACCTGTGGACTCGGCAGGTAAACAAACTGGCCCGGCCCGCCAGGGGCTTTCCCTGAACAAGCGGTGGCCCTAGTTTGAGAACCACTGTTCTAGGAGGTATTTTATCAGGCCCTACCAACCTAAAGACATCTCACTTGTTTAAGTTATTCTTAACTTGTTCTTTACCTATTTGAACCTCAAATCCTACACTCTTCAGCACCTTGCAGGATTGAGCCCCAAATATCTAACTATGAAAGAGCTAGAAAATTGCTGATCTTTTTTCACAATTTAGGATCTCATTCTATGAGGTGCTGAACATCTATAACTTCTGTTAAGTCAATGGTGATTACTGGTGCTCAGAGCTTATCATGATTAGACCAGTGTGACCACTTGTACATGAACGGGACCAAGATTTCAAAGGCATATGATCTCAACCTCCAACTTACACAGATATACCTGAGAACTGGAGTTAGCCCCAGGTGTTTTTGTGTGAAAAGAGGAAGAACAACCTGCAGCTTCACCTCCAACCTACAGCTTCACTTTCTCCAGTCAGGACACATTTTGATCACAAAGGCAAATGAAATAATCACAGAAACCCAGACCTCCTTCCCCTACACCCCAAAAAAGCTAGTTTTCCTCATATTGCACAAAGATTGCAAGTGCTACAGCAATGTATTGTTTTAATTAACCTCATCCTGCTGCTTGATTCTTTTGTAGACATATTCAGGGAATGGTTTACGTGTAATGTATTTTCCGTCTCCTGCTGTGACATTGAAAACTCCACCTTCATACACCACTTTGCCTCTTGAAATTGTCACAACTGGGAGCCCATGGCAGATCATTCCTTCAAATATATTGAAATTGTTGGCATGGTGATGTGTCTTTGCAGATATAGTCCTGTTTTCAAAACAAACAGAAACCCAAACAAATTACTATTATCCTTACATTCGACTCCAACATAAAGCTCTGAGAAATGGAGAGGGAGAAAATTTAGCAGTATTATTAAACTACAGCTTTGCACTATAGATCATGGAAGCAGCTGTAAAAATAGAATACAGCATTAACATTTCATTGAAAAGTAATTGCATTTCAAAAGAATAAAAAGGGATTTCAAATGCAAGAGACTTTGCAGCCTTAAATGCAGAATTTTCCACTGCAAAGAGGTTAGTGTTAAAAAAAAAACAGATCAGATCCTTGTTTTTGGATTTATCTCATAATTTAACAAATATGTCTATGTTCAAAATTACAGCCTGGAAAAAATGTGTCCTTTCAACCAAAGCGAGCTTGCAACCTCTGGTTTGAAACGTTTGGCTCTGGCAAGTAAGAGATTGAGAAGTATTAACAAGATAAGTCCCTGGAGAGTCAGAAGTTGGTAATGAATATTGGTCACTGCTAGACTGGCCTGGATTTGAACTGGTGACCTAGGGCTCAACACCATGTCCCTACACTATGTCACTTTACTATACTGGGGTTATGATACTACTACTTAGCACTTTTGTAGTACCATTCCTCCAAGGATATAAAGCAATTTATGTTAATTAAACACCACAATACTACTTTGAGGTAAAGGAGCATTATTATCTCCAGTTTACAGATGGGCAGACTAAGAGATAGAACTAAGGGTACATCTACCCAGTGAGTGGTTGTAAATCTCAGAGCCCAGACCAACAGACTTGGGCTCACGCTATGGCACTAAAAACAGCTGCGTAAATGTTTGGGCTGGAGCTTGGGGTCTGAAGCTTAAAGAGGGGGAGGGGCTTCAAAGCCCGAACTCCAGCCCAAGCCACATTATGCCTACAGAACTATTTTAAGTGCCATAGCCCAAACTCGAGTCTGTCAACCTGGCCTGTGAGACTCGCTGTATAGATGAACCTTAAGAGATGAAAGGATTGTCTAAATGAGGAAATTGACCAGAATAACTCTTCTATAATAACTCCCTGTCTGGACATTCTATTCTGGAATAAAAATCACCATCTTGTGAAATAATTAGCGTGATTTATGTATAGCTTATTCGGCAATAGCTATTTCCGTACTGAGAAGTCCTAAGTGGCTAGAGAGTCAGCAGTAGAGCTGAGATTAGAACTCAAATGTCCTGGCTCTTTTCCCCTAGGCCTGATGCATGGCCTCCCATTAAGTGTATGATTGGGAATGTGATTTTTATTTAGTTATCTTTCATGTCCCCTCTCAGTTTTATTTTTACTTGGGCATTTTGCCTTTTTATTGTTTACATTTATATTTATGTTTTCACTTACTGAACATCTTTTGGAAGTAGCCAGAGATTTTCAGCCTTGGCCACTTACGTTGAACAAAGAGGTATTATGTATGTAAAAATACAGCCCTTAACATTATTTCAGAGGCCTTGCTTTGTGAAAGAGAGTTTTCAAAGACAAAGCTAAGATGGTATTCCCTATGTTCATAAGTTTTCAGAAGAGCAATTATAAGCAATAATTATATTTTTAATAAGAGCAATACTAAAAGTCTTAATATACCTGACTGACTTTGAATAAATATTTTCTTGAGGGTTTACCATTTTCAATAGTGTTCATGCATCAAATACTTAAAGGATTAATTAGGCAAACAGATGCAGGAAAATCTTAGTGACTGAACTACCACACTTTTCCGGGTTTTTTGGAAGAACGTGTAGTTGTCCTTTCATATTGATCTGTAAATCATGAAGACTTAGTGGAAGTAATTGCTATTAAGTGTTATAGCGAATCTCAGTGGCAGCTGACTTTTCATTAGATGCCTCACAAGCGCTGTATTCTCAATGGCTGCTTTGCCCAAAGGAAAAGATGCTTTTTATTTAGCACACTTTAAGTAGAAAACAGACATGTACACATGCTTCAGTGTCAAGATCATCTTCTAGAGTCTTGGTTATACGCATCTCCAAGATTGAAGAGATGGAAGGAAAAGCTCAAGAACATTCTCTCAATATTGATCAATCCCACCAAAAACTTTGAACCAGCACACCCACTGGCATTAACAATAACTATAGAAAAAGTGTGTTTCTGTGCGCAGCTTTCTGTGGTACCTTTATGGGTACAACTGCAACAGTGCCCATGATGGAATTATCTTTAGGGATCATATCCTATCATACATTAGCACTGAACCATTAAACTTGGAAAGGTATCAAAAAGATGTGGAAGCTACTCAAAAAAGTAACATGGTTAAAATCCTTACACTCATCATGGAGACTACTTCAGCATACTATAGCAGAGGCACATCAGGTAGGCATATCGCTAAACAAAAAGAGACATGAAATTCATGGGAGATGGCACAAATAAGAAAGAAATCCAATGGCAGTGATAAAATTGACTGGATGACATAATGGATTTTCTGGACGCTGCCTTCCACAAAGCTCATTTACAGCTGCGTAATATAGGTATTAATCTTCAGAAAGTACTGCATGATCTAAGAACAGTCTCCTTGATAAAATAAATTAATTGATTGATTTTAAAAAACTCTCCATAGTTATGTGTGACCCTTAGGAATCCCTGGTAATAGCCACAACAGTTGAAGTGTCCCAGGACTTGCAAAAGTAGAAAGAATGACCGAACACCTGATTAAACAGAAGCCAGAGCAGCACTGATTGACCCAGAGAGCATGACAATACAATTTTGCATGAAAGTGTTTGTGGTTATCATTGACAAGATCAGGTTTCAGAGTAGCAGCCATGTTAGTCTGTATTCGCAAAAAGAAAAAGAGTACTTGTGGCACCTTAGAGACTAACAAATTTATTAGAGCATAAGCTTCCGTGAGCTACAGCTCACTTCATCGGATGCATTTGGTGGAAAAAACAGAGGGGAGATTGGTGTATATATCAATCTCCCCTCTGTTTTTTCCACCAAATGCATCCGATGAAGTGAGCTGTAGCTCACAAAAGCTTATGCTCTAATAAATTTGTTAGTCTCTAAGGTGCCACAAGTACTCCTTTTCTTGTTGACAAGATCATCACTGAGCATCATTACCAGGAAGCTTCTGAAAGTTCCTGTATTTGCTTTGGATGTCTGAATGATATTGACTGCTCAGCTAATGGCACTTGCATCTGAACTACTGCTGCCAATTTTCAATCTAAGTGCCCAAATCTGCCATCTTTATTGGGGCTGCAAATGGCCCCATTTTAAGCAATGGGATTTCTGTTGGATTAAGGAATTACTCAATGTAAGGAAGGTATAATCTGACTGCAAGCATCCAAGATCTGAACAAGAGAGTACATTGATGAGTTTAAGTACTTCAGCTTTGGTTACTAATTACATAGGTTCGTGTTCCAAGCTAGACATTATCAAATGCAGACTGAGATCAACCATAGTGGGACAGAATGAAAACAACCTTTTGGTTTAGTAGGATTATTAAAGTCATCAGGCCTGGTTCTTCTCTTGCTCACATCTGGACCTATACTGGCTTCAGTAAAGCCACTTTTGATTTTGAGTGAGTGAGTGTGCATGGGTATATATAGAAGAATAAGATCTGCTGAAAATATCATTATACATGTGTTACACACACACAAAATTATATGTTTCCTAGTTTTTTAATGACACCTTTCATCAAAGTATCTAATTGCTGGTATTAAATGTATGAAGTGTTCAAAATTATGCTCACATTTCAAAGGGGTTAAGAACACCGTGACAGCACAAGTTGCTCTGCTAAAGTGTTGTGTTTCTCTTTCTTAGGAAAAATAACAAGCAGTCTCTTGGCAAAGAGTCGTGTGCAGCTGGGGCTGAAGATTGACAAAAAACATGACAGATACAGGCTGCTGATTTTTATTTTAAATAAATGCAGATTTGTCCACCAATATTAGATAAATGCATAGGTACTTAGGGCCTGATCCTGAGCCTATTGAAGTCAACATAAAGGCTCCAATTGATTTTAGTGATCTTTAGATTAAGCTTGTTAAAGCCTGACCCTACAAGAAGCTCTGCTCCCATTGCCTTTGCAGGGCCAAATCACTACTTGTCAATGTCTCTCAGGCATTAAAAGGTGTCAGTGAAACAAGAGCTGACAGCGTGTGTTCATATATGCACATTGCTGTGCGCTCCCCACTGTCCCTCCCCTTTGCAATGTAACGCTTAATTGCTTTTGTTTCACTGGGGTTTGGGTTGTCAACATGCACACATCATACAACACCCAATGAGAGCAATCAGGGTGAGGGGGAAGTTTCAATCAACATGTATTGCACGTTCATGTTCATGGGCAAAGCCTGAATTAAAAATAATAATGGTCAGTGAGTACAGCTACCCACATAGATTTTCCCTAAGACTCTTCATTCAACATTTAAGTACAGGATGTACTAGGGTGCTGTGTGTGTTGGGTCCTGTAAGAAGAGGTCATGTAGCATAAATACGATAATATTACAGTTCTTTTCCTATCCAAGTGCTGTTTAATGAATAAGTAAATATAGGAGCTTAAAATAATCCTAAATTGGTAGAAAATAAGTTACTACTGCTGTCGCCTTGGGCTTCCAAGTAATTTTTATTACATAGATTCATAGAGATTCATAGATACTAAGGTCAGAAGGGACCATTCTGATCATCTAGTCCGACCTCCTGCACAGCGCAGGCCACAGAATCTCACCCACCCACTCCTACATCTTTTCTAGTAATTTTAATTAGTTTGTACATTTGACATGTCTCTGCTCAGACCGCTTGCTCCAATGCAGAAAGCATTACAGCTATGAGACTGAGGTTTTTAAATACATAACTGAGACTTATGCACCACACTTTTTCTGCAAAAAGAACTAGTGAATCCTGCAGAAATAGGCCAAATATTTCAATGTGAAATGGACCCTTAAAATGGAAGTCTTGGCCAGACTGGTGGAGTGTTGGAAATGGAACCTGTGTCAAGTGCAATAGCTACTGGCTCATTGAGCTGTCACTCTGAATCCTATAGATTCTTATAACCTGAGGAAGAAAAGAAAAGCAAAGCAAAGCAAAGCAACTCAGCATGCACCGAAAACACCCAACTTGCTGTTACTGTGCAATGACACAGAAGGGCTAATGCAGCTGATTTTGTAGGTTTTTTTTTAACTGCCTCACATCACCATTGGTAATCTTTCAGAGAGATGTCAGAATCTTCCCTGCAGGCCTCCTCCGTCAGGCTCCATTCCCAATTCTCCATAGTTATGAATCAGCACTTGACCAGTTCTTTCCGCTAGTATCATCCAATGCTTTAAAACTGCAGCCCCATTGCATCCTACCAGGGTGACTGAGGCATGTTAGTGATGCTAATGATTTTGTTTCAAATGGACCAGCATCTAACATTTATTAATAAATAAGAAGAATGCAGCTATTATGAAATTTCAAATCATTGCCAAAATGCAACAAAACTCGTGAGGCTGGCTGTCCGTAATATTTCAAATGGTTGAAGGCTGTCAGCTAGCTTCATTTTTCCAGTAGGTTGTGTGTGCCCTCTTTAGGATTTTTGGTGAAACATATAAAGATGCTACCAGTGAGAATTAGCATTACCTATATACTTAGGCTATGTCTACACTACAGACCTTACAGCAGCACAGCTATACTGCTGCAGCTGCTCCGCTATAAGGTCTCCCGTGTAGCTGCTCTATACCAAGGGGAGAGAGCTCTCCCATCGGCATAATTAAACCATCCATCAATGAGCAGCAGTAGCCATGTTGGTGGGAGAGCGTCTCCCACTGATATAGCACTGTCCACATTGGCGTGTCTGTCAGTCAGGGCCGCTGCTAGGCACCAGCTAAGCAAGGCACTCTGGCTGTTCTTGGGGTGGCACTCTGGCAGCAGCCCCGGCGGCAGCCGCTCTCCATTGTTTCCCGCAGCGGCAATTCAGCAGCAGCTTCCTCCTGTTCTCCCTGGCAGCGGTGTATTCAGCAGGTTTGGGGGGGGGGGGGGGGGGTTGGTAGGTTTTTTTTTTTTGCTGCTTGGGGAGGCAAAAAACGTAAAGCCAGCCCTGCTGTTAGTGAAACTTATGTTGGTCAGGGGGATGTTTATTTCACATTCCTGACTGACAAAAGTTTTACCAACAAAAGTACTAGTGTAGATATAGCTTTAGTAATGTACTCGTCTCACAGACCACTGTATGGGCTCAATTCTGCTCCTGTTACAGTCAAAGGCAAAGCTCCCATCCCAGGCAACAGGAGCAGGATCAGATCCTAAACAAAAAATGCATTTTATGAACTTAAAATTCATCTGTGCAAATAAGGAAGCAAAGCCTTGCTGACTGAAAAGATACCCACAGAAAAACTGCACCTTTGTAGTTGGAGCTGAAACCCATTGTGGCAAAGAACTTATAACATACACTCACCAGTGGGTGACACTAACTTAACTGGTTAAGTTGGGGCAGGGGCAGAATGAGGCCTGGTCTCCACCCTCTTAGACTAGGCACTAACCCAGAGCACCCCTCACACTTTCCTTGAGTTCAAGGACTAGGATTGTGCGAGGGCCTTTCGCAGGGAAGCCAGGGATGCTTGTTTCCTGTTCCCGTCTTCTTGCACTGGTGGGAGGCTGAACTTAGCTAGCATGGATCATACCTACATAGAGGCCTCAGTGTGGTTAGTGTCATGTACTTCTTGAATAGAGCTGGTTGCCTGGCTGCTACTAGTAGGTCAGGCTTCTGTATCAGATATACATTACAAAGCTTACATTAGAGACTAACAAATTTATTAGAGCATAAGCTTTCGTGAGCTACAGCTCACGAGCTGTAGCTCACGAAAGCTTATGCTCTAATAAATTTGTTAGTCTCTAAGGTGCCACAAGTACTCCTTTTCTTTTTGCGAATACAGACTAACACGGCTGCTACTCTGAAAGCTTACATTACATTACATTACAAAGCTTCCTTCTCAGAGATACCCTTCAGATGTGTTCACCATAGGGTCTTTTAATACTCTGCTAGGCCAGCGCCACCTTGTGATTGAACTGTATAATAGAGTTTAGCACTCCATAGTTAGTTTTACTTTTCAGAAACAGGAGTATTTAGTATAATGTACAAAGCTTGTTGTTTTTCTATAAGGTCAGCAGTCCAGAAAAACATTTACAGTCTGTCCAGACATCAAAGACGTCTGTTTAGATACACTACTGTAAGTGCCAAATAACCTGTAAATAATTTATGTGCAGTGCTGTTAAAATAAGACCTTCCTTCACCCCACCCTGGGGACTTATTGCAATACAAAATGCTTTCATATTTCTTTTTCCACATAAAAGACTGGACGGACAGGATTTGATTATTCAGACCATACCTTGTAGCTTTTGGGTCCCAAATAACAATGTCAGCATCAGAACCCACAGCAATTCTTCCCTTCCTTGGGTAAAGGTTAAAGATTTTAGCTGCATTTGTGCTGGTAACAGCTACAAATCTGTTTTCATCCATTTTACCACTGTGCTGCAAAACAGTACATGGAAGCAAAAACACTAATTTTGTCCGGAAGGAAGGAAATAAATTCCTGTAATCAAAACCACATGGCTGAGTGGTGTAGCGGTCTCAGCTAACACCACATCAATCTTTTCAATAACTATCTGTGCTGTATTGATGAGTTTAAATTAAACATGAATATCATGACACTGACATACACATTGTAATAAGAAAAGGAGAACTTGTGGCACCTTAGAGACTATGTTAGTCTCTAAGGTGCCACAAGTTCTCCTTTTCTTTTTGCGAATACAGACTAACATGGCTGCTACTCTGAAACCACACATTGTAATGTACATTAGCTGAGTTTGATACAATAATTTTCTTTTAACTTTCCAAAAAAAGTGGTACTTCAAAGAGTAATGGATCTGATCTCAAAGCCAACCACTCAGAGCCTGCACCCCTGAACCACCCTCCCCCCGCCCCAACCCCCTGCTCCAGCCCTGATCCCCCTCCCGCCCTCTGAATCCCTCAGTCCCAACCCGGAGCACCCTCCTACACCCCAAGCCCCTCATCCTCAGCCCCACGCCAGAGCCCTCATCCCCCACTGCCCCCCACCTCCCCTGCCCCAGCCTGGAGCCCCTCCCGCACCCTGAACTCCTCATTCTAGCCCTACCCCAGAACCCGCACCCCCCAGCCAGAGCCCTCACCCTTCCTCACCCCAACCCCAATTTCATGTACATTCATGGCCCACCATACAATTCCTATACTCAGATGTGACCCTCGGGCCAAAAAGTTTGCCCACCCCTGGTATAGAATGGTGGGGAGAGAAATGAAAGGAAAGAAATTGTGACAGCCTTAATTGCACTGGTGCTCTGGAAGGAGAAAAGTTTTAGCTATAAAAAGATCACCATACCATTCTACAAGTATGAAAAGAGAGAGATTTAATGACTGAGTTCCATTTGGTGATCTTTCCTGAAAAGTTACTTTGACCAAAGTGTTACACTTTCAAAAGCAGCAAATGGTATGTGTGTTTAATGACTCACTTGCATAGTAAATCTGGAGGCAAATTCTGTCCTGATTTATGCCCTTGGGAATTCCCCTGACATTACACAGAGTGTAAATCAGGGCAGAATACCACCCAGAGTGTATAACATGTATATTTGCTTTGCATCCCAAGTACAAGTATATAAAATAGATCATACACAATAGAGGGGGGGGGTGGGCATTTCTTAAGTGATAAATTAATTTATTTTGAATGTACATTACCAGCAAGAAATTCAGATTCACCAGGTAAAAGGAGTTCAATTCAAAATTCAATTAAACCAATGTTCTCTAGAGCCTTTAATGGTACTGAATTCGTCAGAGAGTTCTACATTCCAGTGCCAACTCACTCAGCATGTGGTAGATAATCAACACTTCTGAAAGCCAGGTCACTTATTTAGATTTCTAGCTTTAGTCATAAATGTTTGAAAAATGTGACTGCTAGCTTTCAGCTTTTGTTTTTGTTTATAGTCCAAAGGGCCTGAACCTGAGAGCTGCTGAGCACCTCCTTTGTGGGCACTGGATTCTGGAGTCAATGGGAATTGAAAATGTGTTACCAAAAATTGCATTTGGGTCCTTGCCGCTTCATCTAACCAGGTGCCGTAATAGCTACTCTAAGGGATCTGGGAAGCTAGTATTTTTAAGAAGTTACATTAGCTTTTGTTGGGGGTATAGGTGGATTTTGCTGCTCCAACATCAGCTTAATCATGAGGAAAAAATACTCACCACTCCTTTTTCCCATATGACAGACATCCTGTCCTCTACACCGTTCACCCCATTAGGGATCTTGGTGAAATCATCCTTCCCCAGAGCTTTCTGGCAGATGTCGAAGGTGCAGTTGTCAGTCCCTGTCACAGTTAGGTCATCACTACAAAGAAACAAGATATGCCATGAAGTGAAGTATGCCATCACACTCCTATGGACATCAGAGCTTGTGGGAAGGCTGGCCATGCCCAGCTATACCTCCTGAAAAGAGCAGCTAGCCCTGCCAATCTGAGTTCAGTTCCTTGACCCCATGAAGAGTAACTTCTTCCAAGTAGACACATCCAGCCCTCCTCTGCAAGGCAGTTCTCTCTTACCACACCCACATCCAACTTTTCTATGCTTTGTTTTAGATATTTGAAAGGCCTTCTGTGCACAGGTAGCATCCCCACTTTGCCTCAACCAAAGGGACTGGTTCGGCTCTCATGCTAATTTTACCCTAGTGTTATTGAAGTTCATTGGTGTTACTCTTCATATGCACCAGTGTCAATGAGAAGAGAATCAGGCCCCACATCTTGGACAGATGACTAGGGAGGAGTATAAAAATAATGCTCGAGCATGCAGGAACATAATCAGGAAGGCTAAAGCACAATTGGAGTTACAGCTAGCAAAGGATATGAAGGGTAACAAGAAGCGTTTCTACAGATATGTTAGCAACAAGAAGGTGGTCAGGAAAAGTGTGGGACCTTTACTGAATGGGGCAGGAAACCAAGTGACAGATGATGTGAAAAAAGCTGAAGTACTCAGTGCTTTTTTTGCCTTGCTCTTCACAGACAAGGTCAGCTCCCACACTGCTGCACTGGGTAGCACAGTTTAGGGAGGAGGTGAGCAGCCCTTAGTGGTGAAAGAAAAGGTTAAGGACTATTTAGAAAAGCTGGACATACACAAGTCCATGGGGCCAGATGCAGTGCATCCAAGTGTGCTGAGGGAGTTGGCTGATGTGATTGCAGAGCCATTGGCCGTTATCTTTGAAAACTCTTGGCAATCAGGGGAGTTCCTGGACAATTGAAAAAAGGCAAATATAGTGCTCATCTTTAAAAAAGGGAAGGAGGAGAATCCGGGAAACTACAGACCAGTCAGCCTCACCTCAGTCCCTGGAAAAATTATGTAGCAGGTCTTCAAGTAATCCATTTGGAAGCACTTGGATGAGAGGAAGGTGATCAGGAACAGTCAACATGGATTCACCAAGGGCAAGTCATGCCTGACCAACCTGATTGCCTTCTATGATGAGATAACTTGCTCTGTGGCTATGGGGAAAGCAGGGGACATGATATACCTTGATTTTAACAAAGCTTTTGATATGGTCTCCCACAGTATTCTTGCCAGCAAGTTAAAGAAGTATGGATTAGATGAATGGACTATGAGGTGGCTAGAAAGCTGGCTAGATCATCAGGCTCAATGGGTAGTGATCAGTGGCTCGATGTCTAGTTGGCAGCCAGTATCAGGTGGAGTGCCCCAGGGGTTGGTCCTGGGGCCGGTTTTGTTCAACATCTCTATTAATGATCTGGATGATGGGATGGATTGCACCCTCAGCAAGTTCATGGATGAAACTAAGCTGGGGGGAGAGGTAGATACACTGGAAGGTAAGGATAGGGTTCAGAGTGACCTAGACAAATTGGAGGATTGGGCCAAAAGAAAGCTGATGAGGCCCAACAAGGACATGTGCAGAATCCTGCACTTAGGATGGAAGAATCCCATGCACTACTACAGGCTGTGGATCGACTGGCTAAGTGGCAGTTCTGCAGAAAAGGACCTGGGGATTACAGTGGACAAGAAGCTGGATATGAGTCAACAGCGTGCCATTGTTGCCAAGAAGGCTAATGGTATATTGGCCTGCATTAGCAGGAGCATTGCCAGCAGATCGAGAAAAGTAATTATTCCCCTCTATTCGGCACTGATGAGGCCACACACCTGGAGTACTGTGTCTAGTTTTGGGCCCCCCACTACAGAAAAGATGTGGATAAATTGGAGAGAGGGCAACGGAAATGATTATGGGTCTGGGACACATGACTTATGAGGAGAGGCTGAGGGACTGGGCTTGTTTAGTCTTCAGAAGAGAAGAGTGAAGGGGAGATTTGATAACAGCCTTCAACTACCTGAAGTGGGGGTTCCAAAGAGGATGGAGCTAGGCTGTTCTCTGTGGTAGCAGATGACAGAACAAGGAGCAATGATCTCAAGTTGCAGTGGGAGAGGTCTAAGTTGGATATTAGGAAACACTATTTCACTAGGAGGGTGGTGAAGCACTGGAATGGGTTACTTAGGGAGGTGGTGGAATCTCCATCCTTAGAGGTTTTTAAGACCCATCTTGACAAAGCCCTGTTGGGATGATTTAGTTGGGGCTGGTCCTTCTTTGAGCAGGGGGTTGGACTAGATGACCTCCTGAGGTCTCTTCCAACCCTAATCTTCTATGAGTCTATGATCTGCAAATGCTGCAAAATGACAGATTAATCCGCTTCTTGAGGTTTCACTTACTTTGTTGTTTCAGTCACCAATAAAGTATCAGCTTAAGCGTTCTCCTCATGGCTGGTTTCCTAACGGTTCCTGCGGGACCCCCCAGTCTCTGCTCCTACTTCCTTCTGAATAGAGGGTCATGCCGCTGGAGTGAACAAGCCCTAACTGGCACAAGAGTCAGCAGAATTCACTCAGCAGTTTGATGCAGGGTTCAAACTCCTGCTAACCAAAAGGGTCAGCTAAGGAGCCGGGCATCCCAAGGTGTGGTTACAGATCCTGCCACTGATTACACCTGCCAACGTGCAGCCTTGCTGCCCCATTACTGCTTTGCTAGCAACTTTATTTATTTATTTGAATACCAAAGTGCTGTAGCTGTGACCCATTAATAAATCATCTGATAGGTCTCATACACAATACAGCAGGACTTGTCACTGCTTTTTAAGTCTGCTTACTTGGCTAGTAAATTCATGAGAAAATCAGGTGTTGAAGGGTCTGGCCTCAGTGGAGGTCCCATGACATGTCCTGCGGCGTGATGCCATTCTTTATGCCAGTAGTGAGTGCCATCTGTACCAAGACTAGCAGCAATAGGTTCCCCATATACTACCTTCCCTGAAAAACAAACTTGACAAATTAATATAATCATTAAAAAGCATTTAAGGCAACAAATACTGTAAAATGCTGGTTTTGTAGTTTCTCTTCCCTGCTCTTCCTGAAGATGGTGGATTTAAGTTTGAAAAAAACATGTATAGTTTCTGTCATCTTAAACTAGACACTAAGGTACAGTAGAATACAACATGTAAACTGTAATATAGTGTCTCCGTTGTGAATATATTATTGATCATCCTTTGCTATGTTTTCTTATGTTGCTTGGGAAAGCTTTTTCAATTATATTTCTGTCAGATATACTAGTATTGATTTTTTTTATATTGTTTGCTTCGTGTGTAGAAGACATTTCAAAAGGAACATAGTTCCAGGTTACTTTAAATTATATCAGAGGTCTGGAAGTTTCCTCATAGTAGGATACATAAATTTGGAATGATTGTTCTTCTTGGCATTATAAAATGTGTCAATTATGTGGTGGTATAGATATATAGACAGAGACCTTCCAAGTTTACATTTTTAACTGTCTGAACTACAATTGTGTAACAGGCAATCAAGAGAACAAAACTAACTTGGAGTAATTTTGGAGAGATGTTGTGCTAAAAAAACTAAGAAACTTCTGGTCAACCACAGGGACATTTTTAATCACTGTAACTTTAAAAGTCTTTTAACAAAAAAGCCTCACAGGAAAATTCTACCCAGATGTATCATACGAAATTTCAGGGGGAATGTTTCTTTCTGGGGAAGGTGGTAGTGTTGGAGCTTGAAAATAAAATTGTTACTAAAAGCTGCTAGTATCAATCATGATTACAGAGTAGCTAATTCACCACACAATCAATGGAAAAAATAAAATTATTACAAGCATTATCAAAAACATAAATGATATCAGATAATTTTAGATAACTTTCACTGGTATTATCACTGCACATTCACTGATAAGGCCCTAGTTCTGGTGAACCTCTATAACAGAATATTGAAATCAAAGAAGCAATATATCTGGAGTCAATAACATTACAGCTGGTTAACTGAAATCAGGCTGCCCAAAATATCATAATGGTTCCACGTGTGACTGGCTATGTTCCCTGGTGGGTGACAATTTTATTCTGCTCTGCAGCTGCCCTATAGCCTGTTTAAAGGAATAAACAGTAAGTCTTGTTATGTATCTGTATACAGCACTTTAAAAGCATAAAGTAAATAATCCTCACCATACCCTTATGAAGGAGACAAGTATGTTTTACTAACCCTATTTTGCAAATGGAGTAAATAACGCAAAAATGGCTAAGCAACTCTCCCAAGATCACTGAAGGTTTCAGCGTCAGAGCCAGGATTGAACTCAGTAGTTGCTGGCACAATACTGTACTTGCCCTTTTCATGGGGTGACTGGTATCCCACTGCTGGGGAATTAATGAACCTTCATGGGTGCACCTACAAAGTTTAATGGAAACTTAACGAACTATAACTGTTTCTTTTGTGGAGTGCTATCTGCATGCTTTGATATGAGCCATAGTAAAACATGACTGCAAGGTTTGAACACGTGAGGTTTCTAAACACTGGTCCTCTGTTTGGTTCAGTGTTTTATTTGAACATGAAAATGCCACAGCACATCTACACCTGACAGCCAGACTGAAGGATGTAGGATTTGTTTATTAGCAGGCTTGTGTGCAGTGACACATTGCAGGTGATTTTTAAACATCACACTTGGCATAGAAAGTGCAGGAAAGGAAGGACGGAAGGAAGGATGGTCCAGTGGTTAGGGCACTGGGCTTGGGCTCAGGGGACTCTAGTCCAGTTCTCTACTTTACCACAGATTTCCTGTGTCATCTCAGGGAAAAGCACTCACTTGCTCTGTGCCTTGAAGATTCCCATCTGCAAAATGGGGATAATAGCACTGTCCTGTCTCAGAGCGGGAGTGGGAGGAGAAATACAATAAAGGTTGTGAGGTGCTCAGATATTGCCCACTATAAGGAGAACTGGTCAGGAATTTTTGGATGTAATCATTTTTCATTAAAAAAAATCACCATGTGTCAAAACCAAAACTCTTGTGGGGAAAGGTTTTTCAGGTCCAGGATGGAAATTTTGTTCAAAGCCAGAGAGAGACATTGGATAGCCCAGGGGTTTGGGCACAGACCTGGGATGTGGGGGACTCAAGTTCAGAACAGGGAACTTGAACTCCAGACTCCCATGTCCCACAGGAGTCTCCTAACCACCCAGCCTCTGACTTTCTTTTCTCTCTTCCCACCTCTCCTCCCTCTATGATGCAGAATGGGGAAAAAATTGTGGGACAGAAAAGCCCAGCTCTAATCATAAGTATGTGCTCTAGACAAGTATATGTACTATCATAGAAGTATGATAGATACATACATTCATGCTGTGATGGCAGTCAAAGAGCTTGGACCCATATTGGTGAAGCTTATGCCAAAGAGTAAATTGATGTATTATTACAAACAGGGTACCGTATTCACACAGACGATTGCATGGCTCAATTTCTATCATTTTTCTCTGGGTCACAAGATTGTTGGGAAAGTTCCCACCTCAAGGGCATGTGTTATTATCCAGTGCTGACAGCATTGTGCAGTATGAGGGAAGGATGCTGCACTGTGACAAGTGCTACCCCAATTTAAGGTCTCCTTGGAAAGGCAACCTCTGCTTGTGGCTCTCCCAGTGAAAATTAAATGTCCACTCACACCTTCTGAAAGGGATAAGGCATAGCCTCACCCACAAGTTAGATCTCAATAGCCAGATTCTGATGTCTGTGTGACTGTTTTATTTGCACAGACAGTTACTACATTACCGCTGTGTAATTCATTTATTTATGAAGGCCTGTGAGATGACAATGAAAGGCACTAAAAACATCCCATTCATTCAATTTCAAGATAATCTAGTGCCACCTGTTCAACAGGGGCTCAAGTTTTCAGACATGCAAGCAGTGCCTTTCTTTCATGATTGGCATTCTTTTTAACTTACATTCTCAGCAGGTGTTGTACCATTCCTCAATTGCTCTGTGAAGATTAGGTATATAAAAATGCTCGATGACCATTTTAAAGCTTTGATCAATCCTGATATGCCTGCAACTATTAGTGTATGGCTTCTAGTACTGCTCTAATTTTGTTCTCCAGTTACACCAGTTACCAGATGGTTTCAGCGTCTCTCAGGACACAGATATTAGTAATCTTCTCCCATAGGCTCAGTTTGCTTTGCTTTGTCACATACTGGTGAATGTTATTTTTCTCATTATTACTTGGTCTTTGGCTTGCGGAGTTTTAAGCTTCCAGTCCCATTTATCTAATTGTATTATGGAGTTAGGCAAAGAGAGGAGGAGAAAGACGCAAAGAAAAGAAGAAGGGAACCTCAGGATTCTCTTCCAAGACCTAAGCAGTAGATCCTTTTCATTATGTCCATTTATTTTCAAACTTTAAAGGACAGGATTCTGCACTGCCTTCTAAGAGACACAGCACAAAATTCACAGCCATGATTCAGGTGGGTGGGGAGTGGGTGGTAATGTGACTTTAGGATAGAGGGGCCTCCCAACATAACAGACATTTCTGAGGGTCTGCTGAGGTTACAGCAGCCTGTCTTCAGCTGCCTGTGGGAGGCAGTTCCACCTACACCTTCAACCTGCAACACTCCTCTCCCACACTCACCAGGCCTCCTAACATGGGTTTTGTGGCGGCAGTGCTTACGCAATGCCTGTGCCGGGGGAATTATCTCTTGCTGGGGCTGGCTCAGCAGCAGAGGAAAGAATTCCTCCTACAGTGAACTTCACTGTGAAATACCGTGAAAAAAGCCTGCAAAAACGGCACTGGGGGGTTCCGTGATTGTCTGCCAATAGTTCCATATCTGAGTTTCAGTGTTTACAAGTACATAGATGTTTTCAGTTCTCAGCCCAGCACACTCTGGGATGCATGAGTCAAGCTGGTTCTTTCTGGCTCATGTATCATCACTCATGATGAAGTTTCTGCAATCAGAACATAACCCTAGGTGCTCCCATGAGTGGTAAGGGGCATAAACCTGCAGATTCATTTTCAGTAACAGCCTTGAGTCTAGCATGCTGCAGCTTTGCCAGGTTAAATTTGGACATTTTTGCTGATTTTACTATTTCTTGCATTTCATTCTGACCATGACTCACTGGATTTAGTGGTAAAATAATATTAGAAACTGCCTTAGACCAACAAGCAAGGACATTCTGAGGGAAGGCTCTAGTAACTCAACCTGCTTGTACCTATAGACACTATACTGGATAGTGCAGTGACAGATCAGACCCATAATACCGTTGCATTTTGTCACATTTTCTTGTATTTAATAAAAATACTAAGCAGGAAGCAAGCCCCTTCCGGTCTTTTTGACTGCTTTTGCTGTACTTTGAAGTCTGGTCTGTTTGAAAATAGTTGTGGTTCTTAGTTGTCTCTTCATTAAACATTTAGCTGGGCTGGCACTGACTGCTTCCCCATGAATTGATCTATCACTAAGCACACTGCCTGCTTCAGATTTATTGTCAAACCTCTCTGCAGTTCAAGGAGAGGTATAATCTTGAGACCCATCAACTGAAATCATGTCACACTTGAAGATTTGATCCTTGCATGTTGTTTATTGGGATAAAATTTTCAGAAGCATTTAAGTGACAACCTAAGTCCCATATTCAGAAGTGTGATTCACACATTTGCAATTCAGAGCATAATCTGACCTGTCAACTGAGCCTTAGCTGGAGTGGTCTTTAAGGGCTTTGTTCTGTATGTTTAGTCCAGCAATTTTCTTACTCTACAGTGACATTCTGTTTATAATTTGGCCAATTTTGATATGTTGTTTTTGGATCAATCTTTTAAAAATTCAGGGGGCTGGATTTTTTAATTGGTCAAAATCCACTCTCAGGCCCTATCTACACTAGAAAGTTTTGTGCTTTAACTGTTGTGGTACTCCCCCACCCCCATTAAAACATGGACACAGTTATACCAGAAACAAAGTACTTACTGTATATTGGTATAGCTATTCTGTAGGGGAAGTGGAATAAGCTATATAAGTCACCTTTATACCAGTACCCACACTGGGGCTTTTACTGGTACAAACTATTTCAGTCAAAAAACCCACACGTCCAACTGAAGTAAAAGTTTTTCCAGTAAAACTTTTTAAGTGTAGGCCAGACCTCATTTCTCTCATGTAATCCTGGAGCAACTCAATGAAGTAATTCCAGATTTCTTCAGGGTAGCAGGGAGCAGAATGCAATCAGTTTGTTCTTTGTGCCTAATCACCAGTAATCCTACATGGACTCCAGGACATACATATAACATGAAGGAGACTTTATAAGTGTTATAGGTTTTGCCAGCATTACAGAATTCTGTATTGACACAGCGTAGTGCAAAACACCCTTTTCCTGTCATCAGACCTTTACATTTGCTTGTCAAAATTTCTGCTTTCAGATGGATATTTTGACTGATTTTGCAGTTTCTTATATTTGATTCTGACACCACTTGACTGAATGAATTTGCAAAGGCATACAGCAAGTTGGATTCCACATTACTACCAAGAGTGTCATCTAGTGGACAAATCTAGTTTAGCACAGTATTGATAATTGCTGCTAAAAAAGATACAGGTAAAAGATTCCTTTACATATTTGAATCAATAAGACAGAATCTTATTAGAATACCGTAATACATTGGCTATCTCCAGTATGTCTATACCTCAAAACAGGATGTGGGTAAACATTACTTTAATCCTATTTGTAACAATATTACTGTGCACTTCTATGGAACCTTCCATCCACTAGCTCAAAACACTTTAAAGAAATTAATCAAGCCTACAAGGTAGGCCGGTAGCCAAAAATGTATAGGCAGGGAAACTGAGGCATACATGGATCAAGTTGGATGCCAAGTGGGATCTGAAAAGACTAGTAATCCATAAAGATTTGGGCCCCTTCCATCATGGTTAGAGCTGTGTGAATAGCTGATTTTTCAGTTTGCTGGTGGGTCAGAAAATCTGGAAAATAATTTAATTCAGGTCAAACTAAAACCAAAATCCTTCAAAATTTTTGATGAATACAAAAGGTTGGAAAAGTTTCACATCCTGTTGACTGACATGTTTTGGTTTGAGTCATTTTTTGAACTTTGTTTAAATGTGAAGAAAATGACAGGGGAGACAGTGCCCCCCCCACACACACTTTAGCCCAGTGGGGAGAGCACTCACCTAGCATGTAGTGCCTCAAGTTGGACACCCAAAATTAGTGAGCACTTTTTCAAACACTGGCGTTAGCCAGCATGTATGTGACATCTCACAACTTGATTAAAAACCAAGTGCACTAATAATTCAGAACATCAGTGCAAGGGCCAGACTAAAGCTTTTGTACACAGGGCAACATGAAGTTAATGTCCAGGCTACCCTCAAATGCTCCTGTTTCCTGCTATTGGAATTCCTCAAATACCAAGTAGATAGTGAAAATTAAAGAGAGATTTTCCTCTTGCAATTAAACAAACTATTTTATTTTTCAGAGTAGCAGCCGTGTTAGTCTGTATTCGCAAAAAGAAAAGGAGTACTGGTGGCACCTTAGAGACTAACAAATTTATTAGAGCATAAGCTTTCGTGAGCTACAGCTCACTTCATCGGATGCATTCGATGAAGTGAGCTGTAGCTCACGAAAGCTTATGCTCTAATAAATTTGTTAGTCTCTAAGGTGCCACCGGTACTCCTTTTCTTTTTTATTTTATTTTTGACTGACTCAGAAAGTCACAGTATTTTTATATCTCTGTGCCATGACATAGCAGTGACCAACCATGTATGTCTAACACATAGAGGACAAGTACACTCAACCTCTAGACACTGCTCGGAGCTACTGTCTTTCTGTCCCCTCCAGCAGCAGTTTAAAATGCCCCTACACACCTCCCAACTATCATCCCCACCCTCAGCCCCTGACAGGAACCCCAACTGAGGAGCCAGCTAAGACACCTTCCTGTGATCATCCTTCAACAAGCACGACCATTACTCTCATGCCCTGGACCAAGCATGAACATGCAGTAGGACAGTTACCTTCTCTTCGTGCATTAGCTATCACCTTTGCTGCAGATTTGCTCATTACATGAACTACATAAAGAGGGCAGTTCACTGAGTTTGCTATGGTGATTGCTCTCAGTGTCGCTTCTGCTTCCACCTCTTCAGGACGACTCAGTTCATGTCCCTCAGGGCCAGTTATCCCCAGTGCTAACATCTTCTTTGCACCCTACAGACCACACAAGAATACATATATGTTAGCGTTGCTTTAATTAGCAGCATTAATTATATAAGTGCAGCATTGGTTTGGCCAACTGAGCTGTCAGCTGATCTGGTTTCTAATCCAGACGCTGCAACCGACTTCCTGCGTAATCCTGGGCAATTCACTTAGGATGGGATTTTCAAGAGCACTCAGCACTGGCCTACTTCTGCTCCCATTGAAGTCAAAGGTCAAACTCGAATATTTACGAGTGCAATTTAAAAAATGCCTAAGTGATTTAGGAGCACAAGTGCCACTGGCTTTCAAAGATGCTTAGCTGCTTTTGAAAAACCCAGCCTGAACATCTATATGTCTGAGTGGACCAATCAGTAGTACAGATACTTACCCACATTATAAAGATACCTAACCACCTGTGTAAAGTACTTTGGTGTCTAGGGATGAAAAGGGTCTAGGTGAGCACAAAGTATTATAATTGTCATTGTGTTACAAGAGCTTAAACACTCACTGGTTTGTAGCTTAGTGACAAATGTATTCCCTATTGAGGGACTCGGGGGTCTATTGAAGTATCTTTGGCTAGAGTAGTTGAAGAAACTCTGAAAACCTGGAGTTAAGTCCTATCCTCATCATGCCACTAAAGCACTTAGCCAAGCGTTCCTCCCACTGACCTCACTCCTGCTCTTCTGTGCTCACTCTTCTTGGCAGCTGTGCGGTAATGCTCTCATAATAGAAGGATCATTTCCCACCCTACCACATACTCCTGGCCCTACTCAGCGCTTTTCACTTTATGCATATAAGCACAGCCCACTAACCACTTAAGGGAGCTAAACTACATATACAATAAACAAACAAAACATTAGCCTTCATGTTCATGCACAGTTGTTTATTTGACATGCTTAAAAGAAATTCAGAAACATTAAGGGCCTGGTTTAAAGCTCACCAAAGTCAATAGAAAGATTCCTGTTGATTTCAAAGGTGTCTGGGTCAGGCCCTAAAAAGAATTTGATGATTTACTTTGCACTAAGTAGGCTAATTGGCATCATCAAGCACCTATCCAAAATCAAATGGCCCAGTGGTTAGGACACTAGCGTAGCATTCAGAACACCTGGATTTAATTCCCTGATCTACTACAGAGACTTCTGGCAAGTCACTTAACCTCAATTCCCCATAAGTAAAATGGGGATAATAGTACTTCCTACATAACAGTAAAGACAGTAAGGCAGCCTGGTAGTGTAGGAATTGGGGACATGTCAGTACCTTTGACTTCCAAATTTTAAATCATTGCATCCAACACCTACCTCTGCAATCAAATCCCCATTCTCTGCATGCACCTGAGCAATCGCTCCAATTTGCTTACACTGGGAAAAAGCTGCATATAGTTCACTATCTCCAACCATATACAGATCTTTATAGGCCATAAAGATCTTGAAGGAGTTGACCCCTTTGTCTTCAGCAAGAATTCTCATTTCTTCCTTGACCTGAAAGAAAAACAATGTCAACAATTCCCACAATGCAGCTGTGAAAAATATAATTGTTATCTTTTCCACTTTTATCAGCCTTGCTAAACTGCCATGAGGAGATGAGGATAACGAACAACCCAATGATATTTTACTTGCCCATCAAGAAAAAATTTACTCAGACCAAGCAAGTGTGGAAAGTAAACTGTTTCAGAGCAATTTATATAGCTCCTTTTATAGCAAAGTGCTTCACAAACTACATATACACACATACAGATGTCCAAGACACAAAGGATTTTCAAAGACTGGACATTTTTACCAAAGAAAGTGGTGCAAAGAGCCTGGAATTTGTCGAAAGAGCCCTGCACCATATGCTAATTAGTATTCAATTTCTCTCTCGCAAAAGGTGAGAGCGTGGAGTAGGTCTGGGCAAGTTTTGATCCAGGAGCTTAGATCTTTCAGACCAGATGCTAAACCTGCTGTGTCCCTGCTGGGAATTAACCTCTGGCACTCAAAGAGTAAGGACAAATCTGGAATGACTGATAAGGCTGCTAAACCCAGGGTTGCAAGTTCAATCCTTGAGGGAGCCATCTAGGGCAAAAATTGGGGACTAGTCCTGCTTTGAGCAGGGGGTTGGACTAGATGATCTCCTGAGGTCCCTTCCAACCCTGATGTTCTATGAATGAAAGGTTTCTGCTGTTTAGGGATGTGACCTGGTGGCTACGTAATATTCAGTCATTTGGAATATTTTGTTCCAGTTCTCAAAAGCAAATCGAATCATTATCTACTTGGAAGCCTCCTTTGTCTCTGGCATGGATTCCAGGTCATGGGATCTCTGAGCTCGGTAGAATCAAAGGCCCTGATCACTAACAGTATATCCCGGAGCCGGAAGGGATTCATGTTTCATACCCCTGGGTTCCCCACCCTAAGTACTAACTGGATCCAAAGGTGTCTTCTAAGCCCCCAAACCTCTCCATGGTAACCAAGGGGTTCTCACAGGCTGGTGCCTTAAAAACTTCAGCTTGCTTCTTTTAATTTGTTTTGTGGGCAGGTTGAATTTTACTGTTGGGATTTACAGGTAACTTCTTCCCAGGCAGCTTGGGAAATTAGCAGATTCTGGACTGACACAAGACAGAAGCAAATAGGAAGACTGACCCCCCCTCCCATGTAGTGTGGTCTGTTAAATGTATTGGTTTAAAGGCATAAGCCTGCTAGGCCACCAGGGAACTTGGGAGAGAGAGGGCAACCGAGTGAGGATTTCCAGACCCAGTCCCTGTGTGTTTTGCAGATGGCTGAAATGTCAATTTATATTTAGGTTGAAAACAGCTAAGTTACAGAATTTGGAAGAGACCCTGGAACTGGAGGGGAGAGAGGGAGGGAATATGCCTCATCTGGGAAACCCCTCTCGCCAATATCCACATGTGTGCCCATCTGGGAAGCCCCTCTTGCCCCCCTCTCCATTATTCCAGGGTATATGCCAGTCTGGGAAGCCTTTCCTTCCCCATGCTAGGGCGTACTCCTATTTGGACCTGAATATGCCTGATAAATTGCAATCTGTGTCATTAGTAGGAGACACATGACAGTATCACTTTGCTTGGTCTTGGTCACCCACTAAGACTGTTTCCATATAGTGATATAAGGCAGTGTCATAGATAAGGAACAGTGCTGAACATTCAGATACCTGGGTTCTGTTATCAGAACTGACACAGACTTCCTGGGACCTTGGACAAGTCATTTAGACCCTGAGCCTGCAATTGACTCTGCATGGGTGGAACTATGGGGTTCTGCATAGGTGTAGGGATTAGCCAGTTGTGGGATTGGAGCATTAACTGCTCAATAAAATGAAGATGATAATACAATACTTCTGATTGTTAGTATGCATAGTGCTTTGCGATCCTCTGAGAATTATTATTAAATGATCATTAACTATGATCTCTAACATCTGGGTGGGTCTACTCCAGGGAACCTATGAGAGCCATTAAACCCAAGAAAGACTTCTGAACTGGATAAAAATATTAGAACGTTCACTCTGGGATCAGAGATGTCAAACATTTAGCACACTTGGGCTATATTCATATAGGTATGGTAGGACAGGCAGCAGTGGAGATGACAAACTAATAGGTCTGCTTTCTCTAAACTCTAGGATCTGGTAAAGGAATTCTCAAGAATTTAAGTTTTCTGTTGCATTAAATTAGAATTAGATGCAGTAGCTGCTAGAGCATGAGGAGCTGGTGGCATATCAAAAGGGCATGACATATGAACATATCTTCATCTGGTTTGCCTAGCTTTCCCTTTCTGTTTGAAAAATGTAGGGACTTCCATTTTTCTTGATAAATTAAATGCATTTATGCAGCCCAAGACTATAGAACAAAATGAATGGAATTATAAATATAAAACCAGGGCAGTTCACTTATTTACACTTAACCAGCGTTAATGGTATTTTCAATGTATTTCTACTGTCCTAAGGCTGAGCTTCTAAGGCTCATGCATTAAGCTTTACTGGTTAATTTATTTTATACCTTTTATACAATTACAAAGTTGTGACCAACGCATTAAGTGCTCAGTGCACAGAATCCCATGCCTGGGATGTTACAGGACTAAGGTCTTAGTGTGTAATTTGGGGAGTTAAAAATTGGAACTAGAAGAACCATATTCTGGTATTTAATATTAGTATCATACCATTATTAATATAGCACCTCATATTCTATATGATCCCAAAGAATAGGTCTCGTTCTGAGAAATGCAAAATTCCTGAAAGTCCCGTTGAAATCAACGGAAATTTTAGGTGATCATCAGGGTCTTAGCACTTCTCTTGGTCAGGCCCAATATACACAAGAATGAATGGGGTTTTCCTGGAGATCTCTCACGGACCAAGGCAATACTACTGCAGGCCTTTGCAAATACAAGTAAGTATTTATACATTTTACTTATGTTAGCAAGTTACACTTTACATCTGAAATCTAGTCATGAATAATTCAACTTAACATTCAGAAATCAATATAGCGTTAGCACACTATTGTATCTACCTTGCTGCTCCACCATGTAACTGCTACATGCAGTGCATAATCACAGCAGACTTTAGGATCTGCCCAGTTTCTCCATGTGTCATAGGCTTCAACAAGGGAACAGCCTTTCTGAGGTATTGCAAAGTCGATGATCATAGTGGTGCCTCCTGCTAGAGCAGCCTGAAAACACAGGAGTTGCAGTTATTTAGGCATCAGTGAAGAAAGGTTCCTCTCACTCCTCCTCCTTCTCCATAATGTTGATACATCTTGTATATCTTCAAAATCAATTTTTCCTCTCTATGCCCACCTTTGTCCATGCATTGAAAATCTATATGCAATTTAAGACTTATTTGTATGAAATCTGAGTATAGAGCGTGATGGTGCAGAGACCTACTTGGTTTCCATCAAATAGGACGTTAATTTTCTGCTTAGGTGTGTTACAGATGTAAAGGGCCAAGTAATGAAGCAGGGCTGAGGACTGAGGTTTCAACGAGGCATTCAGAAGGAACACAGGAAACTAAGACTAAACAAATTAGATAGTTACACAGGCCCACACTGCACTAAAGGTTTGAGAGTCTGCAGCATTCCTGCATCATTGAACGTCTCTAACCAGCTGGAACACGGAACAGGGAGAAGAGTGCCAGAACCACATAAATCAAAGTTGTTATGTTTTTCCAGTGTCTGATGAGTTGGCCAAATAGATCCAAATATCAGCAGAATAACAAGGGAGGCAGAAAGGATGCCTTTGAATTATGGTACCTCCAATACAGAACAGCATCAGTTAAAAACCTGAGCCCTGTGGGACACCAACATTACTTTAAATGTATTTTTTAAATGCATTTTTCAATTGAAAAAGGGGATAACCCGGGGAAGTGGCAAAACTCACAGATGACGCAAAGTTAGCTAGGTAAGTCTTGACTAGAGAGGACTATGAGAGACCTCAGAAAGACCTAATAAAAGGTAGGTGATGGGCTTCACAATGGCAAATGACATTCAATGTTGAGGAATGTAGAGTAATGCAGGCTGGAAGAAACAAGTTGCTGGGTTCTTCCTTAACTGTAACCACTCAGTAAAAGACTTCCATCTCAATGTGGACAATTGAAAGGAAACCTCTGTTTAAAACAGCAATTATAATGCTTTTTGTATAAATCAGTGGAACAGCTCCACCTGGAATACTAGGTTCAGTTTTGGTCACCCTATCTAAAAAAGGTAGCAGAAATAGAAGGGATTCAGAGAAAGGCAACAAAAATAATTAGGAAAGGCAAAAATACAAAATGATTGAAAAGACTTATTTTAGATAGGGAAAGACTAAGAGGGGACATGAGGTGCAGGGAAAACAAATCAGGTACTCTAATTTATCCTCTCTCATACTTAGTGCACAAATAAGGAAACATTCACTGACAACTAATTTAGGATTGATTCAGGAAACATTTTTAAACAGTCCACATTTAACCTCTGGAACTCATTGCCACAAGATAGCAACTGCAAAAGCATGGCTGTATTCCAGAAAGGATTAGATAGTTACATGGAAACATCTTTTTTACATTGGAAAAAAAATCTTTTTTTGGTTGGGACACAAACACTCATACTTCAGACATAAATCAACCACTATCTGCATGGAGTTAGGAAGGAACTTGCCTTCTAGGGAGGATTATTCATTAATTATCCAGTGTGGGGTTTCTTGCAGTTCTCTTTGAAGTATCTTGTAGTAGGTCACTGTGAGAAATAGGATACTGGACTAAATAAAGCACCAATCTGCTCCAGCCTGTCAATGCTCTTATTATTTAGTTTGATCAGCCAGAAGCTCTCCTCCTCTGAATAGTATCCCTTTGCATAGCTGTTAAGCCCAGGTCAGATCAAAATACACTGGGGTTCACATTAACATTGCAATACTCTTTTCCTGTTTCCATCTCAGTCAGCCTGTTTCTGCGTCTTCTCCTTTCCTAAACCTGTTTGCTGAAGCCACCAGAATTTACCATAGAGCTATATCTTTCAACCTCACAGTCCCTTCTTTGTTTTCCAGAACAATGTAATATTCTACCTACCACTATCTGGATGCCAGAATTGGAGAAATTTTTGCCACAACAGCTTTTCTGTTTCTCTTTGTGAATTTCAAAACAATGCTCTTAACAGAGCAGTCAGGAGACTTTTGAATGCTCAATTGGTTTGGATTTTGCAAATCACTTTTGTCAATGTCAGTGCAACTTTTCACACACATTTGCATTCACTTTATAGTGAATTTTATTTTGAAACAAAACAGCCCATCTCTCATAACACAAAATACAATAAACCCTTGTTGATAAGCACTTTTAAAAAATAGGTATTTCCACCTCCTTAGTCTGTCTGCCAATCTTTTTTCCTTGACATCTGCAACTACAGATATGCAATGCTTTTATTTATTAAACCAGAAGGACACAATTCAATCCCCTAGCTAATCATTTACTCTACATTTCACAATGATTCTGTTATAAATGTGGCCCTTTGATCCTTCTTGCTAAAGTATGTGCTTAATGATGCAGCAGTTTTTTTATATTTTCCATACTATGATCCCATGTTACAACAGAAACAAAAAAAAAAAAAGTCCATCTTGCCAAGTATCCTGTCTCCAACAGTGGCCTGTACCAGACCTTTAGAGCGAGTATACAGAACAGGGCAATTATCCACCTGTCTTCCGCTCCCAGCTTCTGATAGTCAGAGATTTAGCGTCACCCCAAACATAGGGTTCCATCCCTGACCATCTTGGTGTAGCCCTGGCAAATTAAGATATATTTTCACACTGCTATATTTCACACTGCTATACTGTTTATTGATGATCCTACTTATATTTTATCCATTAACATAGGTTCTTCCCCAAATTGGGCTACACAGAAGTTTCTCTTACAAAGGATTCTATGTCTCTTTCTCTACAGGACCACATATTTCTTAATTCTTATGTGTAAATATGATCTAACTGCCTGGTTACTAGAGGTCCCTGGAGGGGAGCAGGGGTCTCCACTGCCTGCGCCCAGAGAGCCGACTCCACAGCTCCCACTGGCCAGGAACTGCGGCCAATGGGAGCTGTGCGGGCAGTACATGCAGGCGGGGCACCATGCAGAGCCCCCAGGACTGCAGAGACATGCCGGCCACTTCTGAGAGTGACGTGGGGCAAGGGCAGGCAGGGAGCCCGCCTTAGCCCTGCTGCACTGCTGACTGGGAGCCGCCAAGGTAAGCGCCACCTGGCCAGAGCCTGCACCCCTCACCCTCTCCTGCACCCCTGCCATTTGCCCCAGCCCTGAGCCCCCTCCTGCATCCAAACACCCTCCCAGAGCCCACACCTGCTCCCTCACCCCAATCCCCTGCTCTAGCTCTGAGTCTCCTCCTGGAGACTGCACCCTTCCCCCCACACACACCTCAACCCCCTCCCTCAGCCCTGAGCCCCTTCCAGCACCCAAACTGCTTCCCAGAGCTCGCACCCCCTCGTGCACCCCAACCTCCTATACTAAGGGCTGAGCCCTGGGGTAACTATTCTTACAAGGCCTCAAACCAATATAGCAGGCCCTTAAGCTTAGTAACCCAGTTATTTACATTCACCTTATGCATGTTCCAAAGTAGCAAGTAATGCATACTGGTTAATATATTACCTTTATAATATCTTCCACTTACAGCAGACTTTGAAACATGCAGGAAACAAGGCTAGAGGTCAACACTGGCTAACAGCTATTGATGGACATATCATCCATGAATTTATCCAGTTCTTTTTTTAATCCAGTTATATCTTTGGCCATCACATCATCCCATAGCATTGAGTTCCACAGGTTAGTTGTGCACTGTGTAAAAAAGTACTTTCCCTTGTTTGTATTAAACCTGGAAAATAAGCCTCTTATTTTCATCAGGTGAACCCTGGTTTTTGTATTATGTGAAAGGAAAATAACACTTCACTATTTACTTTTATCACACCATGTGTGATTTTATAAACCTCTTTCCATTCCATCTAAACATAAAGAAAGGGAAGATGATCATGACTAGAGCTGTGCAATTAACAGATGTTTCAGTTTCTTGACAGTTCCAAAAACCCTAAAATAAATTTGGGTTGACCAGGACCAAAATCACGTTTTGAAATTTTCAGTCTCAAAAAAGTTGAAAAAAATTCATTTTGAGTAAACAAAGAAAAACATTTTGTTTGACCTGAAATGTTTTGTTTAATTGTTGAGCATTTTTTTAAATAACAGCAAAGGAAATGAAGGGCTAGATTCCAAAAGAATCCCCTTATGACCTTTAGCAGTGGTTAGGGAACTCACCTGTTATGTGAGAGAAATTAATTCAAATCCCTTCTCTGGAGCAGGAACTTAAACCCAAGTCTCCCCTCTCCTAGGTGAGTGCCCTAACCACCAGTCAATAGCATATTCTAGGGTGTGTTGCTCAATCTCTCCTGTTGGAGCTATTGTACTTTGAATGAAATACTTTGGGCCAGAGAGAAAGAAAATGACTCTTATAGCCTGGTGGTTACCACTGGGCTAAAAATTTTATGTAGGGTGGCACAACCACCACCAATCTAACCACTCTACCCCACAATTATTTTTGGGGCAAAAAACATGCAGCAAATTCATGTCAAATTCACAAATGTTTTTGGGTTGACCAAAGGTAAGTTTTCCAGCAAATGAACTATTTATTTGAAAAATTTCACTCAGTTCTAGTCATGACTTCGCCTGACCTTTTTGCAACTCCTTCAAGTTCATGATCCCAGGTTGAGAACCCATGACCTAGGAAACTTTTGAGCAAACCAGCTGAAAAGTTAATCTAGCAGAATGTGAATACTATGTACAGGAATGAGCCCTTAAAAGGGAGATTATTTTGAAAAGAAGTTTAAATAATTGTGTAATTTCTGAAAAACTGTTAGAGTCAGCTTTGAAAAAATGTAAACTGGAGGTGTGAAGACAATGCATATGCATTAAAGTGTATTAACCCTTGGGTGGATACTCTCATTCAGGAGTAAAGTAGCCTTAGTTTCTTGTAACTTAATTCTCCAAGGATTTCACTGCACTAATTTCACATCCTTTCAATCCCTCTGTGCCTCTGGAAGATCAAGGGACAGTATATGGCCCTTTGAATGTGAGCATATCACAACAATTGGGTTTTGATGTCATGTCAGTTTCATAAAAATCCACTTCCCAGCTCATTCTTGAAATGTAACATCAGGAAAGCTCAGAGGAGTGAAAAGTCACAATGTGTAATTTTCTTTCAGAAAAAAAAACATAAGGGCAAGTCATGCAGTTTCCTTTCTGATCTACAGTTGTCTGATTTCATATTTTCAAACTCAAATGAAGTGTGCACAGGATCCTTTTTCAATATCTGAAAATGTTTTGGTTTAAAATAATTTTCAGTGGGACAGCTTGCATGCAATTGGAAAGCGACTCAAGTAAACCAAGCTGGGATGTTAAAATGAACAATTGCAATTTAGCCTTATATAATGCTGAACAATTTACTGCAATATTTAAATGTTGTTGTACAATCAAACATTTATTCTTGCTGTATTTGATCCTGGAATTAAGCAAAGGTTCAGGGTCAAGAAACTTGGTTCTATTTCCATCCCTGCCACATACTTACTATGTGGGGATGATTGGCAAGTCACTTTATTTCTGTGCCCCAGTTTTCCTATCTATAAAATGAAAATACTAATACTTCTCTAACTTGCTGGGAGGCTCAGAAAATTAATATTTAAGCGCTGTTGAGAACCTCTTATAAAAAGACATGCAAAATAAGATATGTAAAATGATATATTCTATTCAAAACCAACGTCAAAAGAATCACATGGTTGCAATGTGAGGCATTCAGGAAATGCCAAAATTGTTGCATTTAAATTCTCAACTTTGCCTGCTTGTGCACATGCTTTAAACATGGCCTGAAGTTCCATAACAACACTGGTATTTCTGCAGGACCCTGCCTTGTTCTAGGTTTTGAAGCCTATCTAAGCATATTATTTTATTCTTGCAATTCAGTATCTTTTACACATTTTACTAAAAGAAAAGTCATGAATCCTCAAAACAGAAGCAAAGTAATAGCATATCTCACTATATAATGAAAGTTCCACTGGCAGCTAGTGAAAAAACTTGTATGCAAGTTGCATGGGGCAGGGACAGTCTTTTTGTTCTGTTTACAGCACCTAGCGTATTATTAATTATTGTTATTATTATGTGGCTTTCAGAGCATTATTGTATATTTTACAGCTGTTAGATTAGCCTTATGAAATACAATATATTGCAGTAGGGAATAATTTTACAGCATTAGAACAAATAGAAATGCGGCAGGCAAATGATGTAAAGCCAGTTGGATGATGGCTGAGTTACTGCTGATGTCACAGTCTTATGTCCTGATCCGGTAAACACTTACATTTAGGTGCAGAGGCACATGTTTAAATCATCTGCACAAGCAGGTGTAGAAGCTACTCAAAGAAAAGAGATTTTGTCCAGTAGTATGTGACTGTGCCCTTAGTACCTAACAAAGCTTTCCATATCAGTTTTGAAATCAAGCCAAGTTTAAAAAACATGGTATGAGGGAATGGGTGTGTGTGTGTAGCAAACAGAAACACACAATAGAAGATTTAGGTGAAGAAGCCTAGCTGTGCCACACTAATGAAAAAAACAGTCCTAAAGCCTACATTGCTGGCCATTGGAAGTGAATCTTCCAGTGGTACAGTACCTCCTATACTGGAATGTCTTCCTGTGGTCAGCAGAGGGGGCATGGCACAGCATCCCATACCTTAGCTGCTATCAGCACTCTCGGGCTCCTAAGAGCTGGCACAAATTAAAGCAGCCTTTGATCTGTTCTAATTTATGCTAGAGAACTGCCATGGTACACAGATGTGCCAGGACTGTGGAGAGAGCAAAGCTGTCTCAAAGTCACTTTTGCGCTCTCACTCCCAAGTTGTGTTGTGCTTATTTCAAACACAGCCAAGGATCTGACCAAGAGAATATAGGACAACATGCTATATACAATTTTAACTAAAAAAAATCATGTTAAAACTTTAGAGAGACAAGGTGGGTGAGGTAATATCCGGAGACCGACATAGCTACAACTATACTGCATACAATATATGTTAAAACCTTGTGATTCATCAGAACTTCATCCAAGCCTGCACAGGTTAAAAGATGTACAACTCAGTGGTTCCAGGGACATAACAAAACACTTGCACTCTGTTCTTAATTTAGAACCTCTTGATGTATATGTGTTTATAGCCTCACAATCAGAGTTACCTGTGTAGCTTCTTTTATGTGTCTATGTCCAGAGAAGTTGCTAGACTGTATGCATCTGGAGAGTTTTCATGTTTCTTAGCAACAGAGGTTTGTTCCACTGAAATAATGTCTTGTGTCTATTGAAGTACATTTAAATAGACTTTTAGAGGCAAGTTTTATTTTTCATTTTGTATGGGAAATATTTATATTTACAAAATAAATAATTTGTTTGGTTTATTCTGTATGAATCAGTTATAGAGACATGAAGTAGCTACATACAGGGCCCATTGTTTCAAAACTTGCTCACATGAATAATAGAGGAAAAGTTCAGGCCCAAAGTAAACTTCCTAGAAAAATTAGGTAACATGCATTAACCTTTCCAAGTTACCTAGCACAAACAATGCGATACCACTCCCACTGCCAAATGATCAATTATAAGAGTTTCAGAACAGAGCTTCCCAATTTAATTCACTCAGGAAATAATGATTTCTCTGATTTAAGTTTAAGATTAAGATTTAGGAATTCAAGGCTGCTCTGTCAGTTGATAAGCTGGGGAAACTACAGAGTGATATGTACTAAATGGTTAACACTGAACCTATACTGGATTAGACGTGTATTAGGTCTAACCCAGAATGGCAAATCTGATGTTCCTAATGTGACCAAGGCAGAAGTAAACAGGATCACCATTATAAAGATTTGTGTGTCCACTTTAAAAGGAGGGTCTCTTAAGAAAATGAGGGCTCTTCTTGACTACTCTCTGGTCACAGATAATCATGTCAAAAAGATAGACAAATATGTTTCACTCAGGTGTAACCCACATAAAATTCAACCCTTCTCTGGGTAGTCAACCAAGCAGTTCTATCTCCTGCAGCTAATACAGATCCATGGGTTCCACCATCCCATTTCTAAGAGTAGCCTATTCCAGATGCTTAAAAGGAAGTAAAACCAAATGAAATCTATTATGCAGCTGGCAAACTGTGCATATTCTACCATAGGGGAAAGTTTTTCTTGATACAGCTGGTGATCAGATTATGCTGATGCACAAGGACTGGCAGTTCTTTTTATCCAATCTACTGCATATGGGCATATGCAACTAATAGAAGAATTTTAATGCATTTCCCAGCTGCTTCCAGGTCCTCTCAGAGCTCCTGATCTCTCTCTCAGCTGTCTGCTTGTCTGGCCTTTATAGCCTCAAATCGCTTCAGTCCTCTTGGCTGCCTGAGCCTGAACACTTCATCTGTTTACATGCTGTCGGTATTTCACCACATTGTGACTATATGACTTGGATGTGGGACTGAACATGTCATTTGTGTAATTGGTGGAGTACTTGTGGGGTGTATTCTTGTTATTATCATTATCAATAAATTTCATGTTAAATGGATTAAGAACTGTCTTACTGACAGATGTCAAAAAGTAATTGTCTACAGGGAATCATCATCGAATGGGGGTATTTCTAATGGGTTCTTCAGGGATTGACTTTAGGCCCAATGCTATTCAATATTTTTGGCAATGATCTAAAGGTGTAGTGGGGTGGTCACTCCGCTCCGGCCCAGAAGCAGCCCTGGAGAGGGCTGCGGCTGGGAAAGGCAAGGTTGATTGGGGAAGCAGCCACAGCTGTGGCCAGTTCAATCAGGCCACAGCTGGCCCTATAAGAGGGCTAAGGGCCAGGAGCTGAGAGAGTCTCACTCTAGCCCTGGAGTGGGAAGGGCTAGCTGCCTGGGAGCAAGGTACCTGAAATAGAACAGTGCTGAGGAAGAGCAAAGGGAAGACCTCCAGGCTGGTAAACCTCCAGGCTGCAGGCCTTGTTTATGGCCAAAAGGTCCTGGGGCTGCAGAGAGGAAGCCCATGGATAGGCAAAGGCAGTAAGTCCTAACCCCTTGCCAATGATGAGTGGCCATTACACTGCAGTCTGCCCCAGTGAGCGGGGGCTAGATAATGCTGGCAGTAGCCACTGAGGCAAGGTGGGTTTAGAGGGTTCCTTTAAGAGGGGAGACCCAGAGTGTGGGGGTACTGCTGGGGCAGAACCCCAGGGTAAAGGGCACTAGGGTCTGGGAGGGACCTGGGGCCAGTGGCAGATGAGACACCAGCCTGAAGAGGGTGCTCTGGGCTGGAAAGAGCTAATTCCAGAGATGACCAGCAGGAGGCATTGCATCGGTGAGTCACCACCTTGCTACAAGAGGTAAATATAAAATCAGGGCTGATAAAGTTTGGGAGAGTGGTGAATAATGATGAGGACAGGACAGTTATATAGAAAGATATGGCTCTCTTGGTAAGCTGGGCTCATTCAGGAAAAAAGTCACATCAAGGAACAAAGAATGCAGGCCATGACTGCACAATGGGAAACTAGCTCCTGGAAAGCACTTACTCTGAAAAGGACTTACAGGACATATTGGACAAAAAACAGAACCTGGAGCTCTTATTGCGATGCTGTGGCAAAAAGGGTTAATGCGGTGCTAGGATGTATAAAGAGGGGAATAATGAGTAGGAGGAAAGAGATGATTTTACCTCTTCATAGGGCAGAGACTGATACTAGAATGCTGCATAGAGTTCTGGTGTTCACACTTTTTGAAAAGTATGTTGAAAAATTGGAGGGGGTGCAGTAAGGAGCAAAAAAAAGACTGAGGCTGGAGAGAGAGTCAGACAGTGAGACTTAAGGGGCTCAATCTATTTAGTTTATCAAAAGGACTAAGATATGATTTGATCACAGTGCATAAACACAGGGAGAAAATACCAGGTACTAAAGGGCTCTTTAATCTAAAGGAAAGGCATAAAAAGATCCACAGACTTGGAAGTTAAACCTGGACAAATTCGTATGAGAAATAAGGCACAAACTTATGTATTTTAACAGTGAGGGTGATTAACCATTGGAGCAAACTTGCAAGGCAAGTGGTGGATTCTCCATCCCTTGAAGTCTTTAAAATTTTTTTTTTTTGGAAAGGCAGTCAAATGCAGGTTTACTGGTGTCAAGGTTCCTTCCCCACTCTGAACTCTAGGGTACAGATGTGGGGACCTGCATGAAGGACCCTCTAAGCTTATTCTTACCAGCTTTGGTTAAAAACTTCCTCCAGATATAAACTTTGCCTTGTCCTTTAACCGTATGCTGCCACCACCAAGCGTTTTAAACAAAGAACAGGGGAAGAGCCCACTTGGAGATGTTTTTCCCCAAAATATCCCCCCAAACCCTACACCCCCTTTCCTGTGGAGGGCTTGATAAGAATCCTCACCAATTTGTACAGGTGAACACAGACCCAAACCCTTGGATCTTAAGAACAATGAAAAAATCAATCAGGTTCTTAGAAGAAGAATTTTAATTGAAGAAAAAAAAATAAAAGAATCACCTCTGTAAAATCAGGATGGTAAATACCTTACAGGGTAATCCAATTCAAAACACAGAGAATCCCTCTAGGCAAAACCTTAAGTTACAAAAAGACACAAAAACAGGAATATACATTCCATCCAGCACAGCTTATTTTACCAACCATTAAGCAAAAGGAAATCTAACGCATTTCTAGCTAGATTACTTACTAATTTAACAGGAATTGTAAGGCTGCATTCCTGATCTGTTCCCGGAAAAAGCATCTTACAGACAGACCAAACCCTTTGTTCCCCCCCTCCATATTTGAAAGAATCTTGTCCCCTCATTGGCCATTTTGGGTCAGGTGCCAGCAGGGTTATCTTACCTTCCTAACCCTTAACAGGTGAAAGTATTTTGCCTCTGGCCAGGAGGGATTTTATAGCACTGTATACAGAAAGGTGGTTACCCTTCCCTTTATACTTATGATAATTGGGGTCAATAAAGGGATAATGGGATGAAGTTCTATGGCTGCTGCTATTCAGGAGCTCAGACTAGATCAGCTCATGGTCCCTTCTGAACTTAAAATCTAGAAATCGATGGCATGCTTCATGAGTAAGTGAACAGTGGCATAATATAACTATTGAACTTCAAGGGCAGCCTCAGGAGGGGAAAAAGAATTATCCCCATAATCTGATCTTCATTTGACAGGAAAAGGCATAATCACTTAGTCATCCATAGATTGGTAAAGGTGGTTTTTGGTTCTAGTTATCCATAAGTTGAGCTGAATCTACCAGGTACCAAAGTTTGGGTGACTCATTGATGAATAAAAGACAGATGCCCTCAACTGCAACAAGGTCATATTCTCTGCTAGCTCTTCAAAATGTTTCCTTCAGCCAGCCAGCATCATCTAGGTTTCCCACAGATGAAGCCTGAACCACAACCCTGAGCTTTTTATTCATACCTAGAATTTCACCCATTCAGAGTATATTGTGGTGAACAAGTGTATGGGCAGAAATGACTGTGGTAACAGTAAGCCTTATGTTTTGGAGCTTGCAAATGTTGTATATATTAATATGAATATTTAGTCCATAAACCTGATTTGAAGAGTTTTGCTTGTCCAATCAGGAAACAGAAACATGCCATGAGATTCATATGTCCCAGGAAAACTAACTACTTGAATTTTCAATTTCTAATACCCAGTACACACAGAAAGCTGCTCATTGAACAATTTACAATCGAGTTATTTTTGGAAATTATGTGTATGACTGTTTTGGAGAAAAATGTAATAAGCTCAGACAGCTTACAAATATAAAAGGTATGAAATTCATATATTCACTGCTAATTATTCTCTCATATCTACCAGCTACTCATCAGAGCTTGGATTTTGCAAAACACCCATAATTAAGTTTTAAAATTCTCTTTCAGTTGTCAACCTTAAATATTCATGAATATAGATATTAAATATAGTCTTTTAAAACTTTTATAAATCTACCTTAAAACAGGAAACATGACACGTTTGACATACAAGTTATTTTACTATGCTAGAAAATCACTTTGCTTTGATACAAAAATCATTCTTTACTGAACACTTTGCAGTAAATTTAAGATCCATCTATTTTAACAATTGGCACTGGCCTTGGTGCATGTTTAGAAAAAGCACACCAATAATGAAAAATGCAGTGTAAGGATCCCTATACAATATGTTGTACTCTCAATATTAAGTCCAGTGTATATTGGTAACTTAAGGGTAACACTCATTACAAGACCGTTGTAATTATCCTAAAAAACCAAACATTACAAACTCTGAAATTCAGAGTTAAGGTTAAACATAAAAGAAATCCAAATAGGTTAAAGTACAGAAATGCATAGTTAAGATACCCAAACAACTTTAACTCTGCTCTGTGGTGAAAACACAGGGTGGGCAAGAAATGAAAATCTGATCTATGTTTAAAAATCAGGTAAATCTAATCTGTGATCATGGATACTAAAATGCCTTAAATCATAATTGTATGGTTATTGCATGACATCACTACATAACAGAACTAAAGTTTAATTTAACTTCAGGGGACTGGTAATGGGATACAGACTCAGCTCTGGGACATCAGTTTGACTCCCGTGGAGGCTGGTGATGGGCCAAATTTACTGGAAGGGCAGAGTGAGGAATGCTGAGCAGCTGCAGTGCTGTAGCAGCTCTGGGGACAGAGAACTTCAGTCTCCAGGGCACGATATCAGCAAGCTACATAAGGAATTAGAATTTATTGAAATTAGTGAATCAATTTAATGTACAAACACCTAACTACACTAGAGCTGCTCATGTAATTTACCTGGCTTGCCAAGGTGAAGCAAACAGAGCCCAAGTACAGAACTCAGGAAAATGAGGACATCACTGGCAGATATAAACCGGATCCAAACTGGACCTTCCTCAGTACAGAGAGAAGAGGTAGTAAAACATGGAAGAGAAAACCCTCATCCTTCCTGTGCTAACCCTCTAAAAAGGGAAAGAAGGTATTCAGGAGATGACTTTTCTCCTAGAGCAAGAGTTGAGAAGGTGGTATTGAATTTTCCTCCTGGTAAAGACAAGACAGACAGATTGATTTACCTTTGTTCCCTGGTAGAAGTCATCTTTGGACTGGGTGCCCATGAAGGGGAACTGCATGTGTGTGTGGGTATCAATCCCCCCAGGCAGCACCAGTCTGTTGCAAGCATCTATAATTAGGAGCCCAGCAGGTGCCTCAGGCTGCAGGTGTGGTCCCACTGCCCGCACTATTCCATCCTCCACATACACATCAGCCAACTGCGAGTAGTCATCATTCACCACTCTCCCCCCTTTGATCAAAATCCCCTGCTGTAGGGGAGCCATGGCTTTTGCTGCAGGCTCCTTGCAAATGTGCCCCACAGTGGAGCCTGAATTCTGAGAACAGCAGGAGAAGCAGTGGCACTGTCAGGCATCAGGTTCAGGCTTCTCTTCTGTAGGAATACAGACTGGGAGAACAAGAACACTCTGCATGCATTCCTTTGGAATGAAACAGACAGATTCCTGGTTCCTCCTCTAAAACTGATCCCAGCAGTTCCTCCTGAAAGGTGCTTTGCTGCCCACTCTCCTTCACCAGTCCGCTTCTCTCAACATGTCAAGTTATTTACATGCGACTTCCAAACATAAGTGGCATACTACTATTTATATCTCAATCAGAGGACTCTCCTCCTGCACCACTAACTCCTCCCACTGCCCCCAGTTTAGCATGTAACATCTGCTGATCACTACTCTGAATCAGTCAGAGAAAGCAGGGGTTTCACCAATTTCTTTTAAAATATTTAAATAGTGACTGTAGGGCCACATTTTCAGAATAGCTCAGCTCCTGTTTAGGCAACTAATAAGGGCCATATTTTCAAGAATGCTGAGCCTTGATGCTTCCTCAGTGATGCTTATAGCCAGATTTTCAGAAGTGAGCAGTGTACAACATGCTGAGCTATCTTGCAAACCTGGCCACTTATTTTGCTATCTGAATGGGAGCTGAGCTCTTTAAAAAGCTAGTGTTTAGTGCTGGGGTGGTGGCTCTGGAGTCTGGCTTTACTCAGATCAGGGACAGCACAAGCAACAGCAGTGCAGGCTTCACTGCCACCCACACAGTAGGCTTCTGGGCCCCAGGCAAAGTAACGATTAGGGTCACCTCACCACCGCACAGGGCTCCCTTCCAACGCTAACTTGTTCTGGCTGCTCCTCTTTAACATGGGACCACCTCACTGAATCCATTCCCTATAGGGTCATGGGGGACTGGCATTCCCACAGAGCCCATTTCTTGGAGGATGTGGGGGAAGGCCTTCAAACTCAAATCCCTATGCTCTGGGGAAAACCCTTTCACCCCCATGCAAGGGGAGTAGCTATCCAAAGTCCTTCTTTTTGACTGAGGAAAGCCATCACAGAGCTGTCTGGATGGTGGAGGGCCCCTCTCCCCATCTTGCCTGGAGGAGGCCTGCTTCCCTGCCACCCCACCCCAAACCCATCCTTGTCCCACAATAAGATCAGGTAGTGGCAAAGTGGTACCACGCTGCCCCCTTGCCATTCTTCCCCCAAGGTACTTTCCATGTCTGGGAGACCTTTACTGGGGGCAGGGAAGTCAGGAGTCGTCCTCTTCCCCCCTTTTGGAATGGCTGCTTCCAATGGATGGACTTCACTTAAATGGAAAGAGTTCCATTCTCCTGGATTCAAAATGGGAAAGGCATGTTAGGAAGGCATAAAACTAGGGAGGAAAGGAGAAAGTGACAGCTTCATGCTGGAAGTGGAGGATGGTTAACACTTCACAGAATCAGGTCCTAAAGGAAGAAGGGAAATGGCATTAAAGACTGAAAAATGGCTGCGTTATTTGTAAATATCTGTCCAACAAGAAAAATAAAGGGAGCTTGGCCAGTGAGGAAGCAATGAAGACCTTGTAAAATAGCTGTTTATAAAGCACACATTAGAACACTTGGATAATTTTAACACAATTACCCTCTCCGGCTAATATGTTTCCTAGTGTGACAAGGTAACTAGCTAAGACCTTAAACCACTGAGAAGTGCAGAGGTGATTGCCAAATAGAATAATGCACTTTGAACCAACAACTCACATTTATATCTAACTCCACATAATAATAAGGATCTAGCTATAAGCTGAACCCCAACAAAGCGTGGGAGCACTGAAGATGTTGGCAGTCCTTCATGGCCAGTTCCACCAGGCCCAGACAATCTGTCTGCCAGTTAGAAAGGGATTTGATCTGATCTCTAATGCCTCAAGCATAGAGGACTGTAGCATGGTGCCAGCAGGATGAAGAAAAGAATCTAAATCCCACTGGCTTTCAATGAGGCATATTTCTAAGTGCCTAAGTCAATTAGGTGCTTTTGAAAGTTTTACCCTTGGAGCTAAATATATTGCTGGCAGATATCGAAGCTCTGTCCATTTATTTAGTTCACATAGACAAACAAGAAAATCTTGTATCAGCAACATTTACGTAAACTTGGTAAATGTTTAATACAGTCATAGTGCAACAGCACCTTGTTGGATTGGCCTGAATTACCCCCACAGGATAGAAGTACCTCCCACAGGTCCCTACAGGAAGAGAATTCATCATCATCTCCTGTTCCTGATGTCTTTCTCCTAGGGTGGATTTTTATTAAGTGCCTTTGCCTTCCAGTGGGACTTGTTCTCCTACATCTTTTGAAAATCCTACCCCAACGATTTTTCCAAACTTCCCTTCACTCAATTTAAAAATTGTCTTTATTATATAATCAGTACCTGACCCTGTACTGTATAAAAGAGTTTGTTGTTGAGCAATGCTTGCTCATACTACACTCTTACACCATAATTCAGTGATTTGAGACACTGTGTAAGAATAATTTGTGCCCTAGTATTTTTACTTCTCTGGAGCCACAGAAATATTGATAAAGTAGACATGATGGAAGGAAAGATTTAAAAGTCTAACTTGAATCAGACTCATGGTTTTGTAGTCAGGAACAAAGTAAGTATTCTCAGGAAACTATACTTAGACATCTCTTGCATGACAAATACCAAGAAATGTTAATAGGCAGAGAGATTGTGTTTTAGAGACCAATTTAATTGCATGACCTCAAAAGCAAAGGCAAACCCAAACTAGATCTATTTCTTACCAACAAGGAGTCAGTTGCTGTACAACATTCAACGTAGTCTAAGGAATGGGATTATATTCATGCAACATTCAAGGTAGACTAAGGAATGAATTACCTAAGGAGGTGGTGGAATCTCCATCCTTAGAGGTTTTTAAGGCCCAGCTTGACAAAACCCTGGCAAGGATGATTTAGTTGGTGGTGTTCCTGCTTTGAGCAGGGGGTTGGACTAGATGACCTCCTGAGGTCTCTTCCAACCCTAATCTTCTAGGATTCTATGAGATGTGAGTGTGAGATTGCAAGAATTTAGTTTTATAGGATTTAATAAATCTAGTAAACATAATTTAAGGTGGCTTTGAGGCTGTACTAAGGCAGAAGATATTTCAATTCCTCTGAAAGGAATATATGCTCTCAGAATCCACTGATTTGTTCCATCACAGCCTAACTTTCAGATAGGCATATTATACTCTCCAAGGAAGAGGGTTCTGAGCCAACACCCAGGGATTAATCAGTGGCTAACCATACTGCATCAATATAAGGGCTAGGGAGGTGTGATGTAGGAATCCCATGGTGCCAACTGGAAGAGGATGCAGAGGGCTTTACAGGGATCTCCTGCATTGTATATCTGCATAATATTTCATTGAAGGGAGGTGTGCAATGTTTTTCCAGGAGCCGGTAGCCCAATGGTCATTGTAATCATTGCAATATATATATTGTGACAGACCCAGACCCAGTGGGGTACAGGAGTCTGGTAGAAGGCAAATATACTGGCCACTGGATGAATAGTTTTCTGTTTCCTGAGTGACCAGAGCAGGGGCTGCCCGAGAGCAATAAGGAACCTGCTAGAACCAATTAAGACAGGCAAGCTAATTAAGACACCTGGAGCCAATTAAGAACTTATTAGAATCAATTATGGCAGGCAGGCTAATCAGGACACCTAGTTTAAAAAGGACCTCCATTAGTTAGTGGGGGCACGTAAGGAGCAGGGAGAAGGCATGCTGCTGGAGGGCTGAAGAGTACAAGTGTGATCAGGCTTCAGGAGGAAGATCCTGAAGTGAGGATAAAGAAGGTGCTGGGGGAAGGCCATGGGGAAGTAGCCCAGGGAGTTGTAGCTGTCACACAGCTGATACAGAGGACAGTGTAGACAGCTGCTATCCACAGAGCCCTGGGCTGGAACCCAGTGTAGAGGGTGGGCCCCAGTTCCCCCGAACTCCTGATCAGACACAGGAGGAGTTGACCTGGTCTGTGAAGAACACCAGAAGGGAAGGTCTAATTTGGAAAGGGATCTGGCCTGTCCCCAACCCACTAGGTGGGACACAGACTGCGGGATTGTTCTCTATTTCCCCCACGCTCCAGTGATGAGGTCAGCTGAGTGAACGGTAGGTTTGCGCCTCTAGCAGAAGCAGCCAAACTGAGGGTTTCTGTGAACCTCTGAGGTGAGCAAATCTGCCAAGAAGTTCCGGACCCATCAAGGCAGAGGAGGAACTTTGTCACACTATATGGATAATAATTAAGGAGTTTTGTATCTATATTAAAAGATATATGTTCTTAACATCTTGCTTGCCTCAGCAATGTTCCTTTCAGGCAGGAGGTAACAGATAGCTATCTCCTTCTCTGGTCATTTGTTGTACTGTACGCCTATTTGCATACAAGCTACAGGTGAAAGAAAAGATTGTGAAATCTATGAGAAGAAATCTACAGGAAGAAAAAAACAGCAGGGGGTTGTTGTTTATTCAGAAAGGCAAAGTAGCCTGGGCTGCAAGGAAACATGGGATCCTTCAACTAGGCACGGACAAAGCTGTCTAAGGCTAAGGGCAGGTGGGAAGTGTCATATTAAGTCTTCACCACATGTTTCAACCTGCTAATGGCCAGCCTCACCACTACCGCATTAATCACCTTTGTCTACTTCCATTTTTATGCCTATTTCCATAATGCCCCCTATCCATGGAAAACCCTCCCACACTCCCAGTGCATCACTCTCCCCTCATTCTTACCAAACAACTCATTCAAAAACACACAAGCTTCTTAAGCATTGTGGAAAGAGGCCTACTAATTGTCCTGGGTTTTGGATCAGGCTCTATATCCTACAAAATAAAAACAAAAAGTTACATTCTATGTTAACCTATCTTCTGTATCAACCAGTGTGCTAGCTTACCTGTATCTGCCTTCGATTTCAAACCCGAGGCAGACAAACACATCATCAGCATTAAATGAGGATGGAGTGGAGGTTAAGGATAATCTAGGCATGGCCCAATATCTAAACAAATACTTTGCCTCAGTCTTTAATAAGGCTAAAGTGGATCTTAGGGAAAATGGTAGCATGACAAATGGGAATGAGGATATGGAGGCAGATATTACCATATCTGAGGTAGAAGCGAAACTGAAACAGCTTAATGGGACTAAATCGGGGAGCCCAGATAATCTTCATCCAAGAAAATTAAAGGAATTGACACCTGAAATTGCAAGCTCATTAGCAAGAATTTTTAATGAATCTGTAAACTCAGGAGTTGTACCATATAATTGGAGAATTGCTAATATAGTTCCAATTTTTAAGAAAGGGGAAAAAAAATGATCCAGGTAACTACAGGCCTGTTAGTTTGACATCTGTAGTATGCAAGGTCCTGGAAAAAAATTTGAAGGAGAAAATATTTAAGGACATTGAAGTCAATGGTAAATGGGAGAAAATACAACATGGTTTTACAAAAGGTAGATCGTGCCAAACCAACCTGATCTCCTTTTTTGAAAAAGTAACAGACTTTTTAGATAAAGGAAATGCAGTGGATCTAATTTACCTTGATTTCAGTAAGGCGTTTGATACCGTGCCACGTGGGGAATTATTAGTTAAATTGGAAAAGATGGGGATCAATGTGAACATCGAAAGATGGATAAGGAATTGGTTAAAGGGGAGACTGCAACGGGGTCCTACTGAAAGGTGAACTGTCAGGCTGGAGGGAGGTTACCAGTGGAGTTCCTCAGGGATCGGTTTTGGGACCAATCTTATTTAATCTTTTTATTACTGACCTCGGCCCAAAAAGTGGGAGTGTGCTAATAAAGTTTGCAGATGATATAAAGCTGGGAGGTATTGCCAATTCAGAGAAGGATCGGGATATCATACAGGAGGATCTGGATGACCTTGTAAACTGGAGTAATAGTAATAGGATGAAATTTAATAGTGAGAAGTGTAAGGTTATGCGTTTAGGGATTAACAACAAGATTATTAGTTATAAGCAGGGGGCGCATCAATTAGAAGTAACAGAGGAGGAGAAGGACCTTGGAGTATTGGTTGATCATAGGATGACTATGAGCCGCCAATGTGATATGGCTGTGAGAAAAGCTAATGTGGTTTTGGAATGCATCAGAAGAGGTATTTTCAGTAGGCATAAGGAGGTGTTAGTACCATTATACAAGGCACTGGTGAGACCTCGCCTGGAATACTGTGTGCAGTTCTGGTCTCCCATGTTTAAGAAGGATGAATTCAAACTGGAACAGGTACAGAGAAGGGCTACTAGGATGATCCGAGGAATGGAAAACTTGTCTTATAAAAGGAAACTTAAGGAGCTTGGCTTGTTTAGCCTAACTAAAAGAAGGTTGAGGGGAGATATAATTGCCCTCTATAAATATATCAGAGGGATAAATACAGGAGAGGGAGAGGAATTATTTCAGCTCTGCACCAATGTGGACACAAGAACAAATGGGTATAAACTGGCCACCAGGAAGTTTAGACTTGAAATCAGACGAAGGTTTCTAATCATCAGAGGAGTGAAGTTTTGGAATAGCCTTCCAAGGAAAGCAGTGGGGGCAAAAGATCTATCTGGCTTTAAGATTCTACTCAATAAGTTTATGGAGGAGATGGGATAATGGGATTTTGGTAATTAATTGATCTTTAAATATTCAGGGTAAATAGGCCTAATCCCCTGAGATGGGATATTAGATGGGTGGGATCTGAGTTATCCAGGAAAGAATCTTCTGTAGTATCTGGCTGGTGAATCTTGCCCATATGCTCAGATTTTAGCTGATCGCCATATTTGGGGTTGGGAAGGAATTTTCCTCCAGGGCAGATTGGAAGAGGCCCTAGAGGTTTTTCGCCTTCCTCTGTAGCATGGATCACTTGAGGGAGGATTCTCTGCTCCTTGAAGTCTTTAATCCATGATTTGAGGACTTCAATAGCTCAGACATAGGTGAGATTTTTCGTAAAAGTGGGTGGGTGAGATTCTGTGGCCTGCGTTGTGCAGAAGGTCTGACTAGATGATCAGAATGGTCCCTTCTGACTTTAGTATCTATGAATCTATAAATGTACCAAGCACATCATCAGCATTAAATGTCTTTATTTTGTGTCAAAAAAGAAAATCAACCTTTTGTTGGTGGGATCTGACTCTGATGATGAAAATGAACATGTTGGTCTGCACTGCTCATTATTGAGAAGAACCCATCAACATGAAACCAAGTTCTCTGGAATGGTAGGAAAAGCATGAAGGGATATATGAATCTTTACCACATTGAGCACATAAATATATTGTGACGCAGGCTACAAAGTGCCATACGAATGTCTGTTCTCATTTTCAGGTGACATTGTGAACAAGAAGTGGGCGCATTATCTCCTGCAAATGTAAACAAACTTGTTTGTCTGAGTGATTGACTGAACAAGAAGTAGGACTGAGTGGACTTGTGGGCACTAAAGTTTTACATTTTGTTTTTGAGTGCAGTTATTTTTTTTGTACATAATTCTATATTTGTAAGTTTCTCTTTCATAATAAAGAGATTACGTTACAGTACTTAGGTTAATTTAAATACTATTTTTACAGTGCAAATATTTGCAATAAAAATATAAAGTGAGCATTCTACATTTTGTGTTCTGTGCTGTAATTTAAATCAATATATTTAAATATTTTGGATGGTTTCTACATTTTCAAATAAATGGTATTCTATTATTAACAGTGATTAATCATGACATTAATCCCAGTTAATTTTTTTAATCATGCAATTAATCGTGATTTTTTTAATTGCTTGACAGACCTATTAAAAACCTTTGTTATAGCAAGTCAGGTACTGGTTTCTAATCTTGCAAATTTAGTCTCTTCCTCCCTTAATCATAACTGTGCTAGTCATTATCAACTGGAATAAATGAGAGCAGAATCTGACCCAGGAAATCTACAGTCAAAATTTATCCCATTTAAAAAAAAAAAGCTAGGAGTGGCAGAACTAACTTGGCTAATAAGGGAACCAAGAAGCAGAGTCAGAAAGATATACAATCCAGCTGGGACACTGGAAAGAAAAGACAAAAGCATAAAAAAGGGAAACTTTTCACAAACCAAAGGAACTGGTCTCATCAGTAATAGATACATTAGAAGATCATTTCCTCTGAGCATCTGCTGTAGGTTGTGTATCTTTTAGATTTGTTGTGAATTTGGTCCTCGGACATAAATAAAATGTTTGCATACTATTTCTCCAGGTCCACAGAAAGATCACCTTGGTTACATATGTACGTAGGCAGTGTGATAGAACATTGCAGATAAAAATAACTTTTGACTAAATTACGTATCTATGACAGCCATGTAGGACACCTGTATAATTCTCTTTAGCCTTCACTATTCTGTTTTAAATACATTTTTCTCGTTACTTCAGTGCATGTGCACTATAAAAATATTAGTGCTCATGAACAGGTGCCGCATTACTTTATTTGAATCAGCAGCCAAAGGTGAAGTCTCTGTTCTAGTACAATTCTTTTGAAGTTTTAAAAATATTTCTTCTTTCATCCTTTTGATCTCTGAAACTACTCAGGAAAAGAAAACTCTCTCACTTGTTTGGCGAGATGATAAATGTAAAGTGGCAACAATTTCTTAACTTTTTTTTTAAATCAGACTTTTAACTAAGTTTGAGCAGTTAGTAGCAGCCATTTCAAGGGTGCTTCCTTGGAGAACAAGCCACAATTGGGGCGGAGCAGGGCCGGAAATCACAGACTCTCTGCACTGGAATTTTTTTCTTGTTCCTTACAGTCTGTCCTACTCCTATTTAAGTCAATGGGAATTTGGCCATATATTTCAATGCGATTGGACTTTATTATGCAACAACTTGTCCACTAAGACAACTCCTATATTTCTAAATTTAAGTGATAACAGGAGATACATTTTTACACAATGCTCCTTTGGAATCTAGTACCACAGGATGTTCTTCTGGCAAAGACCTTATTAGGATTTTTTTTTTTTAAAGATTGGATGAACAATATCTAGTTAAATGAAGTAGAATAAAAACTTAAGGGATGTCAGCTCATTAACTGTGTAATTTTATGGTCTTTTTATAATTGCCCATTATGGAAGCTTTTACGCCTTCTCAAATATCTGGTACTGGCTGTTGTTGAGGCAAGATATTGGTGTCTGTCTTGTGACGGTTAGGCCGGATGGCTAAAGGAGAGTAAGGCAGATATATTAGCCCCAGGTTAAGTAGATCCCTTTTCCCTGGGTAAGGTAACAGGGAAGGTTCCAGAACAATCAGGAACCTTCTGGAGACAATTAAGACAGACGGGCTGATTAGAATACCTGCAGCCGATCAAGAAGCTTCTAGAATCAATTAAGGCAGGCTAATCAGGGCACCTGAGTTTAAAAAGGAGCTCACTTCAGTTTGTGGTGCACGTGTAAGGAGCTGGGAGCAAGAGGCACTAGGAGCTGAGAGTGAGAAGGCATACTGTTGGAGGACTGAGGAGTACAAGCATTATCAGACACCAGGAAGAAGGTCCTATGGTGAGGATAAAGAAGGTGTTGGGAGGAGGCCATGGCGAAGTAGCCCAGGGAGTAGTAGCTGTCGCCCAGCTGTTCCAGGAGGCACTCTAGACAGCTGCATTCCACAGGGCCCTGGGCTGGAACCCAGAGTAGGGGGTGGCCGGGTTCCCCCCAAACCTCCCAACTCCTGGTCAGACACAGGAGGAGCTGACCTGGACTATGGGTTCCCGAAAACAGCCAAACCGAGGGCTGCCGTGAAGCTCCAAGGCGAGCAAATCCTCCAATAAGCGCAAGACCCACCAAGGTAGAGGAGGAACTTTGTCACAGTCTATATTATATAACCAGTATACATACATAAACACACACACAAGATATAGTAAACGTTTAAAAACTGACCTCCACAACCCCTTTCAAACCAGAAAAGGCACTCCATTGGTTTGCTACAACTACATGGAAGAAAAGATAAGCAAACTTGCCAAATCTTTTCCATTATATCATAGGTTTTCTTACCCTTAGCCTCTAGCATTGCTATCCTCAACTCACCTGCCTCTTGGGGAAAGACAGATAACCAGGGCTGCTGCATGTACTGTAGGACAACCTGGTTCTTTAGTAGTGACTAAACTCAGCCTCCCTTTAATTGGGTTGAGTGCTTCAGTTTGCAGTGAACTGGTTGAGGAGCAGCTGATCCTATTCCTAGTGCTTGGAGTGTGGGAGATTGAGCATACCAGTGCTGCGACAAGCAAGGAAGAAAGACACCAAGAGCTTGATAGGATCCACTGCATGAAAAACTGAGAAAACATTATGCTCTTTTGGTCACCCACTTTTTAGTGGCAAGAAATTCCTCCCACCCAGAAAACAGTTTAACTCAAGAGTCAAAGTTCTGGGCTCCCAGCTGTTATGGAAAAGCAAGACTCACCAGATCTGCAGGCTGTTTCTTGAAGGGCACAGTCAGTCAAGTGGACACATTTTCGCAGAGTATTCCTGGAAATGAGATGTGTATGTACATGAGGGAGTTCATGCACTAAATTATCACCATGAAAGCACAGTGACTAAACTCAGTCTTGCTTGAAACTAGAGTATATGGGACTAAACAATCAATTAAGCAAAGGTCATCCAGCATCCCTCTTTACAGAGGGCTTGATATCAAAACCATGACCTTTTCCCTAAATCCATCTATTGACAAGAGGAATATAAGAATGGCCATACTGGGTCAGACCAAAAGGTCCATCTAGCTCAGTATCCTATCTTCTGACAGTGGCCAGTGCCAGGTGCCCCAGAGGGAATGAACAGAACAAGTGATCCATCCCGTCACCAATACCCAGCTTCTGGCAAAACCGAGGCTAGGGACACCATCCCTTCTCTAGCTCCTTCTCTAGCCTGCCACAGGACAATGTTGGAGAAGATGCTATTAGGAAGTAAGATATTCCATTTGCTTAGGGTTGCACATTTGCCTCTTCCTCCCCACCATTGTTTATAACACTATAGTATTAGACTCCCATCCATTTCCTTGAATAGAACTAGATATGTTCATGGAGGATAAGTCCATCAATGGCTATTAGCCAGGATGGGCACGGATGTGTCCCCAACCTCTATTTGCCAGAAGCTGGAAATGGGCGACAGCAGATGGATCACTTGATGATTACCTGTTCTGTTCACTCCCTCTGGGGCATCTGACATTGGCCACTGTCAGAAGACAAGATAATGAGCTAGATGAATCTTTGATCTGACCCAGTATTGCCATTCTTATTTTCTTGTCTCCAGACTTGCATCCAGCTTCTGCTACTATCCAGGGTCCTTCCCAAGAGGCCAAAAGAAAGGGATACATTCAATCATTTAAAATTTTACTTTACTATCCTTGCTGCAAACCTTCTACATCCAGAACCAGCAGCTGAGGATTACATTTGTGCCTCTGTTGCTGTTGGGCACAGCACAACCCCAGGAACATGCCTGTTTCAGTCTGTGCCTTGGGCAGTCACCCCAGCACTTTTGGGATTCTCCCTATGAGCTGCCCTGCAGGGGAGCTATAACAGCATAGGTCAAAGTAGGGCATTCCTGAACTGAATCTAAAGTTCCGACTTTCCACAGACAACATCCACATTTATATCCTTTCCCTGGAGAGTCTTATCCTTAGTGTTTGGGTCTTAATCTCAATCGTCAACTATTATTCTTCTAAATGTTGCCTAAACAGACATTATTAATTGCTAATAAGAGCCCCCAACCGAGACTCCTTCCACACCTCCTCCTGCCCTCCTATACTCAGTTCATATTTACCCACACACTGAGGAATCCCAGCATCTTGAATTGTTTTGGCTTTCAGAATAAATGCCTACTATTGCCTGAACACAATCCATCTCAGAATGACAACTTGTTTGCAGAATCCTATTTGTTTGTTCATCTTCTCATCTAAATTTTAGTCATTTCCTTCTTTACAGCTTCCCAACCATCAGTTCATTCAAAATACAGTGGTTTGCCTCTTCACCTGGATGCCAAGTTAGCGATATAGTTCTTACCCCTCCTGCTACCTCTATTTCTGTCTTGGCACAGGATCTTGCAGATGTCTTCCAAGACAACATTGACAAAATACAACATGATCTTCCTTCTCCCTGTGGCTCACTGTCCCTTCTCTTCCTATGACTCTCTCCTACTTCTCCCTGGTCTCAGATACAGAGGTTTGTCTGCTCCTCCTCCTCCTCTTATTCCTCCATCTGCCTCAGTGACCCCTCCCCCATACCTTCTCCCTTGTGCCCACCTCATCCCCTAAATCTTCTCAACCTTTTGTGCTCCTTAAGCTCTTTCTCCTCATAATTCAAACATGTTTTAGTCTCGCCCCATCCTTGACCTCACTTGTCCTTCTCCCTTTAATCTTTTAGATCACTGAATGCCCAGTTTACAATTGTTATTCATCTCCTCCCATTCCTTCCAGGATACTTTCTAATTCAGCTTCTGCCCTTTGCACTCAACAGAAACCACTCTCAAAGTCTCCAATTATTTCTTATTCAAATTCCAGAATCCTCAACCTTTGACTTGTCTGCTATCTTTGATACAGTTGACTATGCTTCTTGAAACCTTGTCCTTCTTTGGTTTCTGTGACTCTATCCTCTCCTTATTCTTCTTCTACCACTCTAATCACTCATTCAACATGTAGTTTGGAGGATCTGCCTCATTCCCATCCCCATCCAACCTCCTGCGGGGGCTACGGGGCTGTCTGTGGTCCCTTTCTTTTCTTCCTCTGTACTACCTCTGGGTAATCTCATCCACAAACTAATTCAATTACTATCTCTATCCTGCTGACTCTCAGATCTCTACCTCTTCTCCAGACCTGTCTCTTTCTGTGCAAACTAAAATCTCAGCATGTTTGACATCTCCTTGTGGCCATCTAGCCATCAACTCAGGCTCAACCTGGCTAAAAACAGAGTTCTTATTCTTCCCCAAAAGCCTTTCCCACTACCTGCTTTCTTGATCACTGCCACTCAGGCCTGTAATCGGGGTGTTATCTTCAATTCAGACTTCTTTAGGAGGATCATGCAAGCGTGATGCTGCTTGACTTTTAACATCAATCTGGGAATGAACAGAACCAGAGGGTAAGCATACATGAGTTTGTCTCTCCAGGGCAACAGGAAAGCATCCATTAAAACCCTAGACTGTGACCTGCTCTTGAACAAAATTGCTGACACCTTCTGTTGTGACAAGTAAACAGTTCTGTGTATGGATGGGGAACTCCCCACCAGCACCAGGCTTAAAAAATGAGTCTTACTAGATCTGGCTGGAGAGATTACTCATAATGACTGGTGAAAAATCTGCTCAAGTAGTTTGCCAGACTATCCTGGACCTTCAGAAGGTGGGAGACTGAGATGAGTCACGGTGGGGTTGCAAAATTCCCAAAGCAGCATCACCTCTTGGCACAGAAGACCTGATCTGGCCCCTCCCTGTCTGTTGCTGCCATGTTGTCTGTAGAAAGTAGTAAATTCCCTCCCTGGACGTGGGGGGAGGAAAGCATGACAAGCTAGATGAATGGCTCTGAACTCTTTCACATTTATTGGGAGAGCTAAATCTTAGCCAGTCCAGAGACCTCGAGTCTCTAGATTCCTCCAGGTGGGCTAATGAACCAAGGACAGAAATGTCTGTAACCAGAGACAATGAGAGTTGTGAGGGAACGAAGGGAATTCTCACACATACATTAGTTGGTCCATCCACCAGTTCAAAGAGGCTAAGATTCCTGTGATCACTGGAAACAATATGTCCACTGGGTGGCAAATCTAGAAATAAATACACTGAGCTTAATGAACTCTGCAACTTCCTGAGACTAAGCCTGGAATGCTGAACCACATATGCACATGAGGCCATGTGCCCCAAAAGTGTCTCCATTCTTTACAGATGTGGTTGGATGGGCCTTTAGGTGAGATGGCCAACAGCCTGGAATCTGGTCTATGGAAAGGAAAGCCCTGGCCACCATAGAACCCAGGACTGTTCCTATAAATTATTTTCTGAACAAGGGAGAACATTCATTTTTCCCATTGATCAGCAATTCCAATTGTATGAAGATGGACTGATTTCTGGGCCACACTGAATTTTGCCTGGCACCTGGACCAACCTCTCACCAACCAGTTGTCAAGGTATGGAAAGACTTGTACTCCTGTTTTCCTTAGGAATGCAGCCACCACTGCCATGCATTGTGTAATACCTGCGGGGTCACAGACAGGCCAAATGGCAGGACGGGTAAACTGATAGTGGGATTGATTAACCATCAACTTGAAGAGTCTCCTATGGATTTGATAGATTGCCACATAGAAATATGCACCTCTCAAATTGAGAGAAGCATACCAGTAATCTGGATCCTGGGAGGGGATAATGGATACCATTCAAAATGTTCTCTTTATGTATTTGTTCAGATCTCACAAGTCTAGAATGGGCCTGAGATCTCCCTTTGCCTTTGGAATCAGAAAGTAATGTGAATAAACCCCTTTTTCTCAGTGGAGAAGATCCTCCTCTATAGCTCCTGTGACGGGGCAAGGCCAGATGGCTATGGAAGAGTAATGGGAGATAGATATATTAGCTCCTGGCTAAACAAATCCCTGGTACCAGGATAAGTGAAATGGCAGCTGCTCCAGGTCAATTAAGACACCTAGGACCAATTAAGAACTTTCCAGAAGGCAGGGAGAAGGCTAGGTTGATTGGGACACCTGAAGCCAATCAGGGGCTGGCTGAAATGAGTTAAAAGCCTCCCAGTCAGGTGGGTGTACATGTCAGGAGCTGTGGGAAGAGGTTGCGCGGTTGGAGAGGCTGAGTAGTACACACCATATCAGGCACAAAGAAGGAGGCCCTGAGGTAAGGGTGAAGTGGAGCTTGAGGAAGTGCGGGCTGCTGTGGGGGAAGTAGCCCAGGGAATTATACATGTCATGTTTCTAAAAGGTCAGCTACCATAGCTGATCCTATTAGGGTCCCTGGGCTGGAGCCCAGAGTAGAGGGTGGGCCCAGGCTCCCTCCCCCCTTTGCCCCATGATTAATCACTGAGACTGGGAGACAACAGAGACTGTGCAAGGAAGGATAACTTCTCCTCACCTCCCTCGCTGGCTTATGATGAAAATGGCTCAGTGGACTGTGACCCGTGTCTCTAGGGAGAGAAGGGTTACGTGCAGGGTGACAGCCTCTGAGCCTAGCGAAATCCGCCAGGAAACGCGAGACCCATGGAGGCAAGGTCAGAGCTTTGTCACACTCCCAAATGTAGAAGAGACTGGACCTCCAGGAGGAGGACAGCCTTGTGAGAATGGTCCCTGGACAGGCAGAAGGAAAGAATTGAAATAAACTGAAGGGTGCAATCCAGTTCCAATCTGCTCAGACTCCACCGATCGGTGGAAATATGGCCCCAAGCATACCAGTGGAATGAACTGTTGGAAAAAATGTGCATACTGGTAAAACAGCCCTTGACATGGCAGTAAAGCCAATTGTCATTTCTAGTCTGCCTGGAAACACCAATAGATGAAAGTGTGGTCTCCTATGAGCCTTCACCTTTCTCATAGACTGATCAGGCTGCCTAGGTATAAAAGAGTGACTACACTGATATATCTGAGGGTGCAATGGTTTATCTTTAGGGAGAGGAGTACAAATCCCTCTTAATATCAATATAGCCTCAGAGTCTTAATGAATTAAAAACTTCTAGTCAGTTTATTGAGAAAAGAGGGGCAGACTGTCAAAAGATCCTTAACAGTCTGTTGGAGCTCAAGCAGCAGACCCAATTATTGAAATCACAAACATCAATGCATCGTAATGGCAAAACCCATGGCTCTGGCTCCTGAATTTGCCCTATCCAATACTGCTTGGAGAGAGATTCTAGCAGACAGCTTACCTTCCTCCAAAAGAGCCTGAAACTTCTGCCTCACCTCCTCTGGCAGTTTGTCCATGACATTATAGACATTATTCCACAGGGAGAAATCGTATTTTGACAGCAAAATGCTTGCTGGTTCAAGATATGAAAATGCAGACCAGCAGTAGACTAAACATTTCTACTGAGAAGGTCAAGACTTTTTGCTTCTCTTGATTTGGGGTTGATGTGGGCTGACCCAAGCATTTGCTCTTGCTCATTGTCAACAAAACCAATAAGCCAGGGGAGGAAGAGTATAAAATTGCTCATGACATGAGAAGGAATGTGGTACCTCTGTTTGGTTCCATTGGTGGCAGAGACGAAGGGTCCGCCGTAGCATATTCGTGGGCTTCAGTATGGCCTTATTTACAGGCAGAGCCACATGGAAAGGTACAGCCTATGCCAGTTTGTCCTCCTATCTATGGGAGGAATCTTGTACTAAATTCACTTGACGGTCCAAAGAGGAAGCCACCCTCTTTAACAGGTCCTGGTATGTCCCGTAGTCATCTTGCATAGGAGAGGACACCCCAGATATCAACACCTCATATGGTGATGAGGTGGAGGCTTCCACAAGTAGTTGAGGAGTCTCTTCTTGAACTCCTTTCACAGGAGACTTTGGCAATCAAGTTTGGCCTTGCTCACTATCAAAATCAATAATGGGAGCAACTTTCTGAGTCTCTTCTCAAGAGCTATCGTGATGTCTGCTTGGGGATCTGAAGGGAGGAGGAACCAATAAGGACCTGAGGTTGGAGGAAACCCCCAGCAGTTCCAATAATGTCATTGGTAGGCCATGGGGCCCCAACTCCTACCAGCTCATTAGTCTGAGTCTCTGGACCAGTGTGATCCCTGTGATTCATACCCTAAGTGTAGTCCTCAATAAAAGTGAATAATTCCTTCTATCCAAGAATGAGGGGCACAGGAGCCTACTTCTGACTCTGAGGAAGAGCCCAAGTCTCCTGAACACAGAAGCACTCTCTTGATAGTGAGGTCTGGCATTGAGTCTCCAGAGACTTAGGCACCGTGAAGAGCATGTTTGACTTGCCTCTTGACAGTAGCTGGCAAGACACTGGGTTGGCTGAAGCAGGCCATTGTACCAGGGGATGCAGCACACTTGCAGTCTGCATATCCAATGGCCCTGTATGAGCCGACTCCTGCACCGCTAAGAAATCTGGAACTAAAAGACACAAGAAATCTTGCATCACAATGTAAGCCTCCAGTATTGTTGGCACAGAGGGTCCCCTGATGCTGCTTTTGTTGCATCAGAAGGGTTGGTACCAAGGGTTGTGGCAGTGGTTGGCCTCAATGACACTAATCTTGGAGCAGGAGTCTATGACCCTGTCTGAGGTGCTATTGGCCCCAGGGAGTGCCTCCTCTCTGAGGACACACTCTTCCCTGCCTACTTACTGGCAGACAGCGCTGGAGACCTCAATCTTTGGAGGATGAATCCTCTTCAAAACACCATGACAATGTTTCTTTCTTCGCATTGGGGAAGGAAAGAGGCTCCAGGATTCAGTAATGTCTGGAGGAGCACTCCTTACTCAAGTCGACGTGCTTAGTATTGACACCAAACAGGAAGGCTCTGAAGTTGGATGCAGGGCAGCCTGCAGGAGAAGGTGATGAAGCCTTGTCTATCTTTCTTGGTTCAGGGCTTAAAGTTCCTGGAGATCTGGCACCTGTCCCGGATCTGGCACCTGTCCGGGACTGAGGCACTTTAAACATGAGAATGGTTGTCACTTACCAGCATGGATTTCCTGCAGCTGGTACAAGCTGCTTAAAGCCAGAGGTTGAGGCATTTCCCCAGCACTGGGCATCACGAGTGGGAACACACAGATCTATTAGCTATACTATGAAAAACTACAAAAATGAGTACCAACTATACACAAGAAAACAATTTTCCTGAAGGGGGGCAGGAATTGCAGAAGTAAGCTAAAATGCTCTACCACTCACAGATGGTAAAAAGGGACTGAGGGAGGTGGGGGATGGCTCCACCCTTTATACCATGGCACAGCAGCATGAGGCAGCAAAGGGGGTATGTGCCGCCCTAATGGGTAGCACTAAGGGAAAAATATCTCACACTGGTATAGTGGGTGTGCACACACCTGAAGTGAAGAAGTGAAATTAAATGGACTTGTGCAATCACTCAAAGAGCCTGTGGATTAAGTCCCACTTACAATGAGGATTTAACAGTCATCAATTTGAATAATTGATATGAATTTCCCAGAATAAGCACTAAGATTAGCAGTTTGAACAAGCATAAACTTTGCCTGGGACTTCTGATTTTGTTAGCATGGTAGTAAATAAAACACAATAATAATTACAACTCTAAGGAAGATATTTTATTTTCAGTGTGCTCTACTGGAATTAATTTTGGAGCAGGGATGGGTCAAAAATTCACTTGTATTCATGCACATGTTGGACTTGTAACTGGAAACTAGATAAGTGAAATAGTTGTGCTACAGAGAGTCTTAAGCAACCAACCTTATATTTAGGACTGCATGATAGATGATGAAAGACAAAATGTGGTATGTGAAAGGAATAAATTACATCTACAGGCAAACTCTTTCTACATTTAGAAACTCTGTCATGCACAGAAAATAGAAACCTGTTATAAAAATTGTGCAGTCTTCAGAGCTGGTAGATGAACGTAATTCATATTTAAAGAAAATTAAATATAAGTAAAAGATTTATTTGACAGCAACTATGTATCTAACATTTCCTTCAGATGTCTCAACATTTGGGAAAAGACAAATAAAAAACCACTTCATGATACATTTCCAGCAGTTCAGACGGAAACAAACGTGTAGACGTACTGTTGTCTGCTCAGAGTGCTAACGATACCATTTGTATTCCCAGTAACAATGAGCTTGATAGCTACCCTTAAATTATGTTGCATTAAAAGTATTGTAACAGACTGTAAATAAAATCTATATTTTCAGTGGCTAATGTCCCAATTCCCAATCACATCCTACTCCCATGTTTTCTGTCTAATCGTTCTCCTTTAGAACTGACCATTGTACGTCACTTCTCCCCTAACAAATCTCTATATGCAAACCTATAGAATCAATACTGTTCACTTGTTGTTTGTATGTATATGTCTGACATGTTTCGTGAGGCCTTGTATTAATGCTTGATAGGAAGCAATTATTCCAACAGTTTCAGAACCACTTTCCAATGTCATTGATTCAGTTAGGTTTTTTAAAAAAAAATTAAAATACTAATTTACATCAGAACATGGAATGAAGATTTTATTTGGTTCATATGTATGTTAGGGCGAGTTTTTGCTGCACCTTATTCATTCTCTTATTCAGAGAGCCTGAGTGAGTGTCCGATTGGCTGCTAGCCTGCAGGGAGCGGGCATTAGGGTGTCTATGTGTTTGCGTCAGGGAAGCCTGGCTGTTTAAAAATAGCCAGAGCCTCGCGAACCCGCTGAGCGGCAGCGAACCAGCGGAGCAGCGGGGACAGCAGAGCAGCTCACAGCAGGAGTTTGCCTGGGACTGGTAAGTATCCGAGTGTGTGTGTTTGCTTGCTGAGGAAGTATCCGAGCGTGTGTTTGCTGGGAGGGCAGGGAGAGAGCCTGAGTGAGTGTCTGATTGGCTGCTAGCCTGCAGGGGGCGGGCATTAGGGTGTCTGTGTGTTTGCGTCAGGGAAGCCTGGCTGTTTAAAAATAGCCAGAGCCTCGCGAACCAGCTGAGCAGCGGGGACAGCAGAGCAGCTCACAGCAGGAGTTTGCCTGGGAGTTCGCCTGGAGTGAGCCCAGTGAGGCTTACATCTTGCCAACGTCTCTGAGGAAGCTCATAGTAGGTAGGTGATATGGAAGGGGGGGGTTCAGCTGTTGTGACCTGCACTGGATGTGCCATGTTAGTCTTTCTTCCACAGGACAGAAGCGACTTTGTCTGTACAAAGTGCAAGCTGGTCTCCATATTGGAAGAGAAGATTGAAGGTCTGGAGCAACAGGTAACGACCCTGCGTTGTATACAAGAGACTGAGGATTTTCTGGACCAAACTCAGGATAGGCTTCTAGGGGCACAAAGCTCTAAAGATATAGAGCAGGTTGCACAGAGGAGCCAAGAGGCCAGTGAAGAAGCTTGGCAACATGTGACCTCCAGAAGAGGTAAGCGGAATGTCCGGGTTCCAGTAACACAGACACAGGTAACTAACCGCTTTCATGTTCTCTCCACAGGTACCATTGCGGAGAGTGGACCAGATGATAGGTCTGGGGGGAGAAAGCAGAAGGAGACTCCGCTGGTTGGGAGGCATGAGATGCGATGTCCTGAGGTTGGGGGTTCCACGACCACCACTCCCAAGAGGAGAAGGCGGGTGGTGGTGGTCGGGGACTCTCTCCTCCGGGGGACTGAGTCATCTATCTGCCGCCCTGACCGGGAAAACCGAGAAGTCTGCTGCTTGCCAGGGGCTAAGATTCGTGACGTGACGGAGAGACTGCCGAGACTCATCAAGCCCTCGGATCGCTACCCCTTCCTGCTTCTCCACGTGGGCACCAATGATACTGCCAAGAATGACCTTGAGCGGATCACTGCGGACTACGTGGCTCTGGGAAGAAGGATAAAGGAGTTGGAGGCGCAAGTGGTGTTCTCGTCCATCCTCCCCGTGGAAGGAAAAGGCCTGGGTAGGGACCGTCGAATCGTGGAGGTCAACGAATGGCTACGCAGGTGGTGTCGGAGGGAAGGCTTTGGATTCTTTGACCATGGGATGGTGTTCCATGAAGGAGGAGTGCTGGGCAGAGACGGGCTCCATCTTACGAAGAGAGGGAAGAACATCTTTGCCAGCAGGCTGGCTAACCTAGTGAGGAGGGCTTTAAACTAGGTTCACCGGGGGAAGGAGACCAAAGCCCTGAGGTAAGTGGGAAAGCGGGATACCGGGAGGAAGCACAGGCAGGAATGTCTGTGAGGGGAGGGCTCCTGCCTCATACTGGGAATGAGGGGCGATCAACAGGTTATCTCAAGTGCTTATATACAAATGCACAAAGCCTTGGAAACAAGCAGGGAGAACTGGAGGTCCTGGTGATGTCAAGGAATTATGACGTGATTGGAATAACAGAGACTTGGTGGGATAACTCACATGACTGGAGTACAGTCATGGATGGTTATAAACTGTTCAGGAAGGACAGGCAGGGCAGAAAAGGTGGGGGAGTAGCACTGTATGTAAGGGAGCAGTATGACTGCTCAGAGCTCCGGTACGAAACTGTGGAAAAACCTGAGTGTCTCTGGATTAAGTTTAGAAGTGTGTGCAACAAGAGTGATGTCATGGTGGGAGTCTGCTATAGACCACCGGACCAGGGGGATGAGGTGGATGAGGCTTTCTTCCGGCAACTCACGGAAGCTACTAGATCGCATGCCCTGATTCTCATGGGTGACTTTAATTTTCCTGATATCTGCTGGGAGAGCAATACAGCGGTGCATAGACAATCCAGGAAGTTTTTGGAAAGCGTAGGGGACAATTTCCTGGTGCAAGTGCTAGGGGAGCCAACTAGGGGGAGCGCTTTTCTTGACCTGCTGCTCACAAACCGGGTAGAATTAGTGGGGGAAGCAAAAGTGGATGGGAATCTGGGAGGCAGTGACCATGAGTTGGTTGAGTTCAGGATCCTGACGCAGGGAAGAAAGGTAAGCAGCAGGATACGGACCCTGGACTTCAGGAAAGCAGACTTTGACTCCCTCAGGGAACAGATGGCCACGATCCCCTGGGGGACTAACATGAAAGGGAAGGGAGTCCAGGAGAGCTGGCTGTATTTCAAGGAATCCCTGTTGAGGTTACAGGGACAAACCATCCCGATGAGTCGAAAGAATAGTAAATATGGCAGGCGACCAGCTTGGCTTAATGGTGAAATCCTAGCGGATCTTAAACATAAAAAAGAAGCTTACAAGAAGTGGAAGGTTGGACATATGACCAGGGAAGAGTATAAAAATATTGCTCGGGCATGTAGGAAAGATATCAGGAGGGCCAAATCGCACCTGGAGCTGCAGCTAGCAAGAGATGTCAAGAGTAACAAGAAGGGTTTCTTCAGGTATGTTGGCAACAAGAAGAAAGCCAAGGAAAGTGTGGGCCCCTTGCTAACTTCTTGTCAGCAAGTTAAGGAAGTATGGGCTGGATGAATGCACTATAAGGTGGGTAGAAAGCTGGCTAGATTGTCGGGCTCAACGGGTAGTGATCAATGGCTCCATGTCTAGTTGGCAGCCGGTGTCAAGTGGAGTGCCCCAGGGGTCGGTCCTGGGGCCCGTTTTGTTCAATATCTTCATAAATGATCTGGAGGATGGTGTGGATTGCACTCTCAGCAAATTTGCGGATGATACTAAACTGGGAGGAGTGGTAGATACGCTGGAGGGGAGGGATAGGATACAGAAGGACCTAGACAAATTGGAAGATTGGGCCAAAAGAAATCTAATGAGGTTCAATAAGGATAAGTGCAGGGTCCTGCACTTAGGATGGAAGAATCCAATGCACCGCTACAGACTAGGGACCGAATGGCTCGGCAGCAGTTCTGCGGAAAAGGACCTAGGGGTGACAGTGGACGAGAAGCTGGATATGAGTCAGCAGTGTGCCCTTGTTGCCAAGAAGGCCAATGGCATTTTGGGATGTATAAGTAGGGGCATAGCGAGCAGATCGAGGGACGTGATCGTTCCCCTCTATTCGACACTGGTGAGGCCTCATCTGGAGTACTGTGTCCAGTTTTGGGCCCCACACTACAAGAAGGATGTGGATAAATTGGAAAGAGTACAGCGAAGGGCAACAAAAATGATTAGGGGTCTAGAGCACATGACTTATGAGGAGAGGCTGAGGGAGCTGGGATTGGTTAGTCTGCAGAAGAGAAGAATGAGGGGGGATTTGATAGCTGCTTTCAACTACCTGAAAGGGGGTTTCAAAGAGGATGGCTCTAGACTGTTCTCAATGGTAGCAGATGACAGAACGAGGAGTAATGGTCTCAAGTTGCAATGGGGGAGGTTTAGATTGGATATTAGGAAAAACTTTTTCACTAAGAGGGTGGTGAAACACTGGAATGCGTTACCTAGGGAGGTGGTAGAATCTCCTTCCTTAGAGGTTTTTAAGGTCAGGCTTGACAAAGTCCTGGCTAGGATGATTTAACTGGGACTTGGTCCTGCTTTGAGCAGGGGGTTGGACTAGATGACCTTCTGGGGTCCCTTCCAACCCTGATATTCTATGATTCTATGATTCTATGCTGCATAGTAACTTGCTCTGCAAGTAGTCCTGCTAAAATAAACAGAATATGGTATTAGTCAATGAGGATAAGGGCTGAAAAAACTGGAGCTAATGATTTGTACCTTAACACCTCTGGGACAACTGCATTTAATGCTTGCATTTGGAACTGAAGAATGACTAATTTCAAAAAGTCCTCAACACGTGTACTGCACATAGGTTTCTCAAAGCTCAATGTGCAGGATCATACCCTGAGCTGGATATATACCTGTTACCTCTTGAGAATAAAGTCAACCTACAGGTTGTAAAATTTTGCTTCATTTTCTCAGATTGCTGACTGTGAATGAAGAGAGCGAGTGAGATGTCTACTTTACAATCTATTCAATTTTTTTCTTTTAGATGTGTTTGTCCATAGATTAGGGTTTAAAAAAACAAAAAAATAAAGCCAAAGATCAACTTGTTTTTATCTTTAAAAAGTACCTCAAAACATAAAAAAAAATTCTTTTTAATTTTGATACATATTAAAACTTTAGTCAGTTCTGCCTGACAGCATAACATGACAGAAATACACAAGACTTTAAACATGCTTTAAAATGACATTCAGCAAAGTATTTAAAATTTAATAAATAGCATACAGTCACACACAAATACATTTTTCATACTGAATCACTAAGCCTACTCAAAACAGACTGGCAAAGAATAAATAAGACAGTAGACAATTTTTTTTGTTTTTGTTTTTAAAAGATGTAGATTCCTGTTATCACGCTAGTTGCCACACATTTACCTGCTTATCACAAAATTGGAAATTATAAACAATTTTTTCACTGATCTGTTTTGCTCCAACTTGTAATATTACCAAAAAAAAAAATTACATGGATATACTGAAGAGATTTTTTTTTGTTTTTTTTTTTTTTTTTTGAACAACCAGTCTGAAACCAAGTAAATCAATTTTTTTTTAAATACAATGAATAAATAGGGATTTAGTCAAGGAAATTCAATTGTAACAAAATGCAACTCCCCAAGAAAAGAGCCATGGAAATATATAGCAATTGCAATATTAGAGAATAGTACTTAAAGTGATAGTGCTTGTGCACTAAGCTCATTAGAGACCTCAATATGATTTTAGTGCAAATCCCTTGAATCCAAATAAGCTTTATACCTATATTACTAGGGAAAGATCTATTACTAGTTGGAATGTATCCTGTTTAGTAATGTACCTACATCAGATATTTTTAAGAATGCATATTGTAACATCTTCAGTTATTTGATTTTTTGTCCTCAAACTGAGATAACGAATGACCTGGGATTTTATATCCTACAGAGTTGTACCATATTGGACTGCAATTTATTAAATGTCAGATTCCAATGTTATAAAGACTGTAAAAGGGCTTTTGCCATCAGTTTATCTAATTATATCTAAATTTGATACATCACTGTATTTTGAACTTTTGAAAGAAAAAAATGTTATGGTGAAAGTCTCTCCCTTTGAAAAAGTTCACATGATGTAATTCAAGAATATTTAGACAAAATGTTATATAAACCTCAAAAGGAAAAATACACATTTTTACATTAACAATCCTTACCAGCATTTAGTATATTAAGTTACAAGTATGTTGGCAATAATACAATGGATTCAATTTCCAAAGGAAAAATTCTATACAAATTAACCTGTTAATATGGAGTAAACAAACAGGCAGTCAGTAAGTCTTGAGTAGCCATGTTTCTATTGTGAACTACAGTACCAGGATAAACTAATTTGAAACTAACTGGATGAACCCTGGTTACTTAAAGAGTAACTCATTTATACTGGATACATTTATTCCGAGTCATTAAAACGTTTACTTTAGTAGTCCAGAATTACCCAGTATAAGAAATGTTTATTCAACCACACAGGCAAAAACATGTTAATCACATGATTTTACCCTGGACTTTTTAAAACTAGAATCTAGCTTTCTTATCTATGAAGTACAAAACAATGACTGATATTGCTCCAACTTGTATTCAATCTCCCCTATTCAATCCGTACCTAACAAAGTAACAATGCCTCATCGTCACTAGTTTCATTTTTCAGTGCTGCTTCTAAGCAAGTGTCGGGTATCTGGGCAGTGTGTACAATACCACAGCGCTCACATGGGCCATCTCGTTTACATGACCTTACTCCATGATGCATTGCACTGTAAGGCTGCCTAAGCCCTTGTCTTTGATCTGAGGAGAGATCAAGCAGAGGTCTTGAACAGTCATTCATATCAAAGTCTGATGCTACATCAGAAACTGGAATTAACATTTCAACATCGTCATCTTCATCTCTTCCACTTACACCATTATCAAGCTGTCTTAAAGGACTTTGGTTCTGATTTACTGAGCTTGATCTCCCTAAAGTAAAGCGTACCCAACGTAATCCTTGAGTCATACGACTTAGTGCACTGGTGAGCTGGTGGCGTGCTGGACTTGCACTTGGGGGTTCTACACTTGTCATTTCTCTTCCATTATCTGTATTACCGCCACTGGTATTCTGAGCTGAGGAACTTCCACACGCTCCTACTGTTGCTTCTATTGCTGTTGCAGGTGGAATTTTTTGAGGCAAAGTGGCAGCAACACCACCAACTGCTCCTGCTGTGTCTCTTCTTTCATTTTCTGTGTCTGTGTCATCAGATTCAACTGAAAATAGACTTCTGTGAGTATTATTTCTTTCAGCTTCTCTGCTAGTACTCTGACTAGCAACAACATCATCTCCATCTGCTGAGACTACTGCCAGTGATCCAGAATGACGGGACCTTGCAAAATTAAAAATTCGATTCCAAATGTTACTTGACCTGCCAGCAATCGGAAGTCTGATTGAGGTAAATCCAAGCTGAGATCGCACTGCTAGTCTCAGGTTTTCCAAAACTGAAGCCTGAAAAAAATGACACACAAATTAGTCACTGAGAGCTGACTGTGTGCCAGAAAAGGAGGAAGATACAACTCCTGCCCAAAGGAGCACACAACCTAAATGAGAGATGTTAGCATATAGGCTTGTTTGTCAGCCTGAGATAGAATTTTGGGTTTGACTTTCTGATATTTTTATATACTATACTAATATGTGTGAAGAACAATTAACAAAGACACTGTGTTGCATTTCCCGCAACCAGATGGGGCTTTTCGTACAATGGGAAGAGATAAGGGATAGAGCAGTTAAAAGTGTTACTGAGCATGGTGGGAATGTAATATATGAGCACACATGCTTGCTGACTCCCTCAACTCCTTATCTCAAAGCAAGGTCAGGCAACCATTTGATGGGGCAAGGGAGGATGGGGGGGTACAAAAGGGGTGGGATGAAGACCCCTACTCAAAACCCTCCAGAACGGAACATGACGGTAAATTATAAGGGATGTGACTAGGGGCATGCATTCCAGGTATATCTGTGCCGGCTAAGAAGAAGGAATTGGGAATGGTAATGGGAGAATGGTGGACTGGGAATAGGGGAATGAGGCAAGGCTTTGCAGCATCAGAGCTGGGAAGGGAGACACAGGGTAAATGCTCTGCGGCATCAGAGCTGAAAACAGAACACTGGGAAGAGGGAGCTCCATTGGTGTGCAGAGCTAGGGGTTAGAAGAAGAAGGGGTTCTATTGGTGTATAGAACTATAGTTGGGAGAGGGGAAGGGGAAAACTCTATCGCTGTATAAAGGTAAGCCTGACTGGTATGAAGGGCTTCGGAATATGTTTGCTTGGAACTAAACACCAATAAACATCGCATTGTCTGCACTTCGGACTTCTGGTCTTTTGCTCTGTCTCTGCGTGACAAGAACCAGGAGAGAGGGTGAAGGGAAAGCCCTCTAACAAGAGAGATCTAAATCTAGGTGCTCAGATACTACAGTGATGAATTTGGGGCAAGAACCTAAATTAAAATCAAATATAGTCCAGGCAATACACAGGCTGTAGATATCTTGGAATGCTGTTGGAATATTTGGGAGAACAATTAAAGGCTTCACTAAGTGCAAATTTTAGAGGGATTTAAATGGAGAGGTTGGGAATATGAGTAGTGGGAGACTATTCTGAGTATAAGATTGGTATGGAAGATGCCTAGATCCTGTAAGGTGTGGAAAATACTATAAATGGGGCAACTAACATGAAGGCTTGGGGGGGGGGGGAGGAGGAGGAAATTAGAACAGTAATGTAAATGGGATGTGGTTTTGCAAAATTCAAGGACCTGTATGAGGTGAATGGACATGAAAAGGGATGTAATTTGGTTAGAAGAGCAATAGGGGAGGGTAAAGGAGCTGCACAATGAAATGCAGGGAAGCTGAAGTTGTTGAGGTACAAGATAACCAAGGTATATCAAAAATGACTTATTTGGAAGGCTAAAATAAGGGATTTTAGAAGTGCTGTTCAAAAGAAGTGACAAGATTTGGCAAACATTTTGGGTCAGAAGGAGAATGAGACAGGAAAGCTGAACACAAACACCAAATTTCTAAGCTTAAGTGATAATGAAGCCTATACACAAAGGTTAAGGTTTTCAAAAACAGGAGTCTAAAGTTAGGCATCTAAATAAACAAATAGTCATTTTAGAAGTGCAGAGCAGCCAGCAGCTTCTATTAATCTCAACAAGAACTTCTAAGAAGCTCAGCATTTCTGAAAAAAACCAACAAGCTACTTATTTAGATGCCCTAACTATAGAATTGGGCGCCTATCTGTAGCGTCCTATTTGTGAAAATCACCCTAAGTCACAAGTAACTTTTGGAAAATCTTAGCCATATACTTGTAGCTTAAATTCTAGCAAGTGTCTGCAAATTTGAAATGTGTCTGCTGATCAAGATATCAGGAATAAATACTTAAGACATCCTGATTTAACATTAAAAAGAATACTTTAAAAAAATCAATATGAAGAATTCTTTGCAACTTTACATATGCAGATTAAAAACCGGAAGAATTATTTTTTCCTTCTCCATTTCATATTCCTATTTTGGAACACACTAGATGTGATTCTCTTCTTCACACAAGTTTTACATCAGAATAACTATTGACATCAATAGAAAATTAGGAATACATCCATTTTTGTAATTGGAGGAAGACGTGGTCCTTTATGACTAGCTCTGGCAAATGACAAGAACTTAAAAAAACCCAAACCTGCATGAATTGGTGGGTAATTTATAAACAGTTCAGATAATATTCTCTCCACCGCCTTAGACAACATGCCTCTATTTTGTAATGTTGCATCTGTTCCTAAATAGGAGCTTCCCAGTTGTTGGCAAAGGAATGAAATTAGCTCTTAAATTTTGCATAAATGCTTGCATACATTTAATATAAAGTGTAGGATAAAATTTTACAAGGTATTAAAGGAGGTATTAGTGGTTCCTTGATGGGTATCCTTCAAATCTCACTATTCTGTTGGAAGAGGAACTTTACCTTCTTTCATAGACTCTGACTGTGGTTGTTATCCCTAAAGTTGGAAAACACCTTACCTTATGCAGCTCCTAGAGACTCATATCACTATTGAATTATGACAGAGGCTTTAGTAAAAATACTAGCTAGCCAACTGTAGTTCATGTTCTCAGTTTATACAAACCCTGATCAAACAGGATTAATTAAAGATAAACAATTGTTGGAAAAATGATTGCAGACACTTTGTACAGACCCATTATATTCCAAATATTCTATGGTATCATCAAGCCAGCCAGCTCAGAACAGTAGTAGATTAGGAGTTTGTTGTAATCCAGCCAAACACTAGGTCTTTACTGAACAAAAGATTGTGGGAATGTAAAAACTGCTAGGCTACCAAGGATTTATATATATATATAAAAAGAAACACACCTGCCAGAAATGTATACACATCTTTCAGCAAAGGCTACGCTATGAGTTTGGGACAGAATTAGAGACAAGGTATGTTGTTCTCTCTCATCAATGACAGGTTTCAGAGTAGCAGCCGTGTTAGTCTGTATTCGCAAAAAGAAAAGGAGTACTTGTGGCACCTTAGAGACTAACAAACATTTTTTTTAAAACTTGTTAGTCTCTAAAGTGCCACAAGTACTCCTTTTCTTTTTGCAAATACAGACTAACATGGCTGCTACTCTGAAACCTGTCATTATGCAAGGCACTGAATTTAGCCGTATGGAGTGGAAATCTATTTAAATTTGTTAGTCTCTAAGGTGCCACAAGTACTCCTTTTCTTCTGTCATCAATGACACCCACTGCAAATAATATAGATTTTAACCCAAATCATAAACCAGAGTTTTAAAGATTCAGAGCACCATAGAATACATATGATTAGCCAGCTATTCAATAAAGAAACTTCTAATCTATTTAGGTTTCAGAATAGCAGCCGTGTTAGTCTGTATTCGCAAAAAGAAAAGGAGTACTTGTGGCACCTTAGAGACTAACAAATTTATTAGAGCATAAGCTTTCGTGAGCCAGAGCTCAGCATCCGATGAAGTGAGCTGTAGCTCACGAAAGCTTATGCTCTAATAAATTTGTTAGTCTCTAAGGTGCCACAAGTACTCCTTTTCTTTTTGCTAATCTATTTAGAAATCAAAACTAAGTTTCACTGGCCTTCTCTCCCATAGTTCAAGTTAGAAAAAGTTAAGAAACATAATGCCTAAAAAAACCCCCCTTCTATATAGAAATCTAACCTTAACAGAAGTGATGGCACCTGGTCAATTAGGAAACAAAAAATTAACTGATATCTATCTTGGCAGACAACTTTCCTAACACAAAACATATCCGTATTTGGCATACTGGGAAGAGGACAATTTACCCCAGAGTAATAGGGTTGATCTGGAAAAAGAAGACCAGCAATCTCAGTTTGTAGCACAATAACAGAAAAATTTCTTTAAGATACTGCTTCCATGGCTAAATAAATACATAAATACACATGCGCGCGCACACACACATACACTCTCTCTCTAAATGAGGATAAATGATGGAGAAATTGGGGTGAAAAAAGAGGTTTTATGCATATACATGTGAATATGTTTTGTGATGTAGTATTACTATATTCCGTGTTTTACATTTGGTAATTTGTAAATTTCAGTAATCTGCAGTAAATCCCATTTATTAGTTTCTACTGTACTTTACTTCCAAACGTTATTATAAATGTTTTAATGCACTACCTTGTGGTTTATTAAGAAAATTCACATATACATTCTGATCTCATATTATGAAAAGAGGTAAACAGAAGAGCCTGATTTATCTGCTTCGTACCATTCAATATTCTTTATACTTTTATCATTCCCTCTTACTTATCTCCTCTCAAAACTGCAGTATAGACCTCTTCACTAAAATTATATCTCCTTAGAGTCTATGAGATTCAGAAAGACATGAAGGGCTATTGACACTCTATAAAATCTCTCTATAAATCTATACTACTATTCAAATTTACTCCTATAAAGGAAGTACAGAGTCCTACACACATCACAAGAGGGTCACAAGGATATTTTATACAAGTAGTACAGAGCTACTTCCTCTGATCTGGAAGCAATTTTGATTAAGGAACAAAAGTCATTTTGATTTATTTTACTGAATTCCCAACAGAATTCCATCATTCTAGTTGCCTGAAGAAAAACAACTGTTCTGTGAAGAATATTCCTTCTTTTCTCTGTTACAGAGAGGAACTAATCTCTTACCAATTTCTATATGTCCTGTTATTTTCTTTATTCTGAATATTACCAGAACACTGAAAGAACTTGGTTGTGTCCAACTGGGATTTATGATGTTCAGCTTAAACAGCCTGCATTCCTGAATCATAAGACAAACTGTCTATGCTTAAAATAGGAAAAGAAATGTCAAGTTTCATGAGCCACATCTGTAAATACAAAACATTTTTTTCAACAGGCCTCATATGGAGGCAGATTCCAACATCTATTACATACGTTCAGCTCAGAATCCTCTACAGCTGATAGAACATGTTGAACATGAAATATTTCCAGACAGAGGGAAGAGCTATCTTTGCCAGGATAAATATGGAGGATAGCATTTCCTACAAAAGCTGTGAAGTTATCTGTTGTTGTTGACTTTGTGTCTTCACCTGCTTCCATCAATTAAGCCAGCTGTTCCTTTTTGCTTTAATATACACTATTAGAAAACAGGTTTCAGAGTAGCAGCTGTGTTAGTCTGTATTCGCAAAAAAGAAAAGGAGTACTTGTGGCACCTTAGAGACTAACAAATTTATTTGAACGTAAGCTTTCGTGAGCTACAGCTCACTTCATTGGATGCATTCAGTGGAAAATACAGACTTGATTAGCAACATCTTCCGAGTAGGACACTTATTTTGACGGGATTGTTTAATGTTTGTAATTGACAGAGAAGGCAGGAAAATAAAAAAACCAAAACCTCAGAGATGTTCCAATAAGCCTCTTTTATAGACTAGCCTTTTAGTCTGGGTCCAGCAATCACTCACACCCCCATGGTTACTATTAGGAAAGTAACACTCACCCAATTTCTATGCAAAACTATCTCAGTCACGTCTGAAACCTGGAATCTCAGATCACCAAATAGCTCTAATATGAGTTAACATTAAAAAGTCTGATGTATGGGTAGCTCCTGTGTTAAGGAGAGTAAAAAGTAGAAGACTTAACTTAAGACAAAACATTCAACATTGACTACTACAAGTATTTATTAGCATCACAGCTTATGGATGCTCTTTACATTAGTTGGACTGGTACCTGATGGCATTTTCCTGAAAATAATATGTACTTTGGAGTTCACCAAGTTTTCCCAAAAGGCTCCGTGAGAGAGTAGCCACTCAATGAAGTGTCAAGAGATTTCAAGATGTGCAGTTAAAGGGAAGTTTGAGGAAAGACGTTTTAAGTTTTTCTTTAAATACAGTCAGCTTTGGGAACTTAGGCATATATTATAGACAGAGCTGGTAGACACCTTACTGGATGAAGAGTTTTAATTTTAGCTCTTTAATCAACATGTGTATGCACAACGGATCCAAATTATGGTAAAAAAAACAAACAAACAAAAAACCCAACAGTTACCTACCTCTCCTAACTGTAATTCTTTGAGATGCGTTGCTCATGTCCATTCCAAGTAGGTGTGTGAGTGCCATGTGCAGTCGTTGGAAGGTTTTTCCCCTAGCAGTACCCGTCTGGTCGGCTGTGGAGCCCTCTGGAGTCATGTCTGCATGGCAGTGTATATAGGTCCCTGCCAACCCTCCAGCTCTTCAGTTCCTTCTTGTCAGATACTCCAAGAGAGAAGGTGGGTGGGTATTGGAATGGATATGAGCAGCACATCTCAAAGAACACCAGTGAGGAGAGGTAGGTAACCATTTTTTCTTCTTCAAGAATGCTACTTTTCAGGAGAAGTAGAGGAGGGAGCATGTTGCCAACGGCTTAAAAGGAGGTTCCATCAGTCCAGAGAGCACAAGGTTGAGATCCCATTGGGAGGAAGCGGCCCACCATAGGGCTCGTGAAAAACTGAGCGTCCAGCTGAACTGGGGTGGAAAGCAGAGATAGCTGCCAGGTGCACTTTTATTAATGATACTGACAGACCTTTCTGTTTTAGATGCAGCAAATAGTCCAGGATAAAGGAAACTGATGCCTGTAAGGGTGGAGTGTGCTTCTGTAATGCCCAAATGGAGAATTTTTTCCACTTTGCCAGATAGGTGGACCTAGTGGATGGCTTCCTGCTGCTAAGGAGGACATCTCTTACAGACTCTGAGCACGTGAGCTCCAAGGGATTCAGCCATGGCGTTTCCATGCCATGAGATGGAGAGACTGCAGATTGGGATACTGGAGGTAGCTGGGGTCCTGGGTGATCAAATATGGGCCCAGAGGCAGGGTTATTGGCGTGTCCACGACAGGTCTAGAAGCGTGGTAAACTGGTGTTGAAGAAGCCACGCTGGTGCTATTAAGATCATTGATGCTCTCTCCCGTCTGACTTTCAGCAGTACCTAGTGTACAAGTGGGAAAGATGGGAAAGTGTATAGTAGGTGGTCCTTCCAAGGGAGGAGAAAAGCATTTGCGAGTGAGCCCGGGCTGTGATTCAGGAGGGAGCAAAACTGGTGATGCTTCCTGTTGTAATTTGCAAACAAAAACTATTTGGGGAAACCCCCACCGTTGAAAGATGTTGATCACAACATCCAGGCGGAGGGACCACTCGTGATTGTGAAATGACCTGCTGAGATGATTGGCCAACTCGTTTTGGGAATCTGAAAAGTATGATGCCTCTAGATGTATCGAATGAGCGATGCAAAAGTCCCATAGTTTAAGAGCTTCCCGGCACAGGGGAGAGGAACAAGCACCACGCTGTCTGTTTATATAGAACATTGCTGATGTGTTGTCGGTCAATACTGATACACGTGCCCTCCAGATGGGCCTGGAATGTCTGGGAAGCAAGGCGGACCGCTCCAAGCTCTCTGACGTTGATGTGCAATGAAAGTTCTACCTGGGACCAGAGGCCCCGAGTCTGCCTAAGTGTCCCCCCCAACCCAATGCCAACGCGTCCGTTACTAGAGACAGCGAGGGTTGGAGCCTGGAAAAAAAGCGCACTTCTGCACACACTGCTTGTGGGTCGAGACACCACCTGAGGGACTTGATAACTGGGGGAGTTAGTTTAACCAACTTGTCTAGGTGGTCCCGATTCAGCCTGTACACTGAGGCTAGCCATGCCTGAAGGGGACAGAGCCGCAGCCTGGCATGCCGTACTACATACGTTCAAGTGGCCGTATGGCCGAGAAGCTTCAGGCAACTTTGTGCTGTAGTGGCAGGGTATCAGCTGAGTTCCTCTATGATGGCGCCCATGGTAAGAAAGTGAGTTTCTGACTCGAGTCCAGGAGAGCTCTGATGAACTCTATTCTCCGAGTCAGGGTTAGGGTCGACTTTGCTACATTCAGTATGAGGCCGAGCCTGAGGAACATTGTCTGAACTAGGCTCACATGCAGTCTTCACTTCAGCCTTGGACTGCCCTTTGATTACTCAGTCAATGAGGTATGGGAATACTTGCACCTGCCATTTCCACAGGAAGGCTGCCATGACCGACATACACTTGGTGAACACCCGGTGGGCCGCCAAGAGGCTGAAGGGGAGAACTGTAAACTCATAGTGAGTGTTGCTGACCACCAAGTGGAAAAACCATCTGTGGGACGGGACTATGGACACGTGAAAATATACATCCTTCAAGTCGAGGGAGATGTACCAGTCCCCCGAATCCAGAGAGAGGATGATGGAAGCCAGGAAGACCATGCAAAACTTTATCTTCCTCATGAATTTGTTGAGGTTTCACAGGTTTAGAATAGGTCTGAGCCCACCCTTGGTCTTCAGGATTAGGAAATACCAGAAATAGAACCCCTTGCCCCTTAATTCTGGAGTGACCTCCTCTACCGCCCCAAGATGTAGGAGCATCTGCACCTTCTGCATGAGAAGCTGCTCATGAGAAGGGTCCCTGAAGAGGGATGGGGAAGAAGGGTGGGAAGGCGGGAGGGAACAGAATTGGAGAGAATATCCTAATTCTCCCATGCTTAAGACTGAGTTGTCTGAGGTGATTTCTGCCCAGGCATCGTAGAAATGGGATAGAGAATTCATAAAGGGAGGGGAAGGATTCGTGATCTGAACTGGTGCGTCACCCCTGGGCGCATTTTCAAAAGTTTGGCTTGGAGGCTACTTTGCTTAGCCCTGTCCCTGATTAGAGGAGGACTGAGAGGGTCTCCATCTGTTACTTCTGCCCCGCTTTCTGCCATAGTCCTGCTTAGGAGGAGCTGGGTAGAATCAAGGAGCAAGCTGCGGTTTAAAATGGTTTCTTTGGGGGCTGGTGTATGAAGCCCCAGGGACTTCAGAATTGCCCTTGAATCCTTTAGGCTGTGGAGCTTAGTGTCTGTTTGCTCCAAAAATAGCCCTATGCAGTTGAAAGGCAAGTCCTGAAAGGTCTGCTGGACCTCATGTGGGAGTCCTGACACCTGAAGCCATGGGCTTCTTCTCCTGGCTATAGCTGTTGCCATGGTATAGGTTGCCGAGTCCGCTGAATCTAAGGAGGCCTGTAAGGAGGGCCTTGTGACAACCTTGCCTTCCTCAAGGATGGCAGCAAACTCTGAATGGGAGTCCGTCAAAAGTAGTTCTTTAAACTTGGACATGTTCCAAGAATTAACACTGTAGCGGCTAAGGACTGCCTGATGGTTAGCAATGCAAAGCTGGAGCCCCCCAATAGAATACATCTTCCTACCAAAAAGGTCCAGCTTTTTTTCTCCTTGGATTTAGGTGTCGGTCTTGCTGTCCCTGTCTTTCCTTCTGGTTGGCTGCCTCCACCACCAAAGTTCCCAGCTAAGGGTGAGTGAATAGGTATTCGCAAAAAAGAAAAGGAGTACTTGTGGCACCTTAGAGACTAACAAATTTATATGAGCATCGGATGAAGTGAGCTGTAGCTCACGAAAGTTTATGCTCATATAAATTTGTTAGTCTCTAAGGTGCCACAAGTACTCCTTTTCTTTTTTGCGAATACAGACTAACACGGCTGCTACTCTGAAACCTGAATAGGTACTCATACCCTTTGAACGGCACAAAATACTTCCTCTCCAGCCCATTAGTCATGGGGGGTAGAGAGATGGGTGTTTGCCATAACGCTTTAGTAGTGTTGTGGATAGCCTTAATGAGGGACAAAGCCACCCTTGAGGGACCTCTCAGCACCAAAACGTCGACCTGGAAGTTGAATTTCTCCGACTTCTCCTTTACCTGCATGCCCAAATTTTCAGCCACCCTACTGATTAACTCCTGGTGGGTTCTGTTGTCCATGGCCGGCAACATGGTAGATATGCCTGCCACCACTTCATCTGGGGAGGATGAAGAAGATGCCTGCGGGGGCTCTGGGTTTTCCTGACCCTCTGGCTCGCGGCGATCCCCTTGCGCTGAAACACCCTGCATGGCACTGGGAGCTGTGCTGGTCTCCGTGCCCATCTCAGTGCCTGCCTGCATGCCCATCTCCTGTCCCCAGAGAGGTTCCTGGGCTACAGATGTTGATGATGGAGGGGCCAGCACCTCCAAAACCACTGACAAGGATCTTGCCCCAGTGGTAGGCCCACAGGGTCCAGAAGAGCCACTGAGCCAGTGCCTGACACTGTGGTGGCCATGACATAATAGGCAATGGCTGCCTCTCCTCTTGTCTGGAATAGTGCTGGCTTCACCTAGAAGCAAATGAACTCCACCTCCAAGTCCCACAAGGACTCCATCTGGAGCGGTGCTGCATCATTGCTGGCTTGTCCCTGGAGGGCACAGGACCTCTTTGCAATGCCAATGGTGGTGCTGGAGCCTGCACAAGGGATTGTGCCGTCATTGCTATGAGGTGTCTAGCCACCTCAAAGGTGTCCAGTGTGGAGGGAAGGTCTAAGTCCACCTCCCGAGGCTCCCGCATTGAGGAGTTCACTAGAACCAGACTTGACGGACTCCCCGGTGAGGCCAGAGTCGATGGTGTTGGCTGAGTTGGAGCTGAACGAGGGTGTCCTGGCACAGGACACACATCGCTGGTATTTCCTCATTCCACTGCTCTAGTCGGAGAACAACCTCTCTTCTTAAATCTTCTTCCTTTTATGCGGCACTGGCAAATAGGGGCACTTGCATCGGAGGTTGTCTTCGGTGCCAGGGAGTGGCAATGCTGCGGATCTCTGGAATCCGAGTCCTTTCTCGGTGCCACAGCCTCTCTTACTGAGGCCAGTGCACTCCGCACTGAAGTGCTGGACTTAGGGTCAGATGCCACCTGTGCTGCCTAGGGATGAAGGGCTGACTCCATGTGGAGAATTTTAGCCTGAAGTCCTTTTTAGTTCTTTGGTGAAGCCTCTACAGATCTTGCACTTCTCAGTCTGATTGACTTCCCACAAACACTTTAAACAGGAGTCATGTGGGTCCTCCCTTTGGCATAGGCTTCAGACAGGACCTGCACGGCTTGAACCCTTGAGACCGTAGCATGCCATGGTCCCAGGGAAGGGAAACGGGGGGGGGAACGGGACTTTTGAGTGATTGACTTGGCAACCTTAATGTTCTTTGTATGCACTATATACACAACGTCCACCACTGCACCTACCAGTAGCAACTTTTCACATAACATGCCTTTTACTATTGAGAGATATTGGCATTCCTTTAAAAAAATTGTTGAAATTGTTTGCAAAGTGATTTAGTTGTGTGCTGTCACCATCTCTTATGATGGAGAGTTGTCCAATATTTAAAAGTAATTGTGGTACAAAAATATTGATGTGGCTGAAGAAAGTGATAAATCTCAAAACCCAAATTATGGTAGTTAGAAAGCAAAGTTTGTAAAAATTTAAATTGGATGGCCTGCTATTTTGGGATAATCAGAAACACCTTACCTGGTTTGGTGAACAAACAGGAAAATCTTCAACCGGTGGAATTAAGCCTTGAGCAATTAACTGTCCATAAGATGGAGGAGCTTCTCTTCTTAACAACTCAGCTTCAACCCTTGACAATTGTGTTTCAAATGATCTTTCAAGAAGAAATAAAAGTTACATAGTACATAAACAGATAGCATGTATTCATAGATAGGGATTAGACCATAACAAAATTGATAAGATTCATATTATTTATGGTGGTAGAATTTTTAATTGAGTTTGATCACATGATTACACAATTCCAGTGCTGCTCTCAGTACAAGACTGGTGACAAAAGCAGCATTCTAATTCACATTAAAATAAGGACAAAATTTAACACACAAGTCAGTGAGAGGTAGACACACTAAGAAAAAGAAGAATGAGAAACCCTGGCACATGACAGTCCAAAACACAACAAGCAGAACGCACAGAAATGCTGCCAGTCAATCATGGCAACAATATTTAATTTTAACTTACTTCAGAATGAGACCACAGCCTGAAAATTAGCAACTTTTCATTTTTTTTCTGTTGGACAACTAAATATTACATTTTAGCTGCCCACAGGCAAGTGATCAAAATTATTCTTTCCCGTCATCCCCACCATCACTGCCAATAAGAATTTCAAAAATATAGAGAGGGAAGAATACCTTTAGAAATTATACAATACTAATAAGACCATTCTTATTGATATATGCTTATGTTAAATTGTTTACTGTGTACATTATATAATTACAATACTTTATCTTAGCTTTGGGAACATGTGCTACTTACCTTCGTTCAAACATCCTCAGTGAGTACAGCTTACAAGTACATCCCAGTGCAATGACAAGCAGCAATCCACAGATAAGGCTCCCAATGACAGCTGCTGTTATTACTCTGGTGGGTACAATGACCGGGCAATTCTCTTCATCACTACCATCACCACAGTCATCTTGAGAATCACATACCCAGCTCTCAAACACACAGCGATTATTTTTACAGTGAAAATTTCCAGGTTGGCAAAAGAAGCAATTCTTCTCATCTGAACCATTAGGGCAATGATTCTGATAGTTGCAGCGATCTGAACGAGGATAGCAAACACCATTTCGAGAGCAGGGAAACTCTTCTTTTTGGCACACGCTGCAATTGGTTTCATCCCTTCCATTTGGGCAATGCCAATAGCCATCACAGCGCTGTTGCTCTGTGTAGCAACCCCAGTTTCCACCACATGGAATTTCCCATGGCAAACAGAAGCCATCTACTTGATACGTAGCATTAAATCCTCTTGCAACGTTTACTTTGTCAGCACAAAAATGCACTCTTATCTGCCCAGAAGAAGAAACAACTGTAAGGGGTGCATGAGAGTCAAATGCAGTTAACACACGCAAAAGCTTGCGTGGATTTTCTTCTAATCCATCATATATTTTGACATAGTCTCCATAACCAGCACCATCAAGTTTAAAATCAGTGAAGCGCAAAATTACTTTGCGATGATCACCAGTGTCTATTAGCCAGGTGCAGTTGCTTCCTGGAGGATAAAAGTCTGGGTAATTGGGAGAATTGAAAGTACCATAAAAATATTTTAACCATTGCCCACATGTTGGCACATCACAGTCCACTTCATCTCCTAAGTCAAGACAATCAATGTTTCCATCACATTTTAAAGATTCTGGAAGGCAGGTGTAAACTTTGGTGAAGCGAGAAAGACATTGAAACTGGTTGTAAGCACAAGGTTGAAAGGAAGAAGCTGTTGGAGGATTAGCTATGGCACAGATTTCTTCATCAGAGTTGTCTCCACATTCATCCATGTTATTACATTTCCAAGTTTCTGGAATGCATTTTCCATTAGCACAATGAAACTGGTTACAATCACATCTTGGTTCATCAGATTTTCCTGAAAACACACATTTAACAATTTGTAAAAATACATAACTTCTATTAGACTCCAGTACTTACTGGTCATCATTGCATATTAATTATAAATATCATGTGGTTACAGAGTACCTTATAACTATTTAGGTTTCTGTAAATAATTGCAACCCCAAACACATCCAAATTTAATACAGTATTTTAAAACAGCAAATTCTGCCAATATGACAGCTTGAGCCTGATTCTCAACTTCTTTAAATCAAGATAGCTCCACTGAAGTCAACAGAGCCATGACAATTTACAACAGTAGAAAATCTGGCCCCCTTGTCTGCACAAAGATACCTAAAATGATTAGATAATAAGGGTTAGATAAAAATCAATTCCCCCTCCCACCCAAACCACAAGATTGTCATAACCCAGTATCTCATAGGGAACAGGCTCTTTTTCACTAGAGCAGCAGACTCCACTCCCCTTCACGGCATGTTGCATGCTTCCCAGCTCCTGCTCTGCAACTAGGAATCCATAGGAAAGAGGAGGAGCTGGGAGCCATTATACCCCTCATCAGTCCTCCCACAGCACCAAGACGAGGATCACTCTCTTTGGCTGCTCCTACTTTTCTCCTGCCTAACCTGAAACAAATAGGAGAGCAGAGCCCAGCAGCAGGCAGGCAAAACAGAAAACAAAAATATATAGCCAGGAAACTGGAGATAGCAGGTGGTGGGCCTGATACCTGACAGGTATACCGAGATCTTGATTGCATTGGGAGATACTAAAACCAGCATCAAGGTATTTAGTACTGTATTCAGTATTAAGACCTATCCTGAGAGCCACACACTGTATTGGCCACTCCTGTCTTCCAGAGCCATTTGTAGTTGCAATAGCACTTCTTGTCAAAGATTAATTTATTAAGACTTCACCTATACTCATCTGTAAAGCATGGTTTGAGAACACTTATAATTTGGTTATGCAATCAGATTGGGACAAAAACATTAGAACCATGTTTAAATAAATGTGAATAGGTTTTTAAAAAAAGTTTTTGCCAAACCATGTTATAAGCTAGGTTAGTTGGATCCATATGTACAAAGCTCCCAGGTACTGTTTAAAAGTAGTATGATGGATGGACTCGGTATAGCACATCCTCAAGAACTTAGCTTGATTAACACAGCTTTAAACAGAACAATAGACATGGTGTATTTAAAATAAAGCAATACAGAGGCTGTATTCTCCAATGGTTAGGGCACAGGACTATGACTCAGGAGATGTAGGTTGTATTTCCAGCTCCACTAATGACCTGCTGAGTGACCTAAGGCCAAGTCACTTCTCTGTTCCTCTCCTTCAACCTAAACATCTAATACTATCCTGCAAAAGATCAACTAAATATGAAGTTTATCATCTAAGCAATTAAAAAGGAAAGGAACATAGTTACAGGATGACACAGCACCTCCGGCATTTTAAAATCTAAAGGCTTTTTTTTTTTTTTAAAAAACAACAACAACACAGAAAAATAAAAAGCAAACAAGTGATAAACCCAGTGAGCACTATCCAAGAGTGCTTAACTGAAAAACAGATAGACACGTAGCGAGAGCAGGGCACAGAAGGGATACGAAATCAGTCAGTGATTGCGCTTTAGAAAATGCTGATCTTGTTAGGGCAGCAACTAAAGGAAAACCAGATTTGATATTAGTGACATTGCCTTGTTTTACCAATAAAATACTATTTAATATTAGCACATCAAAATATTTAACTAAAGGAACAGATTGACTTGTCTTTTTTTTTAAAAAGCCTTTTCACTGACAATAAATATAAACTCTAAACTGCAAATTAGCAGCTTGTCGTCTCTATACACCCCCACACATTATGGCACAACTAAAGTTTGGAGTTACCAAGGTGTATTTGAGAATTTGAGATAAATTCCCAAAGAAGCTAATGAAGGCCAGGTGACTCAATATTTGGATTAATACAATACTATCATTTTAGAAAAGATGCTCTTTACAGAATTATTAAAAATACTGTAGACATTTGCATATATATATATATATATATATATATATATATATATATATATATAGGCCCTGGTCCTGCAATTGGATCTATGTGGATGAACTGTTGGGCCTGCACTGATCATATTGCAAGATTGCAACCACAGTTTCCTTTAGTAATAAGTAAAGAAATTTTTTTTAAATCCTCAGTATTCTGAATACATAATTGGAAAAGGGTTGATCAACGAGACAGAAGACAGTTTCTGAGGGTTACTGGTGCTAAAAGAGGCAATAATTAAAAGCAATACCATAATAATAAAGGCAGAAGTGATTTACATCTAAGCTCTTACTTTCACATGCTTTTAAACTTTCTGGAAAAAGGTACTCATTTGGATGAAAAGGTTTCTTGATATTCCTTAAAACAAACAAACACTCTAATTACCTACCTATTCTACAAAGCATTATGATGAAGAACTGTTATACCTGTTGTGTCTTTAAATGAAGCTCCTCAGGACACAGACTTGTTATGGTTTGGCACGTTGATCTAACGTACAGCACCACATTCACTACTGGATAACTTTAAATGAAAGAAGTATTCTTAACCCAAAAATGAATTTCCTGGGAAATACAAAAGCATTTACGAGCCATAGAGATGAGCCAGGACCCACTGTCCTAGGTGGTGTACAAACGGAACGAAAAGACAGTCCCAGCCCCAAAGAGCTTACAATCTAAATATAGGATAAGAGACAACAGATGGATACAGACAAGGGAATACAAGGAAACAATGAGAGAATATTGGGCAGCATGACAGACAGTGGCATCAGTGCATCCACAGCCAAACAGTTTCTCCTTAAGTTTTTTGTAGGCATAGAATCATAGAAACATTGAGCTAGAACAAACCCTAAGAGGTCATTTAGTGTCCATTCTTCTGCACTGAGACAGGGTTATATAAACCAAGACCATCCCCAACAGGTATTTGTCTAACCTGTTCTTAAAAACCTCCAGTGAATGGGTTTCCACTATCTCCCTAGGTAACCTGTTCCTAAGGAAGTGGTGGAATCACAGCAAAGGAGAGTTTTAAGGAGGGATCGAAGGACGATAACGAAGTAGATTTGTGGATATTTAACAGAAGTACTTCCCAGATGTGAAGGGCAGCATGGGAGAATGCATGAAGATGCTTGTTTGGAAATTTAACAAGTGGGCATCAGAAGGTAGGCCATAGGCCAGAGATAACATCTCAGTATGATGAAACAAGATAGGTAAGGTGGGAGTTAGGCAGTGAACGATGGTGACAATGAAGACAAGCAGCTTATATTTGATAATTTTTAGTTATTGAGCCTGCCAGCCAAGTAAAATGCTCACTGGCAATTCATGTTTTATAGTATTGTGTGTTGTAATGCTGCTGGAAGCTGTAATGAAAATGGATGTTTGAGTGAGCTTAGAAAGGGTTTGGGTGGTGCAGAGTCAAGTTCAACAGCCAGAGCTAGAGCAGACAAACCAGAATGAGTGAACAGGAGAACAGCAGAGTTCCCAGGGGATTCAAAGAGTCTAGTAAACCATACATGGATTTACTAGGAACAAATCATACCAAACCAGCTTGATTTCCCTCTTTGACAAGGTAAGTAGTTTGATGGATAGGGGAAATGTGGTGGACATAATATACCTGGACTTTAGCAAAGCTTTTGACAGTCCCACACGACATTCTCATAAGTAAGTTGGAGATATGCGGGCTTGGTAGAACTACCATTAAGCGGATACATAATTGGTTAAACAACTGCAAACAAAAAGCAGCTATTAATGTAATGATGTCAGATTGGAGGGAGGTCTCAAGCGGGGTTTCACAGGGCTATGTTCTGGGTCCGGTGTTACTTAACATCTTTATTAATTACCTTGAGGTAGGAAGAGAGAGCATATTGATCATATTTGCAGATGAGACAAAGCTGTGGGAGGGGGAATGCCAACACTTTGGAGGATAGAGATAAAATTCAAAGGGATCTTGACAAATTGGAGAACTGGGCTATAGACAACAAAATGAAATTCAAAGACAAATGTAAGGCACTACACTCGGAAGAAAAACCTAATGTACAAATAGAGAATGGGGGAAAACTGGCTTGACAGCAGTACCGTTGAGAAGGATTTGGGAATTGTGATGGATCACAACCTCAACACGAGTCAACAATGCAATGCTGTTGCAAAAAAAAAATGCAATTTGGGTTTCATTAACCAGAGGCATAGCATGCAAGTCATGGAAGATGATAGTACTGCTCTACTTGGCACTGGTAAGACCTCAGCTGGAATACTGTGTCCAATTTTGGACACCAATGTATAGAAAAAATGTAGAGAAACTGGAAAGGATCCAGAGGTGAGTGACAAAGATGATCAAAGGGATGGAATGCAAGTCATATGAGCAAATGGGTAGGTATAGTTTGGAAGAGAGTCAATTAAGGGGGAGAAATGATAGTGGTCTTCAAATAGTTGAAAGACTGCCATAAAAAAGATGGAGAAAAATTGTCTCTCACCACAGAGGGCAGGACAAGAGACAATGGGTTCAAACTACAGCATAGCAGATTTAGATTAAATGTTAGGAAAAAGCTTCCTAACAGTAAGAAGAGTAGGACAATGCCTAGGGAGGTCATGGAATCTCCTTCACTGGAGGTTTTCAAAAAAACAGGTTGGATAGCCATCTGTCTTGGATGGTCCAGACACAACAAATCCTGCATCTTGGCCAGGGGTTACACTAGATGACCCTTACAGCCCCTTCTAACCCTATGGGTCTATGATATATGGGCAGAATTGAGAGGGGAGTAGCACAATGCAGTAGCTGACATGAACCAAGGAAAAGAAGAGACAGGGGCTATGACAGGGCTCTTCGGTCTAGCAGACAAATGTATAAGAAACGGTTACCCACCTTTCTATAATTGTTCTTCTTTGAGATGTGCTGCATACATCCATTCCACTCTAGATGTGCATGTGCCTTGTGCACAGATGTCAGAATGTTTTTTTCCCCTCAGTGGTACCTTCCCCTCAGGGACAGTTTGAGAGCCCTGTGTTGCCACGTGCCACTGCGTGTTGGTATAAGAGGGCGGATCCACCCCCCGATTTCCCCCCAGTTCCTTCGTACTGGACATACTCTGATAGAGAGGGGAAGGCTGGCAAGTCATGGAATGGATACGTGCAACTCATCTTGATGAACTACTGTTATGGTAAGATAGGTAACTGTTTATTCTTCTTTGAGTGATGGCTCATGTCAGTTCCACTGTAGGGGACTCGTCTATACAGCTACAGAGGGGAGTCTATCTGAACAGTGATTGTAAAACCACCTGTCTGAAGCTGGCAACGTCTCTGAACTGTCAGGTAATAGCATAATGAGAAGTGAAGGTGTTGGCTGAAGACCAATTTGATGTTTTATAAATGTCTGTAATGGGTACTCAACCAGGAAAGCTGCAGAAGCTACTGGTGCTCTAGTGGAATGCACCAGTACTCTAGCTGCTGGGGTCATGTTAGTTAGTTGATAGCATAAATTGATGCAGGAAGAGATCCAGAAAATTCTCTAGAAGGAAACTGGATTGACCTTAATTCTATCCACAACTGTGACAAACAGCTGCATAGAAGTCTGGAATGATTTAGTATGCTCTAGGTAGAAAGTTAATGCTCTTTTCACATTGAATGAGTGAAGCCTTTCTTCATGCGTATGTGATGGGGTTTTTGAAAAAATTTGGGTAAACAGATGCGACTACTTTTGTGAGGATTTTTGGGTGCAGCCTGTGATAAACCCTATCCTTGTAAAAAAAAATTGTAAAAGTGGGTAAAGGAGAGCAAGTCATGAGGGTTTCAAAGGAGTGTCCCATTAGACTTGCCAGGACTTAGCTGAGATCCCAAGGAGGAATGGGGTCCCACACTTGAGGTTATCATTTGGCCAGGCCCTTCAGGAATTGAGTAAAAATGTGGTGGGAGAAAAGGGGCTTATTATCCATCCATATACGGAAAGCTGAGATAGCAGCCAAATGCACCCTTACAGAACTAAGGGATTCTGTTTTAGATCTAGAACACAGTCCAGCACAACATCCTGGTTTCGGCCACTTTTGCCAATCAACAAGGCAATACTGGAGCTGGTCAAGATTCACCTTTCTCATGAGACCAAATGGAGAAGCACCTATATTTAGCCAGGTAAGTGATCCTAGTTGAGGGTTTTCCACTATTTAGAAGTGACTCCTGGACATTCTGTGAGCAGAACCTTTCAAAGGACATCCGTCAAAGCATCCGTGCGTGAGATGGAGAGCGTGGAGGCTGGAGTGCAGAATGTTGCTGTGGTCTCGAGAAATTATGTCTGGATCCAATGGGAGGAATAGGAGGTGCTGGTGCACCACTGGTGCTATAAAGATGAGACAAGTATGATTCTTTTTTATTTTGGATACTACTCTGAGGACCAAGGAATTGGAGGGAAGGTATATAGATAGCAATTGTCCCAAGACAGGAGAAAGGCATCTATTAGGGAGCCTGGGCTGAGACTACTACTTTGGGAATCCATTCCAAGTTGGAAGATATGCCCAGACATAGCATGGGCCAATTACCACTTGTGTTGATCAGTTAAGGATCAGCTCAGTTGATTTGACATTGTATTCTGTTTCCCCAGAAAGTAAGTAGCTTTAAGGTGAATTGAGTGGGCTAAAGAAGAGTCCTGACAGAGTTATTTTGATTGTGCTCCCCTTTGCCTATTTAGATAAAACATGGTCGCCGAGTTGTCTGTCAGACAACATGGGGGAGGAAGATTGAGTGAACTAGACCTGTTGCTCTTAACTCTGACATTTATAGGAGCCTCTGAGTTCTGAAATGATCAAAACCATGAGTCTTCAGGGACCCAATGTGAGCTCCCCAACCTAGGGATGACAGGTCTGTGACTAGAGTGGGTATTGGTAGTGTGGGAAGGAAGGGAACTCCCACACAAGCTTTTATAAGGTCTGTTCACCAATCCAGAGACAAGACTAGCTCAGGCAATTGAACCACCTTGTCCAAAGTGTCACAATTCAGGGTATATATTTATGATACCCATGTCTGTAGCATCCTGAGTCGCAGTCTGGAGCATTGCACTACATAGGTACATGTTGCTATGTGACCTAACCAACCGAGGCACTTGCATGCTGTTCTGAGTGGGTAAGCTTTCATTTGAAGTACTAGTTTTTGAATGGTTTCAAATCTGGTTTTTGGCAGAAAAGCCCTGGCCTTTGTGGAGTAGAGGACTTCTCCAATGAATTCCGTTGTCTGTGCAGACCTCAGAATTAATTTTTCTCAATTCACTAGGAGCCACAGAGTGTTGAATATGGATAGAGCAGTTGATATGCTAGACAGGACTGATACTCTGATTGACCGCAGATAAATTAGTTGTCCATTACCCCTAATTTTTGAAGATTAGCTGCTAATACCATAATGCACTTCATGAATACCTGAGGAGCAGCTGCCAGGCCAAACAGAAGTACTGTGAACTGATAGTGACAGCCATTCACCAAGAATGAGAAATTTTAGATGGTCAAGACATTTTGGTATGTAAGAAAGCGCCCCTCAAGTCAAGGGCAGCATACCGGTCTCCTTGTTCAAGGAAGGGACAATTGATACTAGGGTAACCATATGGAACTGTATTTTCTTCAGGAATTTGTTCAACTCTCTTACATCTGAAATGGAGCTGATGCCTACTTTTAACTTGGGAATCATGAAATAAAAGCCTTTTCCCCTGGGTTCAATGGTACTCCTCTTTGGCCCCCTGTCTGAAGAAGAGATCGGACCGCCTGATGAAGAGAATGGTCCCTGAAGAGGGACAGTGGGCAGTGAGGGGTTTGAAGTAAACTGGATGGCATACCCCCATTCCCTTGTACTTAAGATCCAATGGTCTGATGTTACGTGGATCCAGGTACTTAGGAAGCAGGACAAGCAACTGGTAAATACAAAAAAAGGGAACAGACAGAAGTGAGGAGACTGGTATACTGTCCTCAACAACTCTGTCAAAATGCATGCTTGGAGAAGGCAGCTAGACAGGATAAGCCTGGGGATGCTGAAGGGGACAGTGACGGAATGTGCCTTCTATAATTTCTTCTTTTTTTCCCTAGATGGATCCTGGGAATCGGGAGCAAAGCTAGGATGTTGAAAAGTTGTTGTTGATAGTGCTTTCTTTTTGTCACTGAAGTGTACATTCCAAAGGCTCTGAGTGTTGCCCTAGAATCTTTAAGGCTGCGAAGCCTGTCATCAATTTTCCCAGAGACAAGAGTAGGACCCTTCAGACAGAAGGTCCTGTATGGTCTGTTGGACTTCTGCAGGTAGTCGGGATGTTCTGAGCTGCTGAATATTCACTATACAGACTGATCTGGAGAGCAGTCCTGGTGACCAGTTTACCCTCCTCCACCATTACTGAGAATTCTTGTTTGCAATCCTCTACTAACTTGTCCTTTAAGTTAGCAATGTTCTCCCACAGCATGTAGTCATATTGACTCAGGAGCACTTGCTAGTTTGCGATCTTGAGCAGCAGACCCTGAGGTAAAAGGTACAGCACCAAAAGATAAATCCCTGCAAGCTGCATGGAAACTTTTAAAAGACACCATAATAGAGACTCAACTTAAATGTATGCCCCCAAATTAAAAAAATAGTAAGAGAACCAAAAAAGAGCTACCATGGCTAAACAACAAAGTAAAAGAAGTAGTGAAAGGCAAAAAGGCATCTTTTAAAAAGTGGAAGTTAAAACTTAATGAGGAAAACAGAAAGGAGTATAAACTCTGGCGAATGAAGTGTAAACATATAATTAGAAAGGCCAAAAAAGAATGTGAAGAACAGCTAACCAAAGACTCAAAAAGTAATACCAATTTTTTTTTGTGTAAGTACATCATAGATACTAAGGTCAGAAGGGACCATTCTGATCATCTAGTCCGACCTCCTGCACAACGCAGGCCACAGAATCTCACCCACCCACTCCCACGAAAAAACTCACCTATGTTTGAGCTACTGAAGTCCTCAAATCATGGTTTAAAGACTTCAAGGAGCAGAGAATCCTCCCTCAGGTGAACCGTGCCCCATGCTACAGAGAAAGGCGAAAAACCTCCAGGGCCTCTCCAATCTGCCCTGGAGGAAAATTCCTTCCCAACCCCAAATATGGCGATCAGCTAAAACCTGAGTATATGGGCAAGATTCATCAGCCAGATACTACAGAAAATTCTTTCCTGGGTAACTCAGATCTCATCCATCTAATATCCCATCTCAAGGGATTAGGCCTATTTACCCTGAATATTTAAAGATCAATTAATTACCAAAATCACATTATCCCATCATACCATCTCCTCCATAAACTTATCGAGTAGAATCTTAAAGCCAGATAGATCTTTTGTCCCCACTGCTTCCCTTGGAAGGCTATTCCAAAACTTCACTCCTCTGATGGTTAGAAACCTTCATCTAATTTCAAGTCTAAGCAGGAAGCCTGCTAAACAACCAGTGGGGTCACTGGATGATCGAGATGCTAAAGGAGCATTCAAGGACGATAAGGCCCTTGCGGAGAAACTAACTGAATTCTTTGCATCTGTCTTCATGGTTGAGAATGAAAGGGAGATTCCCAAATCTGAGCCATTCTTTTTAGGTGACAAATCTGAGGAACTGTCCCAGATTGAGGTGTCACTACAGGAGGTTTTGGAACAAACTGATAAATTAACAGTAATAAATCACCAGGACCAGATGGTATTTACCCAAGAGTTCTGAAGGAACTCAAATGTGAAATTGCAGAAATACTAGAACTGTGGTTTGGTAACCTATCATTTATATCAACTTCTGTACCAAATGACTGGAGGATAGCTAATGCAATGCCAATTTTTTAAAAAGGGCTCCAGAGGGGACTCTGGCAATTACAGGTCAGTAAGCCTGACTTCAGTACCGGGCAAACTGGTTGAAATTATAATAATGAACAAAATTGTCAGACACATAGATGGACATAATTATTTGGGGAATAGTCAACATGGTTTTTGTAAAGGGAAATCATGTCCCACCAATCTACTAGAATTCTTTGAGGGGGTCAACAAGAATGTGGACAAGGGGGATCCAGTGGATAAAGTGTATTTAGATTTTTAGAAAGCCTTTGACAAGGTCCCTCACCAAAGGCTCTTAAGCAAAGTAAGCGGTCATGGGATAAGAGGGAAGGTCCTCTCATAGACTGGTAACTGGTTAAAAGATAGGAGACAAAGGGTAGGAGTAAATGGTCAGTTTTCAGAATGGAAAGAGGTAAACAGTCGTGTCCTCCAGGGGTCTGTACTGGGACCAGTCCTATTCAACATATTCATAAATGATCTAGAAAAAGGGGTAAACAGTGAGCAAAATTTGCAGACGATACAAAACTACTCAAGATAGTTAAGTCCCAGGTAGAATGCAAAGAGAAAAAAAAGGATCTCTCAAAACTGGGTGAGTGGGAAACAAAATGGCAGATGAAATTCAATGTTGATAAATGCAAAGTAATGCACATTGGCAAACATAATCCCAACTATACATATTGTCACAGGGTCGGGCCAGATGGCTACAGGAGAGTAATCCTATTGGGATCCAGGAAGTGGGCAGGTGGAAGCCCACCTACTGCTAAAGGATCCCCCCGTCAGCCCTAGTGGGGATCCACAGGACCTATAAACCAAGTAATTCCGGGGGACAACTAATGAAATAACAGGGACAGGAGTGCGGTCAAAGGGTCAAACAAACAGTACCAGACGTACACCGAGCAGAGAACCCTGGACAGCGCCCACTGCTCCTCGAAGGCATCAAGGGAGTCAGTGGACGCTGCACAGAGGAACTCTGCCTGGATACGCGAACGGATGGAGGATCGGAAATAGGCCCCACAGTCACAGGAGACTCCATTGGCCAACCTCCTCACCCTTATTTTATAGATGGCCATTTTAGCCAGGGCCAGGAGGAGGTTGACCAGGAGGTCCTGTGACTTTGCAGGGCCACGGATACGGAGTGCATAAATAAAAAGGCGAGGGGAAAAGTGCAACCAAAATCTTAACAAGATGTCTAAGAGGAGCCAGAATAGGGGCTGCAGCCTGGTGCACTCCAAGTAAAGTATGATAGAAGGCAACTGATAGAAGGCAGATATATTAGCCCCAGGTTAAGCATGTCCCTTTTCCCTGGGTCAGATAACAGGGGCAGTTCCAGAACAATCAGGAACTTGCTGGAACCAATTAAGACAGACAGACTAATTAGGACACCTGAAGCCAATTAAGAAGCTGCTAGAATAAATTAAGGCACAGGCTAATCAGGGCACCTGGTTTAAAAAGGACCTCACTTCAGTCAGTGCAAAGCGCGCAAAGAGCTGAGAGCAAGAGGGTGTGCTGCTGGAGGACTGAGGAGTACAAACGCTGTCTGGCATCATGAGGAAGGTCCTGGGGTGAGGATACAGAAGGTGTTGGGAGGAGGCCATGTGGAAGTAGCCCAGGGAGTTGTAGCTGTCACACAGGTGTTACACAAAACACTAGAGACAGCTGTGATCCACAAGGCCCTGGGCTGGAACCTGGAGTAGAGGGCAGGCCTGGGTTCCTCCCCATCCCCCCCAACTCCCTATTGGAGGAGTTAGAATCATAGAATCATAGAATCATAGAATATCAGGGTTGGAAGGGACCCCAGAAGGTCATCTAGTCCAACCCCCTGCTCAAAGCAGGACCAAGTCCCAGTTAAATCATCCCAGCCAGGGCTTTGTCAAGCCTGACCTTAAAAACCTCTAAGGAAGGAGATTCTACCACCTCCCTAGGTAACGCATTCCAGTGTTTCACCACCCTCTTAGTGAAAAAGTTTTTCCTAATATCCAATCTAAACCTCCCCCATTGCAACTTGAGACCATTACTCCTCGTTCTGTCATCTGCTACCATTGAGAACAGTCTAGAGCCATCCTCTTTGAAACCCCCTTTCAGGTAGTTGAAAGCAGCTATCAAATCTCCCCTCATTCTTCTCTTCTGCAGACTAAACAATCCCAGCTCCCTCAGCCTCTCCTCATAAGTCATGTGCTCTAGACCCCTAATCATTTTTGTTGCCCTTCGTTGTACTCTTTCCAATTTATCCACATCCTTCCTGTAGTGTGGGGCCCAAAACTGGACACAGTACTCCAGATGAGGCCTCACCAGTGTCGAATAGAGGGGAACGATCACGTCCCTCGATCTGCTCGCTATGCCCCTACTTATACAACCCAAAATGCCATTGGCCTTCTTGGCAACAAGGGCACACTGCTGACTCATATCCAGCTTCTCGTCCACTGTCACCCCTAGGTCCTTTTCCGCAGAACTGCTGCCGAGCCATTCGGTCCCTAGTCTGTAGCGGTGCATTGGATTCTTCCATCCTAAGTGCAGGACCCTGCATTTATCCTTATTGAACCTCATTAGATTTCTTTTGGCCCAATCTTCCAATTTGTCTAGGTCCTTCTGTATCCTATCCCTCCCCTCCAGCGTATCTACCACTCCTCCCAGTTTAGTATCATCCGCAAATTTGCTGAGAGTGCAATCCACACCATCCTCCAGATCATTTATGAAGATATTGAACAAAACGGGCCCCAGGACCGACCCCTGGGGCACTCCACTTGACACCGGCTGCCAACTAGACATGGAGCCATTGATCACTACCCGTTGAGCCCGAAAATCTAGCCAGCTTTCTACCCACCTTATAGTGCATTCATCCAGCCCATACTTCCTTAACTTGCTGACAAGAATGCTGTGGGAGACCGTGTCAAAAGCTTTGCTAAAGTCAAGAAACAATACATCCACTGCTTTCCCTTCATCCACAGAACCAGTAATCTCATCATAAAAGGCGATTAGATTAGTCAGGCATGACCTTCCCTTGGTGAATCCATGCTGACTGTTCCTGATCACTTTCCTCTCCTCTAAGTGCTTCAGGATTGATTCTTTGAGGACCTGCTCCATGATTTTTCCAGGGACTGAGGTGAGGCTGACCGGCCTGTAGTTCCCAGGATCCTCCTTCTTCCCTTTTTTAAAGATGGGCACTACATTAGCCTTTTTCCAGTCATCCGGGACTTCCCCCGTTCGCCACGAGTTTTCAAAGATAATGGCCAAGGGCTCTGCAATCACAGCCGCCAATTCCCTCAGCACTCTCGGATGCAATTCGTCCGGCCCCATGGACTTGTGCACGTCCAGCTTTTCTAAATAGTCCCTAACCACCTCTATCTCTACAGAGGGCTGGCCATCTCTTCCCCATTTTGTGTTGCCCAGCACAGCAGTCTGGGAGCTGACCTTGTTAGTGAAAACAGAGGCAAAAAAAGCATTGAGTACATTAGCTTTTTCCACATCCTCTGTCACTAGCTTGCCTCCCTCATTCAGTAAGGGGCCCACATTTTCCTTGGCTTTCTTCTTGTTGCCAACATACCTGAAGAAACCCTTCTTGTTACTCTTGACATCTCTTGCTAGCTGCAGCTCCAGGTGCGATTTGGCCCTCCTGATATCTTTCCTACATGCCCGAGCAATATTTTTATACTCTTCCCTGGTCATATGTCCAACCTTCCACTTCTTGTAAGCTTCTTTTTTATGTTTAAGATCCGCTAGGATTTCACCATTAAGCCAAGCTGGTCGCCTGCCATATTTACTATTCTTTCGACTCATCGGGATGGTTTGTCCCTGTAACCTCAACAGGGATTCCTTGAAATACAGCCAGCTCTCCTGGACTCCCTTCCCTTTCATGTTAGTCCCCCAGGGGATCCTGGCCATCTGTTCCCTGAGGGAGTCAAAGTCTGCTTTCCTGAAGTCCAGGGTCCGTATCCTGCTGCTTACCTTTCTTCCCTGCGTCAGGATCCTGAACTCAACCAAGTTGACCGGACTGTGTGCCCCACCAGAGGGGAAGGTCCCTGGCCTGTCCCCCAACCCACTAGGTGGACCAACAGAGACTGTGGGGATTGTTCTGCTTCCTTTTCCCCATGCTGGCCAGTGATGAGGTTAGCTGAGTGAACAGCAAATCTCTGAGGCAAGCAAATCCGCCAATAAGCACAGGATCCACCAAGGCAGAGGAGGAACTTTGTCACAATATAAAATGATGGGGTCTAAATTAGCTTTCACCACTCGAGAAAGATCTTGGAGTCGACTTTTCAGCGGGAAAAACAGATGACTAAGGGGGGGGGATATGATAGACAGCTATAAAATCATGACTGGTATGGAGAAAGTAAATAAGGAAGTGTTATTTACTTCTTTTCATAATACAAGAACTAGGGGCCACCAAATGAAATTAATAGGAAGCAGGTTTAAAACAAACAAAAGGAAGTATTTTTTCACACAACACACAGTCAACCTGTGGAACTCCTTGCCAGAGGATGTTGTTAAGACCAGGACTATAACAGGATTCAAAAAAGAACTAGGTAAGTTCATGGAGGATAGGTCCATCAATGGCTATTAGCCAGGATGGGCACGGATGGTGTCCCTAGCCTCTGTTTGCCAGAAGCTGGGATGGGCAACAGGGGATGGATCACTTGATGATTACCTGTTCTGTTCATTCCCTCTGGTTCACCTGGCATTGGACACTGGGCTAGATGGACCTTTGGTCTGACCCAGTATCACCGTTCCTATATTCTTAATAAAGTTTATAACCAAACAAGTTTAGTTTTTTTGAGTCCTTATTTTTAGGGGAAGAGGCTTGTTGTCTGTCTTTCCTACGTGTTTGCAGCTGCCATCACAAAAGAACCTGGGAAGGGATTAATGTAAAAATACTCATACCCATTAGAGTGGATTAAGCATCTCCTCTCAGCTTGTTTTGCTGTGGGAGACAGGGAAGAGTGTGTGCCAAAGAATCTTGACCAGCTCCATGACTGCCTTGTTGACTGGCAGAGGTGTCTGACACCAGGATGTCTACCAACTTGTGAGAACCCTCATATACCTCTTCTGCCTGGATGCCGAGCACTGAGGCCACTTATCAGGAGGTTTTAATGGTCCTTGCAGTCTTCTGGAGAGGTGACTCTCCCAATGAGTCAATAGCTTCATCTGGTGATATTGAAGAACAAGATGCAACTAGCATCTGAGGTGGGGGCAACTCCATAATCTGTGATGGAGAATCTAATCGATAAGGGTCTGGTTGGCCAGGATCCATCACAGTACTGGACATTGGAGAGTGACATTCTTAGTACCCAGTCCCTATCTCAACATCGGGTTCCGGGGAATGACATTGCTGGTGCCATCATGTCTGATGCGCTCCCCAAGAGTGTCATGATGACTCATGATGATGGTGAGGTGAGGGGTAAGCAGGAACCAGTTGGACAGTTTTAAATGCGAACCGGTACTAAGAGGCTAAGCAAGTCTCTTGCAGATATGTATATGTATATGTATAACACCCCAGACTGCTGGCCCCTCAAATGTTTCTCAGGGGACAGCCTTGATGGACCTGTCACAGGCTCCAAAGGCAGCAAACCCCTCTTAGAAGGTGAGGCTTCTGGAGAAGTTCTCTGAGCCTCACCCTGAGTAGAGTCTTCACCTCTGTCCTACATTGGTACAGAGGTAGATGAATGAGATGCTGAACCTGAGGAAGGTCTGGGTCTCTTCTTCAGTGCTGGGGAACTTTGAGCCCGGTGGAGCAGGCCATGCCAATGCTGACGTACTTGAAGCACTCTCCCAATGTGATGCCTTGGCCAGTGGGGAGTCAAAGTGCTATTTCCATAAGCAAGCACTTAAGCCTCAATGCTCTATCCTTTTTTGAATGGGGTTTGATGCCCTTGCCAATGTGACACTTGTCACTAACATGGGCCACACCCAAGCACTTCAAAGTGAAAGAGGACTACTGACTGGCACAGGCTTTGAATGTGTCCCACAGGACTTAAATCCTAGGGAGCGAGGCATCATTCCAGTACCAAGCCTGGTACCAAAAGGAAAGAATTGGTCCCAAAGAACACAAAAACAAAACCTGGCATTAACTTACTTGAAAAACTAAAACTAATAAATTCCAACTATTTACAACAAGTGAGGGATACACTTGAGTAAACACGTCTGAGATTGCGCCAACAACTGTCTCTGGAGGTAAGAAGGCACTAAGGAGGGTTGGGAGCAGCTCCACCCTCTTATACCAGCATGCCATGTTGTGCAGCAACAGGGGACAAGCGAGCCACCCCTATGGGCACTGTTGAAGGAAGAAAATCTCCAACATCTGTGCATAAGGCGCACACACAATTACAGTGGAACTGACATGCCATCACTAAAAGAAGAACATGTTGAAGCTGGACATGTTTAGATTAGAAATAAGGCATACATTTTTAACATTGAGGGTAATTAATTACAGAAAAATCTTAACAAGGGCTGTGGGGGATTCTCCATCACTGGAAATCCTTAAGTCAAGGCTGGATGTTACTCTAAAAAATATGCTCTAATTCAAACATGAATTAATTCACATAAGTCCTATGGTTTGTGTTATACATGAGGTCTAGACTTGATGATCACAAGGGTCCCTTCTGGGCTTATGATCTATGAATCACCAAACTTGCCAAGAATGGTGCTCATTAATGCTGGTTGTAATGGTGGCATAAATACGTTTCTTCATCAGCTGATTTTGTGATATGGACATGCATCAACTCCATTCCTATAGAGATTAATGATCAGATACTGTTATTGAACTGGCTGACCCAAATCAAGCAGAAACTAAGTTAGTTAATAGCTGGGTAGCTGAAGTATTGTAATGAGGTATACTTTTGCCTTTTGTAAGTAAGCCACCACAGGTGGTACAGGTCTGTTGACATGACAAGATACCATTACTACTACTTATTTTCAGAGAGTGTTTGATTTCTTTTATTTCCTCAACATTTCTCTACTCATGATTAGGTATACTGCATGGCAAATTACTATCATCACACAATTAATAACTTTTAGTCATAATTATACATTATAGACTTCCTATTAATAAGAGATTTCATTTTAAGAAACATAAGTGGGTACTTTTAGTGCTGCACACAATTATCAGATGTCAGTTATTTAGATGATGTTAGTATTCTTTAGCCACTGCAGAAGTACAAACTAAGGGCCTAATGTTACAACCATTACTCATGGCAAATATATCCATTTAAGTTAATCACATCTTACTGTGTTTTCTCCTGACCATCTAGAAAGAAACAACAACATATTGACCATTGTCTCACCTATAGCGTAGACTTGTTTCAGTGAAATAACAGCTCTCTGCAATAGCTGCTTAAATGTACACATAATAACAGCTGGTATGTTTGAATGCTCAGAGGAAACTATGTTTGCGTTTCAAGGTCTCCCTGTACAAACAGCAGGGTTCATACAGAGACAAGATCGGTGTGAATCTCCCAGTCCTTCGTTGTGCAAGGGACACTTGAGGACTGCTTTAGTCAACTGAAGCAGCTACCGTACTAAATTTAAAGTTGAACATCTTCAAAACGGTGCATCAAGTTTATTAAAAAGTTAAAAGGAAACTAGTAGCTCAGGACCAAAAATTAGATTTATGTAAAAACTGTCTAATAACATAAATTAGTAAAAATATTTTGAATTAAAAAATGCCTGACAACAGTTTTGGATTTAAGCATTCCTTGAAGTGTTTGCAACTTGAATACTACAACAGTGCACTGGTTAAAAAAAAATAAAATAAAATAAAAATCAAGGTATGTAGAAACTAAGTCAAACTGGATTCTTTTTATTGTCTAAACTGAATAAAATGGATTAAGTTGAAAAACAACATAAATCATGAGAGGTTAGGTCTGTTATATGTCTGTGCAATACATGATTGTCTTATGTCCTCAGGAGTAAAATCAACGGTGCGTAATACACAAGGCATGGTAGTTTGAAGTACTTGTTTTCCTGTTAAGTTTGCTGTATCCCTCTCATTGCATAGAGTTAAATGCATTTCGCTTCAGCTTCTCAGAAAGAATTATTCTAACACCATGTCATCATATAAAACATAAGTCAGATGATAGCCTCTCTTGCCCTTCTTTTAAAGCCGGAGAGCAACCTGGTAATCTACTCTCTGCCCTGCTACCAGCTTCCCTTTCTCTCCAATGGGAGAAGTGGAAGCTCAAGAATTGCCCTCCAGGCTGGGCAAGGAGTCCCTGCCAAACTCTGTCTATTATCTACTGAGGATTACCTAATAGGTCATATGCACAGAGAATAATTTATCAGAAAGAGATTAAATTTGTGCATTTTTGCATGCACAATTGTTAACCTAGTACCAAGTTTGGACTAAGTACTCAATTATACCAAGTTTGAAATTGGTATTTACAGCCATTTGAGATACAAAATAAAAAAAATTAAACCTAGATATCTAAAAAGTACTTCCTTCCTCTTCCCAGAGACACTTAAGCAACACAAAAAAGTGAAACAATTTACTTAAAAATTTTACTAAAAGCATTCAATTTTGAGGTTGAGAATTTCAAGCTCAAGCAATTTTTAAAAAAAATTATGGGTAGCTAAACAGGCTGCTTTATAATGGAGCTCTTTTCAACCTCATTCACTTTGTTCATTACCATAAACTCTAGGTTTCAGAGTAGCAGCCGTGTTAGTCTGTATTCGCAAAAAGAAAAGGAGTACTTGTGGCACCTTAGACACTAACAAGTTTATTGAGCATAAGCTTTCGTGAGCTACAGTTCACTTCCGATGAAGGTGCATCCGATGAAGTGAACTGTAGCTCACGAAAGCTTATGCTTAAATAAATGTGTTAGTCTCTAAGGTGCCACAAGTACTCCTTTTCTTTTTGCATAAACTCTAGGTCAGCAGTTATATTTTAAAGTTCCCAACCTATTAAAATACTTCAGGCAATGTATATTTCCCTTCCATCACAATGCACCATTACTTGAGTGTAAAAGATACTATATTTTTGATGCTGCTGAAAGGAACTGTGCAGGTTATAAAAATCTAGACTAAAAGAAACTTTAATGTAATAAGTAGGTCTGTCAAGTGATTAAAAAAATTCATCATGATCAATTGTGCTGTTAAACAGTAAAAGAATACCATTCATTTAAATATTTTTGGATGTTTTCTACATTTTCAAATATATTGATTTCAGTTACAACACAGAATACAAAGTGTACAGTGCTCACTTAATATTTATTTTTTATTACAAATAATTGCACTGTAAAAAAACAAAAGAAATAATATTTTTCAATTCACCTAATACAAGTACTATAGTGGAATCTCTATCATGAAAGTTTAACTTACAAATGTAGATGAACCAAAAAAACCTGCATTCAAAAACAAAACTATGTAAAACTTTAGAGCCTCCAAGTCCACTCAGTCCTACTTCTTGTTCAGCCAATCTCTCAGACAAGCAAGTCTGTTTACATTTGCAGGAGATGATAATGCTGCCTGCTTCTTGTTTACAAGATCACCTGAAAGTGAGAACAGGCATTTGCATGGCACTGTTGCAGCCAGTGTTGCAAGATATTGCAATGCCAGATGTGCTAAAGATTCATACATCCCTTGGTACTTCAACCACCATTCCAGAAGACATACATCCATGCTGATGACAGGTTCTGCTCAATAATGATCCAAAGCAGTGCAGACCAACGCATATTCATTTTCATCATCTGAGTCAAACGCCACCAGCAGAAGGTTGATTTTCTTTTTTGGTGATTTGGGTTCTATAGTTTCCACATTAGAGTGTTGCTCTTTTAAGACTTCTGAAAGCATGCTCCACACCTTGTCCCTCTCAGATTTTGGAAGGCACTTCAGATTCTTAAACACTGGGTTAAGTGCTGCAGCTATCTTTAGAAATCTCACATTGGTACTTTCTTTTCTTTTTGTCAAATTTGCAGTGAAAGTGTTCTTAAAATGAAAAACATGTACTGGGTGATCATCTGAGACTGCTTTAACAGGAAATATATGACAGAATGCAGGTACAACAGAGCAGGAGACCTACAATTCTCCCTCAAGGAGTTCAGTCACAAATTTAATTAACGTATTTTTTTTTTTTTTTAACAAGCATCATCAGCATGGAAGCATGTCCTCTGGAATGATGGCTGAAGCATGAATCTTTAGTGTATCTGGCACATATATATCTTGTGATGGCAGCTACAACAGTGCCATGCGAACACATGTTCTGACTTTCAGGTGATACTGTAATTAAGAAGTAGATAGCATTATCTCCTGTAAATGTAAACAAACTTGTTTCTCTTCGCGATTGGCTGAACAAGAAAAAGGACTGAGTGGACTTGGAGGCTCTAAAGTTTTACATTGTTTTGTTTTTGAGTGCAGTTACGTAACAAAAAACCTTTCATTTAAGTTACAATCTCATGATAAAGAGATCGCACTACAGTACTTGTATTAGGTGAATTGAAAATACTATTTCTTTTGTTTTTTACAGTGCACATATTTGTAACAAAAAATTATATAAAGTGGGCATTGGACACTTTGTAATCTGTGTTTTAATTGAAATCAATATATTTAAAAATGTGGAAAAACATCCAAAAATATTTAATAAATTTCAATTGGTACTCTATTGTTTAACAGTGCGATTAATCGCAATTGATTTTCTTTTGGTTAATCATGTGAGTTAACTGTGATTATTCAACAGCCCTAGTAATAAGAAAACATATCAATGATCCTTATTTGAAACATACCAGCAAAGTAGGCCAGTCTGAAGCCTTTCCTAGAGATAGTGTCATCCGAATGAAATCTGATCCAAACATGGTCTTGTGAAGAGATGTATGGTAATGGAATGGAGGAGCCACATGCTCTATAACCTTCCACATTCTTGTAGGTTCCTATTGTTAACCAATCCGAACTGCATCGTCGTGATCCCTGAACATCAAAATCTTGAAAACTGCAAAAGATACAAAGAGTCAAACTTTGCTAATGAAGTGGCTATTTTACAAGTTATTTGATAAATTATTGCTGTTTAAAATGGAAATGAGTGGAAGGAGTTTGTACTGGTATGAAGTTGAAAAAACTAAGAAAATGGTCAGTAAGGTCTTATTGTCTTTTTGCAGACAGAATTTTACTATACACTTTGTAGTGATGTAATGGAGATGGTCTTTCCATTACCAGGATCCTAGATATCCATGTTTGTAATTCCCCACCCATTCCAAGCAGTTAGGCTATTGCCCCTGACACTTAGCAACTTCTGTGTTTGACAGAATTTTACCTTTCATTTTAAAAAAGATTTTAACTCTTCTGGTTGCAAAGGTACTTTTTATAGGCCCAATCTCTAATGATATGAAATCATATTAAGATATTTTATTTAAACCACGTCTCAACATTGTTTCAGCTAAAGCAGCTTTCTATGGTTGGGCTTGCCATTGTAGATGGAGCCAAACTGTATGAGGAGAATTATTTTTAAAATGATTTGGCCCTGTCCACACTAGCTGACTGAACTGTGCTAGATCCTGACTACACTAAAAAGACAGTTGAGTCACAAGATGCCATTACCACGGAGTGATTTGGCTCCCAGCCATACATATCTTTGTGCCTGGGCAAAAGTAGGCCAGTGCAGAGAACAAAGCACTAGACCAGAAACGGCATGGCTAATAAAACGCAGTACATTGATAGAAGAAAGCTAGCGCTGACGTATAACAAATCTTATAAACCTAACTTAGAATAAAGATTTTAGGAAACATTTTTTGTGGTTGAACAGTGGCATCCACTGTACCCTGCAACTTCATGACATGCCACTGTAAAAAAAAGATTTGGTTAGAAATAAAAGCTCTGAACTGAAACAATTTTTAAAAGACTACATTCTTAGCCAAGTGTTTATTTTGATAGAACCCTTCTTTCTGCCTGGGTCAGCAAGTCTGCACAGGGAACAAACAAAATCTGCAGCTAAAGCAGTTTCATAATTAGCACTGGACAGTGTACAGTCCCAGTTCTAACTTGTAAGTTGTTGTTAAAACAAATTTTGATTTCCCTGGAAGTTATGGAGGGATGGGGAGAGTGTGAACTGATAAGTACCTGAACATATGGTACAGAAGACAGGATAGTATTTCCTTTATAAACTTACAAGGCATATAGATTCATAGATACTAAGGTCAGAAGGGACCATTCTGATCATCTAGTCCGACCTCCTGCACAGCGCAGGCCACAGAATATGAAATAGATATCAAAAAATAAAAGTAAACCTTTGCAAAATTTGTAACTGTTCCTTGTGATTATTTTAGATTTCTGGAAGATGAAATCTATCAACATTGCAGCATTTTGGAATTTCCCATGTACTTTTTAAAAAAACGTTGACAAAACTGATGGATCGTAGAGCTACAGAGAAATTAAAAGCAAATTGAATAAGTATGAAAGCATGACCGCTATTATGAACCTGTGGTTTAAAAAAAGTAAACCAAAAGAAATTATTAATGGAAAAGCTGCAGCAACTTTGTCTCTTCAGCACCAAAGACTACATTAAAATGATCAAGTTTTCCATTATAACTTACCATTGAATGCAGGCATTCTATTTAACATTTATAAAATTAGCATTCTGTTTATTTCTTCTTCTGAGTACTTACATAAAGAGCCCTGACCAGATACAAAATTTGTATCTGCATCGGATCCACAATCCGCAAAAACAATCCACAGGTATCTGCAGATTTGCAGGGCTCTACTTACATAAACCCTGAATAACTTACTTGTACATCCAAAACTCCTACCACTTTCCCTGAGAATTTTGCATCAGATTTTCTGAAGTGCTCAGACCCAGACCTTGAGCCATGTTTCAGGTCTTCAGAAGCACTTAGATCCCATTCATGTATCTAAATAAGTGACCAATTTTTAAAAAACAACTCAGCATTCAGTAGCCCCCATTGGTAGCTGCTGGGTACTGCGCTCTTTTGAAAATCTCGGCCTTTGAGTACAGCGAGATTGCAGAATTGGGCCCAGGTGACAAATGCTACAAGCCAAAGTAGAAGTAAAATAGCTGTAGAAAAATATAAAGACAGATCTTGGGGTTAATACTACAAATACTGAATTTTGAATAGAGAAGGCTGAGAAATAAGTAAGTCATAGTTAGCAATATGCAATTAATGACTATTCAATACACCAGGGTGGTACAAAGCAAAATTACCTTATAGTGATGATTTCCCCTGGGTTTGCATGGATATACCAGCTACAGTTGATTCTGGCAGGATATTCAAAAGGCCAGCCTGGACTCGTGATTACCCCACTTGGTGTTCTAATTTGTTCTGGACTATCTCCACAAGCTGAAAGATATTGAAAGCAATTTACTCACTACATATTTCAAAAACTAGCAAAACAAAATGAATCAAGGTTTACCAGAAAATAAAATAAAAAATTCTACTTTTACAGATTAAAACCATTGTATCAGTAGAAAGCAATGACATTAAGTTTGGATAACAACAGCCAGTATGGCCCATGAAAGGCACAGGTCAGAATACTTATCTAGAAAGAGGTGTTTCCTGGCTTCCAATCCATGCTCAATTATTAATCCCAACTGTCGCAATCTTCCTCCATGCCCTTGGTCTTGCTATAAGCAACATACACCCGAGTTTCCCCATCTGTAAAATGGGGATATCACTATCTAGCTGGTAAGGGTGTTACTTGGATTACCCCCCACAGGGGACTTTGGTGCAGAGTACGCCATTTTCTCTAATTCACACTAAAAGATTGGAAAGAGTCTACTACAACCCTTTTAAAGCACACCACCACACTCCTCCCTCCTTTGCTCAGAGTTTCTCTTCAATATGAGAATTGGAACACCCTTGAAAATCTGACTCCTGATTTGCATGGGGTATGCTCACCTTTAAGAAAGCAATACTGTCTAAAGTAAGACATACAGTAATTTGGGACATGATGCATTCTTTCAGTAAAATTTAACTATGGTACTCAGACATTATAGATGCTTTAGGAAAGAGTGCAATAAAGAAAAAAATTCATAAATAGGTGAAATCCACCTTTGTCTGAAGAGCCAGCACAAAGCCCATCCACCACTTAAACCATATTTTGAGGAGTAAGTTGGATTTAAGTAGTCTGCACGGAGGTGAATTTTCCTCATGATAGCAAGTGCTTTGAAAGCAAAGTACTGATTGTGCTCAATATTAGAGTCAGAGTTTAAGGTCAGAAGGATTCACCAGATCATCCAGTCTGATAGCCTGTATATCATAGATCAATACCACACAGCACACACACACGAAACCCAACAAACGAAATCAGGCCAAAATATTACAGCCCACGAAATAAGATTATTAAATGCCATAGACAGAGAGTAGGAGGGACTGAAAAGCACCAATGCTTGAGAAAAGATTAAGTCTGATAATGCTGGTGAGTGATCTGATCCACACACTGCAGAGGAAGGCAAAAAAACCCAAACCAACACTGCCAACCTGACCCGGGAGGAAATTCCTTCCCAAATCCACATATGACAATAAGTTAGACCCTGAGCATGTGAGCAAGAACCAGTCAGACAAGCACCTGAGAGAGAGAATGCTCAGTGACACCTCAGAGTCCTGGCCCACCCTGCCCAATGTCCCATCTCCAGTAGCGGTCATCTCTCATTCTCTGATGCTCCAGAGAAAGGAGACCAGCCTCTCCCTCCAAGAACCATTTGGGGGGGATCCATTCCTGACCTCTGCAGGTGGTCACTTGTCAAAACCTTTGTTTAACTGCATTTACTTCTGGGACTCATTCCACCTCTGGACTGTAGTGACTACAAAAAATATTTCAGCTTTGCTCTCATGATCCAGGTGGCCACTATACACAATTATACCGTATAATTCAGTCGTGTTTTTCTCTATACCAATTTTGCTAACTTTTGCAATGTTATTGCAAATCTTGCTATACTGTTTTTTCTTTAAGCCCTAGACAAAGCCATCTGAACACTCCAGAAGCTCAGTTTTCATTTTCAACAGTTCATTGTTCTCCTGGTTGCAGATCTGGTTCAAAAAGCAGAAGGCACATGGAGAATTTATTACTCGTAAAATATCTCCATTTTGCACACAATTTTTTGTTTTTTGAATGTTTGGAATTGGCAATATTACTATAATTTCACCTCATATATTCCCACACACTAGAGGTAGTCAAACTTTTACAAGAAATATGAAATTTTGGGAATCATTTTCATTATGGACTGATTTTTTCAAAATTGTTTTGTAGATTTATAGATTTTTTGTTTCAAAGACAACATTTTCAAAATCATTTAGCTATGACCAATCAAAATTGGCAACACAAAAAATACAACAAATGAATACAAAATAATTAACAAAAATGTGAGCTATTTGGTGGTCCAGAGAGGTTTCCGGGGTCATATAATAATGGACCACATAAAAGATTCAATTTATAATCTGAATAAAAAAATTTAAGAAGTTAATTGGTTTCACAATCCCCCCACCCCCCCGAAACAGGCCATTTAAAAAAATAAAACAACAAAAAACATTTGTTTGAAAATGTTGGACTAATTGTAACATACACACTATAGTTGTGATAATTTCTACCCCTTTCCCAACTTTAATATTCTGGTATGGCACAATCAATGTAAATCCATTTCTTTCAAGAGCTATGAAGTTTAAAAAAACCATTCAAATATTGGCAAATGTGCTTACCTTCTCTTTATGAGAATAAATATAATCAAGTAAAACAAGTTCATTTTGAGTATAAGAAAAAATTGCTTATTAAAAGTAGTAATTTTTTAAAAAGCTATATAATTAAATAGATGAGTTATATAGAGGTGCCGTACTTATGGTACGCATAAGATTGGGCTAACTATATGGCAAAAAAGCAAAGATAAAAATAAAGAAATATATCTTTTTATTCATTATTCAATAAATTGTTCACTTAGTAAAAGTTAATTGGTTTAGTTTCCAGGAAACCCCATAGGTGGTGCTCTTACCCCATTATACTTTGGAATGTTAACTGCATTTCTATGTGCTAGCACTGAAATACACACTGTTTGTGTTTGATACTCATGTTATCTCATGTTACTGACAAGAATCAGACTCCATGAATAGCAAGAAAAATTTTAAAAGTTTACTATTTTCATTGAATATCCTACTAACATGAACAAAAAACCAGAGTAAGAGACGAAAAATACATCTAAAGATTTTAAATGAAACATTATTCTTGACAAGTACTTATTACTGACAAAATACAGATCTTAACTAAAAGTAGTATATTTCAAGTGAAACACACACAATTAGAAAATCCATCTGGTTTTGCATGTTTGCAACCTGACATATGTTTGCTATATGACACATTTTAAGAAATTTTTGAATTTGCTTACATATATAATATCAGGGCAAGTGAAAGAAACACTATTAGAACCCCAAAACATGCACCAAAACATCTGTTCATCAAATTTATGAAGCTGAACTTTCTAAAACTCTATATTCATTACAAGACATACATAACACATTTATTAAGAAAAGCTTGTCCCCAAAACAGGCAATAGCTGTAGATCTATGAAGAAACTGTCTTACAACCTCTTCCCATTCTCGATTTGTTTCCTCCCATACCAAACTCCCCAACCACCCACAATTAACCTCTCCCAGCCATTTGCTAAAGAAATTAAATTGTAACAGTAAGTCATTTGTGAAAATGATGGCACCAAAAACAATTTTCACTTGTTATGCAAGTTTTTTAAAAAAAAAATCAACATGAAAATTCTGTTCGTTTAGTATTATCAGTAAGGAAGTTGCAGTATTTATTAGCTATATAACTGACAAATTCCACAGACCGGTATTAGCATAAGGCCTTGAAACATGGCAAAGATTGTTTCAATGCCTTAAGAGCATGTACATTGAATCATATTATGACTACTGTCTATGAGTAGGGCCCTACCAGTCACGGCCATGGAAAACATGTCATGGACCACGAAATCTGGCCTCCTCCCATGAAATCTGTATTGTATAGGGAAAAGCACTTAAAAGATCAGATTTCATGGGGGGAGATCAGCGTTTCTCAAATTGAGGGTCCTAACCAAAAAGTGAGTTACAAGGGGGGGATGTTGCAAGGGGGTCACAGTATTTTAAGGAGGTCACGGTATTGCCACCCTTACTTCTGTGCTGTCTTCAGAGCTGGGCAACCAGAGAGCAGCAGCCATTGGCCGGGCGCCCAGCTCTGAAGGCAGCAATGCAGAAGTAAGGATGACAATACCATACCATACCATACCATGCCATGCCACCCTTACTTCTGTGCTGCTGCCTTCAGAGCTGGGCGGTCAGAGAGTGGCAGCTCCCAGCCAGCAGCCGCTGCTGCTTTCCAGCTGCCCAGCCCTTAAGGCAGTGCTGTCGTCAGCAGCAGTGCAAAAGTAAGGGTAGCAGTACCGTAAACCTCCCCCTACAAAAACCTTGTTACCCTCCCCCACAACTCCTTTTTGGATCACGACCCCTACAATTACAACACCATGAAATTTCAGATTTAAATAGCTGAAATAATGAAATTTATGATTTTTAAAATCCTATCACCGTGAAATTGACCAAAATGGACTGTGAATTTGGTAGGGCCCTAAGCAAATCAGAGGCACCACAATGTACTGCATGTGATTTTTGTTCTTAAAGAGAAACAGAATGGGAGAACCTGTAACATACATGGTTACTTGCTAGGGTTTTTATTGCTTCCACTAAAAAAAAGAAAGATTTTTAAAGCATCTTTATGCTTTAACTGCTGGATTCTACAATACATATATATTCTTAGAGTGAACTCCACATCTTTATCCATTTGAAACCATGCTTACATTTCAACTATAACTGCCTTTGTCTAACTATCAGCCTGCTAAAAACACAAAATCAATTAGAATGAAATTTTCTGAGTAGCTCATGGCACTTAAATCCAAGAAATCTTAAAAGTAGGGCTGTCAAGTGATTAAAAAAATTAATCATGATTAATCGCACTGTTAAATAATAACAGAATACCGTTTATTTAAATATTTTTGGATGTTTTCTACATTTTCAAATATATTGATTTCAATTACAACACAGAATATCAAGTGTAAAGTGCTCACTTTATATTTATTTTTGATTACAAGTATTTGCACTGTAAAAAAAACAAAAAAATAGTATTTTGAATTCACCTAATACAAGTACCGTAGTGCAATCTCTTTATCATGAAAGTTCAACTTACAAATGTAGAATTGTATACAAAAAAAGCTACATTCAAAAATATAAAACAATGTAAAACTTTAGAGCCTACAAGTCCAAACAGTCCTACTTCTTGTTCAACCAATCACTCAGACAAACAAGTTTATTTATATTTGCTGATAATGCATCAGCTTCTTGTTTACAACGCTGTCAGCTTCGTGTTTACAATGTCTCCTGAAAGTGAGAACCTGCGTTCTAATGGCACTGTTGTAGCCAGCATCACAAGATATTTACGTGCCAAATGCGCTAAAGATTCATATATCCCTTCATGCTTCAACCACCATTCCAGGGGACCTGTGTCCATGCTGATGACGGGTTCTGCTCGATAACAATCCAAAGCAATGTGGACCAACGCACATTCATTTTCATTATCTGAGTCAGATGGCACCAGCAGAAGGTTGATTTTCTTTTTTGGTGCTTCGGGTTCTGTAGTTTCCACATTAGAGTGACGCTCTTCTGAAAGCATGCTCCACACCCTGTCCCTCTCAGATTTTGGAAGGCATTTCAAATTCTTAAACATAGGGTTGAGTGCTGCAGCTATCTTTAGAAATCTCACATTGGTACCTTCTTTTCTTTTTGTCAAATCTGAAGTGAAAGTGTTCTTAAAATGAACAACATGTACTGGGTGATCATCTGAGACTGCTTTAACAGGAAATATATGACAGAATGCAGGTACAACAGAGCAGGAGACCTACAATTCTCCCCCAAGGAGTTCAGTCATAAATTTAATTAACACATTATTTTTTTTTAACAAGCATCATTAGCATGGAAGCATGTCCTCTGGAATGATGGCTGAAGCATGAAGAGGCATATGAATCTTTAGTGCATCTGGCACGTAAATACCTTGCAATGCCAGCTACAAAAATGACATGCAAATGCCTATTCTCACTTTCTGGTGACACTGTAAATAAGAGTGCCGCATTATCGCCTGTAAATGTAAACAAACATGTTTGTCTTGGCAATTGGCTGACAAAGAAGTAGTACTGAGTGGGCTTGTAGGCTCTGAAGTTTTACATTATTTTGTTTTTGAATGCAGTTATTTAACAAAAAATATCTACATTTGTAAACTGCACTTTCACGACAGAGATTGCACTACAGTACTTGTATGAAGTGAATTGAAAAATACTAATTCTTTTGTTTATCATTTTTTACAGTGCAAATATTTGTAATAAAAATAAATATACACTTTGAATTCAATTATAACACAGAATACAATATACATGAAAAAGTAAAAAAAACATGCAAAATATTTAATCTATTTCAATTGGTATTCCATTGTTTAACAGTGCGATTAAAACTGCCATTAATCATGATTAATTTTTTTGATTAATCGGCAGCCCTACTTAAAAGTCACCACAGCCTATTCTTCATTTGAAAATAATTCTACATTTTACCAGCACAGTTAAAAAAAACAAACAAACAAAAAACAAATTCTAGCAGTTATTCCTGCATATCACTGAGGGAATTTTCCTCCTGAAGATTGCTTTTTGCCACAGGTAGAGAACTTTAACACTCTATCATAACCTATCACCCACATCACTCAGCTGACTACAAGACAGAAGTCTAACAATGTTGACACCAAACAGCTCTGTTTTAAAACATGTATAAATCTCTTCCTCCGGATCACTACAAACCTCACTATACTTACCATCCCACAGGTCTTTAACTTATCAGATATACACTCAAGTTTGTGTTCTTGTGACACGCCAGACCATTCATTGCCTGACTTCTTAGCTTTAAGAAAAGTGTATTTCACTGAGGCTTGTTCTTGTTTGTCTTTCATGTGATGCAAGTAGGAATGCATAAATTTGACAGAGCTCACACACATCTCATTTTTCTTGTCAATTTGCATTTGTACATGTGAGAGTAGATTTCTCTAGGAGTCACTCTCGGCACAGAATATTCAACTCAAATGAACTTCGGAATTTAATGTGCTGGAAGCAGATGGTAATTTCAGGTTAGCCAGAAGTTTTTGAAATTCTATCCATTTTTGTTTTATACCAGATATTTTATGAGTTTTAATAATATATCACTTTATGTTAACAGGGTGGTTTGGGGAGCATGAGAGTGACAGACAGATGATGCTGTAGCACTGGCACTAACCAGCACAAACAACAGAGTAGCTGAATAAAAAGAGAAGTCAATCAGAAAATACTCCAGGACATATATAAGCTTTGTGAAGGGGGAATGCAATATGGTCACAATGGAAGGTGCAAAGGAAAACTGTAAAGAATGGTAGGAGTTAGTGAGTGTTGCAGATTAGCTGATTTTATCACAAGTTTCTGTGAATGGCAAGGCTGCTAGGTAAATGGGTTAGAAGAGTTCTAACCTAGAAAGTCTGCTGTACTGAGTGGTCTTAGTACATAATATCTGGTTCAGCAATTCAGGTAGAATGCTGAAGAGGTGTACCCTGAATTTTATATGATAGCTACCTGAAGGAACAAACTAAAGCATTTACGGGACAGGCTGACACATTGCATAATATTAGAATAGTGGTGAATGGTAGTTCCATTTCCAAAGGAAGAATTAGGTAGATGTGCAATAAAAAGCAAGTCTGTCCTGCCCAAATAGTGAAGCCAACTGGGTTATAATTAAGGTTAAGAGTTTGTCATGGTTATTTTTAGTAAAATCACAGACCGATCACAATCAATAAACAAAAATTCACTAGTGACTTCACTAAAAAAACCAGAGGATAGGGTTGGGGGGAATGACAGCTGAGCCTCATGGGGGGGGAGCCCCACCACCAGGCACAGCCCTGGCCGCAACCATGGTTGGGGGGAGCCCGCTGCAGTGCCCCGCTTCAGCCCCAGCTGCAAAGCAGAGGTGCACAATCCCAGCTATGGGGGGGGCGCGGAGGAGGGGGGAAAGACCTCCACAGCCATGCGGGGGAGCACACAGTGCTGGCTCCAGCCACTGACCTCCGTGACTAAATTGTATCTTTAGTTATAATTAATTGGGAAAATAGTGATGGAGGAAGTTGCCAATACATCCTTGCCAACTCTCAGTTTTACTATGATTTATATTTTTAGCCTTTATTTAAAATATCCAGCATTTCCCATTGTTTTCCATACTCTCCTTGTTAAAATGGCTGCTGTCCTATTGTTTTCAGTTAAATTGATATCAAGCAGCCCCTCCTGAATAGGGTTGCATCCAGTGCTATCTATCATGGGGAGGGAGGATGTGAAGAAGGGAGGATGCACAGGAGCAAGGATTGAGACTATGGGTGCAATAGAATGTACAGGCATAACACTGCACTGAAATATAAGTTAAAAATAGGATTTAAAAGAAGAGCGATAGTGGTGGACAGGGAGAAAGGAATATGATAAGGAAGGGAGCCTGAAACAAAAAAGAACAGCTTCCTCATTCCCAAGGTTTGAATAAGTTAAACAAATTCCCCCCTTCAGGCTTTGCATTTGTGCATTTAAAGGTTACATTTTTTGCCTGAACTGATTAAACAAAGTTGGAGGAAAGAGAGAAATCTCCCTACAGCTTAATAAAATCAAAAGAATCCAAACCAAAAGACAAGTAGTGGCGCAACCAGTGAAGGCACAACCCATATAGGATTAGACCTTTCGAGAGAAAAGCAGCTGTGGGAAGGGGCTAAGTTGAGTCAGTTTTGCTGGGATCTACTAAGAGAAGGAAATAAAAGGTTCCTCCCCCCCCCCCCCCCCGCAAGAATAGAGACATCCTGAAAATCATGAGAGAAGTTTTGTAAGGTGCTAAGGGCCAATACTAGTCAACTCTCGGGGAGCGGAAGAGATGAAGAAAGTTGGGTGCCTAACTCCCAACTGACTTCTTTGAAAATCTCCTCCCATATTGTTTGTTTATAGGAACACGATAGAATCTCTATATTCTGGTTGCTTGGTTACTAGCTTAAGAAGAGAAAGAACCTGGCTATCATAGTTGAGGCCCACATATGGAATAGCAAGACACAGAGAATGAAACAAGTATTCTTGTCAAGAACTGAGAGACTCTGACCCTTGTAGCTGTTTGAGGTTTCTGAGTGGTTAATCGCTCCATGATGGAGGGATGGAGATAAATTGAGCTTAGCAGGGACACTTATAAAAAGTCACTTGCTGGGCCAACTCGAGAGCCACAAACAGAGGCAGCTAACTGGAGTTTTGGAAGGAATTGAGAAAGAGGTTGTGACAGTCTTTTCTTCCAGATACAGTGCTTGTGAGATTTCAAGATGGCCTGAGACTGAACAGTGGTGGTGACCTGCAACATCCATGGCATGTTCTCATTCTCCTGAAACAGGATCAGAAGGTTCACCCCACCTCAGGTTCAAGAAAGAAAGGAGCTGGCCACCAAGGAGTTGGAGAGACAAGAAGTCTGTTGAGGCCTGGCAGTTCATAACCATCAGAGGCAAGAGGTCATGTGAGCATTCTACATGACTGGAGACTGATGAGGATGGGCAGGCTGTGGCCACCAGAGAAGAACAAGACCAGGAGGAATTCCATACATCTAGAAGTTTCCAATCGATACCAGGCCCTCAGTGTGGGAACTGTGGAAGATACCTCTCAAGATGCAGCCAGTCCAAGGGGATGGAGAAATGTACATCCACACCTGTGGATGGAAGCTCGGCCCAATCTTTAAGAAAAAAATCAAGTTTCCCACAAAAAGTTTTCCAACTGTTCAATAAAGACAGAAAATCCTTGTTGAGGATTCAATACTCAGAAGAATCGAAATAACATTTTGCAAAGGAACTGGACAACAGGACAGTGTGCTGCTGCCTTCCCAGAGCCAAGACATAAAATATCACTCTAATATTGGACAACTTGTGAAGTTGTTGGTTCACATCAACACTAAAGACACTGTGTTATGGGACAGCTCATAGATAACAAATTACTTCAGGAAACTTGGAAGTGTGCTGAAGAAGAAGATCAAGGTGATAGTCTCCGAGATCCTTCCTGTCCCACGAGCAAAGGAAGACAAAGCAGAAGATGGTGGAAATAAACCACTGGCTAGGTAAGTGATGTAGAGTAGACGGTTTTGGTTTTGTAGAATATTGGTCCCCTTTCTATGGGAAGAGAGAGTAGCATTGTGTGGATAGGTATCCTACAACTGGGGTGAAGATTATCTGCTTGGGAAGAGGCTGGCTAAAGTAGTCACGACAGTGTTAACAAAAGGAGAAGGTAGAAAAGGAAGATGAGAGATCAGCACAAAAAACAGAGCACTGAGAACAAAAAATTGATCAAGAAAGGACATGAAAGAAGAAATTCATGAACTGCCTCAGCACAAATGCAAGGAACATGGATAACAAACAAGATGAATTCAAATTGCTCATTTATGAACATAAATTAGAGATCTTGTTGCTATTACTGAAACTTGGTGGGATGAGTCACATGATTAGAACATTAATCGATGATTATAACCTATTTAGGAAGGATCAAATGGGAAAAAGGAGAGGGGAAGTATCGCTCTCTGTCACAAATTGCATTACCTGTTTCCAAGTTAACCCAGAAGAAAATTATCTCGAATGTTTATAGATCAATGTCAGAACAGACAAAGCACAAGATAGGATATTACCTGGTGTCTGTCACAGCTCAAATCAAACTAGCGAACAGATGACTGGCTCTTTATACCTATCTATAACATGTATGAAAAAACGCTGTGAGATCATGGTGGACTTCAATTTGAGTGACATATTGTAGTGGTCTCATACTTCCATTACTAAAACACCCTTAGGAAATTATTTAAAACACTTAGAACATCTAACTCAAAACGTGTTGCATCCAACACACAAGAATTCTATGGCAGACCTTGTCTTCACATCTAAAGAGGAACTGATCACAGAACTGAAAGTTAATAGTAGCTTAGGTACAAGTGATCATGACTTGAACACATTTATAATGTGCAAACAGAATAAAGTCCAGACAGTAATAAAATATATACTTCGTGTTTTAAAAGGGCCAATTTCACAAAACTGAAAACAACTATTAGCCAGATCAGCTGAGAGGAAGAATTTAATCAGAAAATGTGAATGATAATTGGGAATAGTTCAAGAACACTTTACTGGATGTCAAAAAAAAACAAACCCAAAATCAAGGAAAAAGGCTGTATTCATTAAAAAACTGGCCTGATTTAAAGGGGAAGTGAAGGCAGCTATATATTATTTTTTTAAAAAATTAAAACAAATAGAAGGGGAAGCTGATAGTAAAGTACATAAATCAAAAGCTAGGAACTGTAGAAAATTGATAAAGGAAGCAAATACAAGGATAAATATATGACCAGCAGAGAAGGAGTTTATAAAAGTATACTAGAAACAAAAAGTATCCTGCCAATGTTATTGGTCCATTACTCAATGGAAATGGCAGAATTATCAATAATAATGCAGAAAAGGAAGAAGTGTTCAATAAATATTTCTGTTCTGTATTGGGGGAAAAAAAGATGTAGTCATATCATATAACATTCTTACTATCCTTCACAGATACTAGTGGAATGAAAAGTAGCAGCTATTAAAGTTAGACATTTCTAAATAAGCAGGTCCATATAACTTGCATCCAAGAGTTTTAAATGATCCAACTGAAGAGCTCACTGGAACGTTAAAATTGATTTTCAGTAAGTTCCAGGAAACTAGAAGAAAGCTAATGTTGCACCAATATTTAAAAAGCATAAACAGGGTGACCCAAGTAATTATAGGCCTGTCAGTCTGACATAGATCCTGAGCAAGATAATGGACTGGCTAAAACAAGATTTGCTTAATATAATTAATGCCAATCAGTATGGGTTTATGAAAAATATATCCTATCTAACTAACTTAGTATCTTCTTTTGCCGAGATTACACATCTGGATGATAAGGGTAATAGTGTTGATGTAAAAGACTTCTAAGACATTTGACTTGGTATTGCATGACATTTTGATTAAAAAACTAAAGATAAATTGAACATGGCAAACATTAAATGGATTAAAAGCTGGTTAACTGATAGGTCTCAAAATAGAATTGTAAACAGGGAATCATCATCAAGTGGGGTCCTGCATGTATCAGTTCTTGGCCCTACATTATTTAATATTGTTTATTAAATGACAGAAAACAAAACCATCACTAAAAAAGTTTGCAGATAACAAAAATTGGGGGAGCGGTAAATGATGAATAGAACAGGTCACTGATAAAGATAGTTTGGTAAGCTGGGTGCAAGCAAACAATACAGTACACCCTCACTATAACAAACCCCTGGGGATCTGAGCTATTTGGTCATTATAGCCAGCAGTTCATTACAGGTAAAGAGCCCTGTTGTGGAGGGGGACAGCTGAAACCTTGAGCCCCGCAGCAGAGCTGAGAGCTCCTCAGGTCCCCCATACTCCTCCTTCTTCTGGCCCTGGAGGAGCTATCTGCCCTCCTCCCTACCACTTGCAGCCCCACCACCGGACTGGACAGCAGGCAGGACTGGAGGTGGGATCCAGGGACTAGGTTCGCTATAGCCGAAGGTTCACTACTGCGAAGGGGGTTATAGTGAGGTTGTACAGTATGCATTTTAATAGTTAAAAGTAAACGTATACATCTAGGAACAAATATATAGGCCATATTTACACGATGATGGGGACTATCCTGGGAAACAATGACTTTGAAAGATGAGGAGTGGATAATCAGCTGAATGTAAGTTCCCAGTGTGACGTTGTGGCCAAAAGGATTAATGTGATCTTGGTTACATAAAGAGGGGAGTCTCAATTAGAACATAAAAATGGCCGTACTAGTCAAGAGCAATGGTCCGCCTAGTCCAGCATCCTGCCTTCCGACAAAAAGAAAAGGAGTACTTGTGGCACCTTAGAGACTAACAAATTTATTTGAGCATAAGCTTTCGTGAGCTACAGCTCACTTCATCGGATGCATTCCGACAGCGGCCAATTCCAGATTCATCAGAGGAAATGAACAGAACAGAGCAATGCCTGAGTGGGCAGTCAGAGGCTTAGGGTAGGTCTACATTGCAATTAAAAACCCATGGCTGCCCATGCCAGCTGGCTCAGGCTAAAGGGCTGTTTAACCACAGTGTAGCTGTTCGGGCTTGAGGCCAGATTCCAGGACCTTGAGAGGTGGGAGGGTCCTAGAGCCCAGGATCCAGCCCAAGCCTGAATGTTTACACTGCAATTAAACCATCCCTTAGCCCGAATCCCACAAGCCTGAGTCAGTGGGGCACAGACCAGCTACGGTTGTCTAACTGCAGTGTAGACATGTCCTTAAGGATACCAGAGTATGCAGCTGTGTTCCTGACCAGCTTGGCTAATAGCTGTTGATGGATATATCCTCCATGAACTTATCTAACTCTTTTTTAAGCCCACTTATACTTTTGACCTTTGACAAGTTCCATAGGTTGACTGTGCGTTGTGTGAAGTACTTCCTTTTGTTTGTTTTAAACCTGCTTCCTATTAATTTAATTGGGTGACACTCTAGTTATTGTGTTATGTAAGGGGGTAAATAACACTTCCTTATTCACTTTCTTCACACCATCCATGCTTTTATAAATCTCTCATATCTCCCCTTAGTCCTCTCTTTTCCAGGATGAGCAGTCCCAGTCTTTTTACTCTCTCCTCATATGAAAACTGTTCCATACCCTTAATTATTTTTTTTGCCCTTTTCCCCATTTTAAGTATCTTTTTTTCAGATGGGGTGACCAGAAGTGCACGCAGTATTGAAGGAGCGGGTGTACCATGGCTTTATATAATGGCATTATGATACTGTCTTATTACCTATCCTTTTCCTAATGGTTCCTAAACTTCTTAGTTTTTTTTGACTGTCACTGACCATTGAGCAGATGTTTTTGGAGAACAATCCACAATGATACTAAGATTTCTTTCTTGAGTGGTAACAGTTAATTTAGAGCCCATCGTTTTGTATATATAGTTGGGCTTATGTATTACTTTGCATTTATCAATACAGAATTTCATCTGCTATTTTGTTGCCTAGTCACCCAGTTTGGTGAGAACCCTTTGTAATCCTTTATAGTCTGCTTCGCACTTAACTATCTTGAGTAATTTTATATCACTTGCAAAACTTTGCCATCTCACTGTTCAACATATATTCATAAATAATCTGGAAAAAGGGACGAACAGCACTGGCCCCAGTACAGATCCTTGGGGAACACAGCTATTTACCTCTCCCCACCGTAAAAACTCATTTATTCCTACCCTTTGTTTCTTGTCTTTTACCCAGTTACTGATCCGTGAGACAACCTTCCCCCTTATCCCATGACTGCTTATTTTGCTTAAGCGTCTTTGGGTAGGACTTTGTCAACTGCTTTATGAAAGTCCAGCTACACTATACCCCTTTTCCATGTCTGTTGACCCTCCTCAAAGAATTCTAATAGATTGGTGAAGCATGCTTTTCCCTTTACAAAAATCATGTTGACTCTTCCCCCAACAAATTGTGTTAATTTGGGTGTATGAAGATTCTGTTATTTACTAAAGATAGTAGAGAGGTTCCTTTATCTCTACATTTTGCACTGATGAGACTGCTGCTAGAATACTGCGTCCAGTTCTGGTATCCACAATTCAAGAAGAATATTGATAAAATGGAGACAATTAAGATAAAAAAACACTACAATGATTTAAGAATTAGAAAACATGCCTTAGAGTGGTAGACTTAAAGAGCTCAATCTATTTATCTTAACAAAGAGATTAAGGAGTGATTATTACAATCTATAAATATCTACATGGGGAACAAAATGTTGGATATTGGGACCTTCAATGAAGGTTTAACAAGACCCCATGGCTGAAGCTAGACAAATTCAGACTAGAAATAAAGCTTACATTTTTAACAGGGTAATTAACCGCTGGAACAATTTACCAAGGGTTGTGATGGATTCCCCATCACTGGCTATTTTAAAACCAAATTTGATGTTTTTCCTAAAAGATATGCTCTAGGAATGATTTTGGGGGAGTCCTAAGGCCTGCACTATACAGAAGATCAGATAAGATTATCACAATGGTCCCCTTCTGGCTTTGGAATCTATGAATCTATTCTCAAGAACGAATGTAAGCAAAACTTTCAAAGCAGCAGAGAGGGCTGGAAAGTCAGGATTAACAACTGTACAGTGAGTGCACTTCAAAAAAAACCCTACCATTCTGAAAGGGAATAAAGATTATAAAAATATCTTTTTTACAATGGAGAATTTCACTAAGGGAAAAAAAGAATTTTTCAAAATGATACAAAATTTTAAGGGCAGCTAATGTACCAAAGAAAGATATTAAATGGCAGGAACATCAAAGACATGCTTTTTTTAAAAACACAAATAACTAAATTCAAAATATTATATTTCTGGGTAGGAAAAAATAGGCATATTAAATTCTTTTAAAGAAAACATTTTAATACTTTATTACAGCCTTGGTGATGACAATAAGGGTCTTTACAAGACAGACTGGATCTTTCCTGCTCCCCATCCCCTTTTCTGTGTGCACCTATGACTGCTACTAATGGTAGTTACCCCAGAGCAGGACCTGTGGAAGAGCATGACTTCACTTGTCCACACTTCAAAGTTAATTTGGATTAAGGCAGGGTGTGAATTTAAAAAGCAACAGCTGTTACTGAATACCTCCATATGTAGACAAGCCCTGAACACCTCTTCATGTGGCCGTGAACGTGTGAATACGGGTATGTCTACACTACGAAATGATGTCGAATTTACAGAAGTCAGTTTTTTAGAAATCGTTTTTATATAGTCGACTGTGTGTCTCTCCACACAAAATGCTCTAAGTGCATTAACTCGGCGGAGTGCTTCCACAGTACTGAGGCTAGTGTCGACTTCCGGAGTGTTGCACTGTGGGTAGCTATCCCACAGTTCCCGCAGTCTCCACCGCCCATTGGAATTCTAGGTTGAGATCCCAATGCCTGATGGGGCAAAAAACATTGTCACGGGTGGTTCTGGGTACGTCGTCAGGCCCTCCCTCCCTCCGTGAAAGCAACAGCAGAAAATCGTTTCACGCCTTTTTTCCTGAGTTACCTGTGCAGATGCCATACCACGGCAGGCATGGAGCCCGCTCAGCTCACTCTCACTGTATGTCTCCTGGGTGTTAGCAGATGGAGTACTGCATTGCTACACAGCAGCAGCAACCCATTGCCTTGTGGCAGCAGACGGCGCAATAGGCTTGAAAACTATAGTCATCATGTCCGAGGTGCTCCTGGCTGCCTCGGTAAGGTTGGTCAGGAGCGCCTGTGCAGACATGGGCGCAGGGACTAAATTAGGAGCGACTCGACCAGGTCATACGCTTTAGTCCTGCAGGCAGTCCTATTGTACCATCTTATGGTGAGCAGGCAGGAGATGAGGATGGCTAGCGGTCCTACTGCACCGATGTAAAAGATAGATGGAGTGGATCAAAACAAGAAATAGACCAGATTTTTTTTGTATTCATTTTCTCCCCCCTCCGTCCCTCCGTGAAATCAACGGCTGACAATCGTTTTGGTGAGGTCTGTCAAGGGCACCTTGAAAAGTTTAATGGAGATTCAGTCCTGCCTGAAATACCAGAGGGAGGGATAGCTTAGTGGGTTGAGCATTGGCCTGCTAAACCCAGGGTTTTGAGCTCAATCCTTGAGGGGGCCATTCTGTGTGACAGTTGTTTTTCTTTCTCCTTGATGTAAAGCCACCCGCTTTGTTGATTTTAATTCCCTGTAAGCCAACTCTGTAAGCCATGTCGTCAGTCGCCCCTCCCTCCGTCAGAGCAACAGCAGACAATCATTCCGCGCCTTTTTTCTGTGCAGACGCCATACCATGGCAAGCATGGAGCCCACTCATATCACTTTGGCAATCAGGAACACATTAAACACCACACACATTATCCAGCAGTATATGCAGCACCAGAACCTGGCGAAGTGAAACCAGGTGAGTAGGCGACGTCAGCGTGATGACGAGAGTGATGAGGACATGGACACAGACTTCTCTCAAAGCATGGGCCTTGGCAATGTGGGCATCATAGTGCTAATGGGGCAGGTTCATGTAGTGGAATGCAGATTCTGGGCCCGGGAAACAAGCACACAGTGGTGGGACCGCATAGTGTTGCAGGTCTGGGATGATACCCAGTGGCTGCGAAACTTTCGTATGCGTAAGGGCACTTTCATGGAATTTTGTGACTTGCTTTCCCCTGCCCTGAGGCGCAAGAATACCAAGATAAGAGTAGCCCTCACAGTTGAGAAGTGAGTGGCAAAAGGCCTATGGAAGCTTGCAACGCCAGACAGCTACCGGTCAGTCAGGAATCAATTTGGAGTGGGCAAATCTACTGTGCAGGCTGCTGTGATGCAAGTAGCCAACACAATCAAAGATCTGCTGATATCAAGGGTAGGAACCCTGGGAAATGTGCAGGTCATAGTGGATGGCTTTGCTGCAATGGGATTCTGTAACTGTGGTGGGGCCATAGACAGAACCCATATCCCTATCTTGGCACCGGAGCACCAAGCCGGCGAGTACATAAACCGCAAGGGGTACTTTTGCCCCTTTTGCAGGTGGCTGCAAGCACTGGTGGATCACAAGGGACGTTTCACCAACAACGTGGGATGGGCAGGGAAGGTACATGACGCTCGCATCTTCAGGAATTCTGGTCTGTTTCAAAAGCTGCAGGAAGGGACTTTATTCCCAGACCAGAAAATAACCGTTGGGGATGTTGAAATGCCTATAGTTATCCTTGGGGACCCAGCCTACCCCTTAATGCCATGGCTCATGAAGCCATACACAGGCAGCCTGGACAGTAGTCAGGAGCTGTTCAACTACAGGCTGAGCAAGTGCAGAATGGTGGTAGAATGTGCATCTGGATGTTTAAAAGTTCACTGGCGCAGTTCACTGACTCGGTTAGACCTCAGCGAAACCAATATTCCCACTGTTGTTATTGCTTGCTGTGCGCTCCACAATATCTGTGAGAGTAAGGGAGAGACGTTTATTGCGGGGTGGGAGGTTGAGGCAAATCGCCTCGCCGCTGGTTACGCTCAGCCAGACACCAGAGCGGTTAGAAGAGCACAGGAGGGCGCAGTGCGCATCAGAGAAGCTTTGAAAACCAGTTTCATGACTAGCCAGGCTACGGTGTGAAAGTTCTGTTTGTTTCTCCTTGATGACCCCCACCCCCCTTGATTCACTCTACTTCCCTGTAAGCTAATCACCCTCCTCTCCTCCCTTCCATCACCACTTGCAGAGGCAATAAAGTCACTGTTGCTTCACATTCATGCATTCTTTATTAATTCATCACACAAATAGGAGGATAACTGCCAAGGTAGCCCAGGAGAGGTGGTGGAGGAGGGAAGGACAAGACTATACAGCACTTTAAAAGTTTAAAACTTTGTAACTTATTGAATGCCAGCCTTCTGTTGCTTGGGCAATCCTCTGGGGTGAAGTGGCTGGGTGGCCAGAGGCCTCCCCACCGCGTTCTTGAGCATCTGGGTGAGGCGGCTATGGAACTTGGGGAGGAGGGTGGTTGGTTACACAAGGGCTGTAGTGGCGGTCTGTGTTCCCGCTGCCTTTCCTGCAGCTCAACCATATGCTGGTGCATATCAGTTTGATCCTTCAGCAGCCTCCGCATTGAATCCTGACTTCTTTCATCACGCTGCCACCACCTTTCAGCTTCAGCCCTCTCTTCAGCCCGCCACCTCTCCTCCCGGTCATTTGTGCTTTCCTGCACTCTGACATTGTCTGCCTCCACGCATTCGTCTGTGCTCTGTCAGTGTGGGAGGACAGCATGAGCTCAGAGAACATTTCATCGTGAGTGTGTTTTTTTCACCTTCTGATCTTCACTAGCCTCTGGGAAGGAGAAGATTCTGTGATCCTTAAAACACATGCAGCTGGTGGAGAAAAAAAAAGGGACAGTGGTATTTAAAAAGACATTTTCTAGAACAATGGGTACACTCTTTCACGGTAAACCTTGCTGTTAACATTACATACATAGCACATGTGCTTTCGTTCCTAGGTCGCATTTTGCCTCCCGCCACCGTGTGGCTAGCCCCTCTCCCCTCTCTGTAGCTAACAGCGGGGAACATTTCTGTTCAGCCACAGGCAAACAGCCCATCAGGAATGGGAACCTCTGAGTGTCCCCTTAAGAGAAGCACCCTATTTCAACCAGGTGACCATGAATGATTTCACTCTCCTGAAGATAACAGAGAGAGATAGAGAACGGATGTTGTCTGAAGGCCAGCAAACATAAACTGCAATGCTTTGTTCTACAATGATTCCCGAGTACGTGCTACTGGCCTGGAGTGGTAAAGTGTCCTACCATGATGGATGGAATAAGGCTGCCCTCCCCAGAAACCTTTTGCAAAGGCTTTGGGAGTACATCCAGGAGAGCAGCGAATGCTAGGGCAAATTAATCATTAAACATGCTTGTTTTTAAACCTTCTATACTATTTTAAAAGGTACACTCACCAGCGGTCCCTCCTCCACCTGGCGGGTCCGGGAGGCAGCCTTGGGTGGGTTTGGGGGGTACTGGCTCCAGGTCCAGGGTGAGAAACAGTTCCTGGCTTGTTGGGAAAACCAGGAAAACCAGTTTCTCCGCTTGTTGGCGGTGAACTATCTCCCTTGTCCCCAAAACCTGCTTCCGTGTTGCCTCCATTTCCATTGAAGGAGTCAAACAACACAGCTGGGGTAGTGGTGGCTAAACCCCCTAAAATGGCATGCAGCTCATCATAGAAGCGGCATGTTTTGGGCTCTGACCCAGAGTGGCCATTTGCCTCTCTGGTTTTCTGGTAGGCTTGCCTCAGCTCCTTAAGTTTCATGCGGCACTGCTTTGGGTCCCCGTTATGGCCTCTGCCCTTAATGGAGACTTTGACAAAAACTTTTTGGCATTTCGAAAACTGGAACTTAGTTCTGATAGCACGGATTCTTCTCCACATACAGCGATCAGATCCTGTACCTCCCGTTCGGTCCATGCTGGAGCTCTTTTGCGATTTTGGGACTCCATCATGGTCACCTCTGCTGATGAGCTCTGCATGGTCACCTGCAGCTTGCCAGACTGGTCAAACAGGAAACTGAAATTCAGAAGTTTGCAGGCCTTTTCCTGTCTACCTGGCCAGTGCATCTGAGTTGAGAGTGTTGTCCATAGCAGTCATAACGGAGCACTCTGGGATAGCTCCTGGAGGCCAATACCCTTTAATTGCATCCACAGTACTCCAAATTTGACCAGGCAAGGCCGATTTCAGCGCTAATCCCCTTGTCGTGGGTGGAGTAAGGAAATCAATTTTAAGAGTCCTTTAAGTCGAAAAAAAGGGCTTCGTCATGTGGATGGGTGCAGGGTTAAATCGATTTAACGCTGATAAATTCGACCTCAACTTCTAGTGTAGACCAGGGCTCAGAGTGAAGTCAAGAAGTGTAACTGAATCAACAGTTATACTTGGTACACACAGTGCAGAAAAACTGATAAGAGGGAAATATTTTTTTCACTAACAGTGTTTCAGTTTTAGATGACTTTAGATGTTATTTGTAACTACACTGGATACAAAGTTTTCATACAAATGCAATTTTCAGGTTGACACTGTCCCTTTAAGTAAGTGACTGTGTGGTTTAAAGGATGGTAAAAAAATTCAGGGTTTAGGATTATAGGACAAGAAACCAGCTTTCTGGGCATTTGTGTGAATTAAGAAAAAAGAAAAAACAACAGGAGGTAATGAGCAGAGCAAGATTGGGACAAGAAAAAAAAAAAAGATACTGGCAACTGTACTAGGTCACGAGAGGGGGCAATAGATTATAAAATATATGTAAGCAGATGGGGTTCCACTTGTCCCATATAGATGTCGATACATTGCCATAGAAGTTGGATGGCTTTTTTCAGGTTCCCTTATACCAGTAGCTCCCAATATTTTTGTGTAGTTTCCCTTCCTTATAACCCATTAGTGGATGGCTGTCCTCCACCCCCAATCCCCCAGTACCTTTGCTATCATCTTTCATTTTTTCTGTCATTTATCTTCTGCTGTTTTTTCCCCTTCTTGTAGATATAAGGCTACCTGTTGCTTAGGTTGAAGGTGACCCAAGGGCCACAATGTGCTCTGATGACTGAAGTAATTTGCTGTATGACAAGCTGGGTATGATGGGCTGCTGCCATAGTCTGCATCCCTGCACATATGGACTATTGCTATGGCTAGCTTTAAGTACACATTATAGGGCCAAGCAGCTGTCCCCATTTCCACAACTACTGTCCTCTGCTCCATGCCTCGTCCCTCCCCCACCCCCAATCTGTAGAAGGCTACCATCTCCACAGGTTGGGAAACATCACTTTAAACCATTAGCAGAGTGCCCTGGATGAACGAAGAAGAGAAGCAAAGAAAGAGTTCCTGGAAACATTATGATACATTAGTTTAATAATATCAGAATAGTAAAGAAAACAAAGCTCAACTTACCTAGCAAGAACTAGAGAAGTAAAGTTACCTGATGTAACAATGAGCAACATTTCAGGAAAAACAGATTTCACAAGAGCAAGGGATAGCAGATTATGGATTTATCTTTATAATAACAGAAGGAGTGTAGTTAAAATGATAAAAATTAGCTACAAGTGTGAACCAGGAGAAGATCAAATATGTTGCATTATACCAGACTCGGTAAGGCTATGGATGCCGCTGAGTAAGAAATGTGAAGGGATTTAAAGTGTTTTTATAGCAAAAACAGAACAAAGGACCAAGATTGTGGTAAAGTTCAAGTCAAAAATAGGGAGGATTTCAGCCCTCCCCCCCCCCCTTTTCTTATTTTTTTTTAGTGTGGGGGGAGGGGGCTGAAATCCTCAGAAATTGTTGACTCAGATATGATAGGATTGTTAAAGGGGAAAAGGAGCCAGAAGAGTGTCTTTAGGAGAATATTTACCAGCCACTAGAACAGACTGAAAAAACTTAAGCTGAAATGCTGGAGGAGACAGCTAAAACACTAGCCACCATCTGCTCTGCAAAACTGACAATGTTCTCAAACAATGTTTATGAACAAGGCACACAGTGATTTAAAAAAAAACAACTTTTTTTAAAAACCACCAATATAGAGGTGTTAAAACTGTACAAGTTGAGATTATTTATTTGGGTTTTGTAAAACTGATTCAGTAAATTCAATTTCACAATAAAAATGGGTCTGTAAAGGGTCACCATTATCAGCTTGCAATCTAGACAATTTAAATTGTAGGGAATTTTGTAGGGACTACATCTACCACTTGCCTATTTGTGTGCTTCTATAATCACATTTATCATTTTAAAAATATATTTCTCTCACATGTTGCCATGTGAATGACTCATACAAACAAAGGGGTAAGAGGGGGAGGAACTTGAGTCATCACTCAGGGAATAAGATAGCAATATTAACTATATTGAACAAAATACATTTTCAAATACAGCATAGGAACAAGTTGAAATATTGAAAAAAATACTCCCGTCTTTTTCATTAAGTACTTCTTTACCGAAGGTGTTATTTACTGAAGAAATGCCCCCTTGAAGAATTCCAAACCGGCACTTCTCTGCCCAACCTGGATATTTTTGAATGTCCAAACACTGGTTATACTAATGGCAGCTGACACGCAAAAAACTGCTCATACAAGAACACAGACAATATGCTTTTGTCTTTTAACACTATGCTGAAAAAAGCTATGCTCATTTATATTAAGGAGAAAGTGCTAGTCTGACATACATAACCTGTTACCAACAAAAACACCAGGGATCATGCTATTTTATGCTATTAAAGCATGGTTTAGTAATGTAATTTTAGAATAGCAGCATCAGAAGTCTACAGACAAGTCAAGAGAGCCATTTCATTCTAAACCCCTCTTTAATCACAACTTTCTGAAAAAAAGTTTCATGCCTGTTTTTTTCAATGTCAAGTTTAAAGTTGAATTTGAAAAGATCAAAAGGGCAAAAGCTTTTGGCTACCAGTTAACTTATTTAAAAACATTTGTTTCTGGCTTTAAGGAAGTTGTTTTGTCTTTTTAAAATGTCCTAATAAAATTACTTTGTTTTGACTCACTGGGGTATGTAATCCTCACTGAGGAATGATAAATTTTTTGGGGGAAAAGCTTTGAAAATACAATCATAGTTCTTGGAAAGGCAGGTATTGAACATGTGCAGTATGTCCTTATCCTTGCTGATTTAAGTGCATACTTCACGCATCTGCAGCATAAGGCATGGACACATTTAAAAACAGGGTACAGATGGATCAATTGGCGTTTTTTTTTCTCTCCAGAACTTATTCTTTAACTCACCTCCACCCCTCTCCCTTTTAATCATTTTAATCATTACATTATATTGCAAAACAATCTGACATTAATGTACAGAAAGCATGTCAATGGCAAGGAAACTAAAAAAAATTCTGCAATGAAAAATCTCCACTATGCACATTTAGGAGAAAGAAGGTAATAGGTAAATTAAACTATTTATTTATTGTTTCCAGCTGGGAATATATATATTTGGAAACTGACATTTACAAAAATTAGGAACCATATTGCTGTCTTACTCCTCAGGGTCTGGCAACCCCCTAGGGTATGTCTATGCTGCAATTAAACACCGATGGCTGGCCCGTGCCAGCTGACTTAGGCTGTCTAATTGTGAGGTAGATGTTTGGGCTCATCACGCAGCCCAAGCTCTGAGACCCTCCATCTCGCAAAGTCCTGTAGCCCATGCTCCAGCCCAAGCCCAAAACATCAAAACCACAATTAGCCCCTCAGCCCAAGCCCAAGTCAGCTGGCACAAGCTAGCCGAGGGTTTTTAATTGCAGTGTAGACATACCCTTACAGTCTGCCCTAACACCACGGGGAGAAGTTTTGTTATTCCCTTTTCCTAGCACAGCACAGGTCACCCTCTGCATTAGCTCAGCTGTGCTGGTCAGATTGTTAGGGGACTGACCCAAGACTCCACCACTTTCTACCCATCCACACATGAAAAGGGGTAGCAGCAGATGCTTTCTCCCCCTGAATTGTGACACATGATGCAGGTTGTCACAAGGAGAAAAGGGATGAGGTCAAGGAGAAGAAATCCAGGAAGTTAACAAAAAATTGTGGCACGAGATTTTACATTTTTTGTGAGGCTGGGTCCACCCCATTTTTAACAATGACTATGCATAAGAGCTGTAAACATCTGTGCTATTTATTATTTATACATGCCTGGCACTTTACTACTCTGCACACCAATTCTGAGGAAATGATGATGATGCAGAAGCACTAGGACAGCAAAGGTCTACTGTAATCTGAATTTGATGAGTCATCACCTGACAAGCAATGGAAATAAAATAAAATAAAATAAGTAATGTGATGGAGAGGGTCAACTAATCAGAAACTTACCTAAAGAAAAGTATCTTCATATAAAATGAGAAGTTTAATCGTGACACTGTATTGCAATAAAAATAAAAACAAAAAAACCACACGCACCAAAGATAGGATTTTCAAATTTTGTAAACCTCTTTCGCTGAGCAAAAGCGAGAGCTGAATTTACATCCTGACCTCCTTCTCAAAAGACAACTTGGAAAAGGCACTGGTTCCCAGGAACTAATGGGAGTTTCTCCATGAGATTATAGGAGCTAGATCTCTTCACCCTCAATTTTACTAGGCTCTGAGAATGCTTTTTGAAGTCTCCCATAATACCCCACACTAAGCAAGAAAGGTTTAATTCTGCACTATGGTCAGAGGAAGTCCTATCCCTCAGATCCTGCTGGGCACGCTCCAACTGCTGTGTTAGTATAAAGGAGAGCAGCTCAGCTCAGTCTGTGCTGGCCACCGATGAGGAAGCACACTTGGTGGAGGCTCCAGACCAGGAGCAGCTACAGCCCCAGACAGCAGGAACCAAAGATCTCGGGGACCGGACTGGAGACCTGCTACCTATAGTCAACCAGCAGGAGTCCGACTTTCAGGGAGCTACCTGGTTTTAGGAAACCTTGAGACCTGGACAACAGCTTCTAGAACCATGGTAGGAAATGGCCCAGGGAGGCAGAATGAATGGTATCTTCCACCAGTAAAAAGTCAGTTGTGTTGTGGTTGGACATCCACTGACTGGGTGATAAACGTTCTCGCCATAGACGGTGGCAGCCCTTGACTCTGGCCACTACGCCGTGCAGCCCTGCATCCGAGGGCTGCTATATTGACTCTGGCAACTAGGCCGCGTAACCCTGAACCAAGGGCAGCCACTTTGACTCTGTCCATTGAGCCGCACTGTTTTGAGTCCCAGGACAGTCTGGTAGACTGTTACCATGTCTGGTAGACTGTAATCACAACCCCACTCCACCTCAAAGGGGAACGGGGTGTGCGTACACTGCAACACCACTGCTTTAGGCATATGTACCAGAAAGTGTGGGATAGATACCAAGAAGGCACTGTAATGGAAACCGTGCAGTACAGTAAAAAGATGGTTGCAAGATAAAACTGCACCCCAAACAGCCAATTTGCACTACTGGTCCTTACATGGGTGCTATCTCCTGTATGTTTATCAGTAGCTTAATTCTCTAGAGTACAAATATCCTAAATATATGTATGAGCCGTGAAAAATTCTGCCCACAGCCCACCTGACAGTGTTTCAATCTACCAGCCTTTTATCTCTGGAGACAGAAGTTACAAATGAAGATTACTTGAGTGTCACCTAGTCCTTCGTGGACATTTGTCCACACCACAAACACACAATTCAGCACAAATGGTAGTTACTCCTCAGAAAAGACCCAAGAGCTACAATAATTAGAAGGCTGCAGACAAGATTGTAGTATAGTATATTGGCAAAGGAGTGGAGCAACCCTTTAGCACTGCCTGTCCACACTATGGGCTGTATTACACTATCATCCATCAGTTCCTCAATTTCATTGAGCTGCAATTTTATTATTAGTATTATTATTATTATTATTATTAAAGAAACTGTGCAGTCAAATGAATAGTAGTTTCAGGTACTGTGTCAATCTAATCAAGCAAAATGTATAACTTCCGGATTTGTTATTCTTTGATAGCAAGAGTGTCCAAAATTACATTTCAATAAATTTCATTTCACAAAACTTTGCTGTGGAAATAAAATATCAATTCAATTTAAACCAACTTTTCTCTTAGTTCAATGTTTGTATGGAAAAATAATTAAGCAGTCCACTTAGAAAAGCATAATCTGTTCATGAGCATGCAGGTATCAATTTTATCTTATGAGAATTTTTCCATGTTCCAGTTGCTTCATTCCTTATTACATGCTGCAAAAGGCAGTAATAATTTTTATAGCCAAATATCTCTTCTTAAGATACCAGGTGGCTTTCAATATTTACCATTTAAGTCATGCATGAAATTTAAACATTACAAAAAATGACTTACCAGTTGACACTCCTGAAATATGCACATTTTCAGAATGTTCTGCAAGAGCACCATTTCCTAAAATTAAACATAATGAATAAACTAATTTCCAAGATAAAATTTGTAAAAATTCTTCAGATACCCTTCTATAGAAAAGAGAAAGAACAAAACTTAGCTGCTTTATTAATATTCAATATTTGAGATCCTAGGCCTCTTCTACAACATAACCTTTGAAAGAGATTAGAAAAACAAAACTATTGTACAATTATGAGGAAAACAAAGCACTTTTATCAGTCTGTATGGCGTGGTTGAATAAACTTGAAAATTAGGGAGGGAGAACCTGGTAAGTTTTGGGGTTTTGAGAAACTTCCACTACATTTAAAAAAAAAAAAGAGGATTTGGATTTCCTGTAACATTTTTACTTTATTTCAATCATTTTGTTTTTCAGGGAATGTTAGTTTAATGAACCATATTTTTTTAACAGAGAAACAAAAAGGAAAGCAATTGCTATGCAAACAAAGACATCCATGAGAGATAACTTTGCTAATGAATGCTGCCTGCTCATCTATCCAAAAAGATAAATTTTGATCTAACCAGTGACTAGCCACCAATGTGCACTGCAAATTAAATGTGTCATTCAAAGACTGTATGGAAAAAAGTGTATTAAAAACTGAGGGCCAAAAAAAAAGGATATTTTTATTGCCAGCCACTGCTCTGCTACACTATGTAACAAATTTAAGTTCATGTTTCTCTGATGGAATTTGTTGCTCTCCATGTTGGGTTTTTTTGCATTTGTTCATTTCATCCCATTTTATGTAATATTTTTTTCATTTCTACTCCTCTGTTTTTTCATGCATTTCTCCCTATGGCACATCAACTTTCACTATCACTTTCTTTCCTCTGCAATTTTTGATAACCTTTACCACTGTTTTTGGAGTCTTCTAATAAGGATACATGCCTCTGCAGCAGCCCATTTACCATATGTGAAGTTGCAGATCACACAAGACAGCTGTTTTCATGAATGGTATGCATTGATCAGATAAAAGAACCTATAGCTTGAAACAGACCAGTAAGACAGTTTTGCAGCCACAAACAGGACTCAACCCCAAAAAGATCTGTCCAAGTTCTTAATTCAGAACCTATGTTGGGGGGAAAGGGTAGAAGGGGAGGGGAAGAGATAGGAAGAAGGGTTCTTCTATTCGTCTACTGGAAAATATATAGAAAGTGACAGGACAAAGTATGAGGAGAAAGTATGCGTTTCTGAAAATTCTAACACAAATTGGAAAGCGTATGGCCAAGAACACATCTCATAATGCTCAACAGCTGTGTTTAGTAGTTACAAAAAAATGCTTCCTGTGTGATAGCAAAGGAACAGCAAAGATGGAGTGAGACTATTCTTTCACTCACTTCCCAAGAAAAAAACTGTACAATCATGGGATGAAAAAAACTGAAGAAAAAAAAAGACAAAATTTCCAAATTGTTTCCATTTCTCGGTATTTGAAAAGGATCCTTTTTTTTCTAAAATTTGTGAATTTTATTGGAAATTTCAATCATGATTTTGGTAGTTCAATAATATTTGTGATAAAAATTTTCAAGGAACACTGTACCAAAATCCAAAGATCTCTAAATTGAGTTTTGGTTTGTTGTTTAAAGAAACACCACATTCCAACAAAAAAGATTAATTTGAAAAATTTCAAAAACTTCATTAATGATGAATAGTTTCAGTCCAGCTGAACAAATAGGATTGCCAAAATTGAAAGGACTATCTATACTCATATCCAAAAATTAAACCCACAATTAATTCTTTGACCACATTACACGAAAGTTTAAAATATAGCCTTATATGACATATCAAATTTAAAGCTGTTTCCATTTTACAGAGGGAAATCTAGATATTCACATTACAAGAAATTTTTGTGCCTCTGATTTATTTTCAAGTTTTTAATAACAGTTAGCTTTTCTGAGCCTGTATTGTAAGCAGCACTTTTGCTTTAAAGTGATGTTATTTTGTGACAATGGTGGTATGGTGGCCTCAAGGGAGCACAAACCAACTTTGTCCTGTTTTTCTACTGGTTTAACAATTATAAGAAAAGCATTATTATTAAATAATTAAACCTTTTGTTTTAAATTACAGATCTTTTATCCAGTGAATTGCAGTAGGGATTATTCAACATTTTCATTAGTGTTTTTTAGCTGAGGTAACAAGCATTCTAAATTAAATTTGTAAATGTTATTAAATTTGGAGGCAAAGTGAACAGTGGAACAGATGAAAACGAAGGAATGTACAGAGGTTAGAAATATGTACAGAAAAACTAAAAGGTATTTGTCTGAACTGAAACAAGCCCATACATCTGGGAGAAAAATCATCCAAAACTGATATTCAGCAGACAGGAAAGACTTCAGAAGCAACAATATCCAGAAGATCTAGACTATAAATGATCTTGCTTTTCCAATGAGATTGAGAAAGGAAGAAAACCAAAGTAATTTTGGGCTGCATATATAGGAACATGATGTTACAGACTAAGAAGGTAATAGTTCTGATGAAACCACATCTAGAATATGTCATATATTCTGGACACAATATCAAAAGCTATTGAAAAGCTGGAAGGAATTTAGAGAACAGCAGCAACAACAACAGAATTATAAAAAGGTTAGCGGGAATTATTTAAGATTAAGAAAGCTATTTATAGCTAACTTAGACTGTCAGGAACAAACTGGAATGGAAACATATAACCCTTAAAACAGCTTTATACACCAAGAATGGATAGGAATTGTTAGGACCATGCAACAGAACTTAAATTGGAAGTAATGAGGTTAGATCAAGAGTTCTCAACCTATTTACCAAAGCATTTTCCAAGTTTCAAAACAAAGCTGCGATCACTTTTACTAGGTCGCCAATTTTGGCTGACCAATTAAAATTAATTTCCTGCTACTTTGAACCCCCAAAATGATTTCTTATTTTCTAATTTGGTTTCTCTACCTCCCTTAGCATCTCAGCTCAGAGAGAGAGAGAGAGAGAAGATGTATAACTCTTCCTACCAGCAGACAGAAATGGGGGGAGGAGGGGTGCAGGAAGCATGCAGTGTCACTTCATAACAGCTTGATCAAAGAATCAAAAAAGCCCATATGCTCCCCTCCCCTAAGTGTTGAAAGGGAACTAATATATGGAAAAAAGCCACATAGAATAGGGAGTAGTTACTACTCAGGATATTTTCCTCACCCAATTCCAAAAGGCTATGGAACCACGTAGGAAAAAAGGTCAGGATAAGAGATGGGGGTAAAGCTGGGAGGAGTCACAGTAAATAGAGTAGGCTCCACCTACCAGACTGTAGATATAAAACAGACAGTCTGGAAAGTTAATGATGTTTGATGTTTAATTCATTAATGCTTGTAAAGCACCTCAAAATCCTTTTAAGAAAGGATAGAAACTGAAGTACTTTACTCGTGAGGGAATTCTGCCTCACTGAGCATGCGCAGAATTTATGTCCCCTGGAAATTTGTTTGCTACCCCAGAGAAAAAATGACTTTGACAGGGAAGCCACAAGAGTGGTCATTCGACCCTCCCCATAAATATGTTTCGGGTCCCCAGAGCAGCCAGCAGAGAAGTAAATCACTGTGGGGCAGGAGGCAGGACTGGGGAAGATCTGGCTGGTGGCTCCTATCTTGCGTCAGGCCCAGCTGCTAGTCACAGCTGGGCTGGGGAGGAAGGTACTTCCTCTTCCCCTGCATGGCATCAGGGGCCTTGTCAGACCCATGCCCAGATTTCTCCCCCAGCTGCAAGAAGCTCTGCAAACTCCCCACCCCTCCCTTCCCTGCTTCCTGCACCCATCACTCCTCAGCTGCAGAGTTAGGGATCCGTGTACAAGGAGCTGCTCCCCCATCCGCCCAACCCCCATGCATCCAGATCCTCTAATACCCAGGTCCTCATGCCTAGCCTCACTCCCCTGCACTTGGACCATCCTGACAAGCCACCAGTACCCAGATCCTCACCCCACCAAGCCCCAACCAGCTGCACCTGGATCCACACCCCACTGAGCCCCACTCCCCCAGCATCTGAACCCCCCACTGAGCCCCCCGAGCCCTGTTACTGTTGCACCAGAACCCCCACCAAGTCCGTGAATCCAGATTCCCCCCCCACAACCATATCCCCCACTGAGCTGCCTGCACTCGGATTGACCCACATAGAATCCTCTCAACCCATACCTGCATATCTCCACATTAAGCCCCTCCACACTTGGATCCTGCCTTGCTGAGCCTGCCTGCCCACACAGAGGGTCAGGGCCCTGGAGTATTTCTGGGGCAGGCCAGGTCCCAGTGCTGTGTGAGGGTTGGGTGCAACCTCACCTCTAAGTCTGTTTAGTACAGAGATGGGGGAGCTGCACAGTGATCTCCCACCTCTGTGCAGCCAGTGGCCTGTGCTCCCCACTGCCAGGCTGAAGCCTCCACATTTATTTGACAAATAAAATTTGCAGAATTTTAAAATATTGTGTGCAGAATTTTTAATTTTTTGGTGCAGAATGCCATCAGGACTAATATTTGGACACGCGCTTACAGAGTACAGAGATGACGCACACTTAGGTCACCGTGGAAGCAGACAGAGTTGTGATCCAAGCCTTTAAATTCACAATTCTTAGTTCTGATCAACATCCTGTCTAACTGGATAGTGAATTTGGCTTACTCCTGAGATGGGAAGAAAGAATGCCTCACCCAAATAATTAGCCAATAGTGATTCTTAGAAAGTACTAAACTCTGAACATGTAGTGCTGAAATGGTCTGTTCCTCTGATTTTTGCGCAAATTAATCAGTTGTCCAAATAGGACGGACATACACTTTTCCGGGAAGAAAGAAATGCCATGGCACTGGTAAAAAGTACAGGAAGTTACAGATTATCTGAAGTGCTCTGATGTAGGCAAAGTTCAGTGCAGACTAAAAACAAGAGAAATTTCTGATGAACAAGGTGAACAATGATACAAAAATAAGCATCTTGAACACTGATTGCATACAATTTTTCTTTGACTAATTGTGCCTTCATTTTCTATCAGAAGGTAGTCTTGCATAGACTAGTATTTCTATCCTTATCGATGTTGGGCTATCAACAGTTACAGTTTGGAATTTTAAGATTAAAAACAACCAATTGTGCCTCAGTGTTGAAGAGCGAAACGGCAAACTTCACCTTAACTGTAAGCCCTATTATTGTATTCAATCAGATTGGATATATATATTGCAATTTATGTAAATCCTATTTTAAAGTGTGAATATTTTTCAGTGCACACAAACTAAAACACGTTTGTAATATATACATGCACTGTCTGGGAATACTTTACTGATTCAATTTATTAAATTAAATTTGGGGGAAATGTGTAAACACACACACACACACACACACACACACACACACACACACAAGACTGAAGAAATGCAAAGACTGTTTTAAAGAGAAATTCATCTGATTTCTGAAATAAAAAAAGGTCTTTATCCAAGTGAAAAATATGAAGAATTAACCATGCTATATTTTTGCAATCAGACCCAGTAATTATTCCCCTCCTCCAGAATTTTTGCAGACATGTCTTCTCACAAGCTGAAGCCTTCCATGTCAAGATTAAGTCTGGGCCATTATTTTTAATAGCCAGATTATGAAACCTAAAATGTAGGTTTATAAATTGAAGACCTGCCATGGCAAAATTGCTATAAAAAGTGATAACTATAGCTAATTTAACAAAAGCTAAAATGTAACGTGCTAGCATTATGCCATAGCACCACATTGGATGGAAGCACTTCTGTTGAACACATAATTATCAGGGATAAGGTGTCAAAATGAACAGCTCTTAATGCTTTACTACACTATGTGCACTTCAATTTGCTGTAATTTTCAGCACAATACATTGTATGAGCCATTCTGATTGGTTTCCTTCAGCTGCTTTCCAAAGGCTGTCTATCTTTGTAACCGGACAAACATTAACTCAACAAGAAATGTGTGGCCATCCCTTTTGCAGGTCTGCTCAGTCACAATGCAGATACACATTCACTTGTTTATCATCAGAAAAGTCTTACCAAAGCCAAAACATAAAATTTAACCAGACTGCATCTTGAAAAAAATACATTGTCTAAAAATCTAAATTTTAAAAATTAGTTATTTGTTGCACATGTATTCTTGTGTTATTTTATTACAGTCAACCACTTGTAGAGTTGGAGCAAACAAAATATTTCTCCCACATATTTTTGCCGTTATAACAAATGTTTGCAATCTTTATTTAAACTGTAACTCCTAAGCAAAGGGGACAGAAAGTTAATCTGACATAGGAGACAGACCTTAAATTAAACATGCACCTACTGATAGAGATTCACTTTGATTTACAAGAATCACAGTGGTTTGAAAAATCTTACTTCCAAACATGTGGTAAATTAAAATAAGTTTTGTTTCGTTTTTTTAAATGATCTTCCAATGGTCTTAGTATCACCGTGCATATATGCATGTCAACGTTATATGGCATTGTTTATCAGACTCAAATCTAGAAGACTGTCTTAATCAATGTGTAAAAAATCATCATTCAATATTATACTTCAAGGTGCGTACAAACCATGGTCTTGTTGACTACACACTTGCCTACCTGAACACCGAATGAGGCAGGGGCACAATCATCAACCCTGAATACTGAAGGCCTAAATCTGCTCTCCATTACACCAATGTACAGTCAGAGTAAATGCATTTCCTTAGGCCATGTCTACACTACGAAAGTACTCAGATTTTACATAAGTCGATTTTTGGGACAGACTGTATAAAGTTGAGTGCATGCGTCCACACTAAGCACATTAATTCGGCGGTGTGCATCCACAGTACCGTGGCAAGCATCGACATTCCGAGCGGTGCACTGTGGGTAGCTATCCCACAGTTCCCGCAGTCCCCGCTGCCCATTGGAATTCTGGGCTGAGCTCCCAATGCCTGATGGGACCAAAAATTTGTCGTGGGTGGTTATGGGTAAATGTCATCAGTCAACCCTCCCTCCCTCCGTAAAAACAACAGCAGACAATCATTTTGCACTCTTTTCCCTGGATTGACTGAGCAGACGCCATAGCACAGCAAGCATGGAGCCCATTCAGCTCACCACAGCAGTTATGACCATTGTAAACACCTCGTGCATTATCATGCGGTTTATGCAGAACCAGCACCTGAAAAACCAGGACAGGAAGCGACAGAAGCGCGGTGATGAGGACATGAACACATATTTCTCTAAAACCATGGTCCCCAGCAATTTGGAGATCATGGTGTTACTGGGGCAGGCTCATGCCGTTGAACACCAATTCTGGGCCCGGGAAACAAGCACATAGTGGTGGGAAAGCATAGCGTTGCAGGTTTGGGATGATTCCCAGTGGCTGCGAAACTTTTGCATGCATAAGGGCACTTTCATGGAATTTTGCGACTTGCTTTCCCCGCCTTGAAGCGCAAGAATACCAAGATGAGAGCAGCCCTCACAGTTCACAAGCGAGTGGCAATAGCGGAATAGTGGAATAGTGGAAGCTTGCAATGCCCGACAGCTACCGGTCAGTCGGAAATCAATTTGGAGTGGGCAAATATACTGTGGCGGTTGCTGTGATGCAAGTAGCCAACACAGTCATTGAGCTGCTGCTATCAAAAGTAGTGACTCTGGGAAATGTGTAGGTCATACTAGATGGCTTTGCTGCAATGGGATTCCCTAATTGTGGTGGGGCGATAGACGGAACGCATATTCCTATCTTGGCACTGGAGCACCCAGGCAGCCAGTACATAAACCGCAAGGGGTACTTTTCAATGGTGTTGCAAGCACTGGTGGATCACAAGGGATGTTTCACCAACATCAACGTGGGATGGCCGGGAAAGGTTCATGACGCTCGCGTCTTCAGGAACTCTGGTCTGTTTAAACGGATGCAGGAAGGGATTTACTTCCCAGACCAGAAAATAACTGTTGGGGATATTGAAATGTCTATAGTTATCCTTGGGGACCCAGCCTACCCCTTAATGCCATGGCTCATGTAGTCGTACACAGGCACCCTGGACAGTAGTAAGGAGCTGTTCAACTATAGGCTGAGCAAGTGCAGAATGGTGGTAGAGTGTGCATTTGGACGTTTAAAGGGTCGAAGGCGCAATTTACTGACTCGCTCACACCTCAGCAAAACCAATATTCCCATTGTATTGCTGCTTGCTGTGTGCTCCACAATCTCTGTGAGAGTAAGGGGGAGACATTTATGGCGGGGTGGGAGGTTGATTCGCCTCACCGCTGAATATGCACAGCCGGACACCAGGGCGGTTTGAAGAGCACAGGAGAAAGCGCTGTGCATCAGAAAAGCTTTGAAAACCAGTTTCATGACTGGCCAGGGTATTGTGTGACACTTCTGTTTATTTCTCCTTGATGAAAACCCGCCCCCTTGGTTGCCTCTAAATTCCCTGTAAGCCACCCACCCGCCCCCCCTTCGATCACAGCTTGCTTGCAAAGGAAATAAAGTCACTATTGTTTAAAAAATATGTATTCTTTATTAATTGATTATAAAAATAGGGAGATAACTCACAAGGTAGCCCGGGTGGGGTGTGGGAGGAGGGAAGGAAAAGGCCACTTTAAAACTTCTTGAATGACAGCCTTCTGTTGCTTGGGCTGTCCACTGGGGTGGAGTGGTTGGGTGCCCGGAGCTTCTCCCTCCCCCCCCCGGGTTCTTGGGTGTCTGCGTAAGGAGGCTATGTAACTTGGGGAGGAGGGAGGGTGGCTGAAGAGGGGCTGCAGCAGCAGTCTGTGATCCTGCTGCCATTCATGAACCTCCACCAGACGCCGGAGCATGTCCATTTGATCCCGCAGTAGCCCCAGCATTGCCTCATGCCGCCTCTGACCTTCCTGTCACCACCTCTCCTCATGTTCATTGGCCACTTTCCTGTACTCTGCTATTGCATCCCTCCACACATTCTGCTGAGCTCTGTCAGTGCTGGACGACTGCATGAGCTCAGAGAACATTTCATCGCGTATGGGTTTTTTTCGGTCGCCTTATCTGAGATCTCCTCTGTTCCAAAGGCTGGAGGCTTGAAACATTTTTTCCTCCAGCAGCCGCAAAAGGGAGTGAAGTATTTTAAAAGATACATTTTACAGAACAATGGCTATACTCTTTAACAGTGAACAACACTATTCACATTACATAGCTGTAGCGGAGTGGCTACCCTGCTCCTAAAATAGAAGGAGTTAAAAGCAGCCCTGGAGAGAGCTGTGACTGGGGATAGCTGATTGCGGAAGCAGCCGCAGCTGAGCCATGCCCTAATCAGGCACCCAGCGGGCCTATATAAAAAGGCTGTGAGCCAGAGGCCCAAGGAGTCTCTATCCAGGCTGGGAGAGAGCAAGGCCTAGCTGCCTGCCTCACAGGGTACCGAGGGTGGTACAGGGCTGGGGAAGGAGAAGGCTGAGCGGGGGCGCTCCAAGCTGGCAACTCCCCACGTTGTAGGGCCTGGTCCAAGGCCCACAGAGGTACTGGGAGGCAGAGGAAGGCAGCCAGTCCGAACCCCCTTGCCTATGATGAGTGGCCTTTACACTGCAGTCTGCCCCAGGGAGCGGGGGTGAGTTGATGACTGGCAGTAGCCCGGACTGAGGCAAGGTGGGGATAGTGGGTTGCGGGTTCCCCAGGAAGGGGAGACCCAGAGGCAGAGTGTGGGGGTGCTGCCAGAGGGCAGAACCCCAGAGAAAGGGGCACCAGGGTCTGTGGGGAACACGGGGGCCAGAGCTGTGCGGATCACCGGCCTGAAAAGGGCACTCCGTGCTCGAAAGAGCTAATTTCTGGATAACCAGCAGGAGGTGCTGCAGGGGTGAGTCTGCTCCTTTACAATAACACATGTGATTTGGGTACAAGGTCACATTTTACATCTTATATTGAGTGCCTGCAGCTTTGGTGTTAGAGATCACACATGCAGTGCCACAGAATTCGGCTTGCAGGCAGCCATGGTAAGCCATTTCGGCTTCTGTAACCCTCATAACAGCAGCACCCTCCTCTCCCATACCAAGCAAAGCACACACTGAGTTGGCAATTTAGTGCTGCGGTTTTCCTGTTAACATGCAGCTGCAAAAAACAAACTAACCCTCCCTCCCCCCATACAATTCTCTGGGATGATCGCTTTACCCCTCCCCCCATTGCGTGGCTAGTATCAGGGAAGATCCCTGCTAGCCAAACATGAACAGCTCAACACCAATGGCCCCCCTCCTCACCGCATGGCTAACTGCGGGGAGGATTTCCTTTCAACCACAGGCAAACCGCCCAGTAGAAACGGCCACCTCTGATTGTTCCCTTAATTAAATTCCCCTATTTCAAATAGGTTACCATGAACAATATCACTCTCCTGAGGATAACACAGAGAGATAAAGAACGGATGCTGCTTGAATGCCATCAAACACTGGGACCATACGCTGCCACGCTTTGTCATGCAATGATACCAGATTACTTGCTACTAGCATGGCGTGGTAAAGTGTCCTACCATGGAGGACAGAATAAGGCTGCTCTCCCCAGAAACCTTCTGCAAAGGCTTTTAGAAGAGCAGGAGAGCTTCACGGAGATGTCCCTGGAGGATTTCTGCTCCATCCCCAGATACATTAACAGACTTTTCCAGTAGCTGTACTGGCCACGAATGCATCCCAAGTCCTCAGGGCTACTTAATCATTAAAAAACACTTTCTTTTATAACGTGTATTGTATTTTAAAAAGGTACACTCACCAGAGGTCCCTTCTCTGGCTTCGTTGGGTTGGGAGGGTATTTAAGTCAGGATGATAAAAAGATCCTGGCTGTCGGGGAGAACAGTGTGCTGTGTGCTCTCCTCAAGCTCGTCCTCCTTCTCCTCCTCCTCCTCATCTTCCCCATCCGCAAAATCCTCAGGCATAGCGGAGACTATCCCATCATCGGAGTCCATGGACAGGGGTCGGGTAGTGGTGGCGGCCCCCCCTAGAATTGCGTGCAGCTCAGCGTAGAAGCGGCATGTCTGGGGCTCAGTCCCAGAGCATCCATTTGATTCTTTGGTTTTCTGGTACGCTTGGCTGAGCTCCTTAAGTTTCACATGGCACTGTGCTGAGTCCCTGCTGTAGCCTCTGTCCCTCATGGCCTCGGAGATTTTTTGAAATCTGTTTTGGCATTTCGTCTTTTGGAATGTAATTCTGATAGCATGGATTCCTCTCCCCATACAGCGATCAGATCCAGTACCTCCTGTTCTGTTCATGCTGGAGCTCTTTTTTCAATTCTGGGACTGCATGGTCACCTGTGCTGATGAGCTCGCCTGGCCAAACAGGAAATGAGATTCAAAAGTTCCTGGGGCTTTTCCTGTACACCTGGCCAGTGCATCCGAGTTCAGAGTGCTGTCCAGAGCAGTCACAATGGTGCACTGTGGGATAGCTCCCAGAGGCCAATACCTTCAAACTGCATCCACACGAACCCTAATTTGAAATGGCGATGTCAATTTCAATGCTAATCCCCTCTTTGGGGAGGAGTACAGAAATCGGTTTTAAGAGCCCTTTATGTTGAAAAAAATGGCTTCATTGTGTGGACAGGTGCAGGGTTAATTCGATTTAATGCTGCTATATCTGACAAACTCGTAGTGTAGACCAGGCCTTAGAGAAATTAACACTGAGGTAACTGCAAAATAAGGTTTAAACCTATAGGATAAACAGTTTTGTTCACAACTGACTATCCAACCTTAATTTGGTGGCGTTCAGCAGAAATAAGATGATGATTACGGCCCTACCAAATTCACAGCCATGAAAAACACGTCATAGAAGAATCATAGAAGATTAGGGTTGGAAGAGACCTCAGGAGCTCATCTAGTCCAATCCCCTGCTCAAAGCAGGACCAACCCCAACTAAATCATCCCAGCCAGGGCTTTGCCAAGTCAGGCCTTAAAAACCTCTAAGGATAGTGATTCTACCACTCCCTTAGGTAACCCATTCCAGTGCTTCACCACACTCCTAGTGAAATAGTTTTTCGTAATATCCAACCTAGACCTTCCCCACTGAAATCTGAGCACAGTGCTCCTTGTTCCATCACCTGCCAATACTGAGAACGGTCCCATGGACTTGTGCATGTCCAGCTTTTCTAAATCATAGAATCATACAACTGGAAGGGATCTCAAGAGGTCATCTAATCCAGTCCCCTGCACTCATGGCAGGATTAATTATCTAGACCATTCCTGACAGGTGTTTGTCTAACGTGCTCTTAAAAGTCTCCAAAAGACGGGAAACTCCACAACCTCCCTAGGCAATTTATTCCAGTGCTTAACCACCCTGACAGTTGGGGGAAGCTTTTCCTAATATCCAGCCTAAACCTCCCTTGCTGCAATTTAAGCACAGTGCTTCTTGTCCTATGCTCAGAGGTTAACAACAATTTTTCTTCCTCCTCCTTGTAATAACCTTTTACATATTTGAAAACTTATGTCCCCTCTCAGTCTTCTCTTTTCCAGACTAAACAAACCCAATTTTTTTCAATTTTCCTTCGTAGATCATGTTCTCTAGACCTTAATCATTTTTGTTGCTCTTCTCTTGACTCTCTCCAATTTATCCACATACTGAAATGTGGCACCGAGAATTGTACACAATATTCCAGTTGAGGCCTAATCAAAGAGGAGTAAAGCAAAGAATTACTTCTCATGTCTTGTTTACAACCCTCCTGCTAATACATCCCACAATGATGTTCACTTTTCTGCAATAGTGTTATACTGTTGACTCATATTTAGTTTGTGATCCACTTTGATCCCCAAATCCCTTTCCACAGTACTCTTTCCTAGGCAATCATTTCCCATTTTGTATGTGTGAAACTGATTGTTCCTTCCTAAATGGAGTACTTTGCATTTGTCCTTATTGAGTTTCATCCTATTTACTTCAGACCATTCCTCCAGTTTGTCAAGATCCCAACTCTGCAGGCAGCAGCGCAGAAGTAAGGGTGGTAATACCACACTATGCCATCCTTACTTCTGTGCTGCTGCTGGTGGCGGTGGCTCTGCCTTCAGAGCCGAGCTCCTGGCCTCCAGCACTCTAGGCAGTACCGCCACCAGCTGCAGTGCAGAAGCAAGTGTAACAGTATCTCAACCACCCTCTATAATAACCTTACACACACACACACACACACACACACACACACGCAACCTCCTTTTTGGGTCAGGACCTCAAAAATTACAAAACCATGAATCATGAAATTTACTATTTTAAAAATCCTATGATCATGAAATTGACCAAAATGGACTGTAAATTTGGTAGGGCCCTAATTATGATTCATTAAATGAATTCTGTACTGTAGTTCATACACACAAAGCAGAGAATGAAGGTGACCAGAAGAGGGAAAAATTGGGCTTGTGTTCATATTTTGCTTTGTTATGACGTGTACAAAAAAGTTTTTAACTATTTCTCTGTGCAACTCTATTTCTCCTGCCTAAACATTTTTTAAATAAAAATTCAGGTCCTTCCTTGCCTGAAGATATCATAGCAACTGAACCAGCAGTGAGATGACATCACTAGAGTCAAGGGACAGAAAGCTGAGCAATTGAAAGGAAAGGATGTTTTGTCAGAGCAAATAAAAATGTTCTTTTAGTATCCATTTAACTTAATTGACAAATGTACATTTTGAAGAAATGGCATTTTTGTTACAGCTTAGCTGAAAGGATGAGAAATTGAAACAGAGAGCTCACATTACACTTCCAGGAAGTGCTCCAGCAAAACCAGACTTGACATCCCAGATATATCCAAGTCAGCAATAAACAAAAACAGTCAAAACAGTAAACTGGCATGCACAAACCCATATTTTATTTTTGCAGTTCACAATTATCTTTGGTATTCTTTGACTTTTGTGTGCTTAATTTTGAAGTCTCCCATTCTTTTAATATTTTCATATTCTCACTCACACACACAGTATATGAAGATATCTCTCCACAACTCTGACCCATATCCGTGAGATAAACTGAAAGAATTGTGAGTTAAAAAAACTATTCTGACCAGTGAGTGCCTGTTCTGAACTTGGTACACAAATCTTTTCCCGAGATTTATTCTAACATCCCCAAATCCTGACCAAATACATAAAGCTGCCTTAAATGTAAACAATGTACAACACGCCCCAGAAAGGTCTCCTCCTGCCACAGACCCAGGACAGATAAGGTTAACCCTGTACCAGCAGCATGCTTAATACATAAATATCACTATTATTAAGTCTGATATCTTAAAGCCCTGCAGAGATAGAATAAGTGACTTTAAGCCATTGAGAAAGGAAGATTCTCAGTTCACTAATGACCCCAACACTTGCTTATAACCCTGGAAAGACTAAATATCAAGCATTAAACTGTGCCATTTTAGTTCTAGAAAAGTTATTTTGGATGAATCATAGCTTTTTAAAGGCTCACTCTATACTCTGTATATTGATACCACTAATAACCAAGGCATTGCAAAAACAGAGAGATAAGAGGCAGTGCCAGTACATTTTTTGTATATCACAAAAACTCTCCTAAAATAGGTATTCTGTGATGTACACAAAATACATGATGGTGTGCCATTAAAACTTTTACACTACTCATTTGAGGTGACCTGTGTAATCACTTACTTAGTATGAGTAAAACTGGAAGAAAAGGATCAGAATTCAGGAAGGACTTAGCTCAGTGTGCCACTAGGGTCTTAGAAAAGCAAGTCTGGAGATTAAATAATTCTTGGCTTCCCCACTCATGCACAATACATGCATCATAAACTTTACCATCTGTAAAAAGTACAGGAGTACTTGTGGCACCTTAGAGACTAACAAATTTATTAGAGCATAAGCTTTCGTGAGCTACAGCTCACTTCATCGGATGCATTTGGTGGAAAAAACAGAGGAGAGATTACCATCTGTGTAACTGTTGGGAAAGTAACAACTTCTGTGTGCCTCAGTTCTCCCACACTTTGACTGTTGTCCACCTAGACCAGGGGTGGGCAAACTACGGCCCCTGGGCCATATCCGGACTGCTAGGGATTTGGATCTGGCCTGCAGGATTTCCCCCCGTGGTGCTGCAGGCCCCGCACCGCTTTCAGAAGCGGCTGGCACCACGTCCCTGGGGCCCCGGGGGGCGACGGCAAAGGGCTCCGCGCACTGCCCTTGGCTCAAGGCACCGCCCCCCACAGCTCCCATTGGCCAGAAACGGGGAACCGCGGCCAATGGGAGCTTCGGGGGAGGTCCCTGGAGACGTGACAAGGGCAGCGCGCAGAGCCCTGTGCCCCCTCTCCTCCAGGGTCTGCACAGGGATGTGGTGCCGGCCACTTCCTAGAGCAGCGTGGCGTGGAGCCAGGGCAGGCAGCGTTGCTGCCACCCCATAGCCACTTTAGGTAAGCGGCACCGGACCGGAGCCAGAACCCCTCTTGCACCCCACAGCCCTCCTGCACCTCAACTCCCTTCCCTGAGCCCCCTCATACACCCCACACCCCTCTTCTGCCCCAATCCCTTGCCCTGAGCCCAATCCTGCACACCACACTCCCTCCCGGACCCCAACTCCCTGCCCCGACCCAGCATACAATTTCCCCACCCAGAAGTGGCCCTAGGCCCAAAAAGTTTGCCCACCCCTCACTTAGACCATACATAGGACCGAACAAATGTTTTTGGTTGAAACTATTTGACAAAATAACATTTTTCAAAAAAGGTGCCTGCCTTCCACAACAATCTTTTTTTTTGGGGGGGGGGGGGGCGGGAAAGGAGGTTGAAAAAACAGACTGTGGGGGGAGAAGAGAGGACCAAACTGGGGACTATTTTCTCACTAGCTCTACTAGTAAGCATGCGTGTGCTGGGTCCAGCTTTATGTGACTGTACATTGCCTATGACAATGGGGCCTCTCTCTTGGTTGGAGCCCCTAGTCACTACAGAAAGAACGATGAACCATACTCACATATTTCCTAAATACAGTGGAATTGTATCTTACACTGACTTTAGAACCTAATCCCTGTGTATAAGGCAAAAGTTGCGTATAGTCAAAATTACTCTTGAAAATCCCTTAAATCGCCCATAAAGTACAGTATACTGTACATGGTTTTGTGTATACAACCCTGTACAGTAATGTGTATACAGTAATGTACAATATATACTGTAACATTATATTTTGCATATGTACTCTTTATTACTGTATTTTTAATTACAGGGGGTTGTCAGAGCTTGATGTTGATCCAGGAGACGGAAAGCTTGGGTGACGGAGAGCGAGTCATAGACGAAGCGGTTGGCTCTGGTTCAGCTCAAGAAGTTGATTGCGTAAGCTCATCTACTGCTGGTTGTTTTTCCTTGAAAAATATGGTGATCGGCAACTGTCGCTGTTGTCTCTTGAGCTGCTCAAACATTTCTTGATACGGTCTCAAATCGTCCGTAATACTATGCGTGTTTTTGAGGCTTCGTTCCATAGAGGGATCATATTCAGAAATTAGATCATTCAAGTGTTTCGTTGCTTGGAACACTTCAGCAAATTTATGAAGATTCCAACTTGCTGGCTCTTCCTGTTCATCGTCATCATCTTTGACTTCTATAGATGATTTTATCAGTTCCTCTAACTCTTTGTTAGTCAATGTTTCTCTATGGCTCTCAATTAATTCTTCAATCTCTTCCTCAAGGATGTTGACAAAGCCATCACCACCCACTTGCCTGGCCACCTGAACAAATGTGTTTCACTTCGTCAATGGTCGGGAAACCCTTAAAATCATTCACACATTCTTTCCATAGGTTTCGCCAACATGCATTGACTGTTTCAGGCTTGACTGCATCCATTGCCTGTTTAATATAAGTGATGCACTCGGCAATGTTGAAGGACTTCCAACACTCCATCACATTAAGATTGGGATCAACATCCATAGCACTATGTATCCGTGAGAACGTAAGCCTCGTGTATGTGGCCATGAAACAGCAAATCATGCCTTGGTCGAGAGGCTGGAGGTGGTATTGGGGGGGAGAAAGACTACTTCAAATTTGTTATGCGCAAACTGGAGTGCCGCAGGGTGGCCAGGAGCTACGATCAGCAACACTTTAAGGTCAAGTCCTTTCTCTTCAAGGTACCGCTTGACGTCCAGAATGAAACACTTGTGGAACCAATCCAGAAATAATGCTGTCTTCACCAAGCCTTTTTATTTGATTGCCAGAACACAGGCAGGAGATTTTTGTTCTTGCCTTTTAGGGCACGGGGATTTGCAGCCCTGTAGAGCAAGCCCGGCTTTATTAAATGCCCAGTCGCATTGCCACAAAACATCACAGTCACACGGTCTTTAGATGCTTTGAAGCCATAGGCTTGTCTTTCAGATTTCAAAATGTAAGTGTGGTTGAGCATTTTTTTCCAGAAGAGCCCAGTCTCATCAGCATTAAAATCTTGTTCCGGAAGATATTCCTTTTCTTCTATGATTTTCTTTAATTGTTCAGGGTAGGGTTTTGCTGACTCTTCATTAGCAGATGCAGCTTCACCAGTAGTCTGCACATTTTTGAGGTTGAAGCGGTTCCTAAAACTGTTAAGCCAACCTTGGCTGGCTTTGAATTCCTTCTCATCAGAAGGCTCTCCCTCTTCGGCGGGAGGTTTGAACAGCGCATAGAGGCTGAGCCTTTTCTCGCAACGCGTTGTCATCGATAGGCACACGTTTACGGTTCATGTCTTCCAGCCATAAGTTTAATGCCTTTTCAGTCTTCACTAAAGTCTTATCATGCACCTGGCTCGTCGTCTTAGCAGTTATTGGAGCACTTGATGACAACTTGACGAATTTCTCCATCTCGAATCTTGATAGCATGGATGCTAGATTCGTTGCAGCCATATTTACGCGCCACGTTGGAGACAGACATATTGTCTCTCAATAAGTCCAGCACAGCCAGTTTTTCCTCCAGCATTGGAACAGATCGCTGTTTCTTCGGTCGAGCACCAGATGAGGTAGTTAGCTTGTGTTTAGGGGCCATCTTGTATAAAAAATACATATCTTTAAACACTAGAATCGCACTCAGCGCGGAGAGATGCTCACGCTATGAGAGGCACACGGGAACTGAGACTGACTGAGGAAACAGCAGATTCACGACTCCCATCTCACTCTGGGGCATATGTTCCAGTGGAATGGTGGGTGGAATCGCCTGCACTATTTACAGGTATCTTGTAATTTTTTTTTTTTTGCTGCATGCGTATAGTTCAATTCGCGCAAGTTAAATGCACATATGATGCGACTCACCTGTACTTACACACAATTATATTCACACAATGTATTTAGTAATACCTGTGAGAAACTTCAGATTCTCTATTTATTTTACCATGAAAGTTGAATTCTCCCATCTTCCAAAATGCATGCAGCCCAAGCCCAGAAATCTACGCAGCAATTAAACAGCCCTACAGCCCAAGTTCTGCAAGGCCAAGTCAGCTGCCATGGACCATCTGTATGTTTTTCTTTGCTCTGTAGACATAACCTCTACCCCCTGTGCATGTGCAAGAAAGGGCATATTACTTTCCATACAAATCTTCACTTATTTTGTAATGATTGTTAAATGTCAATAGGCAATTTTAAAAAGATATTGTGGATGGGGTGCAACTGGCTTTTAGGCATTATCTGTTCTGATCTAAAATTTCCTGTTTGGCTGAAGAACACACGACAGGATCGTTGGTTAAATAAAATACATAAATCTTGTTAACTGCATGTTCTCTATGATCTTTCTTTAGAATTAAGAATTGGGTTCTCAGGACTTTCAATTGAACATTTGTCAAATAATGTTAACACTGTAAGCTGTTCAATAAGATGTTTGTTGCCACTGCAGGTAGAGAAAGGAAGAGGTAATCATTTGTTTTAATAATACAAAATTAGACTCTCAGTGGGAGCACAAATGCTCAGATAATTGAGTTACACTCCCGTGGTGCTATCAACCAAAGTTTCCTGCCGAACCAGGGTGAGCAAAAAAACAACAAGATTTCTATAGCTGAGGAATCTCTGCTGCAAAGATATTGTAAATATTATAGCTATAAATTTAGTGAAATGTTTCATGGAAAATGGGAAAATGTATGTTTCAACAGTATTACAGGTTGAACGTCTCTAATCTGGCACTCCCTGGTCCGGCAACATCTGTGGTCCGGCATAGGTGACAGCTCCCTGGGTGCTCTGGGGCTGGAGCAGAGTAGGTGCGGCGCATCCACTGGCACCGAGCTCCCCCCTGTGCCCCCTTCCCCCCCAGGAGCTGGCAGCCCCATGCTTACCAATTCCTCATCCTCCCTCCCAGTGCTTTTTCACAGCATTCAAGCTCTGGAGGGAGGGGAAGGACCTGGGGCCTCGGGCTGGGAGTCAGCAGCCAGGACCCCAGGTGGCAGCGGGGCCCCCCAGTGTGGGGTCACACTGGGTGCAAAGTCTGGGGGTGTTGCAGCACCCCCTGCACCCCTACTTCCCTTGTTTATGGAGACCTGGGCTCCCACTCTGTGAAAGCTACAGAAGACAACCATTTCCCGCCTTTTTTTGGCTATTGTGAACCGAACTGCACCTCTTTCGCTGCCACTCTGCTCTCCTACATTTCATGCCCTTTTTCCAGGATTACCTGTGCAGGCGCCACAGCGCGGCAAGCATGGAGCCCGCTCAGATATCCGCTGCAATTTTGACCATTGTAAATACCTTGAGCATTATCTAGCAGTATGTGCAGTACCTGCAAAACCGGGCAAGGAAGCGACGACAGCACAATTACTATACTACTGAGGACATGGACACAGACATTCCTAGAAGCACAGTATGTGGCGATTGAGAGATCATGGTGGCGCTGAGCCAGGTTCATGCTGTGGGCCCAGGAAAGAAGCACAGACTGGTGGGGCTGCATAGTGTTGCAAGTATGGGATGATTCCCAGCTGCTGTGAAATTTTCATATGCGAAGGGCCACTTTCATGGAACTTTGTGACTTGCTGTCCCCTGCCCTGAAGTGCACAGACACCAAAATGAGAACAGCCCTCACAGCTGAGAAGTGATTGGCCATAGCCCTGTGGAAGCTTGCAACGCCCGACAGCTAACGGTCAGTCGAGAACCAGTTTGGAGAGGGCAAACCTACTGTGGGGGCTGCTGTGCTGCAAGTAGCCAACGCAATCATTGACCAGCTGCTATCAAGGGTAGTGACTTTGGGAAATGTGCAGACCATTTTGGATGGCTTTAATGTGCTGGTGTTCCCTAACTGCAGTGGGGTGATTGAAGGAACGCATATCCCTATCTTGGCCCCAGAACACCGGGGTGGCCGGTACATAAACCGCAAGGGGTACTTTTCCATGGTGCTGCAGGCATTAGTGGATCACAAGGGACGTTTCACCAACGTCAACGTGGCATGGCTGGGAAAGGTGCATGACGCTTACATCTTCAGGAACTCTGGTCTGTTTGAACAGCTGCAGGAAGGGATTTACTCCCCAGACCAGAAAATTACTGTTGGGGATGTTGAAATGCCTATAGTTATCCTCTGGGACCAAGCCTACCCCTTAATGCCATCGCTCACGAAGCCATACACAGGCACCCTGGACAGTAGTAAGGAGCAGTTCAACTGTACGCAGAGCAAGTGCAGAATGGTGGTAGAATGTGCTTTTGGATGTTTGAAAGTGCGCTGGCGCAGTTTACTGACTCTGTTAGATCTCTGCACAATCAATATTCCAATTGTAATTGCTGCTTGTTGTATGCTCCTTTCAGGGTTCCCTCCCCACTCTGAACTCTAGGCTACAGATGTGGTGACCCACATGAAAGACCCCCAAGCTTATTTCTATCAGGTTAGGGTAAAACTTCGCCAGGGCACAAACTCTTTGCCTTTGGAGGGTACGCTGCCACACCAAGTGATTTAACAAAGAAGCAGGGAAAGGACCACTTGGAGTTCCTATTCCCCCAAAATATCCCCCCAAGCCCTTATACCCCCTTTCCTGGGGAAGCTTGAGAATAATATCCTAACCCATTGGTTACAAAATGATCACAGACCCAAACCCCTGGGTGTTAGGACAATAGAGAAATCAGTCAGGCTCTTAAAAAAAAAACCAGAACTTTATTAGAAAGAAAAAAGGTAAAAGAAGCACCTCTGTAAAATTAGAAGGGAAGTTAATCTCACAGGGCAATCAGATTTAAAACACAGAGGATTTCCCTCTGGGCAAAAACTTTAAAGTTACAAAAAGAAAGCCAGGAATACACCTTCCTCTCAGCACAGAGAAAATCACAAGCCAAAACAAAAGTAAACTAACGCATTTCCTTGCTAGAACTTACTAATCCTAATGGAGCTGGATTGCTTGCTTTCTTGATCTCTCTCCAGCAAGCACACAGAACAGACCGACAAAAGCCTTTCCCCCGCCCACTAGATTTGAAAGTATCTTGTCCCCTCATTGGTTCTTTTGGTCAGATGCCAGGCAGGTTACCCGAGCTTCTTAATCCTTTACAGGTAAAAGGATATTGTGCCTCTGGCCAGGAGAGATTTTATAGTACTGTATATAGGAAGGTTGTTACCCTTCCCTTTATATTTATGACAGCTCCACAATATCTGAGAGAGAGTAAGGGGGAGACGTTTATGGCGGGGTGGAAGGTTGAAGCAACTCGCCTGGCAGCCAATTTCGCACAGCCAGACAACAGGGCAATTAGAAGAGCGCAGCAGGGCGCGCTGCGCATCAGAGAAACTTTGAAAGCCAGTTTCATGACTGGCCAGGGTACAGTGTGACAGTTGTGTTTGTTTCTCTTGAAGTTACCCACCCCCTATTTTTTTATTATATATATATATATATATATATAAATAAAATGAAAGGAAATAAAGTCACAATTGTTTAAAACACATTATTATTTGTTGCACAACAACACATTGAGAGAAATCAGAAGGCAGACCGGGGGAAACGAGCCAGAGCCTCGCGAACCAGCTGAGCGGCAGCGAACCAGCGGAGCATCGGGGACAGCAGAGCAGCTCACAGCAGGAGTTTGCCTGGGAGTTCGCCTGGAGTGAGCCCAGTGAGGCTTACATCTTGCCAACGTCTCTGAGGAAGCTCCGTAGTAGGTAGGTGATATGGAAGGGGGGGATTCAGCTGTTGTGACCTGCACTGGATGTGCCATGTTAGTCTTTCTTCCACAGGACAGAAGCGACTTTGTCTGTACAAAGTGCAAGCTGGTCTCCATATTGGAAGAGAAGATTGAAGGTCTGGAGCAACAGGTAACGACCCTGCGTTGTATACGAGAGACTGAGGATTTTCTGGACCAAACTCAGGATAGCCTTCTAGGGGCACAAAGCTCTAAAGATGTAGAGCAGGTTGCACAGAGGAGCCAAGAGGCCAGTGAAGAAGCTTGGCAACATGTGACCTCCAGAAGAGGTAAGCGGAATGTCCGGGTTCCAGTAACACAGACACAGGTAACTAACCGCTTTCATGTTCTCTCCACAGGTACCAATGCGGAGAGTGGACCAGATGATATGTCTGGGGGGAGAAAGCGGAAGGAGACTCCGCTGGTTGGGAGGCATGAGATGCGATGTCCTGAGGTTAGGGGTTCCACGACCACCACTCCCAAGAGGAGAAGGCGGGTGGTGGTGGTCGGGGACTCTCTCCTCCGGGGGACTGAGTCATCTATCTGCCGCCCTGACCGGGAAAACCGAGAAGTCTGCTGCTTGCCAGGGGCTAAGATTCGTGATGTGACGGAGAGACTGCCGAGACTCATCAAGCCCTCGGATCGCTACCCCTTCCTGCTTCTCCACGTGGGCACCAATGATACTGCCAAGAATGACCTTGAGCGGATCACTGCGGACTACGTGGCTCTGGGAAGAAGGATAAAGGAGTTGGAGGCGCAAGTGGTGTTCTCGTCCATCCTCCCCGTGGAAGGAAAAGGCCTGGGTAGGGACTGTCGAATCGTGGAGGTCAACGAATGGCTACGCAGGTGGTGTCGGAGAGAAGGCTTTGGATTCTTTGACCATGGGATGGTGTTCCATGAAGGAGGAGTGCTGGGCAGAGACGGGCTCCATCTTACGAAGAGAGGGAAGAACATCTTTGCCAGCAGGCTGGCTAACCTAGTGAGGAGGGCTTTAAACTAGGTTCACCGGGGGAAGGAGACCAAAGCCCTGAGGTAAGTGGGAAAGCGGGATACCGGGAGGAAGCACAGGCAGGAAGGTCTGTGAGGGGAGGGCTCCTGCCTCATACTGGGAATGAGGGGCGATCAACAGGTTATCTCAAGTGCTTATATACAAATGCACAAAGCCTTGGAAACAAGCAGGGAGAACTGGAGGTCCTGGTGATGTCAAGGAATTATGACGTGATTGGAATAACAGAGACTTGGTGGGATAACTCACATGACTGGAGTACAGTCATGGATGGTTATAAACTGTTCAGGAAGGACAGGCAGGGCAGAAAAGGTGGGGGAGTAGCACTGTATGTAAGGGAGCAGTATGACTGCTCAGAGCTCCGGTACGAAACTGTGGAAAAACCTGAGTGTCTCTGGATTAAGTTTAGAAGTGTGTGCAACAAGAGTGATGTCATGGTGGGAGTCTGCTATAGACCACCGGACCAGGGGGATGAGGTGGATGAGGCTTTCTTCCGGCAACTCACGGAAGCTACTAGATCGCATGCCCTGATTCTCATGGGTGACTTTAATTTTCCTGATATCTGCTGGGAGAGCAATACAGCGGTGCATAGACAATCCAGGAAGTTTTTGGAAAGCGTAGGGGACAATTTCCTGGTGCAAGTGCTAGGGGAGCCAACTAGGGGGAGCGCTTTTCTTGACCTGCTGCTCACAAACCGGGTAGAATTAGTGGGGGAAGCAAAAGTGGATGGGAATCTGGGAGGCAGTGACCATGAGTTGGTTGAGTTCAGGATCCTGACGCAGGGAAGAAAGGTAAGCAGCAGGATACGGACCCTGGACTTCAGGAAAGCAGACTTTGACTCCCTCAGGGAACAGATGGCCACGATCCCCTGGGGGACTAACATGAAAGGGAAGGGAGTCCAGGAGAGCTGGCTGTATTTCAAGGAATCCCTGTTGAGGTTACAGGGACAAACCATCCCGATGAGTCGAAAGAATAGTAAATATGGCAGGCGACCAGCTTGGCTTAATGGTGAAATCCTAGCGGATCTTAAACATAAAAAAGAAGCTTACAAGAAGTGGAAGGTTGGACATATGACCAGGGAAGAGTATAAAAATATTGCTCGGGCATGTAGGAAAGATATCAGGAGGGCCAAATCGCACCTGGAGCTGCAGCTAGCAAGAGATGTCAAGAGTAACAAGAAGGGTTTCTTCAGGTATGTTGGCAACAAGAAGAAAGCCAAGGAAAATGTGGGCCCCTTACTGAATGAGGGAGGCAAGCTAGTGACAGAGGATGTGGAAAAAGCTAATGTACTCAATGCTTTTTTTGCCTCTGTTTTCACTAACAAGGTCAGCTCCCAGACTGCTGTGCTGGGCAACACAAAATGGGGAAGAGATGGCCAGCCCTCTGTAGAGATAGAGGTGGTTAGGGACTATTTAGAAAAGCTGGACGTGCACAAGTCCATGGGGCCGGACGAATTGCACCCGAGAGTGCTGAGGGAATTGGCGGCTGTGATTGCAGAGCCCTTGGCCATTATCTTTGAAAACTCGTGGCGAACGGGGGAAGTCCCGGATGACTGGAAAAAGGCTAATGTAGTGCCCATCTTTAAAAAAGGGAAGGAGGAGGATCCTGGGAACTACAGGCCGGTCAGCCTCACCTCAGTCCCTGGAAAAATCATGGAGCAGGTCCTCAAAGAATCAATCCTGAAGCACTTAGAGGAGAGGAAAGTGATCAGGAACAGTCAGCATGGATTCACCAAGGGAAGGTCATGCCTGACTAATCTAATCGCCTTTTATGATGAGATTACTGGTTCTGTGGATGAAGGGAAAGCAGTGGATGTATTGTTTCTTGACTTTAGCAAAGCTTTTGACACGGTCTCCCACAGCATTCTTGTCAGCAAGTTAAGGAAGTATGGGCTGGATGAATGCACTATAAGGTGGGTAGAAAGCTGGCTAGATTGTCGGGCTCAACGGGTAGTGATCAATGGCTCCATGTCTAGTTGGCAGCCGGTGTCAAGTGGAGTGCCCCAGGGGTTGGTCCTGGGGCCCGTTTTGTTCAATATCTTCATAAATGATCTGGAGGATGGTGTGGATTGCACTCTCAGCAAATTTGCGGATGATACTAAACTGGGAGGAGTGGTAGATACGCTGGAGGGGAGGGATAGGATACAGAAGGACCTAGACAAATTGGAGGATTGGGCCAAAAGAAATCTAATGAGGTTCAATAAGGATAAATGCAGGGTCCTGCACTTAGGATGGAAGAATCCAATGCACCGCTACAGACTAGGGACCGAATGGCTCGGCAGCAGTTCTGCGGAAAAGGACCTAGGGGTGACAGTGGACGAGAAGCTGGATATGAGTCAGCAGTGTGCCCTTGTTGCCAAGAAGGCCAATGGCATTTTGGGTTGTATAAGTAGGGGCATAGCGAGCAGATCGAGGGACGTGATCGTTCCCCTCTATTCGACACTGGTGAGGCCTCATCTGGAGTACTGTGTCCAGTTTTGGGCCCCACACTACAGGAAGGATGTGGATAAATTGGAAAGAGTACAACGAAGGGCAACAAAAATGATTAGGGGTCTAGAGCACATGACTTATGAGGAGAGGCTGAGGGAGCTGGGATTGTTTAGTCTGCAGAAGAGAAGAATGAGGGGGGATTTGATAGCTGCTTTCAACTACCTGAAAGGGGGTTTCAAAGAGGATGGCTCTAGACTGTTCTCAATGGTAGCAGATGACAGAACGAGGAGTAATGGTCTCAAGTTGCAATGGGGGAGGTTTAGATTGGATATTAGGAAAAACTTTTTCACTAAGAGGGTGGTGAAACACTGGAATGCGTTACCTAGGGAGGTGGTAGAATCTCCTTCCTTAGAGGTTTTTAAGGTCAGGCTTGACAAAGCCCTGGCTGGGATGATTTAACTGGGACTTGGTCCTGCTTTGAGCAGGGGGTTGGACTAGATGACCTTCTGGGGTCCCTTCCAACCCTGATATTCTATGATTCTATGATTCTATGAAACGTGGGGGGGGGGGAGTGGTATTGGGTTAGGGGAGTGGAGGAGGAGGAGCGAAGTACAAGTCCAGAAAACAAATCAAAATTTTGGATATGCCAGGTTTCTGCTGCTTGGGCAATCCTCTGGGGTTGAGTGTGTGGGTCCCCGTAGCCTCCCCCTCCCATGTTCTTGGGCGTCTGGGTAAGGATGATATGGAACTTGGGGAGGAGGGAGAGCAGTTATACAGGGGCTGCAGCGACAGTCTGTGGTCTTGCTGCCTTTCCCGCATTAGATCCACCATACAGCGGAGCATGACAGTTTGCTCCCCCATGAGCTTGACCATAGCATCCTGCCTGCTCTCATCGCGCACATCCCTCCTCTCTTCATGTTCATTTAATGCTTTACGGGACTCCACAATTGTTTGCCTCCGCACATTCAGCTGGGCCCTATCAGTGCGGGAGGACTGCATGAGTTCAGCAAACATGTCGTCCTGAGTTTGTATTTTCCACCTTCTACTCTGGACCAGACTCTGGAACGGAGTAGACGGCGCCATGTTGAAACATTTGCGCCTGTGGGAGGAGAAAAAGGGAGGGTAATATTTTAAAAGAGATACATTTTAGAGAACAAAGGGGATGCTCTTTCTCAGTGAAACTGGCAATTCGTAATATACAGCACATGTTCTTTCTGTACAAGGTCGCATTTTGCCTCTATACTGAAGTGCCTGGCACTTTGGCATGAGTAAGCCATCACACGCGGCCGGACAACAGAATTCAGCGTGCAGGCAGCCATGGTAAGCCCTATGTGCATGCGGGGTTCTGCTTCTTCCACATCCATTTCAATGCTTTCAAACTGCCGGGCGCCCTTTCCCATTGCAAGCAATGCCTGGTGGGTTTGCCATATAAAAGGAGGGCCTGCAGGCTCTCTGGGATGATCAATTCATACAACCCACCCACCACCCCCACCCCCACGACATGGCTCCAATGAGGCTCTGAGCAGGGATGAGCCCTTTAAACTAAATGTGAACAGCCCAGCGCAGCTGGGTTTCCTCCCACCCCCCACCGCGTGGCTCCGATCAGGCTCTCACTCACCAGAAGTGCCTTCTCCAGGGTCATGGTCCGGGAGCCCACCTTGGGAGTGGGGGGGAGGCTGTTGGCTCCAGCGTTAAGACTAGTTCCTGCTAGAGCGGAAAACAGATTCCCCACTTGCCGCCTGTGCACTGTCGTCCTCTTCATCCTCCTCACTCCATGCAACTCCCCCCTTGCAGGTGTCCACGGACAGTGGTGGCGTAGCGGTGGCGTCACCCCCCATAATTGAATGCAGCTCACAGGAGAAGCGGCATGTATGGGGCTGTGACCCAGACAGCCCGTTCGCCTCCCTGGCTTTTTGCTACGCTTGTCTGTGCAACTTGATTTTTGTATGACACTGCTCTGTGACCCTGAAGTAGCCTCTTTCCAACATGGCCCTGGAGACTTTAGTGTACGTATTTGCATTTCTTTTTTTGGAACGTAGTTCTGCCACAACAGATTCGTCTCCCCAGCATGCGATGAGATCCAGTACCTCCTGTTCGGACCAGGCTGGAGCTCGTCTGCGAATCCGGGACTGTGTGGTCTCTTGTGATGGTGGACTCTGCATGGTCGCCTGGGATGGTGGACTGTACTGATGGTCACCTGTGCTGATGGTGACCAAACAGGAAATGAAATTCAAAAGTTCCCAGGGCTTTTACTGCCTACTGCATCAGAGTTGAGAGAGTTGCCCAGAGCGGTCACAAGGGAGCATTCTGGGATAGCTCCCGGAGGCCATCAATGTCTAATTGCGTCCATAGTACCTCTAACCCAGAACTGCGATCTCGATTTTAGGGCTACTCCATTTGCCAAAGTGGAGTACAGAAATCTGATTAAAGAGCCCTTTAAACCAAAAAAAACGGTTTGGTCGTGTGGACGGAATCAGTTTTATTTTGAATTAACTCAGCTAATTCCAAAATAACTGCATACTGTAGACCAGGCCTAAGACTATGTCTACACTAGGAAGCTTACAACGGCACAGCTGTACTGATACAGCTATGCAACTGTAAGATTGTTCACATAGCTGTGTTATGTCGATGGGAGACAGCTCTCCTGTCGACATAATAAAACCAGCTTAATGAGTGTAAGTATGTCGGTGGGAGAGCATCTTCTGCTGACATAGCACTGTGTATTGGAGTGCTTATGCTGGCAAAACTTGGGGGGAGGGAGGTGTTTTTCCCCCCCATGCACCTGAGCGACAAAAGTTTTGATGATATAAGTGCTAGTGTAGACATGGCCTGACAGGAAAGCACTGTATCCAAACTTTCTGAATGCATAATCATTTGAATGGGAAGACAATTACTAAAACCTAGCTCTTTAGCCCATTGAAGGCAGAAACGGAGTAGGAAAGAAATTTTATGTTCTTGATGTGATCAATAGTTGTTGGGCAATTTAAAAACCAAAAAAATAAAAGTCTACAGCAAGTCAGAATATGCAAATATGCTTCCTACACCACAATCATTTGATCAGACTGACTATACATAGCATGTATGCCTATACATACATAAAATTGGCCATAAAACTGCACCTAATGATTCCTGCACCCAGTGACTCCTGGAGGGAATCATTTGGACAATTCTGTAAGGCAGCGGCTTTGGTAACTTCAGAAACATCCAATCCCCTGGAAGCACACTGCAAATTACAGTAGAACCTGAGAGTTACAAACTGATCAGTCAACCACACTCATTTGGAACCACACAATAAGGCAGCAGCAGAGACCAAAAAAAGCAAATATAGTACAGTACTGTGTTAAACAAAAACTACTAAAGGAAAGCAGCATTTTTCTTCTGCATAGTAAAGTTTAAAAGCCGTATTAAGTCAATGTTCAGTTGTAAACTTTTGAAAGAACCACCATAAGGTTTTATTCAGAGTGATGAACAACCTCCATTCCCAACGTGTTTGTAACACTGAGGTTCTACTGTACTTCTCTCAATCTCCCCTTTTTATTATTCCCCTCATTCTTGCCTCTGTGCCTTTGTCATGCCACCTGTTACCACTGAACTCTCTATCACGCCTTCTGCTCCAGCTGAACTCCCTCTTTATTCAAATCCTTCCTGAAACATCACATCTTCAGAAAGTACAACATTTTATGCAGGGGAAAAAACAACCAAAAGGACTTTTCTCCTCGACCCTCTGACATCAAACTTACAGCCTTAACAATACTCTGGCAAACAGACATGCATTGAAATGTTAGTAATCCACAACTATACACATGGAAACTCAACTTGTGCGTCACCGATCAATTTTGCTAATATTGTCCCATTGTTTCCTTGTACTCCCCATCTCTCCCCATTTATCTGTCAGTATTCATCTATTGTCTCTTGCCTTATACTTAGATTGTAAAAAGTCTTTGAGGCTGGCATCATCTTTTTGTTCTGTGTTGTACATCACCCAGCAAAATGGAATCCTGGTCTATGACTAGGTCTCCTAGACACTATAGTAATACAAATGATAAATATAGTGTCAAGGGCAAAATCTTTGTGGCAAAAGCAACACATCTATTTAATCTATCTTTGGCTCAGTAAACTAAATAGACTTACTCAACATTTTTTCTTGGTGTCTGATGTGTGTGTAATCTACAAGAATAATCTCAAACTGAGCTCAAGATAAAGGGAGATTTCAAAGAAAAATAATTTTCCAACAAGTTCAGACATCAAAATCCCCCTCCCAATCTGATGTGTCCAAGTAATTCGCTCAAATCAAAGATTTCTAACTACACAAAAGTCACATACTGATTTGAGTGATTAACCACCACCTGAAGCATTGACAATACCTGAGCTCAAGATTGGATCTTTCAGCCATTAAAAACACACACACACACACACACACACACACCTGTGAAGCAACTAAGATCTCACAGTGTTATGTAACATTACTGTACAGAAGTACCACAGCTATGGCTCTATGTAAAAGTGAGTATATAAACAAATGTATACAGGAAGACAAGCAGAGAATTAGGTTCATGTCCAAACACTGCAGCCAGCAGGCTCAGCAGCTTTGGACAGCAACAATAACTTGAATAGCAGATTGTTTTTTGTGATCACATGCTCAAATTGGGATTAGCCATCCATAAAGGTCAGGAACAGAAGACCAATAACCTGAGTAAGAAATGCCTGCACACTCAGAAGAGAAGTGTAAACTCACTTGTAGCCTTGGGCTCTAGTAACACTGATCAATTCTGTGAGATACTCTTTGAAAGAAACCTCTCAAATTCCAGGTCTCACAAAGGAAAAAGCCCAACTAGGTCAGACAAGAGCCTACCAAAGAATTTGTTGTCCATCTTTGGCAGCAAAAAAACCACAGAAACCTTTGTAAATCCATACACTAATGAATTATTAGTGCCTTCAGTTTTTCTCTGCTTGAAGTGCATTTGAAAATATTTGAACCAATGAAGCCACAGGATAAGACTTTGAATTTATGCCATGGGATATTACCAGGTAGTTAATATTGTTGCACAACATTTTTTAACTCTTTAAGAACAATGTCTACTTAGTAACAATATTTGTCAAATGGGACAGACAGCTGCAACATCTTAAATCACCATAAAACAGCTAGCTTAAACTATAATTTAAGACTTTAACAAGTGGACTTGGAATGGTAAATACTGTGTTTTTCATGCTATGTAGTTTTACTTTAGAGACTGACAAAAAAACTGAATTCTCTTCAGGGCTGGGAGGGTGGGTCAGGCCAAAGTTTCTTTAGTAGTGTTGCTCTTAGGCCTGCCCATTCTTCCCCAGCTGAAAAGACCCTTCTAATCAGCAGCAGGGGAAACAAAACCATATTCTACAGCAGTGGGTTTCAATCTTTCTTTCTGAAGCCAAACATACTATAAAAAACTCCAGGGCCCACGGGGGGCCTCCAGGCTTCAGCTCTGCAGGGTGCCAGCCACCAAGCAGGGGCCCTCGGGTATAGGCCTAGTCTGACATTTATTTGGGGACAGGGCAGGGCCCACTGGGGCTTGGGCCAGCTCCTCTTACTCACCTCAGCAGGCCACCCAGCCTGTCTGGGTTGGAGGGGAGGGGGGCACAACCAAAAATTATAAATCAAAAAGCTTGACAGTGGCTCAGAGTGCAGGTAGGGGTTTGCTAGGAGCTGTGCAGTGAGGGGTGCAGCTCCTGGTACAAGGAGAGGGACAGCTAAGAGCTGTGTGCAAGCAGGGGTGTAGATTGGGGGCAAGGAGAATAGCAGCTAGGAGCTGTGTGCAGACAGAGGGGGAGGTCAGGATTCAGGCAGGGGGTCAACTAAGGGCCATGTGCAAGCTAGGGTGTAGCTCAGGATGAAGGGAGAGAGTAGCTAGAGGCCATGTGCAAGAAGAGGCCTTCCCCACAGTCACAGCTCCCTGATGGCTCTGCCAGCCCCAAAGCCAGGTCGCCCCAGCCCCTGGACAGCTCTTACCAGCTGCGCAAGCAGTCAAAGGGGGCTGGGAGCTAAAGAACAGCCACAGCCCTGGGCACTAGCAGCAGGAGACAAGTCAGAGCAGCAGCCGCCCCACATTGTCCGGCTCTAACTCCCCGCCTCTGACCTAACCAGGGGCTGGGGTAGTTTGGAGGGTGGGGGTGCAACACCTCCCCCTGACCTTCTGCAACTCTACCCCTGGGCTCAGGGCTTCTGCCCCACAGAACACACAGGATCACAGACCCCCTGAAACTGGCTTGTGGCTCCCTACTTGCATTCTGTGTCTAAGATCCCTCCCTCAAGTCCTGCTTTATACTAAATGCTGATTCCCGCAGCACTGAGAGGTACAGACAAGTACTCAAGAACTGAGCTTTTCAGCTAATTAAAATGTTTTAAGTGTAATAAGAAGGTAACATACATTAAGATTCTCCTCTCTCCTGGTCCCCATTTTTCATGCTGCTACAGAATTTCAGGTCCACTGTAGCACAGGAAAAAAAAAAAAAACCTCTCCTCACTCCCTCCTAAGAGAAGTGCTGAATGAAAGTATGAAATATGAATATTCAAAGCTATATAAAAAAATTATATATTCAGTTACTGTCTACAAAAGAAAGTAGTTGGAGAAAATATATAGGACTGTCAACAAAAGCATGGTGGGATTGGTATTCAGTCCTTAGGGAATCCAATTTTATTTTTCTATGTAGGTATTGCTGCACTAGTTAAATAGTTAACTGGTTTATTGTTCTGTGTTCACCAATATCTAACAACAGAACTGTTCAGGTAAGTATATTTAACTGCTGCAGCAGCACAGGGGGGAACACGCATCCTATTATTTGTGTGATCAGAACAGCAGCACATTTCTGTCTCAGATGGAACATGAGGCTTATGGACTGGTTTCTGGAAATGCTGAGCACCCACAGCTTCCAAGAAAGTCAACTGGAGAGGCTAAGCATCTCTGAAAGTCAGCCTAACAAGCACTATGTAACGACCTCAAAATGAATGCAAACACTGGGACTCTACAGCAACTTCTACATATTAAACAGGTAAACTTTGCAAAAGTCAATCGAAGTTTAAGTGAGAGGATGCAAAGAGATATTAGGAAAACTATGCAACTCTGAGATACTGCTTCTACCAGCTGACAGAGAAGGAAGGTATGTATAGGAGGTGCATGTAAAAAGGTGAAGCTGCTGCTAATGTTTGACAATCAGTAGACAACTGGACGATGTCAGAATTTCAGCAAGACCCTCCAAGCCATCTCTGTTCCCACCAGATAAGGATTTATTCTAATAGGCAGATTTCAGTAGTTGCAGCAGTTCTCAACAATGGGCTCACATCAAGCAACTTGCAGCAGGTGCTTCTTTTTAGAAAGAAAACAATGGCTTCTGTCTTCCAATTACAGCCATTCCCGGTAAGAAGGAGTAGAGGTAGGGTAGCTGACTGGGAATTTAGGTGTGTGGGAGGCGGGGGGGGGGGGGAAGGGGGGGCACAGAATTGAAGAGCTACTTCTTACATATGATATAAAGTTGAAAGGGGTAGGGGTGGATTTGAAATACAGGAGAATTTCAACCTTTTGGCTTTCCCTCTGGATAACTATGTGTTCAGTTCCAATGAGAAAAAATTTTATTTCATGGGGTGAAAGGGAGGCCTATCTTCCCTTACTGTTTAAATGTTTTAGAATATTGTCTTTCCCCACACCACCATTCCTCCGCTTCCCCACACATTTTATAGATGCACATTCTTCAAGGTGTTTGTCAGACACCACATGCATATCTTGCATGTGCTCAGCACTCCCTGTCAGGTTCTCTCACAGTATGTACACGTATACAAAAGGATAGTTTAAGACTGGGAATTAGGAGATCTGCTCTATTTCTGGTTCCACATTCCTGTGTGACTTTGGAGAAGCCACTTAATTTCTCCTTACCTCAGTTTCCTATCCATTAACTGGAAATACTACTTTACCAGAGTGGTCAGAGATTTCATTAATATTTGTGTATTTCTTAATACTCAGTGTGACTAACAGACACTATCCTGTAAAATCCTACACAAGTTTTATGCAATTAAGTTTACTGAACTAAGTAAAACCTTACTGAATTAGAATTAATACCTATTACTCTTGGGGGAATTCTGCGCCAAAAAATTAAAAATTGTGCACTATATTTTTAAAATTCTGCAAAATTCTGCACATTTTATTTGCCAAAACGACACTATACAATCACTATTTTCAATTATTTTGTTAATTTATTTCAAAATACCTATCAGCAACTATGTCTGTAACAATAGACACACAAAAATTCCTCCAGAAGTAGAGAGTTAAGGAAACCCCTACGACAAATCAGTTCCTGTTTCCCTGCCCCCTCCTGCCAGAGCCCAGCAGGGGTCCAGAAACCCACACCCCCCTCTCCCCAGAGCCCAACTGTCCCCCCCCCCGCAACCCATACACTCTCACCCGCTCCCCACCAGAGCCCAGCCGGTGCCCGAGCCTAGCCCAGACCCCAGGGATCCAGAGGCAGAAACAGCTTGATGCTGGTTCCTCAGCTTGTACTGAGTTTCCTGTCTGCCAGCGGTTCTCAAACTGTAGGTCGGGACACCAAAGTGAGTCGCGACCTTGTTTTAATGAGGTCACGAGGGCTGGTGTTAGACTTGGTGGGGCTCCAGGCCAAAGCCCAACGGCTTCAGCCTTGAGTGGCGGGGCTCAGGTTACAGGCCCCCAACCTGGGGCTGAAGCCCTTGGGCTTGGCCCCTGCCCAGAGTGGTGGGGCTTGGGCCCCACTGCCCAGTCAGACTCAGGCTTTCGTCCACTCTCCTGGGGTAGTGTAGTATTTCTTTTTGTCAGAAGGCAAATGTGCCTTCTACAGTAGGGAGGAGGAATGCTAGTGAACTTCCTCGATTATCAGCCTTTGAAATCTGCCTGTAGAGATATTCATAAACTAGTTCAAACTAGATTCTCCAGAGATCAGCAAAGAAAAGCTTTTTGGATAAAAAGCCCGAGTTTAGGCTGCCTCAGGGCCTTCTTCCTGATCCAGCAATTGGATAGACCCCATGGTCCCCAGAGACCCAAATCCTTACAGGAAGGACTGAAAGGACTTGCTTCTGAAGCCTCATAAGACTTTGTGCTTGATCAAAGCTGAAGCTGTGAAACTTGTAAGCCACAAGGACTCCCCTAAACTGGGGGGAAGGGAGGGATATATGAAGGATTTAGCCTGCTAGTATCCATGTTAGAGCTAGGATGAACTCTGGTAAGTTTGTTAGCATGCATGTAGGTTCTTTTATTGTTTGAGTATGTTTTCGCTAATTTTTTTTAACCTTACTGGGAAAAAAGTGTGGTAACGTATTTAGGGTTGTCGATTAATCACAGTTAACTCACGCAAAAAATCACTCATTAACTCAAAAAAATTGTGATTAATCGCAGTTTTAATCGCACTGTTAAATAGAATATCAATTTAAATTTAAATATTCTTTAACGTTTCAACATTTTCAAATATATTGATTTCAATTACAAGACAGAATACAAAGTGTACAATGCTCACTTTATATTTATTTGATTACAAATATTTGCACTGTAAAAGTGATAAAAGAAATAGTATTTTTCAATTCACCTCATATGAGTACTGTAGTGCAATCTCTATTGTGAAAGTGCATGTTAAAAAAGTAGATTTTTTTTTGTTATATAATTGCACTCAAAAAAACAAAAAGTCCACTCAGTCCTACTTCTTGTGCAACCAATTGCTAAGACAAACAAGTTTGTTTACATTTGCAGGAGATAATCCTGCCTGCTTCTTATTTTCAATGTAACCCAAAAGTGAGAACAGGCATTTGCATAGCACTTCTGTAGCTGGCATTACAAGGTATTTACATGCCAAATATGCTAAACATTTGTATGTGCCTCCGTGCTTCAGCCACCATTCCAGAGGACATGCTGACGACGCTCATTAAAAAAATAATGCATTAATTAAATTTGTGACTGAATTCCTTCATGAAGAATTGTCTGAATCCTGCTCTGTTTTACTTGCTTTCTGCTATATATCTCATGTTATAGCAGTCTCAGATGACCCAGCACATGTTGTTCATTTTAAGAACACTTTCACTTCAGATTTGACAAAACGCAAAGAAGATACCAGTGTGAGGATTTCTAAGCATAGCTACAGCACTCGACCCAAGGTTTAAGAATCTGAAGTGCCTTCCAAAATCTGAGAGTAAAGAGGTGTGAAGCATGCTTTCAGAAGTCTTAAAATAGAAACACTCCAATGCAAAACTACAGACTCGAAACCACCAAAAAAAGAAAAATCAATCTTCTGCTGTTGGCATCTGACTCAGATGATGAAAATTAACATGCATCAGTCTGCGCTGCTTTGGATTGTTATCGAGCAGAATCCATCATCAGCATGGACACACGCCCTCTAGAATGGTGGTCGAAGCATGATGAGACATATGAATCTTTAGTGCATCTTGCACATAAATATCTTGCAACGCCAGCTACAACATGCCATGCGAACACCTGTTCTCACTTTCAGACGACATTATAAATAAGAAGCTGACACCATTATCTCCTGCAAATGTAAACAAACTTGTTTGTCTGAGCAATTGGCTGAACAAGAAGTAGGACTGAGTGGACTTGCAGGCTCTAAAGTTTTACATTGTTTTGCTTTTGAGTGCAGATTTTTTGTTTGTTTCATTTTTTTACGTAATTCTACATTTGTAAGTTCAACTTTTATGATAAAGAGACTGCACTACAGTACTTGTATTAGATAGTATTTTTCAATTTATTTCTTTTGTTTTTTAAAGTGCAAATATTTGTAATCAAAAATAAATCTAAAGTGAGCACTGTACACTTCGTATTTTGTGTGGTAACCAAAATCAATATATTTGAAGGTGTAGAAAACATCAAAAATAATTAAATAAATGGAATTCTATTACTTTTAACAGTGTGATTAACCGTGCAATAATTTTTTTTAATCACTTGACAGCCCTATTATTAGTAGCGATACTTTTATCAGTCTCTGAAGGGAAAGCAAACAGGTCTTTTTAAGGAAAATGTCTTTACTGGGAAATACATAGAGAAGGCGGGGAACTATACAGCCTGGAAATGTTCCAGTCAGAAGGGAGAGACACTCGTGTCTCCACCCAAGAAAGGCAACAACTAGGAAGCTGGAAGCCTGAGAGTGCATGACCCTGCTAGTCCACTGAGGGGAAATACAGGTGTAGCTACCCTGAACTGACACGCTGAGAACTTACAAAATACAGAAGTATAGAGTTACTATACAAAACTGCATGTTACATACAAATCCCCAACTTTTGGGAGTATTTCTATTAGCAGATTATATTTGTGAAACACAGTGAATTTTGAAGCTAATTAGGTTGACTTCTTTCAGTGTAAAATCATTTTGAAGAAGCTCAGCACCTAAAATCTCTGGTTTATGAATGAAAGCTCTTTTGCAAGAAATCCTAAAAGTAAGTACAAAGGTAGTTTTAAAAAAAACAAAAACAAGGTAATTTGTTGTGAAACTCTCAATATTCAGACAGCATCTTTATCAAATAATCGATGTTACACGTTCTAAAATTTTAAATACAGTGAACATAACTAAAAATATATATATTGAGAAGCAGTTGTATTCTTTAGGGTACGTTTGTTGTCAATTTGCATGAAAAGTACTGTTACACTTGTAAGGGATGTAATCTATTTTCATCAGTGCACAATTCCATATTGGCAACTTTGCTTATAATCAATAGTAATGAACCATAGTTTAAAAACACTAATTGCCTGCTGTGGTTGCTCTTAAAGAAGAGGATGACAGCACTAAGAGATCTATAGAGAAGTATTAAGAGGGAGTTCAAAATATTTTATGGTACCTACTTTTCCATTAAAAAAATTCCTCCTCCCTTATTTACAGGATTTAAATGTTACTGAATAAAACTAACAAGTAGATACATAGATTTTTGAATGTAAAGGGCAGGCCCTATTCACACTGAAGTATTTGCCACAGAGATAGCTATAGTAATACTATATTTTATGACATTTATACTCAAATTGCTATCCGGTTCAGCATTAAAAAAACTGATCCTCTGATATGTTGGGATATATTGAGAATAGTATGTCCACTATTAAATAACCTGTATTATGGATTCAGTCATCACCATGCGTGTTGGGGCAGCTCCAGCCAAGATGATCCCTCATGCAACCTGTATGTTCATTCTTGAAGAATTCACCTAGATCAGTCCCCAAATGGTAATTGTTATAAATGCTGCCAGATAAAAATAAAACCATGGTATTTGTTTTTGTTGGCTTTTTTCTCCTAAGAAACTGAATCATTCAGAGCTGTTTAGTAGGGCCAACCTTTCATTCTCAACTAGAAAGATGAATGACCAACAACACTATGTGTTGTTTGCAATACAATATGGCAAATTCTTTTTTTTAAGATCTACTTTGGGGAGTGGTCAAAACTTTCATTAACCACCAACTGAAGTCCACAAACCAAGGTGTTTTTTTTATTTAAACTAATTTGAATTGATGACCAAATAATTAAAGCATATAAATGTGTATACCATATGTAATATCTAAAATTAGTTTCTTCACTTATGATGAAAGTGCTTCAGAATCAGACATACTGATTTTACTAGAACATAAGAATGGCCCTACTGGGTCATAAAATCATAGAATATTAGGGTTGGAAGAGACCTCAGGAAGTCATGTAGTCCTCAAAGAAGGACCAGCCCCAACTAAATCATCCCAACAGGGCTTTGTCAAGATGGGCCTTAAAAACTTCTAAGGACAGAGATTGCACCACCTCCTAGGAAACCCATTCCATTACTTTACCACCTTCCTAGTGAAATACTGTTTCCCAATATCCAACCTAGACCTCCCACACTGTAACTTGAGACCATTGCTTCTTATTCTGTCATCTGCCACCACTGAGAACAGCCAAGCTCCAACCTCTCAGGAACCCCCCTTCAGGTAGTTGAAGGCTGCTATCAAATCCCTCTTCATCTTCTCTTCTGCAGACTAAAGAAGCCCAGTTCCCTCAGCCTCTCTCATAAGTCATATGCCGCAACCCCCAATCATTTTTGTTGCCCTCCGCTGGACTCTCTCCAATTTGTCCACATCCTTTCTGTAGTGGGGGGACCAAAACTAGACACAGTACTCCAGCTGTGGCTTCACCAGGGCCGAACAGAGGGGGAATAATCACTTCCCTCGATCTGCTGGCAATGCTCCTACTAATACAGCCTAATATGCTGTTGGCCTTCTTGGCAACAAGGGCACGCTGCTAACTCATTCAGCTTCTCATCCCAGATCCTTTTCTGCAGAACTACTGCTTAGCCAGTCGGTCCCCAGCCTGTAGCAGTGCATGGGCTTCTTCTGTCCTAAGTGCAGGACTCTGCACTTGTCCTTGTCAAACCTCATCAGATTTCTTTTGGCCCAATCCTTCAATTTGTCTAGGTCACTCTGGACCCTATCCCTACACTCCAGCGTCTCTCTCTCTCTCCCCCAGCTTAGTATCATCTGTGAACTTGATGAAGATGAAAATCATCCTATCATCCAGATCATTAATAAAGATGTTGAACAAAACCAGTCCCAGGACTGACCCCTTGGGCACTCCGCTTGATACCAGCTGCCAACTAGACATCGAGCTGTTGATCACTACCCATTGAGCCCGACAATCTAGCCAGTTTTCTATTCACCTTATAGTCCATTCATCCAATCCATACTACTTTAACTTGCTGGCAAGAATACTGTGGGAGATTGTATCAAAAGCTTTGCTAAAGTCAAAGTATATCATGTCCCCTGCTTTCCCCATAGCCACAGAGCAAATTATCTCATCATAGAAGGCAATCAGGTTGGTCAGGCATGACTTGCCCTTGGTGAATCCATGTTGATTGTTCCTGATCACCTTCCTCTCCTCCAAGTGCTTCAAAATGAATTCCTTGAAGACCTGCTCCATGATTTTGCTGATGACTGAAGTGAAGCTAACCGGTCTGTAGTTCCCCGAGTTCTCTTTCTTCCCTTCTTAAAATATGGGCACTAATATTTCCAATCATCTGGGACCTCCCCCGATCACCACGAATTTTCAGAGATAATGGCCAATGGCTCTGCAATCAGATCACCCAACTCCCTCAGCGCCTTTGGATAAATTAGATCTGGACCCATAGACTTTGTGCATGTCCAGCTTTTCTAAATAGTCCTTAACCTGTTCTTTCACCACTGAGGGCTGCTCACCTCTTCCCCATACTGTGTTGCCCAGTGCAGCAGTCTGGAAGCTGACCTCGTCTGTGAAGACCAAGGCAAAAAAAGCATTGAGTACTTTAGCTTTTTCCACATCATCTGTCACTATGTTGCTTCCCCCATTCAGTAAGGGTACCACACTTTCCCTGACCACCTTCTTGTTGCTAACATACCTATAGAAACCCTTCTTGTTACCCTTCACGTCCCTTGCTAGCTGCAATTCCAATAGTGCCTTGGCCTTCCTGATTACACCCCTGCATGCTCTAACAATATTTTTATACTCCTCCCAAGTCATCTGTCCAAATTTCCACTTCTTGTAAGCTTCTTTTTTGAGTTTAAGCTCACTGAAGATTTCACTGTTAAGCCAAGCTGGTTGCCTGCCATATTTGCTATTCTTGGGTCAGACCAAGGGTCCATCTAGCCCAGTACCCTGTCTTCCGACAATGGCCAGTGCCAGGTGACCCAGAGAGAATGAACAGAACAGTTAATCATCTGGCAAACGGAAGCTAAGGACACCACTCCTGCCCACCCTGGCTAATAGCCATCGATAGACCTATTCATGAATTTATCTAGTTCTTTTTTTAACCCTGTTATGGTCTTGGCTTTCACAACATCCTCTGGAAAGGAGTTCCACAGGTTGACTGTGCGTTGTGTGAAAAAATACTTCCTTTTATTTGTTTTAAACCTGCTGCCTATTAATTTCATTTGGTGACCCCTAGTTCTTGTGTTATGAGACATAGTAAACAACATTTCCTTATCTACTTTCTCTGCACCAGTCATGATTTTATTGACCTCAATCATATCTTCCCTTAGCTGTCTCATCTCATCCGACCACATCTGCACACAGTATTCAATATGTGGACATACCATGGACTTAAACAGGCAACAATATATTTTCTGTCCTTTTACCTATCCCTTTCTTATTTATTCCCAGCATTCTGTTCGCTTTTTTAACTGCTGCTTCACATTGAACCTATGTTTTCCGAGAACTATCCACAATGACTCCAAGATCTCTTTCTTGAGTGGTAACAGCTAATTTAGACCCCATCATTTTATATGTATAGTTGGGATCATGCTTTCAAATGTGCATTACTTTTCATTTATCAACATTAAATTTCATCTGCCATTTTGTTGCCCGGTCACCCAATTTTGAGAGATCCTTTTGTAGCTCTTCGAAGCAGGCCTGGGTCTTAACTATCTTTAGTAATTTTGTATCATCTGCAAATTTTGCCACCTCACTGTTTACCCCTTTTTCCAGATCATTTATGAATATGTTGAATAGGACTGGTCCTAGTACAGACCCCTCAGGGACACCACTATTGACCTCTCTCCATTTTGAAAACTGACCATTTATTCCTACCCTTTGTTTCCTATCTTTTAACCAGTTACCAATCCATGAGAGCACCTTCCCTCTTATCCCATGGCAGCTTACTCTGCACATGAACCTTTGGTGAGGGACCTTGTCAAAGGCTTTCTGAAAATCTAAGTACACTATATCAACTAGATCCCCTTGGTCCACATGCTTGTTGACCCTCTCAAAGAATTCTAGTAGATTGGTGAGGCATGATTTCCCTTTACTAAAACCATGTTGACTCTTCAACAAATTATGTTCATCTATATGTCTGACAATATTGTTCTTTATTATAGTTTCAACTAATTTGCCAGGTACTGAAGTCAAGCTTAAAGGCCTGTAATTGCCGGGATGACCTCTGGAGCCCTTTTTAAAAATTGGCGTCACATTAGCTATCCTCCAGTCATCTGGTACAGAAGCTGATTTAAATGATAGGTTACAGACTACAGTTAGTAATTCTGCAATTTCACATTTGAGTTCCTTCAGAACTCTTGGGTGAATACCATCTGGTCCTGGTGACTTACTGCTGTTTAATTTATCAATTTGTTCCAAAACCTCCTTTAATGATACCTCAAACTGGGACAATTCCTCATATCTGTCACTTAAAAAGAATGGTTCAGGTTTGGGAATCTCCATCACATCCAGAGCCGTGAAGACCGATGCAAAGAATTCATTTAGTTTCTCCGCAATGAGACCTCAGGAGAGAGATTTTTTTCAAAAGCGGTCATTGTTGATCTAACTTCAGGCCAACTGATATCAACAGTAAAAAAAAAAACTTCCATTGACTACAACAAGGCAGAGCTAGGCCAAGGCTGTGTGGGCTGTTGAAAGATCCACCCCTATTTATTATTGCCGATAATTAATTTTAAGCAAAATAGATTATATACTAGCACTTGCATACCAAAGAGATGTTCATATTAGAAATACCCAACACAGATATTCCCTAACTTTATCAATTTCAATTGACAAGTAGGAGTTTGAATCAGGCCTGGTTTAGCATCCAATGCCCAATTAAGTCAATGGGAGTCTTTTCATTGACTTTAATGGACATTGGATTGGGCTCCCAATCCACAAAGTTTTCTGATAACATGGAAGTTCTCAGCTTGTTCTTCACAAAAACATTAATCCTAGCAGACAAGGAATACTGTTGCGCCAAAATGTAGCACTTTATATAATTATTTAAAAGGCTGACACATGCCTTAAAATAAGATAGTGTAGTCATTGAGTACTCTATGCTGTCACAGAAGATGAAATCAAGCTCAGAAATTTCCTTTCTGCTCAGATGAGGGGAGAAAAAAAAAAATGGGTGAAGATTTCCAGTTGAAGGAATACACCTATGAGGGTGAAAATTATTGAGTTAGGCTTCAATACACTATGTTTTACAGAAAGAAAAAATGTAATAAAAATATGTTCTACTCAAATTAAGAGCCTCTTTGCTAACAAAATTCACAATTTGTTCACAATGCCTCTATGGAACGTCACCATAAAAATACCACCACTCCTACAGTGGAGCTCCTGATAAGCTAATTTCAAGTAGATTTACTGGATCCTCTAATTTCTATTTAATTCTTTAAATTGCATTACCTTGTACAAAAGAATGGATTGCTTAAAATTCTATAATTACAGTATACATTTTAAACAGGTTATTAACAGCAGATTTCTAGATGACAAAAATGTAGAACAAGATCAAAACAATGGTAGTTTGAAACTGCAAAAGATTGATCACCATCCTCAAATAAATGTTGTTAACCTCAAGCATTTCTAAAACATGTCCCTAAATTTCCAAGATTTCACCATCAGACCTTTTTAAGGAAGCGCTGAACAACTTGCTGGTGTTGGAATTTATATACTTAATGCTTCATATGTGCATACGCGCAAGTAATTTTGTTACATTTATCTACATTAGTGGTCCCCAAACTTTTTAGGATTGCGCCCTCCTTATCCCTATCTGCACCCCTCCCCGCCCTTCTCCCCCCAAGCCAGGGCTGGGAGCAGGGCCACTGCTTGGGCGGGGGGGCATGGACAGTGGGGAGAGGCTGGGGCTGCAGCTGAGGGCAGGTCTGGGACCAGCAATGGAGCCACGGCCACGGGCTGAGGCTGGGGGCAGGGCCGGGAACAGAGCCATGACTGGGGCTGAAGCTGGGCCGCAGCTGAGGCAGAGAAGTGGTGGAAGTGGAGCTGGGCTGGGCGGTGCTCCCTCCCCAACACCCTTTGTCGGGGCTAGCCCAGATCCCACCACACCCCCCATAACATTTCTCCATGCCCCCCTAGGGGGGTGTGCCCCATAGTTTGAGGACCTCTGATCTACAAACATGGCCTTTACATGAAGGCAAGAATTCAGCATCTTATAGATTCTAAAGCTATTCCAAAACACTTTCTTCCCAAATCAAGTTATAATCCTTGAAAAAAATTATTGTTTGAAAGGATCATGTAATTTAAATAATGCACACAAGACGTTGGAACTGTGGAAGTTTGTTTCAAATTTTAGATATGTTTAGTAGTTTATTGCTAACCATACTGCACATTTAAATTTACTTTTTTTTTGTCTAAAGAATGTTAAGCAATACCATAAGAAGTTGTCAAGGAATAGCCTTTGTGTAGATTTAGACTAGAGTTTAGAACCAAGCAGGACCTAAGACTAATAATTTTACTTCCTCTGTAGTTACTGAGGCTGTTCATGGTTCTCAAATGCTACTGCATTTTATAGCTGATTTAGTTGAGTCCCCAAGCTCCAAATTGTTAGCCGCCAAGTTCCAGAACCACCAGCTTTTTAAGTTCCCAACACAAGGGACAAAGAGTTCAACAACAGAGGGTTACCAGCAAACCTATTCAGTTGGTCCTCACCTATGTAATCAAGCTACCCAACTCATGCTTTTAATTATAACTGTGAGAGGGAGTGCACACATAGGAGTGACAGCAGGGGAAAGAAGAGACAGGGCCTGGAGTTAAGTAGCATGCATACTACAGCAATCAGGTAACAGCTAAGGGACACTGAAACAACTTCAGCCAACACAGCAGCAACATTCAGGCCTAATTAGCTGGGTCCCCAGGGGAGGGGATATACTCAACAGGTAAGGCAGCTAGAAAGGGCCTGACCCCATCATTTTTTCTGCACTCATGTCTCAACAAGCATATAGAGGCCCCTGAGCAGCTCCAACACGCCCTGTAAAAGTCTGGGGATTGGATCACCTGACTATTCACAAGTAACAGCTTGCTCATTCACTCAATCAGGACAAACAGGATTCAAAATTTACATGATACCTCATTGCCTGAGGACTAATCATAATTGCACTTGGGTATGCACAAGTGGCTTAGCATCCTTCTTCTGAATCAAGTGCTTCTGTTCCTTACTTTCCTTTCCTACTCTTAAAGAAGCAAGGACTCAAATGCTGACTTGATCCTCACTCCCTCCCAGTGAAAATAGAAGTGGATCCCTTACTTTCTTCTCTCTCCACCCTCCATTTAAAAAAAAATTAAAAGATTAAAAACAGAAAAGAAAACCAAGAGTCGGGGCCATATTGTTCCTTCTCTTCCCTATTAAAGAGAACTTATTCCCTTGCCTCTCCCTCCCCAACACAGAAGGCATGACTGTGCCTTCTTGTGAAGGCCCTTTCCAACTTGGGATCCTCTGTCACCACAGCTTTTGCAGCCTTTGTGAACTGCCCTGCCCAGGGCTATTAATTAAATCTTGGCCATGAAATTGGTTGCTCTTTCAGTACCTTCTGACATGAAGCATGTTAGGGAAATGGAAAGATGTGGTCTCCACAACAGAGATGCCTTCACTAATTAAACCCAGGATACAATTCAGCCCCTGGATATGGCATTCAGCTGCACAGTGCTGCAATTCAAAGATGTGAAATGATTATTTTACATATCCTTTTCCCAATTGATATGCTCCGAAACACCCCTTGCAGACATTCAGATTTAGCCTGCCTTACTTTACCATGTCAATATAAGATTTTAAATGTTACGTTTCCAAACTAGTGGTAAATAACTATTCTGTTGGAAACAATTTGAGATTATAGTGGTATATAACCTATCAAAGCTATTTTCATTTAGTTTAAGGCAAGCATGCTACAGTAGTTTCTTCCCTAAACTCCTGCAGCACATATACAAAGAAGGATAAGTGGAAAACTAAATGTGCTGATTTGTATGGGAAGTAGACCACCCATCCTTGGTGTTCATAATACTGCCACATCTTGTAAATTAAGCCTCTGAGGTTATTGTACGTTTGAAGACAACTTGCTTTAACTCTACCGAAGGGGGGAAAGGTAGTCAGAACTACTGTTTGATAACACTGACTTTTGTTATATAAAGGATAATTTGTATGCATTTTATTATAACTCTGATTATGGAAAACTTTGATTATTTACAACTTCCACCCAAGCTTCAGTGTCTCAAAAGAAATCATGGGAGCCTGAGGCTCCCTATGGCAGTACTAAGGGCTTGTCTACACTTAAAATGCTACAGCAGCACAACGATGCGGCTGTAGTGCTTCAGCATAGATATTACCTATGCCTACAGGAGGGATTCTCCCATCAGGGTAGGTAATCCATCTTCCTCAGAGGCAAGAGCTAGCGGTCTCTACACAGGGATAACTTAACTACACAGCTCAGAAGTGTGGATTTTTCAAAGCAGCAGGTTTTTACTGATTATTCTGATGTGCCAGACTTCAATTCCCAATCATTTATTTTAGGATGTATTCATATTGTAAAAAGAGAAAAGTCTACATTTCAAGCGAGATCATCTCAAGCAGAAAGGCAGGCCTCATACTAGTGCACTTCAGTGTAGCTCACTTTGGCGCCCAAAGCCCTGTGCTTGGAGCCCACTGCTGTCAACTGGGACTGGGGTCAGTGCCTGTGGCCAGCGGCTGCCACTGTGTGGCCAGAGCCTGGGACTGAAACTAGGGGCCAGCGCCGGCTGCCCCACAGCTGGAACCAGGGGCCAAAAGCTGAAGCCCTGCAGCTGGAGGCCAGGGCTGCATGGCCAGAGCCGGGGGTGGGGGGGAGGAGTCAGTACCCACTGCCCCGTGATTGGAGCCCAGGGCCGCACAGCCAGGTTCCTGAAGTCCTGCTGTTGGAGCCTGCCACCCAAACCCGCTCCCGCCAGCGTGGGTCAAGAACTCACCTTGCTCCTGCAGCATTGCACCCCACCTCTCTCCAGAGGCAGTGAAGAGCGGCGCATCCAGGAGCAACAAGGAGGAGTACAAAGGGCTGATGCTTTGCCTCCCCCCCCCCCCCCCCCCCATCACCACCCAGGAGGCAGTCATAGCCGCATGAAAAGCCCCTGGTGGCTGCATACGGCCACTGTGGCCGCGTTTGAGAATGTTGTGCTAGTGGCTGCTGCTCTTCCATTTACTGGAGGTTCTCCGAGTCTGCAGACATCACTGAATCAGTTACTTGCAGGTCACATTTTTGAGCATTTTGCAACCATGCAGTCTACAAACTTTTTAAATTAAAGCTAGGATTTAGGTTTCATAGTATGACCCTGCAGTTGGAGCCACAGGCATGGGTCTATTGTAAGTATACCTAACCTGGTCCTGGTCCCAAAGGGCACCTAAGCACAATTTTGAAGAGCAAGTTAGCTTTATCCCCTTTGCACAGAAGATGGTGAAAGATTTTATTCAGACAAATTCTGGGACCCTTTGTGATAACAGACTCTAAAGTATATTTATGGGTTTGTACTATTAAATTTATTATTTTATTTTCAAGGAATACAAAATCATTCTAAAATACTGGTTTTAATAGTTGTGTTAAAAGTAATTCCAACAAACAATGACTGTTTATGGAAATATGCTTGTCGAGTAAATTGTAAAAATATTACTAAAAAGTAACTGAAGAATCTGAATTTAGTGTACAGCAATTTGTTACGCTAAATGATCTTGTTGGGAGAACGTGTTTTGGCTCTCAAATTAACCTACATGAATTATCATTTCTTTAAGAAATTAACTAAATTAACCTAGCAAAGTTCTTCTCACCCACTTGCCTGAGTCAAGAAACTGTTTTTAAATGGATTAGTAAATTATTATTCCTCCCTCTCTCATCATTATAGACTGGTAGGACAGCAAAATTTGTACCCGGAATGGTATGTTTTCATGGCAATTCTGCAAGATGAACTAAAAAAGAAAAACTAACTGATTTACAATAAGGTTATTGTAAATCAAATCACTCTTTTATATCTCTAAAACCTGGACTAATACTGGTCCAGGACAAAATACCTCAAGTCTCAGAACACTTAATATTTTTTCCTACAGCAATTTATTTTCCTGGTCAGCAAATAAGTCAGACACCTGTTGGACAATGACTGATAGAGAAGTCCTTCAAGAAAGGTTAGAGACAGCACCCGGGTAGAAGTCTCAGCACCCTTTTTCTCCTGGGCTATAGACATAACAGAGGAGGTTGAGCTGCTCAGCAAAGCATTGCCCAAGGAAATCATTTGTGGAGCCCCCAGACTCAGTTGTCCTCTTATCTTTGACTAGTAGGTCTTTGATAAAAACCTTGTCAAAACCTTGACTAAAGCTGCATAGTGTGATCAAGGAAGATTTTTGTTTTTTGAAAATATACAGATATGTTAGACATCTTCTTGCAAATGTATGGTTTTATGATACTGTACAAATACTGTAAATGACATCAGGAACCATTATAAAAAAAACATGGATTTTCTTTTTGTTTGGTTCAGTCAAAAAGCCACAGAGCAATTAAAAAAAATTAACTCATCGTGGCTGAGTGCCATGCAAAATGCATGGATGGGCATTCACAGTTTCCTAAAAAACCAAGTCATGTCTCCTTTGCATGGAAATTAAAGATCTCATAGCACAGGGGCAGCCAACCTGTGGCTCTTCAGAAATTAATAAGCAGCTCCTAGTATAGGCACCGACCCCGGGGCTGGAGCTACAGGTGCCAACTTTCCAACGTGGTGGGGGGGTGCTCACAGCTCAATCCCTGGCTCTGCCACAGGCCCCCACTCCACCCCTTCCTGCCCCCTCCTCCAGCCTCCAGTGCCCTTTCTCGCTCCCCCCACCCCGCCTCTTGCACACCACTAAACAGCTGACTGGGAGGCGCTGATCTGCAGGGCTGCTGGTGGCCTGGAGGCACTGGGAGCAGGGTGGGGGGAGCTGATAGTGGGCTGCTGATATATTACTGTGACTCTTTGGCAATGTACATTGGTAAATTCTGGCTCCTTCTCAGGCTCAGGTTGGCTACTCCTGTCATAGCACATTCTATAGTATGCCCAGTGCCTTGGGCCAAGACTTCCCTACCACTTCCTGCTGTACTACGGATCAGTTTTCTTCCAATTGTGGCTTTATTTCATTTGTGCTGATGCCATATTGGTGCACATACTTCAAACCTTAACCAATTTACTTACAAAGTTATACTCCTTTTCCCTATCTTTGTCTTTACAGAAGAATGTGATACAAGATCAGGCCTCATTCTACACAGATAAGTACTCTCATGTGTGATTTCAATAGGATTACTCACATGTGTAAATTTAAACACATGTAAGGGCTTGTCCAAGCTATAGATTTGTGCACCACTGCAGTTAATATAGCAGTAGCTACATCAACACAGACCTCCAGGATAGATGTGCTCCTCTAACGTAAAATGGGACTTGCACCCATTCAATTTACTCATTTCCAACTTGCAGTAGTGCACTGCATCAACCTTGCCAGGTTACAGTGCTGTCAGCACCGTAACTACATTAGTGTAGCTACACTGCTGCAAAAATCTCAGGAGCAGGAATCCTTAAGGTTGTGTCTACACTGCAGCTGTTGTGCCTCCCAGCCTGGGTACACAGCATTGCACTAGCTCCACTCCCCCCGTGCGAGCTAAAAATGGACACTGTGGCTCAAACTCTCAAGCCCTCCCAACCTGCTTGGTCTGAACTCACATGGCTAGCCTGAGTGTCTGCCAGAGTTTCAATGTCCACATTGCTATTTTCTGTGCACTACCTCCAGAAAAGCTAGCATGAGTTTTTCAACGCAGCTGGAAGCCTTGTTCCCAAGCTGCAATGTAGATATACCCTAAGTATTTGCAGGATCAGGGCCTTACACCTGTTGTTAATTAGCACAACAAACCCAGAAGCCTCAAATTTAACAATATACTTAAGCACATACTTAAGGTTTAGCAAGTGCCTAAGCAGCTTGCTGAATCAGAGCTGCAGTTTGTAAGCTCTTTACAGCATAAGACATCATTTACCTTAGGAAGCACTTTAACACACTGAGGGACCTAATGAAACAAACACCACCAGAACCCAGTAATGAAATTCTGTCCTCAGGAAGAACTCCCAAAAGAAGCCCACAGGAATTTTCCACAGTAAAATCTGAGTAACAACTGCTGGATTTGGCCTATTGTCTGTAAATCATTCTGAATTACTTTAGGAGGAGAAATGCTGCAAGGGATAGAAATAATAAGTATTTCTTTACACAAGGCTGAGATTAGGAAAGAAATATGGATGTTTATGTTAATATAATAAACACAGTATCATTACACAGGGTTTTTTTGTTGTTGTTGTTTTTGTTCAACCAAAACGAGAGCACAGAGTTCTGGAATTGCTTCAAGGCCTTTCTCTGTGTGAGGATGGGTCAAGAACTCATCATATAATATTAGCATTATCATTTTATCATCTGACATAGTCAGGGGATCACGTCCAGCAATGACCAGGCCTCATCTGTCTCAAACTGGCCAGGCTGGAGCACTTTGCAGGGATTTATTAATTCAGTGATTTTTACAGTCACACAACGGCCCTGGAGTTTGCAGATGCGTGCATAGGGGGAAGGAGGCATCTGGGCCAAGTCCCAGGCTGAGTTTAGGGGAGCCCTGGGGAAGAGTCCACCGCCACAGGCTGGAACAACAACAGGGAGATAAGGCAGAAGAGATCTGAAGAGAGGGCCTGGGGGAGAGGGTTAAATCGAGATCAGGCCCGGGGAAGGGGTTTGGGGGAAGAGCGGGTCGGGGTAATTAAGCCGGGGCGGAGGTAGGGAACTAGGGGAACCTCTCCCCAGCAGCGGGGCTCCGATGCCCGCCCCTCACACACACGAAGGGGAAGGGAGACAAAGCAGCCTTCATCCGCCAAGCCCCCCTCCGCAGGCGGGCGCCCCCTGCCCAGGGGGCGGCCCGGGCCCCTCGGACACGGGTACCTACCGCAGCAGGAGAAGACGAGGAACAGGAGCTGCGCCGACCGCCAGCCTGGGGACCCTTTTGTGCTCCACCAAGGGGCCATACCACCGCCGCGGGGGGCGGAGCTGTAGCCGCCGAGCCCCGCGCTAGAGCCGCCGCCGCCGCCGCCGCCCCCTCAGACCTGAGCCCCGCGGAGCTGCCTGCCTCGGGGGGAGCTAGCGGCCCTCGCCTCCTCCGCCGGCTCGGGGATCCATGAGACGCCGCCGGGCCCGGCCTGCTTCTCGCGCGCTCCGGCGGGGCCCAGTGCAGCTGCGCAGTGGAGGGCCGAGCGCATGGATTTGCTCTCCACGGGCCCCCGGACGGGGAGCGGGGAGCCGGCGGAGGGGAGAGGAGCAGAAGCCCGAGCTCCACCCCCACGGCTGGCCGCGGAGGGGGCGGGGGCGACGAGGTGGCTGCGCCGCGGCCCGCCCCCGCCTCGGTGTCGCCTTGCTCGCCGCTGGCCCCGCCCGCAGGTTCCCGGCAGCCGCAGGCCGCAGCCTCCCGCACTAGTGACCGCTGCCCAGCTGAGCGAGGGGGGGATGGCGCCAGCCTCTGGGCACTGGAGGACACCGGCCATCGTGCGGCTTGGGGCTTGTCTACACCTAAATGGCGGCGGCGCCTCAGCGCGGGCACTACCTGCGCCAAAAGGAGGGAGCGTAGATAATCTGCCTCCTGGCCCAACAGGAGAATTATCCTGTCACCCTAGGGCTGGCAACAATGGGGGTGAGGTGGGTTTAACTATCGCGGGGTGGGGGGGGGTGGCTTTTCCCCAGTCCTGAGCACTGTGCAGTAAACGTCGTGTTATCCGGCGCGTTGCCAGCTGGAAAGCTCCATAAACTGCCAGTTCAGCTCTTCCTTGAAAGTCCGGGGCGTAGTCCAGTTGGCGTGAGGCTGGCAGGCTCCCTGCCTGGCTCCGCCTGGTTCCCGGCTCGCGGCGACATGGGCCTGCTGCTCCTCCATGAAGAGGCGCCAGGCGGCTCTGCACGCTGCCCCCGCCCCGAGCGTTGGCTTTGCAGCTCCCGTTGGCCGGGAACCGTGGCCAACGGGAGCTGCGGGGGCGGTGCTTGCGGGCAGAGGCAGCACACCTAGCCACGCCTCCGCCTAGGAGCGGCAGGGACATGGCGCCGCTTGCAGGGAGCCAACCGAGGTGAGCGCCACCTGGATCCGGCACAACGCACCCCTCCTGCACCCCAGCCCTGAACCCCTCCTGCACCCAAACTCCCTCCCTCTTAGTTAACCAGAATTTTAACTTACTGGCACCCCCCATTCCTCCAACATGCTGGATAACAAAGCTTTTACTTTAGTTATATTAACCTAATTTCTTAGTGTAGACCAGGCCTTAATCAGCAAATACACAGCCAATATACATAGATTCATAGATACTAAGGTCAGAAGGGACCACTCTGATCATCTAGTCTGACCTCCTGCACAGCGCAGGCCACAGAATCTCACCCACCCGCTCCTATGAAAAACCTCACCCATGTCTGAGCTATTGAAGTCCTCAAATCATGGTTCAAAACTTCAAGGAGCAGAGAAGCCTCCCTCCAGTCAACCATGCCCCATGCTACAGAGGAAGGCGAAAAACCTCCAGGGCCTCTCCAATCTGCCCTGGAGGAAAATTCCTTCCCTACCCCAAATATGGCAATCAGCTAAACCCTGAGCATATGGGCAAGATTCACCAGCCAGATACCCAGGATAGAATTTTCTATAGTAATGTTAGGCTTAGGTAACCATGCACAGCAAAAATCTGTCGTCTTTCATTCACTATCAAGCTGATGACTTGCACCTCTAATCACTCCATGATGCACCCTCCATTCACGCTTGGGAGGAGCTCAACAAAACTAACACGTTATCCTCCTGCAAAACGCTCCTTAAAACTATTTTTCCATGATGCCTACAAAAAAACCTTAACAATTAGATCCATAGCACATAGGGTACTGAGACCATACCTATCATGCTAACCAGTATTGTCTCATTGTACTCTCCCATCAAGCTCTCTGTCTATCTGTTGTGTCTTGTCTTACGCTCTTTGGGGCAGAGACTGTCTTTTGTTCTGTTTATGCAGCACCTAGCACAATGGGGTCCTGGTCCTTGGGTGGGGCTCCTAGTGCTATGGTAATATAAATAGTAAAAAATAAAACAATTCTTTAAAAGAAAACCATTGATTTTTGAGCCTCTAAATCATCTTCTGGGCCTGTTGAACCAATTTGGTCACTTTCTTCTTTGAATGCCTCTACTGGCTCCTCATATGCTATTGCATCAGATTTAAAATGACAGATTACTTCCATCAAGGTTTTGGGTAAATCTGGTTCTTCCCTGGATGAGCTGCATGTGAACCCTATGCCCCCTTGGTTTCATCAATCACCATTTATTAATCGCAGTAGTGCCCGTCATGAACCAAGACCACATTGTGCTAGGTGCACAATACAAAAAGACAATCCATGCCCCAAAGATCTTCTCTAAGACAAGAGACAACAGGTGGATACAAAAAGAAAGATGAGGAAGTACAAGGAAACATTGTAACAATATTGGCCAGTAAAACAGGTAGTGATCTCAGCACACCAGCTGCCTAAACATTGCCAAGTTTTTTGTAGGCATCATGACAAAGGAGTCATGAGATGATCGGAAGTGGGAGTCAATATCTCAGTGGTGAGCAACAGATGATATATAGGGTAGAATTGGCCCTGGAGGGCCCTGAAACTGATAATAAGAATCTCATCTTTGATGTGATGGAGTAAGGGGAGCCAGTGGAGGAAGGCAAAGAGTGGAGTGGCATGATCAAAGCAACAAGCTAGGGAAATGATCTTTGCTGCAGTATTTTGAATAGATGTGAGCTGGGCAAGATTGGATTTGTAAAGACCAGAGAAGAGGATGTTATGGGAATTAAGATGCAAGATAATGAGATGATAATGGCATTTGTCAGACTGTCAGATAACTGCCTCCATCCCTTCTTTCACATGGCTCTATATACACCAGATACACAGATGCTGGGAAAAATTGTATAATGGGGGTGCTGAGAGCCATTGAACCAAACTGTAAACCCTGTATATAATGGATACCAGGAAGTGCAGCAGCACCCCCAGCACCCTTATTTCCAGTACTTATGACACGTACCTCCACCCCTTCCATGAGGCCCCGGTTCTGCCCCGCCTCTTCCCACCCCTTCCTCGCCCCCATTCCAACCCCTTCCCCGAAATCCACCCCCTCCCTGCCCATATTCCAACCCCTTCCCCAAATCCCTGCCCTGGCCCCGCCTCTTCTCCGCCTCCTTCCCTAAGTGCGCTGTGTCCCCACTCCCTGCTGGAAAGTCCTAAGCACTGGGAGGTAGGCGGAGGAGCAGAGACACAGTGCACTCGGGGGGGGGGGGGTAGAGCAGGGGGTGAGGAGAGCTATGACTGTCCGCAGCGGCTCACGGGCCACGTGTTTGAGACCCCTGGTGTAAATGGTAGGAAAGTAGAACTTAAAGGGGGAGATGTAATGGAATGCTAAACTGTATTATACAGTTCAGCCACTAGATGGCACTGTGTGTAGAAAGTAGTTTAGTTAAGGTAAACCAAGGATCGGCAACCTTTGGCATACGGCCCGTCAGGGAAATCCGCTGGCGCGCCAGGATGATTTGTTTACCTGCAGCGTCCACAGGTTCGGCCAATCGCAGCTCCCACTGGCCGCGGTTCGCCATTCCAGGCCAATGGGGGCTGCAGGAATGGCATGGGCTGAGGGATGTGCGTGCCATCACTTCCCGCAGCCCCCGTTGGCCTGTAACGGCAAACCACAGCCAGCGGGAGCTGTGATTGGCCAAACCTGCAGACACTGCAGGTAAACAAACCGTCCCGGCCCGCCAGCGGATTTCCCTTCTGGGCCGCATGCCAAAGGTTGCCGATTCCTGAGCTAAACTCAGCCATATCTAGCAAAGCATTACAGGATCTTATGATGAACAAATTGAATAACTTTATGCTGGAGCAGTAATTGACACCATACTACTATTGTGCATTAAAACAGAAAAACATAAATACCCTGAAATGGCTCAGATGCTTCTTCTCAAACCAAACCCAGATTGTCATTATAGGTAAGCATTCCTCCACCCACAACTCACCTGGTGGGTGCTGCTACAGAAGCAGTTTCAACAGGAAACTTTGGACACCGATGATGTCATCACAGTATTTTTTAACTTGGATTTTTACTCTGGATATTCTTTCCCTTCTACTGATTGGCTGTTGGTTCCACCTTTGCTTGCCCCTTCCCTTACAATCACTTCATTACACTTCAGGCTTACTTCCCTATCCTTTATATTCCCCTCCTTCCTTCTATATCTCCCTTTTCTTCCTTTCATTCCATCCCTATCCCCCTTATCTCTTTCTGTCTCTCTCTCTTCAATCTCCCCTTTCCCTTCTCTTTGTCTTGTTCATATAGATTATAAACTCTTCAGCACAGGGACTGATGCTTATTGTACGTTTGTGCAGTGCCTTGCTCAATGATTTTGGGCCCTCTAGACACTACCATAATACAAATAAAGAATAAGAGTGTGTGCAACTTAAGGTGTTAACTATGAATGCTAAAGTCCTGTATGATCTGAGTCCCAGCGAACTGAAGAAATAGATCCCTTCCCATTGTGGCAGTAGAGATTATGAGCGGTATTAATGCTAACAGTCCTAAAGCTATTTAAATGCCATGTGGCAGAGGGCAGACAGGCCCTGTGTGCTGGAGTTCATTTTGCCTGTAAGTTCAACAGATCCCAAGTCTGTGGAACACTAATATTTTTAATTTTGTACATGTGCCCCAAGTTGTATAATTAAACTCATTTTATATATTTTAAAATAAATAAGTAAGCAATAGAAAATCAGAACTTCAAACATAACATTCCATTAGTTTTATAACACCACACAATGAGCATGAAACCAAGAATATCACCTTTCATCTATTACACAAATGAGGTATGTTTACAAGAAAACAGTTGTTTGCACAGCAATTGGGAAAAGGAGGTTAATAAGCAAGCTCTTTATTCAGCACCTGAGTCCTCTCTGAGGCAATGTCTACTCTAGTTCTAGAGCACACTCAATAACTGCACCGCAGAATGATGAAAGGCAATAGAAGTTGCTGCCAGAAATGCCTGGACCAAGGCCACTGTGTTTAAAATATATAACAATGACATCAGCAGGGTCTGCTTGTGTTGTGCTAGGGTGTACATTGGTATTCCTATCCCCTTTTGGAGAGAATTTAGTAGAATGCTCATGCAATCATCATTCTCTCCTATGATTGAGTATTAGTAGTATGGTAGTGCCTAGAGACAGTCAAGAATGGAACCCCGCTGTGCTCAGTACTGTATAAACACAGAGTAATAGACAGTCCTTGCCTCAAAGAGCTTACAGTTGCAATAGCTAAGACAGACTCTGGGTAGGGGAAAGAGAAACAACATACAAGCAAAGTGAACCAAAAGACGGTCTGCAAACAGTATCGATTTAGCTGCTCTTTAAGCTCAGTTCCCCACCTGTAAAATTGAGATATTTCCTCTCTCCACCCTTTGTCTGCATTGTCTGTTTAGACTGTAAGCTCTTCCAGGCAGAGACTCTTACATGTATGTACAGTACCTTGGCAAAATGGGGTCTCTAAGCACTTCTTTAATATTATGTTAGTATAATAGGCATAGAGGATGACAGTTTGGAGCCACATCATGAATTCTATTCTAACTGCTACATCTGTGGGTGCTGTAGTATCTATGATAGTCATGGTATCTGTAACATATGCTGCCATGAATCATTGCAAGCTAATTTCTTGGTGATTACATTTTCACCCACTGGAAAGGTTGAACAGGCTTCTGGGTCTCATTAAGGCATTCACCTGTTGCTGCAAGGGCAACATTCTCTGAGATCCAAGCACCTAGTAATACTCTCAAGAGAAGATCTGTTATATGAAGAGAAAGCCTGACTTAGTTCAGCTTTTAGCACTGTACACTTTGCTTGTATACCTGAAGAATCTACTGCCCAGAGACTCAGCTGCAACTAAGGAACACGCAGCACAATTCATGGTGTGTGCACAAAGGCAATTTAAGACACCTTTTGCTCTCACATGATCCTAGGGAGTTCCCTGAGTGTAAATTTGACCAGTCTGAAGGCAATTCTTACTTGCATTACTTGCCAAGAAGTCATGCTTCTTACTTAGAATATACATTCTTTGGGACAGGAACTGTCTCTTTGTTCTGTGTTTGTGCAGCAAGTAGCACAATGGGGTTCTGGTCCATGACTGGTGTTCCTAGGCACTACAGAAATTTTAATCAATTAATTAAATAATACCATCCATAGAGGGGTGGCCTAGAAATCACTACATCAGCTCTAGAGCACTGGAAGATACCCTGCTGCACTGGGTTCTCTGGCTGGCTACACTGGCTTTATGGCCACTTTATACTGGTAGTATAGTGTAAAGTGACTAGTTGGCAGACAAGGGCTGGGCCTGTGTACTGAGTTTCTTTAGATACCCACAAAATCTACAGTCACATGCTAGTCTTGTCATTAGAAAGATCTATGGCAGCTCTTTAGCAGCCAGCAGCCATTACCTTTTTGCCCTTTGGAGACTGGGGAGTATCTGCCCACTAATACACACAAACAATTTCTACCACTATAGCACCATACCATTTTTAAAAATAAGTTTCAGTGCAATCAGGAAACAGAAACAATCATGTGATATAAATAATCACATACCATGAATAAAGTGAATAGGTTAAGACCTAGTCAAAACAGACAATTGAGAGGCTGAAATGGGTTGCATAAAGCATTAAAGCAATTTTGAACAATTAAATCAGAAACAATATAAATCTGTTCACAGATTATTCTATCCATGAATCAGGCTAACCATCAAATGAAGAATTCACTATTAATAGTTTTCCATCTGTAGGATGGGCATACACAGAGGGGTGAGGGAGACACAAGGAAGTGGGGAGAAGGGAGAGAAAAGGGACATTCATATATCAAAGCAGAGACAAAGGAAAGACAAAAGCACTGGAAGAGAATTATGCTCACTACAAAAAACTAGAAAGTTAACAGAAGTTTATGTAAATGTCTTTTTGAACCAAAGCTGGCTAGCTACAGTTGAGGGAGGTACTTATAAAAAGATAAAATTGGTTTTTATCAGGGATATTCCAAATATGTACACAGTTTTTTGTTTTTTAGGTTTTGCTTTGTTTTTCTCATGCATAGTTATTGAAATTATTACTGTTCCAAGCTGCATATTAAAACTGGCAGCATCTTTGATTTTTAGCAATAAGGCTAAATCGGAAGCATCTTGTTAAAATAATATAAAATAAAATATAATTAGTTCTCTCATATCATCTTTTTCCAGTCACTAGGGTAGCAATAGTTCTGGCTTAGTCAACTGGCCCTCATGTTAAAGAGCTGTATACACTCTACTTTTACATAAGTAACTAAGTTTTGAAGATAGCCATAGCCTGGGTCAGTGAAAAACTAAAAACCTTCATGCTGACATTTACACATTTGGGGCTCTGGCTTGTTGAGCACAGTTAGCAATATTCATACACTTTGGCCACAACTCTAGGATTTCAGTTCACATTGTGCATGCACAAGCTCCAACCTAAGCATTTGGAAAGGGGAAAAACAAACAAAACAGAACAACCTGAGACAACTTTTAGGAGGCTATGGAATAGCACTACATTTCCTTTGCAGGTCAGCTCAAAACATCTATCTTCTTTTGCAAGGTTAGTGTATTTCCATAACACACAAAATAGAAAATTAAATTCTAACTTTAAAATTCTTAACAAATATTAACATTCTTCTTTTCTAAATCTAGCACAAGTTGGTGCTCTACATTATGGCTTCTAGTTCATGCTGACATTTACTGGCAATGAAAGAATCACATGGTGCATCCTTGTAAAGGGAAATGGACTTGTGGCTCCAGTATGGGATCCCCCACAACTTCAAGGGGAACTCTGGATGAATCAGAAGTCTCAGGAGGGATCAGGTTGTTGCAATGAGCCCTTCCTCACCCTTCTGCCCCAGCCATGTGGGCCATGGTGTAAAGTAATAATTTGGCTCTTAATATGTCCATCAATCTTTGAGGAATAATGACTGAAACAGGTCTGCCACATGATCAGAAGAGAGGAGAAGCCCCAGTGTTAGCCCAAAAGAGAGGATATGTCCATAAAGATGGTATAGCTAATTTAGCACCCTCTATTTCCATTCTTATCCAGAGAATCGAATCCTACTACTGCCAACACCAACTATTCAAAAATGTGTCACATCTCGAAAATCATGAGATTGGTTTAAAAACCATAAGATTTAAAAAAAACACATTTGTGTGTGGGGGGGGGGGATTTGCCTTTTGGTTTCTGAACTTTTAAGTTAGGCTTGCATCATATTTTTAATCTTTTCTCCACAACCATGAGGACTAGAAACTTCCTTTTTTAAAAATATGAAAGTCAAGATCCACATGAAATCTCTTGGTTTCAGCAACTGTGACTAAGAGAAACATAGATCTGAATTAGTTTATGAAACACCATTTTCTTTTAATAAAAAAGCTAACTTTATTTGCTGCATATTATGTAACAACTTACTTCTGTTTGCAAAATCAAATTTATTATGTTCTACAGAAGATATAGAGTAAATGGCATTTCAGTAATATGTACATATTCAAAAGATGCAGGCTTATATATTAAAGTACATCATGCTCTGTATCATAGGGAAATAAAATGTCACTAGGTTAATAGTTTAATATTCTAAGTGTACATTATGACAAGAGGGATGTCTTGGAGCAAAGAAAGACACTTTACAAGTTTAATAATCAAAGTAACATAAATCATTGCTTTTATTAGCATTTCACCACCTCTTAATTAAATACAAGAAAAGCTATGTGAATTATAAGATTAAATTTATAACTCGTGCACTGTGTGACCTGCACTGACTGCCTGTTCTTTAGAGAATGTGCTATAATGTTTTTTTACTAGTAGTTAGAACTGTAAGGGGAAATTCTGAGAGGTACAAAGGGCAGCTAGGCACCCTAGTTCCCATTGATTTTCTCATTTGTGGTTTTGAAAATATTCTCTGAAAGGAATATAGAATCTGCATACCTGAAGGGGACTCTCTGATGCTCTATTTCCCATTATGGCAACTGAAATCAGTGGGTTGGAATTAGTGACCTTTGCAAGATTCAGTTTTGAGAGATAGAGCCTTTCTTTCTCTTCCTCTCTATATATTCTAAAGTACATCAATGGCTGCCTTTAGGGCTAGGCTCATGACTTTTTTGTTTCCCTTCTGTGCTGTGTGGTTTTGCATTATATTTTCCACTATATTTTAGTTTGTTTTTCCTTCCAGAATTTATTCCTATTCTGTTATGTTGACTATATATTTTAAATTATATTTTAAATCTATTTCTGTTAAGGTATACAGCAATCTTTTGGTGTCTAAGTGAAAAAAGAACAAAGACATTCAGATAGCAATGTAACTTTAAAATAACCGTTGTGGCTAGCATTCAAAGCTATTGGTCAGATTTTTAGATTGTGGAAAACAGCAAAGTTCCACTGAAGTAAATGAAGCTGTACTACTGTATGTCACTGAAGATCTGGTCCAGTGCTCCCTGAACATACTGTTGGATCAAATTTCTGGTTTTCATTTGAAAAATGTTCCCCAAATTGGTGATTTTTTTTTATTTTCTGTATACCCCACCCCGTTTATTTTTTTCTTGCAAAAATTGAAGATGGATGAACGTCAAATATATTTATTGAAAATAAAAAAAGCTGCCTCTAATGTACCTTGGAAACCAAACTACTACTGATGGCAAGGAGGAGGGAAGGATAAAATAATCAAATTAGTAAGAGATGATGGAATCTTGAAGGAAAAGCTTCCAATATCCAAGAGAATTTTTCCAAGTGGGGATAAATGCAATCTGAAATGGCAATGATCATGAGACTCATTATATGTCATCCTTTAATTCTCAATGAGCTGAAGATTTTCTACTGAGACTGCATAATTACATTGTTGGAGGTGTCAGGGACTGCTGGATAGGGAGCAGATCACTCTTCTCAGACCTATTGTTTCGATCTGTTAGAACAGATCTCAAACTGGGGGTGGGACCCCTCAGGGGATCACGAGGTTCTTACATGGGGGTTGCGAACTGTCAGTCTGCACCCCAAACCTCACTTTGCCTCCAGCATTTATAATGGTGTTAAATATATTAAAAAGTGTTTTGAATCAATAAGAGGGGGTCACACTCAGAGGCTTGCTATGTGAAAGGGGTCACCAGTACAAGAGTTTGAGAATCACTGTATTAAAAATTCAGGAAAACACTGTATTGTCTTTCATTCAGTTCAGTTTTTTAAGTGTTTGTTCACAACTATCCAAACCAAAGATTTAGGAATAGATTATCTCCTGTGGATAAAACATTCATCATCATCCACAATCTTGTCTCTGATGAGAAACGAAAACTGACACAGAACCAGAACTGTCTAACAGTGCAGAACAAGTGCTCTCACTTCATCTTCCCAATGTACGCTCTTTATTTACCACAGATTCACAACCAGGAAGGACAAATCTGGAGGCAGAGAAGCTATTCTATTAACATTATCCAGTCTCACTGAATCCATGAGTCCAGAGGCAAAACTAACCTGGCCATTTTGCTAATCCATAATTCTCCCAGACATATAAACCTTTCCAGAGAAGCCAATACAGATTCTGTCTGACAAGGGATGAAGTTCACAAGACTTGTTGCTTTGGGAGATTTCAATCTCCACAGAGAGAATGACTCTGACAGGATAAACCAAACCTTTTTATCCTAATTCTTCACCTTAGATTTCCCACAGGTCAACTCAGACCCATACACATAGTGGGCCATAACCTGGACTGGAATCTTTGATTGGAAGTGTACACAAAAAACGCAAGATCAACCCTCTGTCCTGGTCAAGCTACTTCCTTCTTTGGGAGGTAATAAAAACTTCCCATTAGAGCAGGACCAGAAACACAATGCCTTCCCCATAGGTGCTGGAGGTAGAGGTGCTGGGGGTGCTTCCACACCCCCTGGCTTGAATTGGTTTCTATTATATACAAGATTTATGGTTTGGCTCAATGCCTCTCAGTACCCCACTATAAAAACTATTCCAGCACCCCAGCCTCCTTCCAATAATTTGGCTCATTTTTTCAGTCAAGTTAACAAAACACCTACCCTGACACTTTCTAATCCCACCTGTGTTACCTACAAGCATCCTGGATCTCTCTTAATCAGGCTTGATACAGAGACAGCACTTGTTGCTATGGGGGACCTCTGGCTCGCCATGACCTTCCTCAATAGCTACGTTTTACCAGAACAACAAATCTGTTGTCCATTAGGATGAGAGTTTGAAGTGCAAGAGACAGGACCTACCTTGGAGCTGGACCTGAGAAGAAGGATAGTTTTGTTGCTAAGGCACTGGACTGGGGCTCAGGAGACCTGTTTTTAATTTTTGGTTCTGCCACACATGTCCTCCACTATCTTGAGCAAGTCATGTAATCTCTCTGTGCCTCAATTTCCCAGTTGAGGAAGGGGATGATAAATATAGTCAAAGGAAGTATTTCCATTTAAATTGTAAGCTGTTTGGGGGAGGGTCTGTCTCTTACTAAATATATGCACCGCACCCAGAACAATAGGGCTGCGGATCTCAGTTGGCGTCTCTAAGCATACCCAAATGCAAGTAACAAGAATGACTTGGACTGTGGAACTCCCTCCATGAGAGACAAGTATTACCATGAAACTGCTATTCCTCCCCACCCTGGTCTGGGGGTTCAGCTAATGCATTTGGGTAAATGCAGATTAATGTTGTTCTCCTAATCTGCCTTCCTCCATCTCTGCCAAAAATCCCAAACCACTCCACAATAGTGCAGAAGCAACATCCAGGAGCACAGACTGTTTGAGAGGAGGGATTCAAACACCTTGAACAGTCACCCTATCTCCTGTGCCTTCTGCATGGTGAAACCAAATGAAGGCCGCTGCACACTGATTCAATCTGATGCAGCTTAGTAGTAGCTGCATATTTAGGAAAAGCACAAACAAAATGCCATCCCCAGGTGCACAAAAAGGAAGTTATCCCCTGCCACTCTCCAAAAGTACAATTTATAGGTACTAGTGCCAATTTGTTGCAAGCCAGAAAAGGTTCACAGACTTGCAGTTTCAAGCTCCTTTTTGTTTTTCCATCTTTTTTTTTCTAGAAAAGATCCACACAAATGTTAATACTGTAGAACACTGAATTTGCATTCTAGAGCTCTCAAAAGCCATGAAATTCTACATCTGTAAATGCATGTACAACCTTAATTCTGCCCCCTTGTCTGTTTATGCATTATGACAATCATTAAATAGTATCCCTCAAATAATACAATATTACTTATTCTCATAGAGATTTTTCTAGACAAGGAGTAGACAATATTCCCAGAGCCAAGTGTCTTTAGAACTGCTTGCTGATCTGTCCAAAAGGGTTTGTTTGGAAGCTGTATATCTGGGCTAGGAGAGCTGCTGAGAGATCCTGGTGATTAAGTAATGAAGGCTGTGTCAAAAAATCTGATGATAAATAGCAGGTAAGGGAATATATGGAGAAATACAGTATATACAGATGAGCAGGTCTGGATGATATGCAGCCCAAGGTTTTAAGTGAATTAGCTAATAAAATTAGCTCTCTCTCTCTCTCTCACACACACACACACCCACCCTTTGTCTTCCACCACTTTCAAAGTTCCCACATCATGAAGTACATGAAAGGTGTAATCACCAAAGAAAGAGATAGCCCAGAGACAGGGAGAGAGTTCTTTCCTAGCCGACTTCCTGGTTTCAAAGTAGAGTTCAGCTAAAGATTATGTGGAACAATGACCCACATAATAGATGGAAAATTGAGTGCAAGTGAGGGAAATAGGGGGAGAAAAGAGGGAAAGCATCTACCTCCTAACTCATGTTATGTATATTTGTTTTATGTTTAAAAAGAAAATTGGGATTTGTAATTATCCACCTGCCTCTTGACATGGAGAGGGGATATGTAATAGGAGTGCTGAGGAGAGACCCAGGAAAGAGAGTTGAGTTACATGGAATAGAATTAATTACTTACTTATTGGGAGAGACAAAGTAGGTGAGATAATATCTTTTATTGGACCAACTTCTTTTGGTGAAAGAGACAAGCTTTCAAGTGCCACAGATCTGGGATTAACATGGCTACAACAACGCTTACTTACTTATTATTAGCTTACTTTTGTGAGATCAGAGCACAACAAACTTTTTCCTCCACACTTCTTTTCCTTATGTAGCAGCAAGCAGATTTTCTATTCTATGCTGATGCACAACTAGCATGTATAATCCAGAAGATGGTATATATTTTCCTTCTGGATAGAGCTCCATATTCAGACCCAGTTACTAAAGAAATATTAAGACACAGTATGTTCATATTTCTTTGTGCATTATTTTGGGACCGAAGATTATATCATTCATCGGTCAAAAGCTCTTTGTTAGGAAGACGGAGAAGAAACTATTTTTTGTTTTGTTTTGTACTGAAGTTAGCTGATTTATTACATGAAATATTTATTTTATTACTGATTGATTTTCTTTCTGTTATAAGCATTATGTATTTTTTAGGTTTTCAGCATTTTGTAAATTATAGATGGTATATGAACTAAACTAAAAATAGTGTTTGAGCTTTGATTCATTTTATTTTCATTCTTGTTGGAAACATTTTTTTTTTTGCAGGTAACCATAAATTTTTTTCTGAAATGCTCTGCTAGCTTTAATAAGTGCAGCACAGTAGCCAATGCTGGTTTTCAGTCACTGTAGCTGAATGTTAAGCAGCATTGGAAAATGTTAAGTTGTGAGATAACTGACTAGTTTCCTTAAAGCTCTTTAGGGACACTGAGAATTAACAATGCTTCTCACCTCCCTCTTCACACTCCAATAGAAAAATGCTAATTTACTATTAACCTAGTCACAGCTGCCTCATATTCCATTTTCTCCACTTCACAATTCATACAGGAACGTATGCACTAGTACTGTGCATCTCTGATAGAAAAACAGCTGGAATTCCCTTTGGTAAGGATTCTGTTCACAAAACCCTTAAGCAGCTTTCATGCTAGGAAGATAGAAAATTTACGATATTTGCAGAGTATAAAACATATTTAGAAATTAAGATGCATTTTCATGTTATTCTGTTCACAACTTCCTAATGCTCTCTGTTCAAGTTCCCTATCATCATTTGTATGCACCTTCTGAAAAATAAATAAGGAACTCAATTCCCTTAACACTTGCTACAACAATATTTATGCTAGTGGGAAGTGGTCTCTACAATGTATACAATATGGAACATATGTACAATATAAGCCAAATCCTGAAGGTTTCTGCCATATTTTCTGCAGAAGTCAATAGATGTTTTATTGGAGTAAGGCCCAAGTAAAAATATAGAGTAAGGCCTTCAGGTTTTGGAAAAATATAAAAATACACAATTTCAATCTCATCTGTTGCCTGCAGAGTTAAAGGGAATACACATTGCACATTTTAGCAGAAGCTAACAGCCTGTCGTGTAATGTTACAATAAAGATACAAGTACTTGTACTGGTTTGGGTGAAATAAAGTGTGCATGAAATGAAAAAAAAAATTAATTACTTACATGTATCTTAAAGGTTGAGTTTTTAACTGGTGCTTCAGTTCATCTTGAGAAAGCATAAAAACTTGCACAGGGATTTTGTCCACAATTATTAGAACTGGTGACAAAAATTGCAAGGAAGTTTTTCAAAAGCACAAATGCAGGTTATGCACTCTGAGATTTTGGCACCCAATTTCCTGAGACCCTTTGAAAGCTCCAACCTGCATCTTTTGAAAAAAGAAAAGGAGTACTTGTGGCACCTTAGAGACTAACAAATTTATTAGAGCATAAGCTTTCGTGAGCTACAGCTCACTTGAGCTGTAGCTCACGAAAGCTTATGCTCTAATAAATTTGTTAGTCTCTAAGGTGCCACAAGTACTCCTTTTCTTTTTGCGAATACAGACTAACACGGCTGCTACTCTGAAACATCTTTTGAAAGGGTCTATTAGATAGAAAATGCATTGATTTTAACAATCTTGGAAATCTCTGGAGTCCTTTCTACAAAATAAAATATGACTTGATACGGCTGATGGCTCAGAGGTTTCTCAGTGACCTCTGCTATATTTTTGGTAATAAAAGTTGAGATCACATGCTGATGTTAACAAAATGTCATTTAGAAAAACTGAGTAAAGTCATGTATAGGTGTATGTAAAATATTTTGGGCTGCTATGTCATAAACTGAAATCGTAGCTTTTTAACAAAAAGTATCAATTTGAAGCATATGTATGAAACGAGAAATTAATGAAACCTAACAGCTGTACCCTATCACAGTGCACATATAATACAGTGGCTAACTGACTGTGGTCACGTCTCCTTCTAGTAGCCAGCCTATCATATGATAGCTGGGCTCTGAATCTTCACCAGATCCAGCACTCCTATGCCAGAGCAGGTGGGCCTGATTGAGCCAATTAAAGGGGTAGGGCTACACCTCGGAAATATAATATCTGTCAGAGGGCAGGAAGAGCAGCGATAGCCTGAGTATTTCAGGGGTGGGAAAATGGGACACATAAAGCAGTTCTGCCCTTTGAAGAATGAATTTGAGAAGAATGGTATCTGTGGGGAGGGGGAGGCCTGAAGAGTGATGGAAATAAGCCCAGGTAGGGCCACCAAGGCAACGAGACAGGGGAGCAGAAGCTCATGGTAGAGGCAAAACACTGTAAGCCAAGGACTCAGACACATAGTGCTGGAACTAGGGATGCTGCAGCCCTCCATGGCTTGAAGTGATTTCCATCATATACAGGGTTTATAGTTGGTTCATTGCCTCTCAGCACCCCAACTATAAAAATGGTTCCAGCACCCCGCTCAGACAGAGCCAGAGGCTGATCAGCGTATAGGGCAGCATATAAAGGTCTAGAAAACATGACCTATGAGGGAAGATTGTTTGTTTAGTCTGGAGAAGAGAAGACTGAGAGGGGACATGATAACAGTTTTCAACCACATAAAAGGTCATTACAAGGAGGAGGGAGAAAAATTGTTGTTCTTAACCTCTGAGGATAGGACAAAAAGCAATGGGCTTAAATTGCAGAAAGGGCAGTTTAGGTTGGACATTAGGAAAAACTTCCTAACCGTCAGAGTGGTTAAGCACTGGAATAAATTGCCTAGCGAGGTTGTGGAATCTCTATCATTGGGGATTTTTAAGAGTAGGTTGGACAAACACCTGTCAGGGATGGTCTAGATCAGTGGTTCTCAAAGTCGGTCCGCCGCTTGTTCAGGGAAAGCCCCGGCGCGCCAGACCGGTTTGTTTACCTGCTGCATCTGCAGGTTCGGCCAATTGCGGCTCCCACTGGCCGTGGTTTGCCGCTCCAGGCCAATGGCGGCTGCGGGAAGGGCGGCCAACACGTCCCTTGGCCCACTCTGCTTCCCGCAGCCCCCATTGGCCTGGAGCGGCGGATTGTGGCTCCCAATGGCCGCGGTTCGCCAAATCTGTGGACGTGGCAGGTAAACAAAGTGGTCCGGTGCACCAGGGGCTTTCCCTGAACAAGCGGCAGACTGTCTTTGAGAACCACTGGTCTAGATAATACTTAGTCCTGCCTTGAGTGCGGGGACTGGACTATATGACCTCTCGAGGTCCCTTCCAGTCCTATGATTCTATGAAAAAGGATTCAGAGTAGCAGCCGTGTTAGTCTGTATTTGCAAAAAGAAAAGGAGTACTTGTGGCACCTTAGAGACTAACAAATTTAGTTGACAGATTTCCACTCTATACGGCTAAATTCAGTGCCTTGCATAATTTGTTAGTCTCTAAGGTGCCACAAGTACTCCTTTTCTTTTTATGAAAAAGGAGTTGTCAAGGTTCCTTCCCCACTCTGAACTCTAGGGTACAGATGTGGGGACCTGCATGAAAACCCTCTAAGCTTATTTTTACCAGCTTAGGTTAAAACTTTCCCAAGGTACAAACTATTTTACCTTTTGTCCTTGGACTTTATTGCTACCACCACCAAGCATCTAACAAATATGTAACAGGGAAAGAGCCCACTTGGAAACGTCTTCCCCCCCAAAATCCTCCCCAAACCCTACACCCCCTTTCCTGAGGAAGGCTTGATAAAAATCCTCACCAATTTGCATAGGTGAACACAGACCAAACCCTTGGATCTTAAGAACAATGAAAAAGCAATCAGGTATTAAAAGAAGAATTTTAATTAAGTAAAAGAATCACCTCTGTAAAATCAGGATGGTAAATATCTTACAGGGTAGTCAGATTAAAAACATAGAGAATCCCTCTAGGCAAAACCTTAAGTTACAAAAAGACACAAAAACAGGAATATACATTCCATTCAGCACAGCTTATTTTTATCAGCCATTTAAACAAAACAGAATCTAACGCATATCTAGCTAGATTACTTACTAAGTTCTAAGACACCATTCCTTTTCTGTTCCTGGCAAAAGCATCACACAGACAGAGAGAACCTTTGTTTCTCCCCCGTCCAGCTTTGAAAGTATCTTGTCTCCTCATTGGTCATTTTGGTCAGGTGCCAGCAAGGTTATCCTAGCTTCTTAATCCTTTACAGGTGAAAGGATTTTTCCTCTGGCCAGGAAGGATTTTAAAGGTGTTTACCCTTCCCTTTATATTTATGGCGGCAGGTAAACAAACCGGTCTGGCGCGCCAAGGGCTTTCCCTGAACAAGCGGCAGACCATCTTTGAGAACCACTGGTCTAGATAATACTTAGTCCTGCCTTGAGTACAGGGGACTGGACTATATGACCTCTCGAGGTCCCTTCCAGTCCTATGGTTCTATGACCTGAAAAAGGGGTAAACAGTAAGGTAGCAAAATTTACAGATGATACAAAACTACTCAATATAGTTAAGTCCAAAGCAGACTGCGAAGAGCTACAAAGGGATCGCACAAAACTGGGTGACTGGGCAACAAAATGACAGATGAAATTCAATGTTGATAAATGCAAAGTAATGCACATTGGAAAACATAATCCCAAGTACACATATAAAATAATGGGGTCTAAATTAGCTGTTACCACTCAAGAAAGAGATCTGGGAGTCATTGTGGATAGTTCTCTGAAAACATAGGTTCAATGTGAAACAGCAGTCAAAAAAGCAAACAGAATTTTGGGAATCATTAAGAAAGGGATAGATAATAAGACAGAAAATATCATATTGCCTCTATATAAATCCATGGTACACCCACATCTTGAGTAATGCATGCAGATGTTGTCGCCCCAGCTAAAAAAAGATACATTGGAATTGAAAAAGGTTCAGAAAAGGGCAACAAAAACTATTAGGAGGATTGAACAGCTTCCGTATGAGGAGAGATTAATAAGAGTTGGACTTTTCAGCTTGGAAAAGAGAGGAGTAAGGGGGGATATGATAGAGGTCTATAAAATCATGACTGGTGTGGAGAAAGTAAATAAGGAAGTGTTATTTACTCCTTCTCATAACACAAGAACTAGGGGTCACCAAATGAAATGAAGAGGCAGCAGGTTTAAAACAAACAAAAGAAAGTACTTTGTCACACAACACACAGTCAATGTGTGGAACTCTTTGCTGGAGGATGTTGTGAAGGCCAAGACTGTAACAGGGTTCATAAAAGCCCTAGATAAATTCATAGAGGATAGGTCCATCAATGGCTACTAGCCAGAACCTGAGAATGGGCAACAGTTACTGTTTTGCAGTTACAAGTCTGCTGCTCTTATAAGAAATTACATTCACAGGCTTTGCAAGGTACCCCGTACAAAACTGCATTCACCATATTACAGAATATGTATAAAAAGATCTTATCTGTTAATAAGTTATAGGATTAAGGAATTCTAGGAGTAAGGTATAACTCTAGGGTTAATTGTGTAAAGATAGTGCTTAATGATAAGCTAGTTACGACACTGTACACATCTCTATCACCTACGCAGGCTGCATATTCAAAACAGATTAATATGTTAATTAAATGGTCTATCAAGCTGCAGTGGGTGAAATCAATGGCCACTGACAGCAGTGTAATAGAGATGGATCTGAGATTGCACTAACAGTGTGAGTACAAGTTTAAATCAAGTTGCCTGTAGACATAAGCCACAGCATTTTGGACCCTGATCCAAAAAAAAAGAATATGAGGTGTTCACCTCTGGGAGTTGAGTTCACTGTATAGTTGGGACCAGCCCAAAAGTTAATGGTTGGAGACCCGGCTGAGTCCCGCTAGTGGACAATCACAAGTCTGTTGTAATTGGACCCAACCTTAGGCTCTTCCAAGCCACGAGCATCTGGGCAGCATCCAGCCACTGCATCTAGCTCTGTGCCTCTAAATGAGTGGTTCTCAACCTTTTTTTATTTTAACCCAGGGACAGCTCAACTTAAATAGACAGGCCTGCGGACCCTGAACCAGAGGCAACACGGGGGGTGGGGGGAGGAGGAGGGGGTTTGCATATGGAGTCTGTTGCTCCCTCCCCAGATTTCTGCCTTCCATTTGGCCCAGTTTACTGAAATGCTGATGTAGCAGGGCAGAGCAGTGGTGTGTCTCCTTGGCTAGCTGCTGCCTGCTTGTGGAGTCAATGGCTGTGAGGCAACCCCTTCTGATGGCAGGGGGAGAGCTCTCTTCTACAGTGATGCTGCAATTTTTGGTTGCTCTCCCTCTCCCTCAACCCAAACAGGCTCCATGGCCCTGAGGCAAGAGGCGATGCATGGTGGGGAACATGGGGTCCACTGTGCCCCCCTAGATTTTTGCCTTCCATTTAGCCCAGAGGTTTTCAAACTGTCACCTACTGCCAGGAGCTCGCAGACCGGAAGCTGGTGGGAGCTGCCTGGCCCATTCGGGCCCCTGACTCTCTGTAGGAGCTGGGGTGCTGGCTAGCTGCCCAGCAGCCTTCCCTGCCCTGCTTCCCAAGTCAGGCCACTTCCACACGGCCGGATGCTCCCCAGACAGCATGGGCAGCACAGCTCTGAGCTGCGCCCCTGACCTGATGCGTTATTGCCTCTCCCCTGCGGAGCCTGGCTGTCATGAGATGCTCCCTGAGGTGCTCGCTCACCACTGCCTGGGGTCAGATGTTTGGCTGTGTGTGTGTATTTTCCCTGTGTGCTGTCCCAGCTCTGCGCAGACAGTTGGCACAGCAGACCTTGAGTGAACCCTCCAATGACAACAAGATCCATTAAGGCACAAAGGCACCCAGCCAGGTTTTTTGTCGACAAAGCAATGTAATAGCACCTGGCAGACTTTAAGAGTCCTCAAATCATGATTTACACCTAAAACATGTCTTCCTGTGACAGTGGACGCAGCTCGGTCAGTGGCGGGACTTTACACTGCCCCCTCAGCTAGCCAAAGATAATCCCTCTCAGATACATCTTTATACCCTAATATAAACAAGTTATGTCAGTGTGTTCCTGTTATCCTTGGGAAATTTTTTGTAGCATTCTTGATATCGGGATGTTCTGGTACCATTTGACATCTGTATGTGTTTGCGTGAGTACTTTGTACTTAGCACTTCTTAGAAATGTGTATTTCTGCAATATCAGTCCTGTTCTTGCCAGATTCTGTGAGCAGGTCCTGCCTCATACCAAGCATCTAATACAAGGGCTAATGTCTCAGGCTCTTTTCCTACTACATTGCTATCTGTGTGTCAGGCAGGTAGGCCCTCCTGTAGTCCTTTTCTTGGTTGGCAATGGTTGGGCATTGAGTGAGAGGACAAGGCTGAAGCAGATCCAGCCTTTAAATAAGGCTTCTCTTCCCTGTCATGTGACCACTCAATCAGATTCAGAATTCTGTCAGATGATTACATGGGAAGTACCAGCCCCCTTATAGTCCGAATGGGTAAAACCAGTTTCCTTCAGCCAGGCTACTCTCTGCAGCAAAACCTTTGTTCTAAGGGTTGACCCCTTTGATTGGAAGACAATCCCCATTGATGGGCCTTGTTTTAGCATTGCAGGAAGTGTGAAGCATCACAATAAACTCCTCTTGATCTCTAGGCAGTTACGGTTACATAGTCAAAATGTAGGTTACATTCTTCAGAGTAGAGGGTATAATGCCAATTGATGGTCACAGTTTAACACAGACTGTACAGACGTATACCCTTCCGTCACACTAGTAACCAGGCATCTCCAAAATCGAGGAGGGCTTGGTTCAGGCCCATGTCTAACACAAAGGTAAAATTCCTATGAGTTGACAGTGGATCCCTAACCCTGACTCTTCTGATAGCCATTTCTTTTTATGAAAAATAAAGACCTACTCTCCTCTGAGACTTGTGACTATTATATTGTTAGCTTACAACTTATTCTATATCTAGCAGTTTTCAATAAGAAATAGTAATTAGTGGCTATAGAGGACCAGCAGCAATTGAGAATATTTAATGTTAAACTGAGCCTGTACACTGCAATATTGAAGAATAATATTTAGGGCAGAATGAAATACTGTAATTTTTATATCTCTGCAACTGAAAAATAAGTCTCAAAGACTCATAGATTTTAAGGCCAGAAGGACCACCATGATCATCTTGTCTGATCTCCTGCACATTGCAGACCACAGAACCTCACCCACCTACTCCTGTAATGGACCCATAACCTCTGGGTGAACTACTGAAGTCCTCAAATCATAATTTACACAAGTTTATACTTGATCATCAATTTACACTAGTTAAAACCTACAAGTGACCCATGCTGCAGAGGAAGATAAACAACACCATCCTCTGCCAATCTTACCCAAGGGAAAATTCCTTCCTGACCCCAGATATGGCAATTTAGACCCTGAGCATGTAGGGACCCAGCCAGACACATGGGAAAGAATTCTCTGTAGTAACTCAAAGCCCTCCCCATCTAGTGTCCCATCACCAACTGTTGTAGATGTTTGCTGCTAGCAGTCCCAAGGCAGTCTCATCATACCATCCCCTCCATAAACTTATCAAGCTCAGTCTTGAAACAAGTTAGGTTTTTGGCTCCCCCACTGCTCCCCTTGGAGGGCTGTTCCAGAATTTCAATCCTCTTATGGTTAGAAATCTTCATCTTATTTCAAGCCTTCATTTGTTGATTGCCAATTTGTATCCATTTGTTCTTGTGTCCACATTGGCACATAACTCAAATAACTCCTCTCTCTCTCTCTCTCTAGTATTTATCCCTCTGATGTATTTATAGAGAGTAATCATATCTCCCCTCCCCATATCTTTTGGTTAGGCTAAACAAGCCAACCTCTTTGAGTCTCCTCTCATAAGGTAGGTTTTCCATTCCTCAGATCATCTTAGTAGCCCTTCTCTCCACCTGTTCCAGTTTGAATTCATCTTTCTTAAATGAGGGAGACCAGAATTGCACACAGTATTCCAGATGAGGGCTTATCAGCCTTGTATAATACTAGCATTTCCTTATCTCTACTGGAAATACCTCACCTGTTGCATCTCAGGACTGCATAAACCTTTTTCATGGTCACATCACATTAGCAACTAATAGTCATCCTGTGATCAACCAATACACCCAGGTCTGTATCCTCCTCTGTCATTTTCAATTGATAAATCCCCAGTTTATAGAAAAATTCTTGTTAGTCCCTAAATGCATGACCTTGCACTTTGCACTATTAAATTTCATCCCATTTCTATTACTTCAGTTTTCATCCAGAAGGTCATCCAGATCTTCCTGTATGATATTCCAGTCCTCCTCCAAATTGGCAATACCACCCAACTTTATGCTAACAAATTTATTAGAGCATAAGCTTTCGTGAGCTACAGCTCACTTCATCGGATGCATTTGGTGGAAAAAACAGAGGAGAGATTTATATACACACACACAGAGAACATGAAACAATGGGTTTATCATACACACTGTAAGGAGAGTGATCACTTAAGATAAGCCATCACCAGCAGCGGGGGGGGGGGGGGGGGGAAGGAGGAAAACCTTTCATGGTGACAAGCAAGGTAGGCTAATTCCAGCAGTTAACAAGAATATCAGAGGAACAGTGGGGGGTGGGGTGGGAGGGAGAAATACCATGGGGAAATAGTTTTACTTTGTGTAATGACTCATCCAGGCTTGAATGGATGGATGAGTCATTACACAAAGTAAAACTATTTCCCCATGAAGAAAAGGAGTACCGGTGGCACCTTAGAGACTAACAAATTTATTAGAGCATAAGCTTTCGTGAGCTACAGCTCACTTCATCGGATGCATTTGGTGGAAAAAACAGAGGAGAGATTTATATACACACACACAGAGAACATGAAACAATGGGCTTATCATACACACTGTAAGGAGAGTGATCACTTAAGATAAGCCATCACCAGCAGCAGGGGGGGAAAAGGAGGAAAACCTTTCATGGTGACAAGCAAGGTAGGCTAATTCCAGCAGTTAACAAGAATATCAGAGGAACAGTGGGGGGTGGGGTGGGAGGGAGGGAGAAATACCATGGGGAAATAGTTTTACTTTGTGTAATGACTCATCCATTTCCAGTCTCTATTCAAGCCTAAGTTAATTGTATCCAGTTTGCAAATTAATTCCAATTCAGCAGTCTCTCGTTGGAGTCTGTTTTTGAAGCTTTTTTGTTGAAGTATAGCCACTCTAAGATCTGTGATCGAGTGACCAGAGAGATTGAAGTGTTCTCCAACTGGTTTTTGAATGTTATAATTCTTGACGTCTGATTTATGTCCATTCATTCTTTTACGTAGAGACTGTCCATGGTATTTCTACCTCCCACCCCACCCCCCACTGTTCCTCTGATATTCTTGTTAACTGCTGGAATTAGCCTACCTTGCTTGTCACCATGAAAGGTTTTCCTCCTTTTCCCCCCCTGCTGCTGGTGATGGCTTATCTTAAGTGATCACTCTCCTTACAGTGTGTATGATAAACCCATTGTTTCATGTTCTCTGTGTGTGTGTATATAAATCTCTCCTCTGTTTTTTCCACCAAATGCATCCGATGAAGTGAGCTGTAGCTCACGAAAGCTTATGCTCTAATAAATTTGTTAGTCTATAAGGTGCCACAAGTACTCCTTTTCTTTTTGCGAATACAGACTAACACGGCTGCTACTCTGAAACGCAACTTTATGTCATCTGAAAATTTTATTAGCACACTTCAACTTTTTGTGCAAGGTCACTATTAAAAATCTTAAAGAATGGTCCCACATCACTTTTTTTTTTTAAGTGTGAACCTAGCCAGCAGCTTCCTTACTTGAATCATCAAAATTGTCCGAAGACTAAAGTATAATCACGAATTAAGGTTCAAATCCTGCGCTCCTTCTTATTTGGGCAAAAATTCCAGTGACTTGAACAGAAGTTATGCCTGAGCAAAGCTAGAATAAAAATTGCAGAGCTGGGCCTGCTTTTTTCTCTAGTTCTAGAAGGTAACTATTTCTCAGCTAGTCCCTCACAAAATACTAAATTAATGATCCTTTGAATTCCTAGGAATAACAATGAGATATAATCCTCAGGATATGAAGCTGAAACATGATCACCTATGGAATACTAAATTTCTGGGCAAGTGTAATCTTGCCCACTGAAGAAACTGATCTTTTACTGAACTGCCCCAATACACAGGCTGTCTCTCATGCTCACAGATGACTCTCATTTCATTTTGCTGCCAAAATATAGCATTGCTAGAAATCCAAATGTTAATCACAGTACCTTAAAAGAATGACTGTTGTACTGATTGCACAATGCTATAGAAAATCTGTAATTATCAAGCAGCATCTATATTAAATTGTTTAGTATTACTTTAATTATCAAAATATTATTGACATCAGGAAGCTTAATGAAATAGTTGCTTATTAAATTGGCATTATTTTATTTTATGCTATAACAGAGTCTATGGCAAATTCTCTAAAATTCCTGTTTTCTTTTATGACTGTTACAATTTTCTTCTATTGGCTCCTACAAATAGAGAATTAAATATAAAGTGGAGACTAACTAAATTTCTGTTAGAATTAGACTGAGCTTCATAACAGTATTGAAATTTCATTTCATTTCAGTTAGGAAAGGGACTTCTCCTTGTGCCTGGAATACTAACTACTTTTTCAGAATAATAATATTTAACATTTATATAGCACTTTTACCCACAAATCTGAAGGTACTTTATAAAAGTGGATTTTATTATCTTCATTTTGTTTTGGGGAAACTGAGGCACAAAGAAATTAAAGACAAAGTTAGCAATAGCCTTGGTTGAAACTCACAATTTCTATTCTGACATTTAAAAACTTACTTTTGTCCCAAATCAGAATGAAAAGTGGCAAATTCCCATGAAACAAAATTTCCCCAAAATTTTGTTTCACAAATACTTAAATGATTTTATTGAAGATCTCTTTTTGACCTTGGTTTTGACTATTATAATATAAAATTTGAAATGAAGCCCTTCAGCCTTATTAAAATGAAATGTTTTGAGAATTTTTCAACAAATTTTCAATTGAATCAATACATTCTACAAAACCCTTTTATTAAACTTTTTCAACTTTTTTATAATGAACCAAACAAATTCTAGGTGCCAACATATCAAACAATAATAAAAGTAATATACATCAGGAAAAAAGACCAAGATATTTATACAAGGCTTGGATTCTCATGTATTAATTTAATATTCCCAGCATATGGATTTTTATGGCACATATCAAAACAAAACCAAAGAAACAAAAAATTAAGGAAATCAAAGGGGAGCAGGTCAGGGAAGGAAGACAAGGAGAGGGAGTGTGGATTTAATTCCCACTTCTCACCCAAGCCTTCTGTAGTCGATCAGTACCAGGAAACTTTCCAAATGGATTGAAATTTTTCTGGGCTTTGCTATCATTGTATGTGATCCTTTTCTTTGCAACCAGGTCCTGCAGTTCATTATACCAGCCCATGTGTCTTGGGGAGGATTTACTTTTCCAATGTAGCAAAATTTGATGTCTTGCAACGAGTAAAGCTCTATGTAGCCATCCCCTTTGATATGGTGATACTTGCATACAAGGTCACATAGCCTCCATTTACTGGGTATCTGCTTTCACTTCAAGTGAATTCTCTGGATCATGTTAATTCTGGTTTTAATACCATCCCAGAAGTTTGTAACAATAGGGCATGCCCAAAATATATGTGCAAGAAGAGCTCCTCACTCCCATACTTCCAGCATTGATCATTGCGGTAGCTTTAATTTTGCAAAGTGGGGCGCATTTCGGGTGACCAATGCACTCTAAAGATTGTTTTTTTTAATGAGATGTCATTGGAGGTCCAAGGTCACTTCTTTAAAATCTTTTATTGCTCTATTCCAATGTGGAGGTGAGGTATTCATAGACAATTCTTAATTCTGTTTTTTGCTCATTACATCTATATTAAGTGGGTCATTAGGAACTCATACAGTGTAGCTGGCAGTCTAGGAAAATACTATATCTGTCTCTAAAATGTGAGGAATTCTGGTGCTTTGGACATTGCAAATGCTTCCAAGCTGAATTCTGAGGTGAGGAGGTGATAAATTTGAATATGTTGCCAGAAGGCTGTATCATAGTTGGAGAGAAGTAAAAGCAGCTATTAATTGGGATATATATATAGTATTCTGCATTTCATCCATTTTTTCCACTTCATTCCCTCCAGTTTTTTCCATGGAATTCCCTCTGATTGGGGTCGCTACATGGAATGAAGGGTGGAGTTTGTGTTGGCATGCTAAACTGGCCCATATCTGACAGGCCGCATGGATTGTGGGGATTTGATCTTTTTAAAAAATATCTACAGTATACCAAGCACAGGATAGCCGTGGGGACTGTTCCTTCTTGATACTCACCCATGTAGGTATCTTATTTGTGATAGTATATGTCCATTGCACAGCCTTGTTTATTACAAAGGTGTTATGATATTGCCTCAGATTTGGAAATCTAACCCCTCTAGTTTAATTAGTGACTGAAGTTTCTTAAGGGAGATGTGTGGGCAGTTCCCTGTTCTCCATACATTTTTTTATAAGGATACCATTGCTTTTTGAAAACAGTGTTAGGGTATTTGGTGTGGGAGTCTGCTTAGTACATATATTAATCTGGATACTGCATTCATTTTTATCAGGTTTATTTTTACCCAAAGGTTGAGGAGAATAGCTTCCCATTGAGTCATGTCACATGATTTGTGTGATAATCAGGTCCAAACTGATTTGAGCTATTTTCTTTAACACTCTGGGGATTAGAAGTCCTAGTTACTTTATTGCCACTGGAAATCCCACTGACTAAGCAAGACCAGATAAATATAATTTGGTTAGTCTTAAAGTCTCAGACTTGATCCAGTTAATCTTATACGTGGACAAGCACCTGAACCTTTCAATGAGTTTCAATTGGGGAATCAACCTTAGAGAGTAGAATTAGCCCATTGTCTGAATACAGCATAATTTTTTTTGTTCCATATGATCAGTCTTAATACCCACTATATCCACAGAGCCCCAGATTGTGCATGCCAGCAGTTCCAGAACTATGCTGAAGAACAGCAGGGTTAGTGGGCAGTCCTGCTTTGTTCCTCTCTGTAATGAGAATGGTTCTGAAATAGTCTCTGGTGATCACGCAAGACAGGGGTCAATATAGAGCAGTTTAATCCAATTGATAAAGCGGTCACTGAATCCCATTCTCTCATGGACCATAAAAACATAATTCCAAGCAACTCAATCAAAGGCTTTTTCAGAGTCTAGTGATGTTACTAATGGTTCCTTTGAACACTGTGAGGTTGCAATCATATCAATGAGTTGCCAATGAGTTTTACACAGTCATTCTTCTCTCAAAGATGTGAAGATTCAGGTGTCAGCCTTTAGGAACTCTTGAAACTAGAATACTACATGCAGAAAAAAATCTGTTATCTTACACACTAAAAAAGCCTTAGAAGGATTATGAAATATCAGCGTTCTTTGTCTGTAAGTACCTAATTCATTCAATTTAGGTTCTGCTAATCTTTTTTCTCTTTTTTTTAAACTGACCTGATATGTTACAAATTTGTGTACATTTCAATAGGCACCAGTTTTGTAGTGATTAAGAAAAGGAAAAGATTAGTTATATATAGTAGAGCCCTCAAGAGTTGCAAACCAGTTTTAAATCCTACAAAGCAATAGTCTGTAACTATGTTGAGTGGTCTTTTCACAACATTACTGATGAGAACATTAGAATTCTTCCTACATTAAAAGAGTTAATTTGGTACCAAATAGGAAACTTTTAAGTTCATCTGATTCATCAGAACAACAGTGCAGATATCAGAAAGTTTGGATTATGTATACATTTTCAAAGGACAAAAATGACATTAAAATACTACATACTCAAAACAAAGATCCTGTCCACTCTTGCCCCACCCTAAAGCCCACACCTGCAGCTGGAGCCCTCACCCCCCGCACCCCAACCCCCTGCTCCAGCCCGAAGTCCTCTCCTGCACCCTGAACCCCTCATTTCTGGCCCCACCCCAGAGCCTGCACCTCCAGATGGAGCCCTCAACCCCTCCCACACCCAACTGCCTGCCCCAGCCCAGTGAAAGTGAGGGTGGGGAGAGCGAGCGATGGAGGGAGGGGGGCTGGAGTGAGTGTGAGCGGGGCCTCAGAGAAGAGGTGGTGCAGGGCAGGGTCTCGGGGCAGGGCTAGGGCAAGGGTATTCGGTTTTGTGCAATTAGAAAGTTGGCAACTCTAGCCTGTAGTATTAGTTTAGGACAAAAATAAACAGAAATAGAAATATTTCTATAAGTCTTACGTTTTGTTTTTTGTGGAAACTGTGAGCCAAATATGACCTGATAGTGTCTTTTTAATGGCTTGATAGGGCTTCTGCAGCAGATTAGAGAGGAAGGATTGTCTAGGGTTAGAGTGATAACTAGAACTCAGAAGATTCCCCCTCCCCGCCCCCAAGGGGGTCATGATCTGACCGGAAGTGGAGTTGTAGGAATATAAACTAAAGCCCCAGGCCTAAAATTATGTTTATGCTTTATACACATGAGTAGTCTTAAAGACTAAATCTGTGCAGGACTGCAGTATCATACTCATACAGTATGATAGCAACAGAAAAAGTGAAATTCTTAGAGGGTAATTTAAAGTTTGGCTGATATATAAATAAACAATGAAGAATGACAGGATAGTACTAATCATAGGTAAGGATTTTTTTTAAATTTAAGATAAAGGGGCCAACAGCCTAGCCATACAACTCTCATGGAAAAAACAAACAGATGAATCAAACAAGCCTTGTACCAAGACCCTCTAGCTCCAACCACGTGATCTATAGCTATGCTCTCTGAAACCTTCGTTTGTCACTTCTGTTTGTTTGCTTAAACTTAAGGAGATATCATTCTATTTTTTGTAAACTGTACCTTTAAGTGTGCAGACTTCTTCTTGTCTACAGCAGGACAGCTGCCATTTTGTGTGTTAGTTTCCTTGTATAATGCCAGAGGGAGTCACCCTCAGAGATACATGGACAGTGAAGGCACTATCAAAGAGGCTTATTTTATTTGTTCTTGATTTGTGTAGAATTTGAGATCAATACAGAAAGGATAAACTGGACTATAGAGCTCCTGAGAAGAATGGGTGGTAGAGATCAGACAGCCCAGGCTAGACTGGAGCCAAATGGAAACATTTTGTTAGGTAATTACACTACTCTGGTGGAGTTTACACCCTATATAATTTACAGCATTCCAGCATGCTGCTCTATTTTACAAATCCCAAATATGCTCTAATACTTACAAGAATTATAAATTCAAAGCACATTTAAATAAACAGAAAATTATTTATATTTATCATAGAAAATAACCACAATATATTTAAAAAAATCTATTAGTATGTCCATATTCAGTCAATTTCAATCAATTTTTCACGTGACTGGCTATTTAGCCAAGGTAATTATGTGCCAGATACACATAATTGAGGTCAAATGTCTATTCTTCTCTAAACTGCAAAGTCATAAAGAGATTAGATGTAACATTGATGGAAGCAAGCTAGCAGATAGTAAGGCTAAATACATTTTAACATTGCTATATTTATATAGCACTTTCCTCTAGATGAATCCCAAATGCTTGATATAATTTACTAACCGATTATTGGAACTGGTCAAAAAACAATCAATCAGACTAAGACAATTAATGCCCCTATTCTTGTCATGGAATCTTTAACCACCACAAGTGGTTAGGACCTCAGTTTTATGTCTCATTTGAAAGAGCACCACCAGCAACGCATCATTTCATTAGTGACTCAGAGGAAAGGATGCCACCAACTGAATTACTGACAGCAAGTCCAGCAGCACCATGGCTTTCCCCAGAGATCTCCCATCCAAGCATGGTCCAACTCAAGGCAGCCTACTTACAATGGATGAAATCTTGGCCCAATGGAAGTCAATGGGAGTTTTGCCATTAACTTAAATGTGACCAGGATTTCACCATCTGTCTTCGAGATCTGTCCAGATAACAGCTAGAGGTGGTATAGCTACAGATCTTCTAAATGATCCACTTTGGGCATGGTATCATGATAGGCAGGAAGGTGAGTTGCTAAATATGCCCTCTAAAAATTTAAACTTTCAAATTATCCTCTGGAAATAGACAAATAGCTCTTCATTGTGTGACATAAGTAGGGCCCCATAAAGTGGTTATTTTAGTATAATTTAATAATCCAACTATTTGCACAATGGAATATACACAAGAAATTTTACACACCTGACAATCAGAAGAGGGCCTAAACCAAAACTGTGATCTAGATAACCCTAAACTTGGAGGAAGTTCAGCTTTGGATCTAAATCTAGAGTTTCCATTTTGTCTTGGGACCATCTCTACTAACAATGGGTCAAATCCTGCAATCAGTAGCACCCATGAAGCAAAACAGAAGCTATCCATGTTTCCTCCGTGGCAACCTCAACAGGTGAGTAACACCCCTTAATTGGTTGCATGCACAAATTAGCAGCCTTTGACAGGACTATGAATTAACAAATGCATCACACTATGCTAACTACGTCAAACTAAACAAAATGTGAAGTAATGCACATTTGAAAACATAATTCCAACAATACGTACAAAATGATGGATCTAAATTAGCTGTTATCACTCAAGAAAGGCATCATGGGAATCATTGTGGATAGTCCTCTGGAAAAATCCTCTCAATATGCAGTGGGAGTCAAAGGAGAGAACAGACTGTTAGGAATCATTAGGAAAGGGACAGATTACAAAACAGACAATATCATAATGCCTCTATATAAATCCATGGTACACCACACATTGAATACTGCATGCAATTTTGGTTGCCTCATCTCAATATTAGAATTGGAAAAGGTACAGAAAAGGGCAACAAAAATGATTAAGGGTATGGAACAAGCTTATGAGGAGAGATAAAAAGACTAGGACTTTTGAGCTTGGAAAAGAGACTACTGTAACTGTGCCTCAGTGGGTCACAACTGAGAATACCAAATTCAGGACAAACTGCTAAGAAATGGGGAAGATACACCCCAAAACTGGTGGTTACTCCGCCATAAGGTATACCAAACCAGCAAAAAAGTAAACTTCTCTTTTACCACACTGGCTAACAAAAAGTTATAAAAGCAGTTTCCTTAGACATCCCAGTCTCTGTATTACCACCAAAACCCCTGGGTTTAAAGATGAGTGGTTCTTTACAACCTGTCTCATCAAATATAAGGTTCTTCTGATCCCAAAGGACCAGTCACACACCCAGGTCAACATATAACTCAGATCTTACCTGAAAATCACGCTGATACCAATCCTTTAGTATCTAAAATCTAAAGGTTTATTTATTAAAAGAAGGAAAGAAAGGTGAGAGTTAAAATTGGTTAAAGGAATCAAATATATACAAAAATTGCAAAGTTCGTGGTTCAGGCTTGTAGCAGTGATGTAATAAACTGCTGCCTTAAGTCAAGTCTCTGGCTGCTTCTAAATCATTGGAAGGTCCTCAGTTCATTGATAGAATGCTCCCCTTAGTATCAGTTCATAATCCAGAGGCTTGAGCAGAAAAGAGGCTGGAACAGGATAGAGGGAAAATGGGGGTGTTTCCAGGCCCTTTATAGCTTCTGCCATGTGGAGGGAAATCCATTGTTTCAAACAAAGCTCTCAGCACAGCTAGTGGAAAAATACAGGTAAAAGATGGGAGTTTGAAGTCACACAAGCAAGTCACCTGTCCATGCCCGATTTCGCTTAGTCATAGCAGGAAGCCATTACCTATATTTCAGATGGAACGTCCATTCAGTTTAGAGGGGTGTCTCCCATGATCCATTGTGAGTTAAGTGTCCTTTTGATGGGCTACTCAATTTGAATACTCAATTTATCTCTCTGGTCACTCGATTACAGACCTAAGAGTGGCTATCCTTCAACAAAAAAGCTTCAAAAACAGACTCCAACGAGAGACTGCTGAATTGGAATTAATTTGCAAACTGGATACAATTAACTTAGGCTTGAATAGAGACTGGGAATGGATGAGTCATTACACAAAGTAAAACTATTTCCCCATGTTATTTCTCCCCTGCACCCCACCCCCCACTGTTCCTCAGATATTCTTGTTAACTGCTGGAAATAGCCTACCTTGTTTGTCACCATGAAAGGTTTTCCTCCTTTCCCCCCCTGCTGCTGGTGATGGCTTATCTTAAGTGATCACTCTCCTTACAGTGTGTATGATAAACCCATTGTTTCATGTTCTCTGTGTGTGTATATAAATCTCCCCTCTGTTTTTTCCACCAAATGCATCCGATGAAGTGAGCTGTAGCTCACGAAAGCTTATGCTCTAATAAATTTGTTAGTCTCTAAGGTGCCACAAGTACTCCTTTTCTTTTTGCGAATACAGACTAACACGGCTGCTACTCTGAAACCTGTCAATTTGAATAGTCCCTCCAAGATGTGCTGGCTAGCTACCTTGTGGTTGTTACCCCATGAGCAAACATTTGAAACCCACGTATAGAGCCAATACTCATAACTTCAAATACAAAAAAGATATATGCATACAGATAGCATAATCATAACCAGCAAATCATAATCTTTTCATAGACATCTTAAATGCCACATTTTGTACAAGATTTGTTGCAAATATATAACAATGGTTGCACCAATGATCTATATTGTAATAGTTTAATCAGATAACATCACAACTAATAAGGGGGGATATGATAGAGGTCTATAAAATCATGAATGGTGTAGAGAATGTGAATGGGGACGTATTATTTACCCTTTCACATAACACAAGAACCAAAGGTCACCCAATGAAATAAAAGGCAGCAGGTTTAAAACAAACAAAAGGAAGTACTTCTTCAACAAAGCAGACAATCTGTGAAACTTGTTGCCAGGGAATTTTGTGAAGGCCAAAACTACAACTGGGTTAAAAAAAAAATTAGGTAAGTTCCTGGAGGATAGGTCTGTCTATGGCTATTATCCAAGTTGGTCAGGGACGCAACCTCATGTGCTGGGTGTCCCTAAACCTCTGACTTACAGAAGCTGGGGCTTGCTGCAGGGGATGGATCACTTGATAAATTGCCTATTCTATTCATTCCCTCTCAAGCATCTGGCATTGGCCACTGTCGAAAAACAGGATACCGGGCTAGATGAACTACTGGTCTGACTCAGTATGGCCGTTCTTATGTTACATATTACCAAAATATTATAGTTAGCTGTTTGCTAACAGCTGATTTTCTGAACAGCCCTGTAGTGAGGAGGCGTGGCCTCCCTCAGAGATTGAGAGAGAGGGACCACAACACTCCCCCTGGTGGGTTGAACCAGGAGAGCCACATCCACCTCACTGGAAGCAGAAGGGCAGGACAGGAAGGGGAAGTACAAAAGGTGGGCTCTCCATCTCAGTGGTGGTGGAGCCACCTCAACAGACGGCTGCATCTTGTCTGCTGCTGGACCTTGCAGAGGGACTGCCTCCTGAGGCCTGGCCAGAGCTCTCAAGACTGCTGGCCAACCAAGACGTTGAGGAGTTGCTGGGGCTGCCGCCTGAGGACTGGCCAGAGCTCCCTGAGAGGACAGACAGGTGCAACCAAGTGGGAGAGTAGGAAACAGCCCAGGGAGACCAAGCAACAGTCTGGCTGGGAGCTGGCCTGATACAGGTCAGTGTGTTGCAGGCAGATCCCTGCTGACCCAGTGGCAGAACACTCTGCCACTGTTAGGGCCCTGGGCTGGGATGCGGTGGAGTTGGTCGGGTCCACATCCTCCCTGCCACCCTACCTTTGGGGTGGCAGTACTCCTCCTCCTTAGGCCATGAGGACTGTGCTCCACAGGCAATCCTACCTGAGCCCCATAGACCCTCTTGGTGCTCAACCCTACCCATAGACTTATTGGTACTCAACACTGCCTGAGCCCCTAGATTCTCTTGGTGCTCCCTCTTACCTGAAAAAAAGAAAAGGAGTACTTGTGGCACCTTAGAGACTAACAAATTTATTTGAGCATAAGTTTTCATGAGCTACAGCTCACTTTCCGATGAAGTGAGTTGTAGCTCACGAAAGCTTATTATTATTAGTTTATGTGTATTGCAATAGCACCTAGAGGCCTCGGCAAAGTGGGAGCTAAATCGTCCCAGACACTCCGCAGATATATACTAAATTACAGTCACTGCCCGAAAAAGAAAAGGCATGACAAATGAGTGAGACAGACAAACAAGCAAGACATGAGGTAGGAGAATGAAGTAACAACAAGATGTTTTAATACAGGCTAGCTGTGTAATATAAGAAGTCCAGTGGGAGCAGTAATCACAGGAAACACAGTATGTTCACTACAGCCAGTGAACTATTCACTGTTACGAGGGCAAATTTAGTGTATTTTCTTGTTCTCATACTACTGGAAACAAAGTGGTTTTTGTGAATGTTTGTTCATTACCGTGTTCATGTTTCAGATTTTCAAAATGTTTTTAACCCATTCCCACAAAAGGCTGATTTTCTGTTTGCAAAAATGTTCACAGATACTGTAAATCTCAAGGATACTTTTGGGAATTCATGTTTGTGTGAAATTTGGCAACCGAAGTGTTTGAGCAGCTATTGTCTACACATCTTGAAAATGTATTTGCATAAAAGTGAACACAACTTATTTAGCTATTTTTACATTTCTTTCATCTCCCCCTCTCCTTTATAAAAGTTTCAGCAATCCTATAAGTGGAAACAATACCTTGTGACTTACCTAGTGACTTGCCTAGTGAAACACACAACATGAGTAAGGAATAGCAAATAAAAGAGATAGCTAAAATGCTTGATAGAGAAACAGTTCAAAGGTCTTCAAACAAACATATGTAAAAATTACAGATATCAAGGATTTAAAAAATTAATCGCGATTAATTGTGTGATTAAAAAAATTAATCATGATTAATCGCATGATTAATCGCACCGTTAAAAAACGGAATACCATTTATTTAAATATTTTTTGGATGTTTTCCACATTTTTCAAATATATTGATTTCAATTACAACACAGAATACAAAGTGTACAGTGCTCACTTTATATTATATTTTATGATAAATATTTGCATTGTAAAAATAAAAGAAATAGTATTTTTCAATTCAATTAATATAAGTACTGCAATTTCTTTATCATGAAAGTTGAACTTACAAATGTAGAGTTATGTACAAAAAATAACTGCATTCAAAAATAAAACAATGTAAAACTTTAGAGCCTACAAGTCCACTCAGTCCTACTTCTTGTTCAGCCAATCACTCAGACAAACAAGTTTGTTTACATTTTCAGGGATAATGCTGCCCACTTCTTGTTTACAATGCCACCTGAAAGTGAGAACAAGCATTCACATGTTACTGTTGTAGCTGGCATTGTAAGATATTTACGTGCCAGATGCGCTGAAGATTCATATGTCTCTTCATGCTTCAACCACCATTCCAGAGGACATGCATCCATGCTGATGATGGGTTCTGCTCAATAACAATCCAAAGTAGTGCAGACCAACGCATGTTAATTTTAATCATCTGAGTCAGATGCCACCAGCAGAAGGTTGATTTTCTTGTTTGGTGGGTTCGGGTTCTGTAGTTTTGCATTGGAGTGTTGCTCTTTTAAGAATTCTGAAACATGCTCCACACCACGTCCCTCTCAGATTTTGGACAGCACATTCAGATTCTTAAATCTTGGGTTGAGTGCTGTAGCTATCTTTAAAAATGTCACATTGGTACCTCCTTTGCGTTTTGTCAAATCTGCATTGAAAGTGTTCTTAAAACAAACAACATGTTGGGTCATCATCTGAGATTGCTATAATATGAAATATATTGCAGAATGCATGTAAAACACAGAGTAGGAGACATACAATTCTCCCTCAAGGAGTTCAGTCACAAATTTAATTAACACATTTTTTAAATGAGCGTCATCAGCATGGAAGCATGTCCTCTGGAATGGTGGCCACAGCATGAAAGGGGAATACAAATGTTTAGCATATCTGGAACGTAAATAGCTTGCAATGCCACTACAAAAGTGCCATGCGAACACCTGTTCTCACTTTCAGGTGACATTGTAAATAAGAAGTGGGCAGCATTATCTCCCGTAAATGTAAACAAACTTGTTTCTCTTAGCAATTGGCTGCACAAGAAGTAGGACTGAGTGGACTTTTAGGCTCTAAAGTTTTACATTGTTTTGTTTTTGAGTGAAGTTATATAACAAACAAAAAATCTACATTCGTAAGTTGCACTTTCACGATAAAGAGATTGCACTATGGTACTTGTTTGAGGTGAATTGAAAAGTACTATTTGTTTTACCATTTTTACAGTGCAAATATTTGTAATAAAAATAATATAAAGTGAGCACTGTACACTTTGTATTCTGTATTGTAATTGAAATCAATATATTTGAAAATGTAGAAAAATATCCAAAATATTTAATAAATTTCAATTGGTATTCTATTGTTTAACAGTGTGATTAAATCTGCAATTAATTGTGATTAATTTTTAAATCACAATTAATTTTTAAGTTAATCACGAATTAACTCTGATTAATCGACAGCCCTAGTAAAATAAAATTTTAGAAAATTAATCACATGATTTGATATGAATAGGTTGACCAGATATAGTTATACCAGATGGGAATTGAACTGCCAATAAGATTTTTAAACCAGATCCAGCTGAAGAATAATTATGATTTTTAAAAGCCATAATAAAAATAAAGCATTTGCATTTAAAAATGGAATCAAAGGGTAAGAAATTCAGTCCATGCAGCCAGTTGTTCCATAATTACTCATCTTTAAAACTTACAGAACTGTACATAAAAGCCTTTTCAATCTCTGCAATTAAAATTGGTATTAATTAACCAGACTGATTCTTTTAGATTTGTTTAGACTACTCCTCTGATTAAACAACTTGAGGAACTACTGAAAATAAAACACAAGCTATTATGACTAGTAAGTTACACAAGCATGTTAAATAAAATCCAGATTTCATTGTGAATTATCTCCATTCAAAAAGACAGAAGAATTGTATTTGGTTGGTCACCTAAATTACATGGTGTTGCTTCTGCACTGGTTAGAATACAAACAACTTTAAAGAAGAAGAGTCAAAGACATTTCAAGATGTCTAAACCCATACTTTTCACACAAATCTTTGTGCAAACACATTTTCACATGAGATGTTCACTTTACATATATGAAGAATATGTTGTTCTTGATAGTTCCTACACTAGTTTGATGAAAGGGAATACACAGCAACACTAGTTTCACAAAAGCAAACAAATGGGGAGAGTAAATAAAGATTGTATAGCTGGTAAGGCTTATTTCCTCTTCAGTGCTCTATTTCTCCATCGTCCCATGCAATTCTTTCTTGAATGACCCCGGTACATTTATTTTAGAAACCTCTCCTAACACAGCTATTGCACGCATTACTGCTGCTCCACTTGAAAATGTTATGTAGCCTGTGAACATGTTAACCAGTTTACTGTAGTTTACTGTCATATAATTTATCTAGATTAGAAACAGCAGAGGTCTGAATACAAAGCTCTGTGGGACTCAAAATAACTTCCTGCCATTTGGATTATAGTACTTTTATTTCTTATTGTTAACCAGTTCTTAGACTAATCCTGTGCTTACATCCTGGATGTTGGTGGTGCACTTTGTAAGCCAAGACGAAGGATCCTATACTAGATAGCATAAACTATCTGAAAACACAGATGCATTAGACCATAAAGCCTGCTGTTACCACTTTCTCAGTAGTGTCCTTAACATAAAGTTACAAAAAGTCAGCGTAGTCTCTTGCTTGATTCATGCCGATTATTACCTAATAGGTATAGTCTTCTTCTTCTTAGTGTATGTGTAATGTGCCTCAAGTGGCATGTGACCAGGATTCATCACCAAATTTGGTCTGCTGCATTACAGCAGAGGCAAAGTTTGTGAAACATCTGTGAAACAGCCTGGTGCCTGACCTTTGTGACTTTGTCCTCACCCACAACTATTTCACATTTGGGGACAATATATACCTTCAAGTCAGAGGTACTGCTATGGATACCCACATGGCCCCACAGTATGCCAACATTTTTATGGCTGACTTAGAACAATGCTTCCTCAGCTCTCATCCCCTAATGCCCCTACTCTACTTGTGCTACATTGATGACATCTTCATCATCTGGACCCATGGAAAAGAAGCCCTTGAGGAGTTCCACCATGATTTCAACAATGTCCATCCCACCATCAACCTCAGCCTGGACCAGTCCACACAAGAGATCCACTTCCTGGACACTACGGTGCTAATAAGCGATGGTCACATAAACACCACCCTATACCGGACACCTACTGACTTACCTACATGCCTCCTACCTATACTTACCTACATGCCTCCAGCTTCCATCCAGGACACACCACACGATAGATTGTCTAAAGCCAAGCTCTAAGGTATAACTGCATTTGCTCCCATCCCTCAGACAGAGATGAACACCTACAAGATCTCTATCAAGCATTCTTAAAACTACAGTACTCACCTGCTGAAGTGAAAAAACAGATTGACAAAGCCAGAAGAATATCCAGAAGTCACCTACTACAGGACAGGCCCAACAAAGAAAATAACAGAATGCCACTAGCTGTCACCTTCAGCCCCCAACTCTCCAGCGCATCATCAAAGATTTACAACCTATCCTGAAAAATGATCCCTCACTCTCACAGATCTTGGGAGACAGACCAGTCCTCGCCTACAGACAGCCCCCTAACCTGAAGCAAATACTCTCCAGCAACCACACACCACACAACAAAAACACTAACCCAGGAACCTATCCTTGCAACAAAGCCCAATGCCAACTCTGTCCACAAGTGTCACCATCACAGGACCTAATCACATTCGCCATGCCATCAAGGGCTCGTTCACCTGCACATCTACCAATGTGATATATGCCATCATGTGCCGGCAATGCCCCTCTGCCATGTACATTGGCCAAACCGGACAGTCTGTATGCAAAAGAATAAATAAACACAAATCTGACATCAGGAATCATAAGATTAAAAAACCGGTAGGAGAACACTTCAACTTCTCTGGCCACTCAACTAAAAGACTTAAGGGCAACAATTCTGCAACAGAAAAGCTTCAAAAACAGACTCCAACGAGAAACTGCTGAGCCTGTACAAACTAGATGCCATTAACTTGAGTTTGAATAGAGACTGGGAGTGGCTGCGTCATTACACAGATTGAATCTATTTCCCCATGTTAAGTATCCTCACACCTTCTTGTCAACTGTCTAAATGGGCCATCTTGATTATTTCTTCAAAAGTTTTTTTTCTCCTGCTGATAATAGTTCATCTTAATTAATTAGCCTCTTACAGTTTGTATGGCAACTTTCACCCTCTCTGTATGTGTGTGTGTATATATATATATATATATATATATATCTTCTTAATATATGTTCCATTCTATGCATCTGATGAAGTGGGCTGTAGCCCATGAAAGCTTATGCTCTAATAAATTTGTTAGTCTCTAAGGCGCTACAAGTACTCCAGGTCTTTTTGTGGATACAGACTAACACAGCTGCAACTCTGAAACCTGTCATTTGAAAGAAGAAAGTGTGGATGCTTTCTGGATCCCAACAGGGACTTTTCCTATGTATAAGGGGAAGTGTGGAAGAAAGCATGAAGGTATTACGGAACATTAGCGAATGACAAAGACTGGTGTAACTGATGGAGAAAACATGATGGTGGAGTGTAGGGGTTAATGTCATGATAAAATATTAGATCTGATAGTTAGGGTGTAGCTAAAAGGTTAAAAGCCTTAAAGATGAAGACAAGAAGCTTGTGACAGAATGTGGAGAACTGGGAGCCTGTGTTTTAACTGTTTGAAATGTCTTGTGTATTGTAGGCTTTAATATGAAAACAACAAGCAGATCTAATGGCTCCCAACTTTCTATATGAACACAAAGATGTAAAATAAGCTGAACAGCGGGTGCTGGTGTCTGTATCTGGCTTATGCACACTTTTGAAAATCCTCAAAAACAATCATAGATCATACCTTGCAACAGAAGAGAATTACATTATTTCTTTCCCCAAAAAACATTTTAGGGTACATCCTTATTCTGTCTTTTACAGAATATTACTGTTAGGACTGATCAGGCTATTGTTTCTCTTATTTAGACTTCAATATCACATTGTGGTATTGTGTGTTCAAGGTCAATAGTCATGCTATGCTGTAATCCATAGTAAAAGAGGTACTAGCAGTGCCCTGCAGAGCTGTTAAACAAGGTCAGTTTGTGCAAAATAAAGGTCTGTTATATCCAGCAGTATCTTTTAACACTCAGTGGGAGTGCTTGTCCAAAATGTTTCCTGCCAGCTGAAATGCAATATAAAAGGTGTATGTCTCTGAGCAAATTTGTTCCATGTGTTTTAGAAAGGAAAAAATAACAAATATTAGGCCTCTAAATTATCATGTAGGAATAAAATATATTAGTTAATGAGAATTGTATATGACTCATCCCTTGATAGCCCATCATCTTAGTTAACTATAGTCCGAATTATGAGGAAAGCTCACTTAATTTAAAAACAAATAAAACAAAACGAACAGCCTGAAAAGACTTACAAAGGAATAAAATTCTGTACTGAGTACCCTAAATAAAATAAAAATGATAGTCACTGCATTTCATCTTTTATTTCTTTTTTGAATATTTAGATAGGAAATTCTATATTAAGACCTGAGCTTAGAATTTCATATTTGCTTAATACTTGGTAAAACACCACTTAACTCCTTGGCACTGGCCACAGGCATCCTCTCTAGGAGGTATTTTTCATTATACCATTTCCATTAAGGAGAACTCATTGCCACTCACTCAATAAAATTAATTGGCATCTTCAATCAAGCTACAGTAGGGGTGAATTTAGCAGGCTATATTTATACCAGTGATCACATCAGAAGGCAATAGGGATATACAAGTCATTATTCCATATACATCCTTTTCATTGCTGTTGATTGGGAAATCTGAGAAAAAGCCACCACAGCCGCAGAAATTTAAGCACTGCTTTATGTCCAGTCTGTTCATAAGAATCTTAAGACTACTGAACTCAAGTACTATTCCTGCAGTGCAAACAGAATGGAAAGCAATGAGAAGTCCCTTGCTGGAATTCCCCCATCTTATTCTTTAGTGGGTGTATAGCTGGAGTAGCATGCAGTTGTGTGGGGGAACAGTGAGGGACATAGCCAGAGCAGGTTGTACTAGCAAGCAGATGGCCCTTTGAGGGGGCCATAGCTAGCTGGTGTTGATTAGAACAGACCTGAAACTTTCATGCTAGGGCCAGGATCATAGCCAACATTTGTTGGGAGAATTGAGTGGCAAGAGTGTGGCTGCCTGAGAGAACTTGGAGGGGGAGGTGGCAGGGGCCCGCCCCCTCTGCTCCCTGCCCAGGCCTGGCTGCTGGGGACAGGGGCTGAAGAAGCCAGAGTCCCCTCTTTCCACCATGCCTCAGGCATGTTTCCAGCTTGCTCAGCCCCTGGCAGCAGGGCCCAGGTGGGGATTGGAGGAGGTGGAACGCTGATGGTGGACCTCCCCAGCTGGTCTTTCTCAGGCAGCTGCCACACTGTGCAGAGCAGTGACTCGGAGCAGCCACCCTCAGCCTGCATGAGAAGGGGCTCCGTCCCACTTGGGTCCAGCTGCCAGGCTGAGTGGGCGAGTGAGCTGGAAACATGCCGCAGGAGGCAAAGCAGGAGAAGGAGCCTGCCCTCCCGCACAGATAACTCTGGTGGGGTGGGGAGGGTGCAGCGGTCCCTGGGCTGGGTTCAGGGTCACTGGGGAAGGCTCTGGGAGCAGGTTCCCTAGTCTCTGTTTAGCAGGAGGTAGGGGCTTTGCCTGCAACCCATGCCTCCCCTGTCGAGGTGTCTGCAAGCTGTGTTGAGACACTTGTGCTGTGAGACTCCCCGGGCTGGGGCTAGCCCCAGCCAGGCCCAGAGGCACCTGCTTCCCACTCCTGTGGCCCCAACCCCTCAGAAGCCATCAGGATTGGCTGCCCTGGCCCAGCAAGGTGAGGCTGGAAGTTTCTCCCAGAGGCAACACGTGGAGTGGTCACATGTCCCCCTTTACATTATGCCCTTCCAGTATCAGGAGATATGAGTCGTCTATGGCCTGGATAGAATTGGCCCCAGTACCAGGGAGCCACATCCGACTCCCTTGCATTTCCCCCTGTCAGCTGCACTTAGTGAAAGCTGAGAATCTTGGCCAGTCCAAATAGGCTGGCTTGGCTGGCACGTGCAATAAGAATACTTTGCATGAAATGGAATGGGATGGGAGGAAGTGGATAACACCCTTACAGAGCTGTCCAGGGAGAGTTTCTTGGAGTTTAAAAAAATACATGTCAAATGATGCAATCCAAAGGCAAAAATATTAAATTAAGTATCGTTTTGATCCTGGCATAAAAGTATTAATATTCATAGTATTATAGGGTTAAAAAGGACCGCAAGGGTCATCTTGTCTAACTCCCTGCCAAGATGCAGGATTTGTTGTGTCTAAACCATCCAGGACAGATGGCTATTCAGCCTCCTATTGCATCTTCCAAATCTAGCGTAGTCATATTGCAAAGTTTTTAATTAAACTACTTCCAGGTCCAGCATCTCTCCACTCCCAGGCCTCTCACCAGCTATGTCACTGTGGAAACTACTCCAGCATCCCAGAGCAAACATGGGCTGGCATTTTCATTGTGTAAGCCTGATTTGCTGAGAGCTCATAATTCTTCTCTCTCTTTTTGAACTGCCTGTCTCCATAACCAGAGAGTTTATCAGTTCAAGCATTTTGTCTGCAGAGTTTTAGAGATGGCTAGTTTTAGGATAATTAAAAGTCTTGTAACTTCCCCCTTCATTTCTTCCACATCTAAGAACACATCTTCTTATTTGTCTGATTCTAGAGTAAGGGTTGCAGTGATACTGATCTGGGCAGACTTATATTGATTGGCTGAGTAGCCACATCTTAGTGAAGCATCAAGATTTCTCAAAAATCACATCATAACTACCTTCTACAACCATTGTTGCCGACTCTTATAATTTTGTCATGAGTTTCACAATATTTGGTGCTTTTCTTAAAGCCTCCTGAGGAAAAGTAATTACTTAGGAGTTGCAGCTTGGTAGTTCATAATTTCCCTCGACTTTCAACAGGAGATAGACACCTAAATGCCCTTTGTGCTTTTAAAAACATCTCCCTAAATATATAAACATTAAAGATTTGTTTGATTAAAGGCAATAATATGACCTTGTTCCTCTGAGAGACAAATTGGGTGAGGTAAATCTTTTAAATGGACTAATTTCTGTTGATAAGAAAGACAAGCTTTTGAGCTACACAGAGCTCTTCTTCAGGACACATTTCCTCTGAGTTAAATAGGGCAAAAAGCAGAAGTGAAATGGTGAAGCATAATGTTTCTTAGTCATTCTGCCAGAGCACGCTGGGATGACTCAGTGCTGCTCAGAGACAGTACACTCAGCAGTGCTTTTTGATCTTTGTTTCTAAAATAGTTTTATGATCCTCTTTTTATCCGTTGGCTTTATAACCAGAATCCCAAGACGATTGTTTTGACGTTAAAGATGAAAGAAATACATTCAGAAAAAGAAACTTATGTTTTGTAATATTAGATATTACAGAAAACTGATTGAATTTCTACAGTTGGCATATACTCTATTCTGGCTTTGAAGATGTTAAGGGATCTGAGAGACTTCCTGTTTTGTAATCCTTGTTTCTCTTTCTTTTATCTCTCCATCCAATCAATTAAAAAAAGTCTTTGGGGATTAAAGGAGAGAATTAACCCCTGTGGGACATGCTTAGATTGCCATTATTTACATTTCATAGCCACATGAATCAACAAGCTGACAAACATTTCTCCTTGAGGAGGGGAAGAGAGAAAGAAGGCAAGAACCACAAATGATGGATGCGAGGCACATTTCTTAATGCTCTGCTTGGAGGCACTTGGATACTATGGTGATGGTGCAGTATAAGAACCTGAGTAGACAAGGATGGAGGAAAGAACAATTGAAAGTTCATATCAGGAAGTCTTATTTGTTCAAGATATTCTTGTAATATTTCTGGCACTTGGATGTGTTTGTGTGTCAGTTCAGGAGTGGCAGGCTTGTGAGGTTTTTTTTATTCTTGATCGCTACGTAAAATGGGATTCATCACAGAATTTTATTTCACCATCCCAAGTGTGTGTCTGTCTATTAAAATGTCCTGTTTTCAAACAGGTATAATTGGTGACCAAAATATGTCATTATTTATATAATGAGGCACAAACCCTGAAAATGGTCTCTAAGGTGCTTGAGAAAGAAAATTCAGTCTGACAAAGAAATCTGGAAATAACACATGATAATTCACTGGTGAGATGTTTTCAACTGTAAAGAATTCATTTGTATCCAGCAGCTCTTGAAACAATTTTAGAAACTGGAGCTAAATCCATGCAGAACAGGGCACAGCAGCCTCATGTGGATGCACACACTGCCTATGCACAAATTCTGAGGATGGTCTTGAAAGAAGCACAGCTAGCTCTACGAGGTATGTGCCCTCTGCGAAGGGGGCGTGGCAGGGGGATGGGTGAGTTCTGCATTAGTGTTGTTGGTGGTAATTTGGAGCTACTCAGTGGGCCAGTGAGATCATGCACATGAACTCCGTTTTCCATTCCCTTCCCCACCTATCCTATGTGTAGCTTTGTCCCGTCTCTCTCCAGAGCAACCCCTTGATAGAGAGGGGCCACAATTGGATATCCCTAAGTCACATGGAGGGGCTCTCTCTCCTTCATTCTGAGCTTCAGGAGGACAGGGTGTTTCTTTGGCTGAGTGGGCTCTTTCTCAGAGATAATGAATCTGTTTGGGGCATTGATTCATTTCATTTTCTTTCTTTCTTACACTCAGTATAAGAGCTCTTTAAGGCATAATTTCTGTCTGCATGAATCTCTTGGAGTCATAATACAATAGGGGAGGAAGAAAGACAAATAAAGTTATATAATACAATGGGAAAATACCTTGGCAACAACTGGAACAATAGAAAGTGATGGAAAAGACGTCCTCATCAGTTTGAATAAATGCAAGACAAACATATGTAAAAATCTGTGTATGCTACTTAACTCCCCCAAGAACTGATATATATATAGTCCTTGAAAAGAATGTGATTTGTGTTGAAGAGGATGTGATTGGTGTAAGTGTGTAGCTGAAGAGCTCAAATAGCAGACTGTGTACAGCCAAGGAAGAAGAGCCGACCTATAAACATCTCTTTGTGGCATCTTAATGAAGGAGATATATAAGAATAGAAAAATAAATAGGTAATATAGCTGTTTCTAATAATTCAGTGCAACTTAACTTCAATATAGAAACAGGCAAATGCCCATAAAGACACAGGTGAAACTGTAGCAGGAAGCCAGCTCTTAGGCCAGGTGCAATTCTTAGTAATTATTACATGAGAGCTTGACCACTGAAAAGAATTGTATCATCAGTAAAACAGAAAATGAACACTATAGTACTAGATAAGATGGTTACTATTTTTGGAATCTGTGGAAGATTAACTCTGCTACCAATATGCCGGGATTCTTGACCTCCATTTTTGTTTACTGAAACAGTTTATGGTTTCTCACATGAAAGAATGCACAGTGAACAATATAGATTATAAAACTTTTCTGGTATTCAACCAAATACACAAAAGATCTTCATATGGAATAAATAAAAAGCAACAATCCAATTTTGAAACTAGGCCTCCATGTGAGAAGTGACACAGGGTCAGGCCAGATGGCTATAGGAGAGTAATAGAAGGCAGATATATTAGCCCCAGGCTAAGTAGGTCCCTTTCCCCTGGGTAAGGTAACAGAGAAGGTTCCAGAACAATCAGGAGCCTTCTGGAGACAATTAAGACAGGCTGATTAGAACACCAGCAGCCAATCAAGAAACTGCTAGAATCAATTAACTAATCAGCTAATCAGGGCACCTGGGTTTAAAAAGGAGCTCACTTCAATTTATGGTGTGCCTGTGAGGAGCTGGGAGCAAGAGGCAGTAGGAGCTGAGAGTGAGAACGTGGACTGTTGGAGGACTGAGGAGTACAAGCATTATCAGACACCAGGAGAAAGGTCTTATGGTGAGGATAAAGAAGGTGTTGGGAGGAGGCCATGGGGAAGATGCCCAGGGAGTTGTAGCTGTCGCACAGCTGTTCCAGGAGGCACTCTAGACAGCTGCATTCCACAGGGCCCTGGGCTGGAACCCGGAGTAGAGGGCAGGCCCAGGTTCCCCCCAAATCCTCCCAACTCCTGATCAGACACAGGAGGAGTTGACTGTGAATTCAGAAAAACGGCCAAGCTGAGGGCTGCTGTGAAGCTTCAAGGCAAGCAAATCTGCCAATAAGCACAAGACCCACCAAGGTAGAGCAGGAACTTTGTCACAGAAGGTATATTTATGCTTTTGCCTACCAATTTATTGCAAGTGCAAAAAAAATCTTCCAGAAAATGTGATGCTGGGAGAATTGTGATTTGGTATGGGTTGAAAATCAGTCTTTAAATGTTGGGTTTATTTTGACTCATGCCAATTGTCTAGTCTTGCTTCTCTGATGTTCACAGAAAAAAATAAAAATTCTTGCATAAAAATGCTGCAGACACATGGACATGCATGGTTTATGTGCACAAGTTGCTGCTCAGCTGAATGCATGTGCACATACCAGTGCAAACCATGCCTGATGAGCACACACGTGTCAGGTATTTCCATGCTTAATATAGGTGTGTGCAAATATATACACTCAGTTCTGTGTGCCTAACTATGAATCTCTAGGCCACAGTTTATGTATTATGCTGTGGAAAACTTACTGATGAAAAACCAACCAGGATTAGAAAAGAAATAAATTAGTACCTGAATATCTGTGTTCCCTCTATCAATTATGTCATAGAGAATCCAGTGTTGAATAAAATACTGAATAGGTTAGACAACTTCACTTGCTCAATACATTTAAACTACACTATCATTTTTCCCTGTAATGAGCCAAATCTTAGTTTAAAAATTAAAGGGCCTGCATTCTGTTCTTTGAATTTGTGGACAAATTCAAAATGTGTAACCGCTCTCAATATGTTTCAACTGAGGCCTGCAATAGAAAAGAATCTGAGTAGACAAGACATGGTGGTGAAAAGAGAAGTACAATGCAGCAGAAGAAAGACGAGCTATTTTTAAAAAAGTGGCTTGTTCACTATCTCAGCACTTTCATCCTGGCTCTCCAAATATATAGAACACATTGGCAGCAGGCACCCAGAGCTTTTCAATGCTTACTAAACAGCAGCCTCTACTGGAAAGCCAATAAAATATACTAGATGTCTTGTATAACTTTAGTTGTCCAATATTTGCTTCAGAGATACTGTGGGCATATGTCTGATGAGCAAAGGAATGAAACCCAATTTATATGCATCTTTTAAAATCCTTTTTAAAACAAATACAATTTTCAAAACTACTGATGATCAATTAAATCATGATCACAAAAAGAGTAAAACACATCAAAATGTTATTACTGATTGTTTCACTATTTATGCAGTATTTAAAAAGGAATCTGAAAGAGGGAGATAACCAAACTGCATATCAGACAATTCACCCATCTGAATTAAAAAGCCTACCTAAATAAATCCTAAATGGATTAAGAAACTCCTCTAAATAAATCCTAAATATGAAAGTTTCATCATTTTGGTTCTGGTGTTAAGTAGGGACCCATCCCTACTTAACCAAGAAGTTAAGCATGTGCTTAACATTATTATTTATTAATTACTATTTGTATTATAGTAGCACCTAGAAGCCCCAGCCAAGATTGGGGCCCCATTGCGCCAGGCTCTGTACAAATACACAGTAAGCTAGTCTCTGTCTTTCATAGAATCATAAAACTGGAAGGGACCTCTAGAGCTCATCTAGTTCATTCCCCTGCACTCAAGGCAGGACTAAGCATTATCTCGACCATCCCTGACAAGTGTTTGTCTAACCTGCTTTTAAAAATCTCCAATGACGGAGATTCCACATCCTCCCTAGGCAATTCATTCCAGTGCTTAACTACCCTGAAAGTTAGAAGTTTTTCCTAATGTCCAACCTAATTGTCCTTGCTGCAATTTAAACCCACTGCTTCTTGTCCTATTCTCAGAGATTAAGGGGAACTATTTTTCTCCCTCTTCCTTGTAACAACTTTTTATGTACTTGAAAAATGTTATGTCCTCTCTCAGTCTTCTCTTCTCCAGACTAAACAAACTCAATTTTTTAAATTTTCCCTCACAGGTCATGTTTTGTAGATCTTTAATAATTTTTGTTGCTCTTCTCTGGACCTCCTCAAATTTGTCCACATCTTTCCTGAAATGTGACACCCAGAGCTGGACACAATAGCAGTTGAGGCCTAATCAGAGCAGAGTAGAGTGGAAGAATTACTTCTCATATCTTGCTTTCAACACTTTAGGTGCTTACAGTCTAAATAAATAAGGTGCACAGAGGGAGGTGGGGAAACAGCAGGGCAGAAGTGAAGCAACTTGTTTGAGGTGACACAGTAGATCAGTGACCAACCTGGGAATAGAATCCAGGTCTCCTGAGTCCGTGTGTAGGGTCCCCTTCATTAGATCACACTGTAAAAATTGAGATCTTTGGGTGAACCCAGTTAATATAGAAGCAAATACAGTAGAAATCTGTTTATCCAAAATCCCTGGTGATACAAAACTATGCTTAGTTCCCCCCATCTGCATTACTTCACTGAATAAATCCCACACCACACCATTCTATTTGGACAAATGTAGTTCTGTATCTTCTAGCATTAAAAATATGTTTACCATTTTATTTTCTCAATTGCAGCCTATTGAACTATTATAATAAATCACTTCAAGAAGTGTCTTATTTGCCTGAAGTACAGGAAGGTTCTTTACAAGTGCTCAACTGGGAAACTACTATTTCAAAGTGCTGAGTGAATTCTTCAAGGCATCAACCTTCAGTCCCCACTGAAATCTGTATGAATTGATCCTATATATTTGTAAACTTGTATATTTGATTTGACATTATTATTTGTCATGTCCAGAGTCATGCCGGTTAGAATCAGGCCCCATTGTGCTAGGTGCTGTACAGCACACAGGTAGGCATGAATCTCTGCTTCAAAGGGCTCAGTCTAACTGGAAACAAGATACAACTGGTGAGTGTGACTTACAGTGGGAGGCAAGGTAGGAACAAGGATGAAGGATGAACAGTAATTATATCTTATAATTTCATTGGTTAGCTATTGCACAGCTAGATTGTTCCAACACACTGATAGCAGATTTTTTCATTTGTCCATCACAGGCTGGCTGGCTGATCAGTAGACTGTTCCTCCACCCTCCCACTCCCACTCATTTTGCAAATCATTCATATTATTATTTTGTATGGGGCTATAGATTGAATCCCATATGTTTATCTGTGATGTGGTCAGCAAAGTACATGATTTAAAAAGTTACTCCAATATTTAAAACTAAAGTTGTCTGTCCCCCTGAATCTGAAAGTTTCACATTGCTTTAGAGACCAGGGGGAGCATCACTATCTGATGTAAGAACAAAAGCTTTTTTTGCTGTTGTACTGAGAGCAGAGTTCCATAGGCTCTTTCCTGCTACAGACATGTCCATCTTTCAAACTGAGCTCCTGGATGCCCATTACTTTGAATAGTTAGAACATTTTCCAATGTACTTCACAATAAAGGCTGAATTTTCTGAAAATTCTTTACCACTTAAACTTACTCAAAGTTCACATTTCCTATGATTGCAGAACTTCAGCATAACTTGCAGAGATGTATTTAGGAAGACTGAGTATTTCTTTTGTCAGATTAAGATCATTGGTGACTTTTTCCTTGTGGGCTTCATTTTCTCCCTAGACTTAAATTTGACATGGACTGGTTTTGATAATCTCAGCTCATCAGTCTTGGTGTATTTATTGGACCATACAAAATAATAGCTCATCAAGTGGTTTTGGTTAATGTCTCATACTCTAATCTTGACCCTGTTTGACCCTGTCAACATTCTATTTGCTGACACGATAGCCTGGTTGAACAGCCTCATCTCAGTCAGAAACCTAAACACAAGACTACTCTGAATGGATATAATTTCTCTGATGCTCCTATTAGTTTATTCTTTTGCCCCACTTTGCTTCTATGATCCAGTCTCTTTCTCCTACTGTGTCTTTTAAACTTCACTTTTTCCTGACAGCTCCTCTGCCTTTCTTACATCTGTACCCATTGCCAACACCACATCTTCACAATCTCTCTTCCTATCCTCCCAGGAGCTAGGACTGCAAATTATGGGGGAAGGCTTGTACACACATTCTCTAGTGTGAATGGGAAATCTCTGTTCACAGCCTGCATGAAGCCTGTGGCTTGTTTCTCAGCTGTGATTGCACCTGTTTCTCATTGGCTTTGCAAGTTTTATCCCCTCTAGCAATACAACTAACCTGAGCCAGTATCATTAGCAATAAGGAAGCAAGAGGTAGAACCCTGAAGAATTAGATGGTGTACAGCTGCTGGCTCCATAAAGAGCTGCCATACATTGTCAGATTACTATCACACACCTCACAGTGCTGTAGCAGGATCATTAATTTAGAGAGTAATGGGCAGAAGGACAAAAATCCTTAGTGCCAACAGGACCTGGTGCTAGCCAACCCTGATTATTAAAGATGCACATCTGGACTGGAGCAGAAAATTCCCTATAAAGGGCAGCAGATGGCTACAGCGAAGGGAGAAAACTCAGGAAGTAAGGGAAGATTCTGATACCAGAGCTAGAAACCTGAGGTTCTAGCCAGGTAGGGCCAGCTCTGGCAGGAAGGACTGAGAGTAAGGAGAACTGGAGATGGCTGGGAGTGAGCAGGCTCCAGCAGAAAACCTGGGATGATGTTAGGTTTCCCTACTGGGACAACAGGCTGGGAGTGACTGGACAAGATGGTAAAACTGATGGACTGTGGTTTTGGACTTTGTTTTATTTTGGAACTTTATTTATATGAATTAACTTGGACCACAAAGAAGAGATGGTGAATGGACAAGAAAAGCCTCTGAGCCATTTGTTCAAGAAGCCTGTGATGAAAATTTTTAGCAGGACATGGTAAAGACACCGCTAGTAACAAAAGTTGCATGGCAAGTGTCTGACCAGTTACAAAGCTATATGCAAGGGAAATAGCAGATAATGTAAATTTCAAAAAGACAGAGGCTGGCAACCTATACTGTCCACCTAAAGGTTCATATTCACAACAGGTCTTGACAGTTAGAGCTGAGAAAGAGTAAAAAAAACTCCTAAAGAAGACAAAGGAGGACACTGGCTGGCCTTTCCCTGAGGACCTCTGGAACGCTACTGATAGTGCTCCCATGTTGCTACAAGTAACATAAGACCCTGCCATCAGTGAAAAACACAAGTAGCCCCAAATACAGGATCCACTGCACACAGACTATTGTCATAGGAACTGTTTTGAGAACAAAACGTAGCAGGGCCTGAAGCGAGAACTGTGAGTGGTAATGCACGTTTATTTGCAATCTCCTGTACTTTAGACATGGGGCCAGATACTTTGCCTCTTTTCCAGCTGCTTTATACAAAGCAGCTGGGAATTCCTGCAACATAGGAGCATCCTTAGCAGTGTAACACTGATGAAACCCAGAAAAAATGATCCTATCTCCCCATCTAACTTACAGCCAAGGTTCTTTAATCACTGCCCAGGGGCGGTGGTGGTTGGATAAGCACTGCCTTCTTCTTCGCAGCTGGTCTCTGTGGCTGTTTGCAGGGAGACCAGCTGTAGTATGTGCTTCCCAAGCCTTGGTCCCAGACAGACTCAATAGAGCACTTACCTACTCTTCTTGCATTGTCCCTGGGGTGCTTATTGCCCATCAGAGAAGCAGCCAAAGCAGGCTATCACCTTCTCTTAGGGTTATCATCTGCCCTAGGTGTTGTGGCAGAATGCCAAAATTCAGGAGATTGACCCACCTCCCTCAGCTGCAGTACTGCCAAAATCATGATCCCATAAAATACCTTGGAGCCTAAGTAATGGTGCACTGAAGTGGGAGCTAGGAGACTATCAGTTGAAGGCTCACATCTTCCACTCACTGCTATTAACATTCCTGTGAATTTCACAACTGTTATAATTGAGCAAGTCTCCAGATTGCCCCCTCCTCCCATGAAGCAAGCTAGTATCATTTCCCCTGTTTTACATATGATGCAACTTCTGGCAGAGCTGGGAATAGAACACAAGTCTGTGACCCAAGTCTCAGCCAAACTGCCTTTCTGAAGGTATCCCTTAAATCTGTGTGCTTGACTGCATTCTAGGTAACTACTAGATCGTACTCGTCTCCAAGAAAAAAGGAACAGAACCCAAGCATCCTATTTCCCAACATTCTACTGTTGTTTAGCAAATAGTTGTGTGACCCCCTAGTCATGGCATGTGTCGAACCTCTCCTTTAGTGATTAGTCCACAGGGAAGAGAGCAGCCTACTTCTACTACCACTAACTCCTTCACTTAAGTGGTAAAAGTCTGTACTGTGGATCTGAAGAAGATTCTGGGTCCAATCCACCTGGGAAAAAATAGTATGTGATTATATAATTAAAGACTGTATCATAATGCTCAAGAGGATCACATCCAGGTTTCATGAGAATCTAGAGTCTGGCATTTCCTAACTTTTGAGTGTTTGAGTGTGCAACTTTAATATTTTAATTTATAGGGTTTTTTTTAAAATGCAAAAAGAAAAGGAGTACTTGTGGCACCTTAGAGACTAACAAATTTATTAGAGCATAAGCTTTCGTGAGCTACAGCTCACTTCATCGGATGCATTTGGTGGAAAAAACAGAGGAGAGATTTATATACACACACACAGAGAACATGAAACAATGGGTTTATCATACACACTGTAAGGAGAGTGATCACTTAAGATAAGCCATCACCAGCAGCAGGGGGGGGAAAGGAGGAAAACGTTTCATGGTGACAAGCAAGGTAGGCTAATTCCAGCAGTTAACAAGAATATCAGAGGAACAGTGGGGGGTGGGGTGGTGGGGAGAAATACCATGGGGAAATAGTTTTACTTTGTGTAATGACTCATCCATTCCCAGTCTCTATTCTCCCCCCCATGGAAAAGAAGCTCTTGAGGAATTCCACCATGATTTCAACAATTTCCATCCCACCATCAACCTCAGCCTGGACCAGTCCACACAAGAGATCCACTTCCTGGACACTACGGTGCTAATAAGCGATGGTCACATAACCACCACCCTATATCGGAAACCTACTGACCGCTATTCCTACCTACATGCCTCTAGCTTTCATCCAGATCATACCACTCGATCCATTGTCTACAGCCAAGCGCTACGATATAACCGCATTTGCTCCAACCCCTCAGACAGAGACAAACACCTACAAGATCTCTATCATGCATTCCTACAACTACAATACCCACCTGCTGAAGTGAAGAAACAGATTGACAGAGCCAGAAGAGTACCCAGAAGTCACCTACTACAGGACAGGCCCAACAAAGAAAACAACAGAACGCCACTAGCCATCACCTTCAGCCCCCAACTAAAACCTCTCCAACGCATCATCAAGGATCTACAACCTATCCTGAAGGACGACCCATCACTCTCACAGATTTTGGGAGACAGACCAGTCCTTGCTTAAAGACAGCCCCCGAATCTGAAGCAAATACTCACCAGCAACCACACACCACACAACAGAACCACTAACCCAGGAACCTATCCTTGCAACAAAGCCCGTTGCCAACTCTGTCCACATATCTATTCAGGGGATACCATCATAGGGCCTAATCACATCAGCCACACTATCAGAGGCTCGTTCACCTGCGCATCTACCAATGTGATATATGCCATCATGTGCCAGCAATGCCCCTCTGCCATGTACATTGGCCAAACTGGACAGTCTCTACGTAAAAGAATGAATGGACATAAATCAGACGTCAAGAATTATAACATTCAAAAACCAGTTGGAGAACACTTCAATCTCTCTGGTCACTCGATCACAGATCTTAGAGTGGCTATACTTCAACAAAAAAGCTTCAAAAACAGACTCCAACGAGAGACTGCTGAATTGGAATTAATTTGCAAACTGGATACAATTAACTTAGGCTTGAATAGAGACTGGGAATGGATGAGTCATTACACAAAGTAAAACTATTTCCCCCTGGTTTCAGAGTAGCAGCCGTGTTAGTCTGTATTCGCAAAAAGAAAAGGAGTACTTGTGGCACCTTAGAGACTAACAAATTTATTAGAGCATAAGCTTTCGTGAGCTACAGCTCACTTCATCAGATGCATTTGGTGGAAAAAACAGAGGAGAGATTTATATACACACACACAGAGAACATGAAACAATGGGTTTATCATACACACTGTAAGGAGAGTGATCACTTAAGATAAGCCATCACCAACAGCGGGGGGGGGGGGAAGGAGGAAAACCTTTCATGGTGACAAGCAGGTAGGCTAATTCCAGCAGTTAACAAGAATATCAGAGGAACAGTGGGGGGTGGGGTGGGAGGGAGAAATACCATGGGGAAATAGTTTTACTTTGTGTAATGACTCATCCATTCCCAGTCTCTATTCAAGCTATTCAGACTCAAGGAATATTTCCAACACACCTCTGACCAACATATTAACCCACAGAGACCTTCCTGCCAACACTACAAAAAGAAGGATTCTAGATGGACTCCTCCTGAAGGTCGAAACAGCAGCCTGGATTTCTACATAGACTGCTTCCGCCGACGTGCACGAGCTGAAATTGTGGAAAAGCAGCATCGCTTACCCCATAACCTCAGCCATGCAGAACACAGTGCCATCCACAGCCTCAGAAACAACTCTGACATCATAATCAAAAAGGCTGACAAAGGAGGTGCTGTCGTCATCATGAATAGGTCAGAGTATGAACAAGAGGCTACTAGGCAGCTCTCCAACACCACTTTCTACAAGCCATTACCCTCTGATCCCACTGAGAGTTACCAAAAGAAACTACAGCATTTACTCAAGAAATTCCCTGAAAAAGCACAACAACAAATCCGCACAGACACACCCCTGGAGCCAGGACCTGGGGTATTCTATCTGCTACCCAAGATCCATAAACCTGGAAATCCTGGACGCCCCATCATCTCAGGCATTGGCACCCTGACAGCAGGATTGTCTGGCTATGTAGACTCCCTCCTCAGGCCCTTCGTTACCAGCACTCCCAGCTATCTTCGAGACACCACCGATTTCCTGAGGAAACTACAGTCCATTGGTGATCTTCCTAAAAACACCATCCTAGCCACTATGGATGTAGAAGCCCTCTACACCAACATTCCACACAAAGATGGACTACAAGCCGTCAGGAACAGTATCCCCGATACTGTCACGGCTAACCTGGTGGCAGAACTTTGTGACTTTGTCCTGACCCATAACTATTTCACATTTGGTGACAATGTATACCTTCAAATCAGCGGCACTGCGATGGGTACCCGCATGGCCCCACAGTATGCCAACATTTTTATGGCTGACTTAGAACAACGCTTCCTCAGCTCTCGTTCCCTAATGCCCCTACTCTACTTGCGCTACATTGATGACATCTTCATCATCTGGACCCATGGAAAAGAAGCTCTTGAGGAATTCCACCATGATTTCAACAATTTCCATCCCACCATCAACCTCAGCCTGGACCAGTCCACACAAGAGATCCACTTCCTGGACACTACGGTGCTAATAAGCGATGGTCACATAAACACCACCCTATATCGGAAACCTACTGACCGCTATTCCTACCTACATGCCTCTAGCTTTCATCCAGATCATACCACTCGATCCATTGTCTACAGCCAAGCGCTACGATATAACCGCATTTGCTCCAACCCCTCAGACAGAGACAAACACCTACAAGATCTCTATCATGCATTCCTACAACTACAGTACCCACCTGCTGAAGTGAAGAAACAGATTGACAGAGCCAGAAGAGTACCCAGAAGTCACCTACTACAGGACAGGCCCAACAAAGAAAACAACAGAACGCCACTAGCCATCACCTTCAGCCCCCAACTAAAACCCCTCCAACGCATCATCAAGGATCTACAACCTATCCTGAAGGACGAGCCATCGCTCTCTCAGATCTTGGGAGACAGACCAGTCCTTGCTTACAGACAGCCCCCCAATCTGAAGCAAATACTCACCAGCAACCACACACCACACAACAGAACCACTAACCCAGGAACCTATCCTTGCAACAAAGCCCGTTGCCAACTCTGTCCACATATCTATTCAGGTGATACCATCACAGGGCCTAATCACATCAGCCACACTATCAGAGGCTCGTTCACCTGCGCATCTACCAATGTGATATATGCCATCATGTGCCAGCAATGCCCCTCTGCCATGTACATTGGCCAAACTGGACAGTCTCTACGTAAAAGAATGAATGGACACAAATCAGATGTCAAGAATTATAACATTCAAAAACCAGTTGGAGAACACTTCAATCTCTCTGGTCACTCGATCACAGACCTAAGAGTGGCTATACTTCAACAAAAAAGCTTCAAAAACAGACTCCAACGAGAGACTGCTGAATTGGAATTAATTTGCAAACTGGATACAATTAACTTAGGCTTGAATAGAGACTGGGAATGGATGAGTCATTACACAAAGTAAAACTATTTCCCCATGGTATTTCTCCCTCCCACCCCACCCCCCACTGTTCCTCTGATATTCTTGTTAACTGCTGGAATTAGCCTACCTGCTTGTCACCATGAAAGGTTTTCCTCCTTCCCCCCCCCCCCGCTGTTGGTGATGGCTTATCTTAAGTGATCACTCTCCTTACAGTGTGTATGATAAACCCATTGTTTCATGTTCTCTGTGTGTGTGTATATAAATCTCTCCTCTGTTTTTTCCACCAAATGCATCCGATGAAGTGAGCTGTAGCTCACGAAAGCTTATGCTCTAATAAATTTGTTAGTCTCTAAGGTGCCACCGGTACTCCTTTTCTTTTTGCGAATACAGACTAACACGGCTGCTACTCTGAAACCTTTATTTTTTATAAATCTTTCTATACAAAATTTCCAGGCCAGGCCAAGATGAGACTAGAGAGAGAAGAAAAGGAGTGCAGAGCAGAGAAAGAAAATGAGATAAGAAAATCCAGGAGGACGGAGAATTCAGGCAGAAGGAGAGACATAATTATAGTAAGGTAGGACTTGGATGGTAAATATATGCAAGGGTACGCTGGAAAGAGGTGAAAAATGAATGGAAGGGAACAGGATTGTGAGTAAAGGGGGGAATGCTTGCCTTTGATTATTATTATAGTTATTTATTCCTTACATTACAACAGCAACTAGAGGCCCCAACTGAGATCAGAGGCCCATTGTCTAGGTTCTGTTGTGCAGGCATAGTTAGATTTCAGATTTCAGAGTAGCAGCCGTGTTAGTCTGTATTCGCAAAAAGAAAAGGAGTACTTGTGGCACCTTAGAGACTAACAAATTTATTTAAGCGTAAACTTTTGTGAGCTACAGCTCATTTCATCAGATGCATTTGGTGGAAAATACAGTGGGGATATTTATATACACACACACAGAGAACATGAAACAATGGGTTTTATCATACACACCGTAAGGAGAGTGATCACTTAAGATGAGCCATCACCAGCAGCATGGGGGGGGGGAAGGAGGAAAACCTTTCATGGTGACAAGCTTGGTAGGCCATTTCCAGCAGTTATCAAGAACACCTGAGGAACGGTGGGGTGGGGGGGAGAAATAACATGGGGAAATAGTTTTACTTTGTGTAATGACTCATCCATTCCCAGTCTCTATTCAAGCCTAAGTTAATTGTATCCAGTTTGCAAAATAATTCCAATTCAGCAGTCTCTCGTTGGAGTCTGTTTTTGAAGTTTTTTTGTTGAAGGATAGCCACTCTTAGGTCTGTAATCGAGTGACCGGAGAGATTGAAGTGTTCTGCAACTGGTTTTTGAATGTTATAATTCTTGATGTCTGATTTGTGTCCATTTATTCTTTTATGTAGAGACTGTCCAGTTTGACCAATGTACATGGCAGAGGGGCTTTGCTGGCACATGATGGCATATATCACATTGGTAGATGCGCAGGTGAACGAGCCTCTGATAGTGTGGCTGATGTGATTAGGCCCTATGATGGTGTCCTCTGAATAGATATGTGGACAGAGTTGGCAACGGGCTTTCTGCAAGGATAGGTTCCTTGGTTAGTGGTTCTGTTGTGTGGTGTGTGGTTGCTGGTGAGTATTTGCTTCAGGTTGGGGGGCTGTCTGTAAGCAAGGACTGGCCTGTCTCCCAAGATCTGTGAGAGGGATGGGTCGTCCTTCAGGATAGGTTGTAGATCCTTGATGATGCGTTGGAGAGGTTTTAGTTGGGGGCTGAAGGTGATGGCTAGTGGCGTTCTGTTATTTTCTTTGTTGGGCCTGTCTTGTAGTAGGTGACTTCTGGGTACTCTTCTGACTCTGTCAATCTGTTTCTTCACTTCAGCAGGTGGGTATTGTAGTTGTAAGAATGCATGATAGAGATCTTGTAGGTGTTTGTCTCTGTCTGAGGGGTTGGAGCAAATGCGGTTATATCGTAGAGCTTGGCTGTAGACAATGGATCGTGTGGTGTGATCTGGATGAAAGCTAGAGGCATGTAGGTAGGAATAGCAGTCAGTAGGTTTCTGATATAGGGTGGTGTTTATGTGAAATCCTGGAAATCCTGGACGCCCCATCATCTCAGGCATTGGCACCCTGACAGCAGGATTGTCTGGCTATGTAGACTCCCTCCTCAGGCCCTACATTACCAGCACTCCCAGCTATCTTTGAGACACCATTGACTTCTTGAGGAAACTACAATCCATTGGTGATCTTCCTAAAAACACCATGCTAGCCACTATGGATGTAGAAGCCCTCTACGCCAACATTCCACACAAAGATGGACTACAAGCTGTCAGGAACAGTATCCCTGATAATGTCACGGCTAACCTAGTGGCTGAACTTTGTGACTTTGTCCTCACCCATAACTATTTCACATTTGGGGACAATGTATACCTTCAAATCAGCGGCACTGCGACGGGTACCCGAATGGCCCCATAGTATGCCAACGTTTTTATGGCTGACTTAGAACAACGCTTCCTCAGCTCTCGTCCCCTAATGCCCCTACTCTACTTGCGCTACATTGATGACATCTTCATCATCTGGACCCATGGAAAAGAAGCCCTTGAGGAATTCCACCATGATTTCAACATTTTCCATCCCACCATCAACCTCAGCCTGGACCAGTCCACACAAGAGATCCACTTCCTGAATGCTACAGTGCTAATACGTGATGGTCACATAACCACCACCCTATATCGGAAACCTACTGACCGCTATTCCTACCTACATGCCTCTAGCTATCATCCAGATCATACCACACGATCCATTGTCTACAGCCAAGCTCTACGATATAACCGCATTTGCTCCAACCCCTCAGACAGAGACAAACACCTACAAGATCTCTATCATGCATTCTTACAACTACAATACACACCTGCTGAAGTGAAGAAACAGATTGACAGAGCCAGAAGAGTACCCAGAAGTCACCTAATACAAGACAGGCCCAACAAAAAAAATAACAGAACGCCACTAGCCATCACCTTCAGCCCCCAACTAAAACCTCTCCAACGCATCATCAAGGATCTACAGCCTATCCTGAAGGACGACCCATCACTCTCACAGATCTTGGGAGACAGGCCAGTCCTTGCTTACAGACAGCCCCCCAACCTGAAGCAAATACTCACCAGCAACCACACAACAGAACCACTAACCCAGGAACTTATCCTTGCAACAAAGCCCGTTGCCAACTCTGTCCACATATCTATTCAGGGGACACCATCATAGGGCCTAATCACATCAGCCACACTATCAGAGGCTCATTCACCTGCGCATTTACCAATGTGATATATGCCATCATGTGCCAGCAATGCCCCTCTGCCATGTACATTGGTCAAACTGGACAGTCTCTACGTAAAAGAATAAATGGACACAAATCAGACATCAAGAATTATAACATTCAAAAACCAGTTGCAGAACACTTCAATCTCTCCGGTCATTCGATTACAGACCTGAGGGTGGCTATCCTTCAACAAAAAAACTTCAAAAACAGACTCCAACGACAGACTGCTGAATTGGAATTAATTTGCAAACTGGATACAATTAACTTAGGCTTGAATAGAGACTGGGAATGGATGAGTCATTACACAAAGTAAAACTATTTCCCCATGTTATTTCTCCCCCCCCACTCCACCCCCCACTGTTCCTCAGATGTTCTTGTTAGCTGCTGGAAATAGCCTACCTTGCTTGTCACCATGAAAGGTTTTCCTCCTTCCCCCCCATGCTGCTGGTGATGGCTCATCTTAAGTGATCACTCTCCTTACAGTGTGTATGATAAAACCCATTGTTTCATGTTCTCTGTGTGTGTGTATATATAAATCTTCCCACTGTATTTTCCACCAAAGGCATAGTTAGAGACACCCCCTCCTCCAAAGAATTGAAGGCAAGATTTTTAAAGGTATTTAGGCATTGCAATGCTCAGGACTTTAATCCTGACACAAAAAGATGCCTCTGGGAGCAAATCGTCTGTATTGGAATGAACCAGATTGCATTAAATGGCAGATATTTTCCAATAAGTGTTGTGTGCATTCCCCTCTCTTCACACACATCTCTTTTTGAAAATTACTCATTTACTTCAACCATGAAGGGGAAGGGAGGCATGAGGATAGAACAGTGTCATCACTTGCTGAGAAGTTGAATACTAATAGAGACCTTGGAAGTGCCTTGCGGGTGGCATATGGCCCTAGGCGAAAAGTCAGTGAGTACCACTGCTCTATGCTGACATGTCAGAAAATCAGATTGGTTGACTGGATCAATGAATCATGCACACAAAAGCCGGGGGGGAGGGACTCCTTTGCATTCAGACTAATTATAAAGATCAGCTATTATGTGCCATGTATTCTATAAAAGGAACACTGAAATACTCAGAAAAACAAACCATAATATAAACTAGACCACATTATGCAAGAATCTCTGTAGCTTCTGCTGGAACTGACAGCACAAAGCTAATGGATTTCCTAGGAAAATGACAGTATACTGTTCTGGAGTTATCAGAGGATTGATTGAAGCTATAAAATACTCACCCCAAACCAACCCAAGGGTACTCTTTCCAAGAACACAATGTTTGTGACTTTAGTGGAAATGAGAGATAAGGAGAGGATCCTTCAGGCAACCTGGAAAAAAGAGGCATTGAATTCCAAGGGCAAATGATAACGATTTCTCCAGACTTCAGCCAAAAGATACAAGAAAGAAGGAAGTGGTAGAACTTTAAAAAGCCTTTGCAGATTTTAAAAGTCAAGCCTGTCTTATATCTTTGGAAACTGGGAATTCTACATGAAAATAAAGCTTACATCTTCTGGGATTCAGATTCAATGAAAAGATCTTAGCTATCACCCCTGCTTTTGCTCCAAGACATTCAGACAGCGGGCTTTATTAATTCCTTGTGTTTTGCTGGCAATACCAGGAGATGGGGCCCCGGTAATGGAAATTATGTGCAGAGGGAGTTGGTGAGAATTATAAGTAGTCTTCAAACTCCCCATCAAAGAGACTGGAGCTAGGTGGGGCAGGGCATCTGGGAAATAAGCTGATTCAAGATCTGAGATCTCCTGAGACCCATTTCCACTCTCTTCCCAGAAACTCAGTTAAACTCTAGAATTCAATACTCGTGTACCTTTATTTAGCATACAGCATCACTATGTCCAAGCTGGCCAGGCTCAAATGCAGGGGGTAGATGCAAGGTACACCACAAATTCAAAGTTACACATCAAAACTTTTCCCTATATACATCTTTACTAACCCCTGCATTCCTGACTATACAGTGCATGACATGCTTCATGATTGGCTTGGTTACTTTTCAGGAACCAATTCCTGTACAGCATGCTCTGTTCATGTATAACCGGACAGTACAGGTTTATCTTGTCATTTATCCCTAGTGCAAGGTTGATCCTGCTTGTCTTAGTTAGACTGACTCCAGCCTAATGCTTGTGGTGCCCTTACTTACAACTTAATCTTCCATTCATCTTTCCAATAATACCCACTGAGAAATGAGGTCTTACTTATGTCAAGTTAGGCCTACATTCTACTACTTTTGTTTTTCTTGTCTTTTCTGTTAGTATTCATTTCATTTGCACCATATTCCATTTTTTCTGTGCTTGCTTTTTCAAGTTTACTAACCAGTAACACATCCCCAAGACCACAGTATTTGTACTTATTTGAACCACCATTAATACTAGGCTTAAAATACGAACCAGGGGGTGCAAGTGTAACCTACATGCCTAATAGGGAGACCTTTAAGAGATTCAGAGAGGAAAGAACGAGTTGTGTCTGGATCATTGTTGCTAGGCAGATGTACAATTAGCATTCCACACCCAGAAGTTTTGTAGCAGTTTTGGGAATGCTCAATAGGCTCTCTGAAACTGAACTAACTACTGAGGGCAAGTAGTCAGGGCAGCTGCTTTACAAAAGGACATGTGACCTGTGTGGGTTGGCAGAAGTTTAGCCATAGGTGTAGAATTCAGGCTGTTTTCCTGCACCTCTAAAGCATTTTGCATCAGGTTGGTAATATTGTTAACTTTCCAACAGGAAAGTATGGGCAGCCTTAGTTACAGAAAGGAGAAATTGGGAGGTAAAACTAACTTATTTCACTTTAATTGTACTCTTTAAATGTTATTTGATTGTAGCTATATTGTTTTCATCAAATTGTCTTACCCAGTATGGTTTACCAACTCTTGTCTTATTTAAATGTGATGAGAGGGAAAGAGTCATTTATATTTTGCTACTCTCAAGTTTTGTATTTTTCTTGTAAAAGGGTTATATAATTATACTTAATACTGATTGGTTGGTTAATTAGTTAGCTGACTAGCTGAGCAAGTTCACAGTCCAGCAGAGGAGCAGAAAGAGTCTGCATGTGTTCCAGTTGGAGATTTCTGCTAGCAAGAGGAGGGAAGATATTATTGAAGCATTTTTGACTCAGCAGACTGTATAAAGTTGATCAACAAAGCCTGAGACTCAGGTGAACTCAACCTAAGCTTTTGGAACTCTAGGTGACTTCTCACTATGTTTCTGTGGGGACTAACCTGTTTATATTTCTTTTGTTTATATTTATCTGTAACTGTGTTGTCCCAGCCAAAAGCCTGTGGTACCCCAAAGCACATACTATGTCTCTCCTTAATGACTAGTCAGGCCCAATTTCCCTCCCAATGGTCCAGTTTATTTGGGCTGAGCACTCACATAACTATGTGTGCTCTATTCTTTTACTGTGTTTATTTCATCTCCTCCTTGTGTTGCCACTTTCTCAGTGGGATAATGCTACTTATAAGTCCCATTTTCTATTGTACCCATACTGTTAACATATACCAGTTCTTTAGTATTCCCTCTTCATCTAGGAATAGCAATTATAATTGACATAGTCAAATTATTAATTTCATGTGTTGCCCAAGGTCCAGGCCCTTCTAGCCTTGCAAATTGCAAATTTTCTTCCCCAATATTGTAAATTCCCCTTTTCCACGAGTGTGTTCCTAATCAGTGTAGTGTTTAACAATCTTGACCATTCCTTCTGCCTTATTTCTTCTGTTTCCTGACTTAAATGCATTACAAGTTTAGTACCATACATGCTAGAAGCAATTTCTTGAGAAACATTATTTTTAGTCAGTGAATCAACAATAGTATTTACAGATATATTAATTCATTTTAAAGTTTGCACAATGGAGTGCATATTGCTCATACTCATTGCCTGCTGTTGCAAGGTTAAAGTCCTACTTCCTCCTCCTTTCTCAATGGCTTGTCCAAATCCAAGAGTTAAGGAATTAATTTTAAAGTTCAGTCCCTCTGCAGAATTCCATTGTGAGACCACGATACCTGTGCCACCCATTATAGTTGCCAATGTATTCCTCTTTTTCCTAGGGTTCCTAGGTCCTTGAAATAAGCCTCCCACCTACTACTGCCATAATCAAATACTGTTTTTGAACCATTTCTTAGTAGGGCCTGGGAGATCCCAGGCAATCTGTATTTTGTAAAATTTAAAATAAATTGGAGGTGTATCCATCCTATATCTTCCATCTCTGTCTCATGACAAGGGGGTATAAGAATATGCTTTTCTGGCCATGGAGTGGTTACCAGACAAAATAAAGGGGAGGGTGCTGACCCCTATGGAGAGAGGACAGCATGGATGTGTGTAAGTGCCAGTACTGGGTTTACAATGGCGCCATGCCCAGGCTCCAAAGGGGCCCCAGTCCGCTCTCAGGTCAGGGGGCTGGGAGCATCCTCATGACCCCAGCCCACACCCCTAGCCCCCTTCCCTGACTCCTGCACCCCCCCACATACCAAGCCCCCCCAAACCCCATGCCCTGACTCCTACACCCTCCCACTTCCCCACTCTCACCCTGAGCATCAACAGCCCCCCCCCCACTCACACACACATTCCCACCTGCACCCTCGCACCACACAGGAGCTGCCCCAGGTAAGCGCTCCACACCCCAAACTCCTGCCCCAGCCCTGAGCCCCCTCCTGCATCCTAACTCCTGGCCAGACCCTACACCCCAACACCAGCCTGCTCCTGTACACTAACTGCCTCCCAGACCCTGCACCCCAAGCCTGAGTCCTGCATGCTGCTCACAAGCCCCCAGCCCCCTGCCCTCCCTGACTCCTGCACCCCCCCCACATCCCCACTGTACCCCTCGCACCAAATGGGAGCTACCCAGGTGAGTGCTCCACGCCCCAACCTCCTGACCCAACCCTGAGCCCCCTCCCACACCCTAACTCCTAGCCAGACCCTGCACCCCAACCACCAGCTTGCTCCTGCACCCTAAGTCCTGGCTAGACCCCACACCCCAACTTTAAAAAATTTTTTTTATAAAGCGCTCTTATCCAAAGCACTTTACATTAGTTAGCTAATGGTACAAACAATATTTGGAAAAATCATTAAGTGGTTCAGCGAAACCCTCAGCGATTTTCAAGTGGTCCATGGAAAAATAAGTTAGACTACAAAAACAATCAAGGTACCTCACTTTATTTTCATGTACTTGCTATTACTTATGGAAGGAGGATGAAGAAAAAAAGAATGAAAAATGGGGGTGGGTGGGGAGATGAGAGAATATGTTCTTTTTCTTGCCTGGATCCCAAGGAGGGGCCCCAAAAATGAAGCTGAGCCCAGGGTCCCACTAACTCTAAATCTGCCAGTGGGGCTGACACCCTCCCCACACTGCTGCCAGGGGCTGGGGCTGGTCCCTAACCCCACCAAGCTCCATTCTATCTGGGGCTGACTCCCACCCCCAAGCCCTGCTGTCTGACACCTCGCGTCACCACCTCCCAACACGCATGTTCCTCCATGCCCCGCAAGAGGGGCACACCGGACTTTTTTGGTAAACTGGGCATTTGTTCTTTTGCTCTTGCTAACTGATCAGCTGGCAAGAGCAAATGGGATAAATGCCTGTTTTTCTCAAAAAAGTCAGGATGGCCAGGACAGAGCTTAAAAGGGAACTGTTCCGGCCAAATGGGGATGTATGGTCATCCTATCTCCAGGCAAGGGGGTCCTGAGGGAGTCCAGCCCAGGCAGGGTCAGACCCTGACCTGGCTAATTGTGCTACTTCTGAGAGGCTGGAGTGATTCCTCACCCTGGCACTGGACCAGCACCAGTCGTGCTGCCAGCTCAGCCTGGCAGACACCGTCACCTCCCAGCATGGCCTGTGAGTGTGGCCAGGGGGCAGGATGTGAGGGAGTGGGTCTCTGGAGGGGTGCGTGTGTGTGTGAGGGGCTGCTGGCCAGTGGGGGGGGGTCTTGCGGGGGGGAGGTCTGTGTTTTGGGATGCTGGGAAGTGGGGGGGTCTGAGTGGGGTGCTGTGTAGTTGTGGTGGTGGGCTGTGGGCAAGTGCATTGGGCAGTAGTGGTGTGGCTGTGTGTGTGTGGGGGTGCTGGGCAGGAGTGGTGGTGTGCAGGCTGCTGCACATTTGTGGTGGAGGGTCTGTGTGGGAGTTGCTGGGTATAGCAGTTCCAGGGGACTCTTGTCATAGGGAATCTGGGGCTGTGTGGTATGGCATGGGCCCACCCTTGAGGGGAAGGGGCACTCTGGTAGCACAGCGCTGGGCGGGCCAGTGTGCATCTGACAACTGCCAGTTTGTGTACAGTGCCCTTGCACTGGGCTGGGTGGAATGGGGCCAGCCTCACCATGCTATGCCCCATTGCCCCTGGCTCGCCCCTTGCTCTGGGGACCGACCTTCCCATGCCATGCTCCTTTGCCCCCATGGGGGCCCACAAATATATTTGACACCAGGCCCATGAAAGGTTAATCTGACCCTGGTAAGTGCCTGAGGGGCTGTGGGATCACTGCATGGAACCACCCTCCACCAAAGCCACCAAGAAGAATTGATAACAATACCAACTATCCATCCAGGTCCAATGTCAATACAACCATTCTATCTGAGCACACACGTAGCAGTGAAATTTCAGAGCATGCCATACTCCCTTAAGTTCACATTGACCACCTGGACTTCAGTAGCCACCTTCACATTCCAAACCCACGACTGGAGTTGTAAAACCCTTGTAGAGGGAGGTCATTGCACGTCACAGAACACTGTGGATCATATTCGTACTCCTTTTGGTAGCCAAACAGGACCCCAACACCCATGCATGGTGCTGTATGATTGAAGATGACCATTCATATCATTGTTGCTACCATTGTTATAAAGTTGCAGTATATCTTGTACAAAGTATGTCATGTAAGGTATCGATGTAAAAGTTACAATCTATCAAGTAGGATTATCCTGGTTAAATCCATGTGTCATCACTGTATCTGAAGTTATGAATATTGGCTACGTATTTGTATCTTAAACATGTGTTGTATTCATGAGTGACACCCCCCAGACAGATTTACATCAGAACTAGTCAACTATGTGTTGCTGGACCATTAAGGATGCTTAACTCTCACACTGGATCACAGAAGAAACTCACCCACCCAGTAAGCCTTTCCTTGAATACCTCAGACAGCATGGAGCCAATGGCTACCCTTGAGAGTCAGCAAAGCATGTAAGGACATGTGTTAAGGACCTGTGAGCCAAGATTCCATCTTGGACCAGTAACTTTCCATATACCTGGACTGAAGGTATATAAGTGGAAGCTATGACATCACTGCTTTGACTTCATTTCTGGCTTCCTTTCTCTGAACTGGATTTCTAATAAGGAAGATTTGAACAAGGACCGATGACCCCAATCTGTTTGGGTGATTTCAGAGAGACTGTTTACATGCTAGCAGACTATTTCATCACTGCTACAAACCTTATCCAAGGACTTTGCAATCATTTATATGTATATGACTTTTAACCATTTATAAACTTTATTTTTTTTATTAATAAATTCTTAGTTAGTTTACTAATGATTGGCTGTCAGCATGATATTTGGATAATATCTGAAATATATATTGACCTGGGGTAAGGCTCTGATCCTTGGGGATTGGTCGAATCACACATATGGTGAATTGGGTTTTCAGTACCCTCTCATTATATTAGACCATTTTGGCTGGATGGGAACCAAGGGCTGGAGTGCCTAAGGAGCACTGTCTTTGGCCTCTGGTTAACCAGTATGGTGCTACAGAAGCTCTTTGGTTATTGGTCTGGTAGATCTAGTTATAGAATAAACCACCAATTTTTGGCGTGTGCATGCCCTGTTTCTTGCAGTCTGCCCTGAGTGTGTCATTCTTAGTGTGGTCTATTCTAGACACCAGTGACACCATGCATGGAATGGTAGATCACCTCTTGCTTCTATGACTCCAAGCAAGTTCCATAGGGTTTGCCTCAAGATCAGGTGAACACTCAACATCTGTCTCAGTACCACACCAAAGTCTTTGGCCTTTTGAAGGGATAGGAGGGGCAACCTGAATAGCTGCACAGATTCTCCACAGGCCCAGCGCTGTACCAAACCACAAGAGTGCCCCCCAATGTTGGAAACCAACCCCACTACATGGATACAGATCTGCAAGACAAAAAAGGGAAGAAACCATCTCATTTCTTTTTTTAAAAAAAATCTCCTTTAAACTGGCTGTTGTGGACTGAACTCTGTCCTTTGTCTCCCAGATCCAACAAGTATACGGAGGGGTCAAGTTGATCCAACACTAAGTATGGACTGTACCACCCCATCTTTGAGAAAAGGTGACATGGGAGCCTGATCTTGAATCCCACTTGATGTTTGGTTAGGTCTCATTTGGCATTGAACCACACCTTGGTCTTCTGTACTTCTGCCTCATCTTCCACTATCTGGCTCTTTTGCACCTGTAATATTTGACCCAGGCCTCAGAAAAGGCTACAGTAGCCAGATGGGCTGGAATAGGGTTAATCGTATCTTCCTATACTCATTAGACACCCCATCTAGGCTTTGCATGGGGAAAAGCCCATGGATCTGGATTCCCTAGCTCTGGTGTGCATTAGTATTAGTGGTTATATTTCATCCTAATTACTACCTGTTGCATTGACCCCTTTTCTTAGTTCAGATTTGATGGTGCTTTTCATTTGCTCCATTTGCCCTGGTGCTGCTGGATGCTAAGAGATGTGGATTTTCTGATCAGTATCCATGAATGTGTCAACTTCTTTGACAAATGTGTGACCACAAATTACATTTTCACTAGCACTCTAATCTCCAGGAACTCTTTTTGTGAATTCGCTCCATATCACACTGTCATATCCACAGCCCAATCACATTTGGTTCCTTTTCCCTCATCTGAACTATGCGAGTTACTCCAGTAACACCCTGTATTTTCCCTTGCTTTGTCCCCTGTAACAAGCACTCTGTCATAATTATTGCTGCCCCACTTTGTATAATAGAACCTCAAAGATTTGAACACCAGAGTTATGAACTGACCCGTCAACCAGACACCATGTGAAACCAGAAGTAACCAATCAGGTAGCAGCAGAGACCACTAAAAAAAAAGCAAATACTGTAGTGTACCTGTATTGCATCTTAAAGTTAGGCACATCTGGGCTGCCTGTCCCCACCCCACCCCCTACCAGCCAAAGTGCAAGGAGCCACTTAGAGGTAGGAGGTGGTGAACACTGTTTTCCCCCTCTCCCTCCCTCCTGTTTGGGAGGGGGACAAGCTTGCAAGCTCAGAGCCCCAGGAAAGAAACTTTCTGATCTGCTATTGAAACCTGGCCTGTAGTATTTGTTGCTGGAGCCCGAGCTCCTGCCTGCACGCTGGAGAAGCAGCTTAGTTTTAAATGGCCACAACCTGCACCATGAGCCCACTGATACTGCAGTGCCCCAGGGTGCCTCACTCATCTCCCTTGCAGCCAGGGGCTTGAACCAGCTGCCTGTTCCCTTTCACTGGGCAGCCACTGCAGAGCTGTGAGCCCCCACTCTGAGCAGTCCGCCCCAAGGGGTATTGCATAATGGCTTGCTCAGAATTACGAACATTTCAGAGTTACGAACAACCTCCATTCCTGACTTCATGTAACTGAGATTCTACTGCAGTAACATGTCCTGTTCCATCCTGCTATTGTGGTTTTTACTGTGAGGCATTCCCCTCTGACTTGAGAAAGGAGCACTAAGAAGGACATCTGCAGCGCAGGGGTCTGGCAGCCCTATAAGGAGGCTACCAGTGAGCTTCCTAACTGGACTGACCCTCTTTTAAAGCCCAGAATCTCTTTACTTCTCTCAATTCCTTCTCTTTTCTTGAGCTGCCAAAATGTACCCATTGTCTCCTGTTTTTCTAATCTCTTCCATACCCTCTGAATCCTCATCCTTTCCCTTGAATCCCATGCCTCTGGGGCTAAATTCCACTGTAAAAATCTTGGCTTCTGCAACTGAGACTGTTTTCTTATGTGACCCCACCAGTTCTTGAAACTTGCTGACAACTCTTCCACATCATCAGGATCAGCGTAAAACAGTAGAATGCAGATAATAAGTAGATAGTAAGCTGATAACCAACAGTCAACATGGATTTGTTAAGAACAAATCATGTCAAACCAACCTAGTAGCTTTCTTTGACAGGGAATCAAACCTTGTGATGGGGGAAGTGGCAGATGTGATATTTCTTGACTTTAGTAAGGCTTTTGATACCGTCCTGCATGACCTTCTGATTAAACAAACTAAGGAAATGCAGCCTAGCTAGAATTACTATAAGGAGGGGGCATAAATGGTTGGAAAACAGTTCTGAGAGAGTAGTTATCAGTGGTTCACAGTCAAGCTGGAACGGCATATCAAGTGGAGTCCCATAGGGATCAGCTCTGGGTCTGATTTTGTTCAAATCTTCATCAATGATTTAGATAATGGCATAGAGAGTACACTTATAAAGTTTTTGACAATACCCAGGTGGGAGGGGTTGCAAGTGCTTAGGAAGATAGGATTAAAATTCAAAAAGATCTGGACAAACTGGAGAAATGGTCTGAAGTAAATAGGATGAAATTCAATAAAGAAAAATGCAGAGTACTCCATGTAGGAAGGAACAATCAGTTGTGCACATACAAAATGGGAAATGACTGCCTATGAAGGAGTAAAGGGATTTTGGGCTCATAGTGGATAACAAGCTAAATATGAGTTAACAGTGTAACACTGTTGCAAAAAAGCAAACATCATTCTGGGATGTATTAGCAGGAGTGTTGTAAGCAAGACATGAGAAGTGATTCTTCCGCTCTAATCCGCACTGATTAGGCCTCAGCTGGAGCATTGGATCCAGTTCTGGGCACCACATTTCAGGAAAGATGTGGACAAACTGGAGAAAGTCCAGAAAAGAGCAACAAAAATTATTAAAGGTCTAGAAAACATGACCTATGAGGGAAGATTGAAAAATTGGGTATGTTTAGGCTGGAGAAGAGAAGACTGAGAGGAGACATAACAGTTTTCAAGTAAATAGAGGAGGGAAAAAAATTGTTCTTAACCTCTGACAGAAACAAGAAACAACAGGCTTAAATTGCAACAAGGGCGGTTTAGGTTGGACATTAGGAAAAACTTCCTAACTGTCAGAGTGGTTAAGCACTGGAATAAATTGTCTAGGAAAGTTGTAGAATCTCCATCATTGGGGATTTTTAAGAATAGGTTGGACAAACAACTGTCAGGGATGGTCTAGATAATACTTAGTCCTGCCTTGAGTGCAGGGGACTGGACTAGAAGACCTCTTGAAGTCCCTTCCAGTACTATGATTCTATGTACTCTTTGCATTCTTAGGGAAGCACAACTAACAACGTTTCAATATGCACTCAGTCTCCCCTCATTAATTTATTAAGCACATTTTGTTCTTGCAGATTCCACCCCTGAAGGAAGTGCTCTGCTAGTTCTCTTGGACCCTGCTCTGGGAGGAGCTTCATGCTAAACACCTCATCTTGAGGTGATCTCAAATTATACAGCACCCTTACCAACTATGCCCTGCAGCTGAGTCTTCAAGGGAATGGCCTATAATCCGTGGCCACCTACTCCCCAGGGATCTTTGCAATACCTTCTCCCAATCTTGCATAGTTATCCAATTCATTAAAGATGTCCAGCTTATCCCGGACATCTTTAATGACCTGAAACTCAAAAAAGTCATACAAAAAGTGGAAACTAGATCAAATTATGAAGTGTATTTTTATATATATATATATATTATACATACACACACACACACACACACACACACACACACAGGGGTGGGGGGGTTAGTTTATAGATAGATAAATAAAACAAGCTATAAAACAACCCAAGCATGTAGTGACAAAATTTGAAAGGCCAAAGCACAAAATGAGATTAAATTAGCTAGAGACAAAGGATAATAAGAAAACATTTTACAAATGCATCAGAAACAAGAGGCAGACATGGACAGAGTAGGACCATTACTCAATGGAGGAGGCAAAGACAACAGAAAATGCAGAAATGGCCAAAGTGTTGAATGCCCTTTTTGTTTCAGTTTTCTCTAAAAAGACTAGTAATGGCTGGATGACTAACATAGTGAGCGGTGTAAATGGGTAGGATCTGAGACTTAAAAAACAGGGAAAGAACAATTTAAGAATAACTTAGATGTCTTCAAGATGGCAGGACCTGACAAAATACATCCTAGAATACTTAAGTAACTTGCTGAAGAGATCTGAGTCATTAGTGATTTATCTTTGAGAATTCATGGAGTAGGACAGAGAGACCCCAGATGCCTGGAAAAGGGGATAATATAGCACCTATCTATAAAAAAGGGGAATAAGGACAACCTAGGGAATTTTTACACCACTCAGCTTAACTTCAGAACTGAGAAAGATAGTGGAGTTAAATAATCGAACAATCAATTTGTAAAGCACCTAGAAGAAAATAAGGTAATAAGTAATAGTCAACATGTATTTGTCAAGAACAAATCAGGTCGAACCAACCTAATATCCTTCTTTGACAGAGTAACAAGCCTTGTGGATGGCAGGAAGTAGTAGATGTGATATAACTCTACTTCAATAAAGCTTTTGATACTTTCTTACATGACCTTCTCATAAGCAAACTAGGGAAATATAGCTTAGGAAAAATCTATTTTAAGATGGGTTCACAATTGTTTGGAAAACCTTACGCAGAAAGTAGTTATCAATGGTTCACAGTCAAGCTGAAAAGGTGTATGGAGTGGGATCCCAGGGGAATCTGTACTGGATCTGGTTCTGTTCAATATCCTCATAAAATTATTTTGATGATGGCATAGAGAGTACACTTATAAAGTTTGTGTATGATATGAAGATGGGAGGGGATGAGGCAAGGATTAGAATTCAAAATGATTGACAAAACAGAAAAAAGGGTGTGAAATAAATAGAATGAAATTCAATATGGATAAATGGGAAGTACTACATTTAGGAAAGAATAAACTAATTGCACAAATACAAAATGGGAAATGACTGCCTAGGGAGGAGTACTGCAGAAAAGGATCTGGGGATTACAGTAGATCACAAACTAAATTCGGGTCAAAATGTAATACTGTTGCACACAAAAAAAATGAACATCATTCTGGGATGTAGTAGCAAGAGTGTTGTAAGCAAGACATGAAAAGTGATTCTTCCACTCTACTCAGCACTGACAAGGCCTCAAGTAGAGTACTGGGTTCAGTTCTGGACACCACACTTCAGTGCAGAATGGACAAAATGGAGAAAGTTCAGAAAAGAACAACAAAAATTATTAAAGTCTAGAAAACATGACCTACAAGGAAAGATTGAAAAAACTGGGTTTTGTGCAGTCTGGAGAAGAGAACATTGACAAGGGGCATGACAACAGACTTCAAGCACGTAAAAGGTTGTTATAAAGAGGAGGGTGATAAATTGTTCTCCTTAACAACTGAGGACAGGACAAGAAGTAATGGGCTTTAACTGCAGCAAGGGAGATTTTGGTTAGATATTAGGAAGACCTTCCTAATTGTAAGGTAGATAAGCCCTGGAAAAAATTACCTAGGAAGGCTGTGGAATCCCCATCATGGGAGGTTTTTAAAAACTGGTTAGAAAAATACCTGTCAGGGATATTCTAGATAATACTTAGTTTGGCCGCAATGCAGGAAATCAGACTAAATGACCTATCAAAGTCCCTTTCAATCCTACATTTCTATGATTCTGTGTCAAGTTAGGAGTAAACGAGGCAGCTCTCAGGCAACCTCCACCAGTAGGGCTAACCCAGGCAGAGTTGAAAGTTGCTTTCCTCCTGGACTCCCTGGGGAGAGCAGAGATAGTATTGCCACAGCTTTTTCTTGGAAGCAGGTGAGACACATGTTTTGGGAGAAGAAGCAAAGTAGCCTCTTTTCTAGGCAACCTCCCAGGAACATCTGGTAGAGGGGAGAGAGGCATAACCATCTAAGGTTACTGCTACAATTATTTCACAAAAATGTTTAGACTCTTCAAGAAAGGCTCTACTCTATCCTTATAATGATGATAATAGAGTTGTTTTTTATTTTGTTTATTAGCTGTGCCAGTATCTTCTCCCTCTTTCCTTGATAAACAGTCTCTGGTTTAAATTTAATGAAAATTCTAAGATTCTAATTGTCCACAGCAGGAGATGAAAAAAAGTTCTACCCTGGGGGACAAAAAGCAAACAGGAAGAGTTCATGAGTGCATGGAGCCAAGCCGACAAAAAGGTGGTTGGGAGGGACTGCGCTCTATTCCACAGACTGAGGATTTGCAAAAAAAATTGCAGTTTTATCTGTGGTCCCAATAAGTGGCAATCCAAATGATGGCCTACCAGCCTGGTATTAAATACTGCTAGAATGGCCATGAAAGAGTGAACTATATATCATGGACAGATATACCAGTCATCAAAGCCACTCACTAATCCATTTTCAGTGGGAGATGAGTTCCAACTCCACAGATAGCTTTGTCATTAGATTGCAAAGAACACTCCAGATATGGTTTGTATGAAAGGCTAATGTAGACAGCATGCTTGGTGGTCAATATAGACAGATATTGAAGAATACATTCATAATTATGAACCTTGTCAGTTTCCACAACCAAAAGCTTGCCCCTCAAAACAAATCCCTAGATTTGACCATCACATTTATGAAAATGAGCTCTTTGATTTTACCAGCCCTTTCTTGTTTAAAACATTTTAATAGTGGTACAATTAATCAAAATAACCAGAATTTATTTCTATGTCCTTCATTAATACAGCCAGAACCATTAAAGATCATGCTTCACTTCTGTGATTCATGGTTTACCTGATGAATTTATATCTGATATAATGGGCCCCAGTTTACAACACAAGAACTGAATAACTTTTTCTGGTTGATAATATTTGACATGTTTTATCTGTGCCCTACCATCAGAGTTCTAATGGGAAACCAAATGTTTTTAGAACTTTTAAAACTGCCATGGAAACTGTCAGGAGAGATACACTATCTTTAAATCAGAAAATAGCTTCCTTCCTGCTATCTTATCGAACACCACCACATAGTTCTACAAAATGTATGCCTGTTGAACTACTAATGGGAAGATGTTTATGTACTGGACTGGAAGCTGTAAGTCCTGACTTACGTAACCATATGAGAAAAAAAAATTTACATCTCCTTGAAACAAAACAAAGTGTGTAGAAGCTGGAATTCCTAGACTAGTTTGAAGTGAAAAAGGAATTTGGATAAAAGGCCTAAAAACATTAGAAGTAATAATATAACAGTCCTTATTATGAATAGAGCGGGAAAAGGCACACTGACCAGGTGAGAGATTGATCATATAACTAGAACTGAACAGAAAATGAAGAATATGAAGACTCTTAAGTCTCCTGTTCTTCATCAAGGTGCCACTATCCCACCAGTTATGTTTAACTGAAAATAATATGTACCACCGGCTGATGTAAATGTAGTCAAAGAAATCTAAAGATTGCTGATTTCAAGGGAGTGCAGTGCATTGAATTTACCCTGGGACAGCACACGTGGGCCTGCCTTTATTTTGTTTTAAAAATATTAAATGTTGCTTCACAAAAGGTTATTTGGATATTTGAACTTTTTAGAGATTTTTAAAGAATACTCTGTATTATGAGTTTTTAAATTTTCTGTTTAATCTTTAAAAGACAAGGTTATTTTTATTTTGAGGGAGGATTAGTGTTGTTAATATGTTAGGCCAAAACTAGTCTCTACCACTGTAATGTTTTTCTCCTCTTGAGATGGCACACTGCAGAGAAGGCTCCTGTCCACTTACATAAAATGCATCGGCCACATTCAATAAGGAAGTAAGCTTAAACTTTAGTTTATACACAATAAATGTAGACACAAAGTCAAAAAGAGAGGTTTTTACAATCACAACACTCTCTCTTTGCATCCCTCCACTGGTTCTCCCTTCTCCGACACATCAGACATAAGTTGTTCATCTTTACTTTTAAGGCCCTTCACTATCTGTCATTCACTTCTGAGATGTCAACTCCCAACTCTGGTCAACCCCTGATGCCAGTCTCCATCACCCAATTGTAAAATTTCACATTTTCAAATAAGCACATAGCTGAGCTCAGCATGGCTGTAAAATGATTGGTTACAATGGGTATGCTTAAAGTTGATTCATTTATAGAAATATTAGGAGTTCTAGTACCGTTCCCCATTTTAAGTATAGGAAATATGACAGGGATATCACTGAAACCGAAATCAACTTTGTAAATGCACTGACTGTTTATCCCTGTTTGTGTTAAAGGTTGGAGAAGAAATTGTAATGGATAAGCTCCAAAATATGAAGAGGTTCGTGTTTTCCAAACTGCTTTAGTCTAGAAGTTGGGAGGAAAAAAATCTCAGAACAGCAGACCTGTAGGAAATATCATCAAAATAGCCCCCTCTATGGATTTTGTTATTTGTGGGTAGCATTTAAGATCACTCACTATTGACCTAACTTTGCTCCTATTGCATTGAGTACTTTCAGCTAAAATCAGGAACTACAGAAGGGTGTGCCCGGGTGAGCACACATGCACACACTCACAAAAGGCAAGCAAACTTTTTAGAACCACTAAAGGTTTGGTTTGAATTTGGAGTGAATGCTTGGCTTGGTGTTTGACTGTGTGTGTGGGGGGAGGGGGTGTTAAATCACCAATTTCTATGGTGCCCCACTACATGTGAGAACATTCCTCACCATTGGATCCTGGAATAAGATGGCTACTTCAGGTGCAGGGTTTTTGTTCCTCCCTTCCAGCTGCAGTGGGAATACAGGAACAGTAAAGACGCAGATAAGGATCATTGGAGAGGAAAACTGCCAGTGCCCAGGAGGTAAATTTTGCTCATGTTTAGATGACAGAAAAGTGAGGAGTTCCCAAAAGCAGGGTGTGTGTGTGGAAATCTTCCATATTTTATAAGAAAGGTTAGTTTTGAAAAGAATCTGATAATCCTCAGATAGCCGCTAGGTGGGGATCTTGAGGCAGCCATGTAAGAGAATTTTCTTCTTCATGCTTTTTCTTTATTTTAATCCATTTTATCATGGACAGAGTACATGCAATGCAAGTTTACTCTTCAGACATTTATATTTTTACTAAAGCATTTGGGGTTCTTTGGAGGTAATTTAGAGTAAATAATGTTTAGTTTTAAATACACAAGCTTCATTAAGGTTACATTACATATTACATAGAGGAGGAAGTGACATTTAGAATTGTAAGGGTATATTCTATCCTTGATATTAATCATTTATTTAATTCTGGTGAAATGTTACAACTGTTTTTTCACTTTTTGGCATAGGTTGTAGTTAGGGTGACCAGATAGCAAGTGTGAAAAATTGGAACAGGAGGTGGAGATTAATGGGCTCATATATAAGGAAAAGCCACAAATATCAGGACCGTCCCCATAAAATTGGGACATCTGGTCACCCTAGATGCGGTTTACTATGTCAATTGTCTCAATACCACAAAATACAGATTATGAGGGGCAGGGCCGGCTCTAGGTTTTTTGCCGCCCAAAGCAAAAAATTTGCCGCCCTAAGCGCAGAAAGTACAACTGCCCAAGCATCAACAACAAAAAAACAAAAACAAAACAAAAAAAGAGATGGCCAGAATGCTGCCCCTGGAATTGTGCTGCCCCAAGTAGTACTTGCTTTGCTGGTGCCTTGAGACAGTCCTGATGAGGGGGAGGAAGAGTCACTCACTTGCAGTGCCACTAAAGACCTAAGCATTGTTATTTCCATAAATGGGATCTTTGTGCATTAGCTAAACGTGAGCAATAAAACTGTGAAAGCTGCTTTCTTTCAATCTGCCCCAAATCTCTGTATGACTTGTACTCATGATAGATTAATCTATCTTGTTAGTGTAATTGGTGTTTTAAATAAGCACCTCTTTCTTCCATGATACATGAAGCCCAGCAATAAAATGAGAATCAAATTCTCAGTCATTGTCTTAAGAAGTTCCTTTCTTTATGAATCCTTTTTTTCAGTACACTTGCTCTTGTCAGGCACTTTACAATATAGCACAAAATGCATTGACCTCAAGTCTCTGGACAGTGTTACAGTCTGGCCTGAAATGCTAACTAAAATGAGTTTGAATGCCTCAGCTCATTTCATAAGGGACACAAAAGCCCACATCATAAAGCATGCAATTTGGGATTATTGCCCATCTCTGCCCAGAAGATACCCAGAAGTGAATTAGTTAAGGGACTGAATGAATTACTTTTCCTTCCCTCTATAGACATTTGGTAGCTCCAAGCTGAGATGGGATCATTCCTGGGGCAGTAAAAAGGGGAGAGAGAGAGAGAGAGAGAGAGAAGGAAATGCAGTGGACCTGTTATTCTTGGTTTCTGATACCATTAATGTTGGAATACTTTTATGCTAAAATATTCCAGTGGGAGAATAATAAAAACTGCTGGGAAATAAGACAACTGCCAGGCAATAATCAGTTATTCTAAAACAATCTATTTTGAAAGTGTATCATAAATAAACAGTTGTTTCCCAATATGGGGGAATGATTTTATATGATGGAGCACAGAGCTTCCTCTCCACAGCAAACTGTTCTGTCGGAGTAAAGGGAAAAATAGTATATTAAAGACATGAGATGCATGAAAAATGTTATTAAATAAGTCTTTACTAGCCTTGAAATGGTGATGGTTTGCATAATTGATTAACCATAAGGGAACATTTTGGTCACAGAAATCATCATTAGTACAGCTCTAAAGTTAAATAATCTTTATACTAATAAAAAATGCCATTTCACCCTCAGATCTTCCCAAGATCTCATCATTCTTTTAGGCTCTGTGGCTTTACAGCTTTTAATAATTGAACGATATTTAATAGTGAGGATGGATGATGAAAACACTGCCAGCAAATTTGTCCATAAATTCTGTAAGGTCTAGAACACACTGTCATGTAGGGTCTGGTCCTGCAAACTAATCCATGCGGAGTTCACTGGGGCTCAACCCAGGCATCCCTATGTGCAGGAATGATGGAACAATTTTTATTTTGGGGGCTGCTGATGATGGAAACATGGAATCCATGCATTTGGTATTTGTTATTATTACTTTAAGCCAGGGGGTGAGGCAACACCCCCGGCACCCCTAGTTCCAGCACTGCCCGGAATTTCATTTATCTCTAACAAAAACTACATTAGGTATAGAGTTCCTATTGGGGCTGCAATGACAGGGAGTTTCTTCAAGCCATTTTACTTAAGGCTATTTTATTTGCTGAAAAGAGATTGGATGCAAGAATGGGTTACCCAGGGGTCGTCACACTTCATTTTGTTCATGAAAAATAGATGGACTCAAGGGTCCTAACCTCCTTCAGCAGAATGAAGTGGTCATCTTCCCTACTTCTCATTTACTGTACATCCTTACAGAGGTACAAATAGTCAATAATCAAGTCCATGAGAACAACAGCAGTGCAGACTTTTGTCCTAATATAAAAACCTTTCAATGTGCTGCTTTGCTACGGCCAGTTTAATTTGGTTTATTTAACCAGGAAATGACCCTTATATTGAGATATGCAGTACATGTGTCTTCTTATCACAAATGTCCTGCTCATGAAGGCTTTAATCAAATGTTACAGTACATACTCCAAACAGGAAAAGCTGGTCAGAGGCTCATTTATTACTCCAATTTTATAAAGCAAAAAATAGAAGAATATTCCTGTCTTAGAAGCGTAATATAACTGATTCCAAGCATGAGCAGTTTGGCATAAAATTAACCTGAGTCTATAAAAATCCATGATTTGGGGTATAAAGAGGAGTAAAAATATATATATGAATATGCACACACAGACATAAACACATGTTTTGTATAGGAAAAACTAAATGGTTTGTAAACATTTAAATGGCAATGGGATAGAAACCTATTTAGGAGAAAATTTTGTTGCACTGACATGTTATTCTTTACACAGATTCAGGTTCCTTTGATGGGTAACAGAGTATATTTGTTTAAAAGGGCTTTATGGTTTTAAGAACTGTTTTCTTAGATGTGATATCAAGGAAGTACATTCTTATGGGTGGCCTTTATCTGGTAGGTATTTAAAAGGAATATGCTATATTTCTGTACATACTTTCAAAGGTCATTTCCATAAGCAGGGCGTGGTTCCACTGTAGATCCATTTTTCTTTTTGTGGCCATAATAATAGTTGGATGGAGATTCATATGATTCTATTGCACTTTAATATATGACTGTTCTTAATATTTCTGTCATGCGGCAGAACATATAAATAATTATTATCAGTTGGACAATATATTATTGACAAGATTCTGTCAAAAACAATGTATAAAAATGTTGGTATATTAGTACACTATCTTCTCTTTATCACATCAGTTTCAGTCAGCCATAGGCTATTGTCAAACACATTGCCTTTTTCTTCTTTGCTAGGACTAATTTGAGGATATCATATTGGAGCTAGATTATAATGGAGTTTAAAATTATAACCCTATGTATATATTGTTAATGTCCATCTTCAAATTACTGATATAAAAATATTGGGACAACGTATGCACTAAATACCTGCCAAGGGGACCAGGTTGGCTGTCATCTACCTGGATTGAAGAGGCCTACTTCTCAAATACACTTTAAGAATTCATATGCTTGTTTTTATCTGAATCACAGAGCAGGAACACACTCTACCAGGCTCCACACTTCACCAATGGGGCATAACCTTATTTTATTGTGACCACTTCTGCATCTTAGTTTAGCTTTCATGCTCATTTAGTCCCCAGTCCTATAATTGGATTTGATAGAAAAGATCTGATGGCAGGATTGGGGCCCAGATCTTTAGCCTGTCTGCTGAAACTTCCAGCCAGAATGCTAATACAGCTGGTTTAGTAATAGTCACACAATAGGTCATCACATTTTGTGGAGGGGTTTTCAAATGAATTTCCTTTCATTTTCTCCCTTAGCTTATCAAACCCAGTTCAGTAAAGCAGCCTTATTCAGGAAAACACTTATGTGCTTAAATTTGATATGCTTTAAGTGCTTTCCTGAATCAGGTCCATAGGGATGAGTGAATAATTTGTTAATAATAGCAATTATGTACACATTGTTTTAACACTTTAAAAATCAAAACATTCCCAATATATGCCATTATTAGCCAAGCTCTAGTGTCAACTATGGCTATCTTTGTTGATAATGTGACTACTTGTCTTAAAAATGGAGGAAAACCATCTGCTCAGCCCACATAGGATAGTAAATACTCATTGAATGGCAATCACTTTCAGTCACTAAAAACTAGACTGCCTTCACCCCAGTGACTAGATCAGAAAGGTTCTGTACTACATTATCATTCTCCTAAACTACCCAGTCATGTATGCCTCTTTATCACCTTTCATTTCCCAGTGTGTTATAACTACTGCAAAGTAATACGGCACACGATGATATAGCGCAGCACAATGTACCTGTATTTATTGTGCATCTATAGAAGGGTGCCTAGCCAAAGCTTTAGATGCTCCTACCACAAATTACATGAACAAAAATGAAATTAAATGGCAAGTTCCCCCCACAGCCAGTATAACTCAGGTCCCCAACAAAATACAAAATTCTCCCTCCACAAATGGATTTTGCATTATTCACAAATAGATAGGTAATTAATCATCTGGAAATCATGTTAAATACCTAACATATATTAACAAATACATTGATTAGTCAATTAATTAAGTCAACTATTAATGCAAATACCCAATTAAATTAACCAAAGCCGGTAAAGACTGTCTGAGTATGAAAACCCTGGTGTTGTCTATAATCTAGTGGGTTAACCTATTTATTGACAGCCCACATTATTTCTGGCACAATTCTGTTCAATACAGATACATTTTATGGAAAATCTGTTTCCAGTATTGTGCACATGCCACTATTCTCTCTCTTGTCATAGTTGAATGCTGACATAAATCTTTTCCTAATAAAATGAACTATTCAAATTATTTCTTTACTGAATTATGCCTGAAACAGATGTATTTTAATCTGCTTGGCATAGAAAATGTAATTTACATGTCACTGAGGCCTTTCTAGTTAATAAACGTAAAAACTATACTATTTTGCATAGTTTTTTTAGAATGTTTCATATCCTTTTGCTAATGCTAAAGAATTTCTTATTTATGAGATGAAAAGTATACATATTTTGAGCTATCAAATATCAGTCCTGCCAATATATCATGTCAAATACTGGCAAGGACATAACCATAATATCCTAAGGATATTTTTTTTCCCCATGGGAACTGCATCTGCACAAATCACTGTTTATTACCTAAACGTGTATAGTTTTTGGGTCATGATGTTCTATTATTGTATAGAGATTGTACTGACAAAGTACTTTAATGCATCTTATTTAGTCTTAAAGGGTCTGATCCAAAGCTCATGGCAAGACTCCCATTAACTTTGGATCAGGCTATAAGTTAGTTATCAAAATGTAAGGTTGTTATTAATATCATGCCTAAGTTTCAAAAAAGGATCACTGATAGTATTAAAAGTACAGTTAAATATTACCAGATTTTCTGCCCATTGTCACTACAGTATTATTTGCTTTGCAGTAAAAATGGGGAAAATAACATACCCATTAAAAAAAGCTTATGTAAGACTAATTTTACTTTTCCATATTGCTTTGAACTGTTGCCAAATTAGATAAAAGGTACAGGCTGTCTAAACACTGCAATCACACAGTTCTATTTCCCCCAGCCAGTTCATCCTACCACCTTAGTCTGCATTGAATCCTCCATGGACTCAGCCATTGAAAATGAAATGATAGCTCTGGTGACTGGAACTGTACCTTAAACACTACAGTGCTTTGACAGATACTCTTTTCATCACACCCAATGGACTAAAAGTACTGGGATTTTGTTCTGAACACACCTCTTCATGGTTAAAAATTGAAGTTAAATACCACAATAAAAATATTCTAGAAGTGTTTCAATGAAGAGCTCAGTTGTTATCTTATCCTGACTAAAATGTACTTGAGTCTGTATAAGTTTTCAGTCAGAGAAACTCAGAAATGATGTACAGATTCATTTTTAAAAGACAATTGGCTACTGTTAGTTATAAAATCATAGATTACAGCACAGTATTTGTATCACCAGTTGATAGGGTGGTTGTGCAATTGTAAGACATTATTGTATTGTTGATACTCAGAGGACATTTAAATCTTTTCAAACTTTGGTTGAGTGGGTTAATTCCAGGACTTGAATTGCAAATGTAATTTGAATTACTTTACAAAGACAGCTTACTTCACTTAAGTAGAGTGCTTTTTTTTAAACTGTCTTATGAATTCCAGTTATAATGTCCAGTTGACATTCCTGAAATATTTAAAGCTTTTTGATATCTTTCTAATTATGTCCAAGTAAAGATGGGGGTAACGGCCTGTACTTACCTACACTGTGCCTCCATTTAACTAAGAATTTCTTTGATTGAAATTTTTTTAAAAAATGTGCCAAGTACACACACACAAAAATTACCTACTTGACTTAAGGAATGATTTATGGACTTTTAATGAAATAAGAGAGAGCTAAAAAGAACCACCACTACAATTGCTATGTATCAATACATAATACAGCACATTTTGTTTGAGGATTTTAAAGCCTCTGAAACACATTAACTAATTAAGCTTCAAATATTCTCAAGGAGTTAAATGAGTTTGGACAAAAACAGGGGCCATGCATTGGCCCCCATTTTGCAGACAGATAAAGTGGGACACAAGATTGAACATTTTGGCCTGTACCACGGAGTCAGCAGCAGAGCTGTGAATAAAGACCTAGTTTCTACTCCAGTGTAGTAACTATTAGGCTTTACTTCTACCTAATAATAAAATGCAAAAAAGATTCTGCTATGAAGTTTATTGTAAAATCAATTATTTCATCAACAGGCAGAGTTGCTGGAAGAACCCTTTATCTGGTGATTATTTAAGAACACACAATTTTATCTGTAGTAAAAGGGCTAAGATCAAGCTGTTCAAGCATGAGACTAGTTTTTTCAGGCTGCAGATGAATATATTTTATTTCAACATAGGAAGAATGATTTAATAATTGTTGCAAGGAAGACAAGAAAATACAGATTAATATTAGTAGTTCAAAAGCTCAACAATTTTTTTTAAAGAGAAGCAGCTAAATGGGGCGAAGGCACTGCAGCAATTTATAGTAAGCAAGGACTTTCAATAGACAAGTTCTGTATCCTGTGTCTCATATGAGTGGAAATAAGTAATCAGGCTGGAAAATTGTGTACCTAGTGTTTAGGTTTTCAGCTTGGTTTCTCAGTGTATCCATCTTCTCTAATGCAGCAGCATGATTTTTTTAAAAATTTGATCTATAGAAAGGAACACTGTATGATGTGCTCCATGGTTCCCTGCTTCTGAATTTAATAAAAATAGAAAGAATTGGAAACAGAAAAGAACTCTTAATTATTCCCTGAAGTACATTCCTGTTTTCTTCAGTCCAGTCTTAAAATGACTCAAATGATGGAACTTCCTCCCATTCCCCAGAGAGATTCTTGCACATTATAATAGTCCTCACTGTTCAAAAACTTTTCATGTCATTCAGATTAAATTCACTTGATTTCTGTAATTTTGATTTATAAACCTTTGAATTACTTTAAACAATCCTTCACCCTGCTTAGTTTATACCCTACTAATATTTGCACTCAGTTATCCTATCCTCCCTTCGTTGTTGTTCAGCAAAGGCACACAGAGGGTATTTTTCAGCTGAGCTGAACTCTAGTTTAATTTTAGGATCAGTTGTGCCGGTAAAATTTATGCCATGCCCACAAAATAAATTGTAGGTGCAAATATCTGAGTAGAGTGGCTGCAACAGTTACAAATGATTCTAAGACTTGGCCTGCAGTTGAATTATGGGTACACAAATTATGGATGCCAATTTTTTAGGTCCTAGATCTTCTGGTATTGGTGGTATGTTTCTGCTCTTATATTTTGGGTTCCAAAATTTTCATTTTATACATTCTTGGATCTTTGGGGCCATAGAAGTAGCTGCACACAAAAGTAAAGTTAAAAACCAATTTACACAACTAAATGCACATTGGTCCTTCATCCATAAAACCCCCAACACACTCACTGTGCTCTTTGTATGCATATTCATATGCAACCCAGTTAACATCCTGCTATGCTGTACACGTACAGTGGCATAAATCTCAGGCCACTATACTACAACCACCAGCCTCCTATATGACAACCTATGCCTGAGCGAACTCTGAAGAATTAATTTCAGAATCTACCTATGATTGTGGTGCTTTAAATATATTATTTAAAATCTCCAGTGAGACCATTGCCCTTTTGTTTGTTATTTATATTATCCATTATAACTGCTTGAATCCATGATATCAAGAAAGTGCTTTGAGATCTAGGGATTAAAAGTGCTACTTAAGTTAAGCATTAATTATTATTATTATTATCAATAATAATAGTAGTAATCCTGGAGATGATCTTTAGACATTGAGATTTTTTCTTCAGAACAAATGAAGTTTCTTAGAAGCGGTTTCCAATTCTCTTTTCCTTACTGATGACCAAAATCTGGGTTTTTTCACTCTGCTTTTACTAAGGCAAATTCCCATCACAGACATTTACTATTAATTTTTTCTTTATTATCAAGGCACACATCACTGGAGTATCTGTGTACACTTTACTTGGTGTAGATTACAAGCAAACCATTTCCCAATACAGAGCACAAATATCCCTACTTTCCCCATAGCACTCCCACTTTAGAGAACACCGATGGGGGAAATCTTGACAACAGGATGAGTTAGAGGCACCACAGCCAACAGACAGAGACATTGTTTTGTCCAAGTTTGAATGTTGTGAAATTCAGGCTTAGATGCAAGGTCCTGTGAGAAAAAATTCCAGAGGCAAAGCACTGCTACCAAAAACATCCTTTTGTCAGCTGCCTCATGCTGCATCATACCAGCGGATATAGGATTGGTGGTTTGGGGGCGGGGGATAGTCTCTGAATTAGCTGGCACTAGGTTATTTAGGGCTTTGCATCTGGTAACTAGCACGTTAACAGTCAATTTCTGTATGAAATTCAGCCAGAGCAGAGTGATGCATACAAGCGTAATATGCTCTCACCACTCCACCTCAGTAGAGAGCAGGCATACATGACCATTACCTTACAATTCTGAGAGGTTTTCATAGTAGGTCATAGGTACAGCATGATGAGAAAAGCATGGATGAGTATGGTAAGGTCTGCTTCTTGTATCTTCTGGACAATTTAAGATGGAAAAGGCATTTATGGATACTTACTATTGAGGAATACAGAAGCAGAGATAAGTATAGAAAGTCCCCAAGATTACTAACCAGTTTCTCAATGTATAGATAGATGGTTTATTTAAATGAGGTGGTCATAGATTTCATCAATTCCTTAACAAGATTCCCTTTGCCAATCAACATCCCTTCCATTATATTTGACTGGACTTGAATACAACTGGCTTTCTCCTAGGTCCCAAGCTCTGCTATATATTGGAAGAATGTGGAGACCACTTCATCTGGATCCAGGGAAAAGGATGGAATGCCATCAGCATGACAGCAGCAATATATCCCATACCACTCACAGCCTCCCACAATAGCTGCACATAAACAAGAAAAGGGTTGATGTTGGCAAGACTGAACCTTATGGCACTCCACTGCTAATCTCCCCCAGGAAAGAAGACCAGGGTCTGATCACCACCGCTAGGATACTCTCCAACAGGATGAAGTTGACATGTTAAAACAATTCCTTCAACCCTTGCCTGGTTCCAGAATCATATAAATAGTATCTAATAGTCTACTCTATGGCATCAAAGCCACTAAGATCTAGCAATATTAGCAAGGATACCTGACATCTTCCCATTGCTCTGAGGAGATTATCAGGCTTGGAGACTGATGCCCTTCATATGCCATGTCAAGGTCTGGAGACTGACTGATATCTAAAAATTAGAAGGGTGTCAGATGCTGCTATAAACATCTTGCTATTGATCATCTTCTCCATGCTCTTTCCCAGTAGCAGTTATATAATAGTTGGCAAGAAAAATCAAAGTCACAGGAAGATTTCTTGAGTAAGGACCAGATTACTGCATGCTTCAAGGCTGCTGGTAGGGGGGCAATACAAATTCCACCAATAATGGACATTCCTTATTACTAGTTTTTACCAGTCGTATGAGACAGATTTAATTCAGAGGCTGAATAAATTTCCATCAGAGTATGAAGAAACCTCCTGATGGGACAAAGTGAAACCGAGTTGAATAAAATGGTTCATTTACTGCCTCCTACCTTGAGAGTACTGCCATAGCCCCAGAGTGACAATTCCAGGTCCAGTGTATTTATCTGTAAAGTATATTGAGAGCTCTTAGCAGCTAGAAATAGCAGGCTCTAAAAACAGTTGGAGGCAATCAGGTTGGATCAGACAGACCAACATCCAGAATGGTTTCACTAGGTTGTTATTATTTCTGGTTATTTGTATTGTGGTAGCATCCAAAAGCTCCAATCAGGATTGGGATACCACTGCCCAAACACTGGAAGACAAGGTCCCTGCCCCCGAAGAATTTGTGATTCAATTTAAAACAGCTGTAACACACTATAGGAGGATGTGGGAGATAAGCTGAGGGTGACAGACATAAGATTACATAGTTGCGTATATTTGCTTGATGCACAACCTGATGGTGTCACAGTTTCGGGTAGCTGCATGCATATTTCCCCTTCATAGTCCTCTGCGGGTACTCACTTAAGGTTTCCAGCTTCCAGCCATCCCTGTCTCTGACAGAGACCCAAATCTCTCCCTCCTAACCAAGATTTGAATGCTAAACAGATCTATGCTTACACTGTGATATCCCCAGCAAGGCAGTATGCCTAAAGGCTTGTGCTTTTGTGCTTTGCTTTCTCCCTCTGAAGGCTATCAGCTGTGTATTGCCAGCAGTTCCAAGTTACCACCCAGCTTTTTCTAAGAAAACATCAGAGAGAAAACATATATATAAAAAGATAACAGTTCCTATACTCATGCTGAACGCTTACCTGAGGTTACACTTCAGTCTTATGGGGATCTAGTAGGCCTAAAATTTCCAACCCTCTAGCAAGGGTTGGGGCACTTGGATAGAAGGTCCTGTCTGTTTGATGGATCAGAAGGAAGGCCCTGAGTCAGTTTTATATCAAAAACCCTTATTCATCTGTTGGTTTCTGTTTGAACTAGTACATGCAAGCTTCCCCAGGGGCTAGTATGTCTCTGAAGGGGTTTTATAGCTTAAGTGATTCACCTTAATCACTGCCCACTGATTTTAGTTCCTGGCAGAGCTGCAGCAACCCTCCCCGCTGGGAGTTGCATACAATTCCTAGCCCACGGTGTTACTGAAACCCAATGCACTATCTGTGGGACCATTTTGTGTTAAGTGTACAAAAGGTTTATGTATCTATTGTAGCTGGTTCTGAATCATTTAAAAGTTTTGTTTAGATTTCTGATCAGACTGTAGTGATAGAGGCAGGAAGCTACACGAGAATGGGATAGGCTGGAAGAAGAAAGGTAGGACAAAAATGGAAATGAGTGGAAGGCAGGGCAAGGTAATATAAGAACCTTAATAGACAGAATAGGGACAGAGATGAACAAGTAGAAGGAGAAAGGAGATGGGAGATACTAGGATCAGGAGAAGGAAGGGAGGTGGCATGGTGAGATGGTACTGATAAAAACCAATTAAAGCTAGTATATGGGACTATGCAGATGTTAGACTGTGGGTAGAGGGGAGAAAAAGGACCCCTTAGTTTTCACCAAAAGCTATGGCCCAGGCTCTTGTATGGATTCATCACTGGAACTCTGCTGTTGGCTATTAGATGTGTTACAGGTATATTACCTGAACCGAGCAAGGAGAGAATATGTATGAGTTCGAGATGGGTCTAGATACAAAGTCCAGATCTAGAGCCACATTTGAGACAGCCATATACAAACTTTCCATGGTTCATCAGCATTCAGGGTTGGGGTCTTGGTTCATCCCATTGTACAGATAAGGACTAGTCAGAAAGTTTTGATATTGATTGAGACAAACTTTCCCCAAATCTGGAGGTGACTGGATCCCTGGTTGTAATTCAGACCCATCTGTAGTACAAATATAATCTAAACTGAACTGATTTAAGGGAGTTGTGTTGTGGGGAAAAGGAGGTTTTAAAATTAACTCAAGTGTATATATGTGAATTATTGGAAAAGGTACCAACATTAACTGTGTGTGTGGTTCTGTACTTGTTTTTCCTCCCCCTTAGAGGATTTCCATCTGCTGTTCCATATTAGGATCTGAACGTTTTCTCCCCTCATCTAAATAAACTGGAGGTAGGTCAAAATGCCAATAAAGTGGGTCTGTTTCAACGAAAAAAGCTTTATTCAGAACATAAATAACTGAGCTCAAAGATGAAGACTGTGCTATTTTCACTTCTATCTACTTTCACACATTTACTGTTTCTTAAATATCCATTTCACTCTTGAACATCAAGCCTGACCTAGAACTTGAAGAATAAGATCTGTAGTCACCAACCCCTTGCCATGGAGGCACATGAGGCACTTCATAGTCTTACTTGCAACTATCCCCTCCCTGTTTATCAATAGACAATAACTCTTCTTGATATTATTTGACTCCTCTTTTCCTCTGAGACTGGGGAGATAGGGCCAACCAGTATTATAGAGGATGGGAATTAGAGTTGTATAACATCAAAGGAGGAAGACATGCGCATACAGAATTATAGCTTGAAGGACCACACATTATGTGGTTATCTGGGTTTGGGTGGGATGGGAGAAAAATCAGAGTTTCATTGCCCAAGCCCAGGTATAAGAAATAGAACAGAGAATTTCATCACTGCACAGGTGACATCAGCCTCTAGGGAAGGAAAGAAAAAATGGAGTTTGCTAACTTAATATTTTGGCAGGTATTTTCCCTCAAGTATCTCTTCAGTAGTTCAAGGTTGAGGATCACTGCTTTACAGAATACATCTAAAAATATATTTAATATGCATTTGCTATAATATATGATATATTTGCTTCTGCTTCCAGGGACACCACTTAATGTTAAAATGGTTTGTTTCATCAACCGATCAAGGTTCAGGATCAATGGGTTAGATTCTCTTTTATTGTGGGGAAAATAATCCTTGAAAGATTAAGTGATATCTAGCAGAGTTTGTTAAAGCAGAAATGCATCTCAATCTCCTTAAAATTAGCTCAGCTACCATGTTACCATCAGACTTTCTGATGTTTTAACCAAGCACACTAAATCTCTTGCCACCAGAATGCATAAACTAAAAAATAAGGCAAGAGTTACAAATTGCCATTATTAGGATCCCCAAAGACTGAGAGCCTGATACTTCTTTCACTAATTTTAGACTAGTGTAACTTTGTTGATTTCTTTCTTCACATAAGTGGAAGGCCCTGATCCAAAGCCCACTGAAGTCAGTCTTTCCATTGACTTCAGTAGACTTTAGATCAGGCCATAAGTAAGAGTAGTAGAATGAGGTTTTGGATCAGGTACTTGTTCTTTTATTATTTTTACTATTACAGCTATGGCCTTCCACCATGCTGCTTATGACAGAGGCCCCAGATCCTCAGTGGTATTTAGGTGCCTAAGTCCCACTGAAATCAACAGGAGATAAGCACCTAAATACATTTGAGGAGCTGGGCTTCGAAGACTACCAGGAAGGACACACCTCTAGATCTTATTACTTGAAAGTAAATTAATATTAGGAATATTTTGAAAATATCAAACCAGGAATGCCTTAGATCCACTAAATCATGTGCGTTTACAGGAGTGGAGGTCTGGGGTTTTCCCTGATGATATTCTAGGCCTGCCAAAACTTGAGAGCTTTTGCTGACATTAGAATGAAATTATGGAAGATCTGATCAACTCACTCAATATTATGTCTTACATTTGGATTTCAAAGTAGATATTTGCTTTTACAAGGCACCTAGGGAAACAGGTATTTCTTCCACTCATAGAATGTATTTGCATCTGAAAACACAGAACTGTATGTATAAGAAGAATCAAATTCAGGTTGACTATGGCGTAGAATATTGTACTATTTGTCTACAAGGTCACCGCCCTATTCTATTTCTGATATCTGAACATGTAGCCACCATTATAAAATAATTTATGATAGCATAGGATTAAAGTTGTAAGTCTTTATATATGTTTATGGAATTCTTGGGTTATACATTAATTGCCAGACATAGTGGAGTTCTGAGAGACCGGGCAAGCTTACTGCATTCCTTAAATGCAGCTGCATATTTTAATTTGTTTATAAGAGATCTTAAGTGACATGATAACATCATAAACCTACATTATTAATTGTATTAAACAGAGACAATTTAAATAAAATAAGTAAAAAAAAAATCACAGAACTGAATGGAGGTATGGCGGGAATGGACATAAATTAGTGACTGATAATAGATCTATTTATGCATAGTAAGAGAAGAGAAATCAAAACATATTCATCAGGACATAATTCAATCACTAAAAGGGATAGGAATGATCCCTCCCCCCTTCGTTGCTTAGCATTGCATGGCTGGCTAAATGGATTATGGGGTGATTTCATTTCTGAAGTATCAGGTATCTGCCATTGCCCAAGGCAGGATACTTGTCTAGATGGACCAGGGCTCCATATTTCAATTAACTTTTAGAAAAGTTCTGTTAAGCCATGTATTTTTAAATACAGCCAAATGTAAAGCCATACAATTAGTTCCAGTGACATCACTAGGACAAACTTAAGGCGAGCAGGATTTGTCCTTTTGTATACAATTTTTCCCCACAACAGTGCACATCTTTTAGGCATATATTCTTTTTTGACATAAAGCTGGAAATAAAGAACCAGTCTTTTTTGTTTTCAGACACTCAAGTTTTTGGTAGAAAAACCCAAAGGCTTGACATTAACATATTAATTTATCTCATATAATGAATATTGCAAAATGTGATAGATTATACTTTATTGGAACAGACTATGCAAGGTCCTTTTTTCATCTTGAGAACTAGCATGCAAACCTCACAAAATGGCGATAGCCATACTAGAGGGGCTGTGTCTGCAAATCAGTAATATCAAGTGCATGTCTTCTGCAAGTTGGATCACATTGAGAAGCTGGAAATCTGAAGCATCTCCTGCATATGTAGACTATTTGGGCAAGGTATTACAAACTGTATTCATGGAAAAATGAACACTATCTGGGAATGAGGACTGGAAAAAAATTCCAAGCGTTTATGTCTACACAGCAATTAAAAACCCGCACCTGGCCTGTGTCTGCTGGCTAAGGCTAAAGGGCTGTTTAATTGCAGTGTAGACTTTTGGGCTCAAGCTGGAGCTGAGCTCTGGGACCATTCCCCTTGTGGGGTCCCAGAGCCTGGGCTCCAGCCTGAGCTCTAACATCTATACCACAATTAAACAGCCATGTATCCCACATCAGCTGACATGGGCCAGCCACGAGTTTTTAATTGCAGGGTAGATTTACCCTCTGAGTCCTTGTGGTGTTTGCTCTGTAGCTCAGCTCGTATGAGTGACAATGATACAGCATTCTGAAGATGCCTTTATGAAGTATAAAATTCTGAATATTACAGTATACGTAGACTCTAAAATTGTTTTGCTTCTTATGTTTGCTGAATCATAGAATCGGAAGGGACCTTGAGAAGTCATTTAGTCCAGTCCCCTGCCTCATGGGAGGACTAAGTACTATCTAGACCAGTGGTTCTCAAAGCCGATCCACCACTTGTTCAGGGAAAGCCCCTGGCAGGCCAAGAGACGTGCTGGCAGCCCTTTCTGAAGCCCCCATTGGCCTGGAGCGGCGAACTGCGGCCAGTGGGAGCCATGATCGGCCGAACTGCGGATGCGGCAGGTAAACAAACCGGTCCAGCCTGCCAGAGGCTTTCCCTGAACAAGTGGTGGACCAGCTTTGAGAACCACTGATCTAGACCATTCCTGACAGGTGTTTGTCTAAACTGGTATTAAAAATCCCCAATGATGGAGATTCCACAACCTCCGTAGGCAATTTATTCTGGCGCCTAACCACCCTGATAGTTAGGAAGTTTGTCCTAATGTCCAACCTAGAACACCCTTGTATTTTTAAGAAGAAATGAGTGAAAAGTCACAGTAATTACAAAAAAGAAAAGAAATCTAAGGAAAATTTTGCAATCCTTTACAGGCAGCTTAATATTAGTGTTTTAGAATATTGTGAGCCATGAACAACAGAACTGAACTTAAGTATGGGTGACTATCTCAGATTGTTCCATAAGCCTGCTCTACCGTATAGCTGTACTTCAATGGTAATTAATTAATATTTTAACTTCACTGTGTGGTCTTTAAGGAGAGCCCTTGTTCCCCAAAAAATGTTTCCTAAAATTCCCATTGAAACATCACAAAGTTCCTTAATTGTTAAGCAATAAAGAGGTCTGTCTTTATGACTTCAACCTTCCCTGGTGGCTGATGTTTAGCCCATGTGAATTACCATAAAGGTTTCTGAGGTGTTAACATACAGAAACTGCTAGATGGAAGTGATAAGTAAACTAATTTGAGAAAAGCAACAGCTACATTTGACAAAATGTCAGCCGCTATATGAGGGACAGGGGTGAAGCTACACAATTGAAAGAAGTTCTTCAAAAACAAGCACATAAAGAAAACTATGTTCTAGCATATTTGTGTTGCCATGCAGATGTTTTGCAAGTTTGTGAAGGCTTACACTCCAGTTTTGTTAGCCTGTTGGAAGAAATCTCATTTAACTGGCATTTTTACATCTACATTAATTCTTTTAAAACACTGAAGTGCGTGTTCTACAGCTATGTAAAGAAACGCATTATCAAAGCATTAAGATATGATTAAACTGACATTTTCTTAAGAAAACGAAAGGAGCAGGAAAAAGCCATTCTAAAAGGACTGAGTGCTACATACTCCAGATATTATCTTCAGTGCTTACTCAGGGATCTTTAAAGAAGCTTATTACCAAGTACCCTAAGACGACAAGTGTGGATGTGTACAGATCAGAGGAATGCAAGTTAATGCACCTGCCAGATTTTACTATCGTACAAAGCATGTCAATCAGCACTCAGACCTTGCGTTTAAAAATGTGTTCCCTCAGATTTTTTTTTCCAGTACTGTGTCTCACATAACTAGATTTTCCTAGTCACTAGCCATCCAGTGTTGCCAATGTCAGAAATTGTTACTGAATATATATCACTGAAATTAATGTGAATATTCCTTCTTTAGCCTCAATACAGTCGGATATAAATACTAATAGATCTAATTATAAGCGCAGATATATTTAAAAAGTCAGATTCTTAATAAGACAGAAGCGTGACATATTCATGGTACAAAATAAAACCAGATTTAAACACATCTGTTTAAAAAGAGTGAAAGAAAAGACTCAATGAGTTACAGTTTGGTCAGTTTTTCTCTCTTGAAAATAAAGTTGTTTGAAGCCTAAAGTGAACTTTCCATAGGTCAAATCCTGAAGACCTTACTCAATTTGAACTTGCACATAAACTTTCACTGACTTCAGGACTTTCCCCAATTACTTAGTTTTGGCTAAGTAATAACTCAAATACTGAATGAGGCTCTCAGGATTTGGCATTAGGTGGAGACAAAAAGCCCTGTAACCCCAAATTACTTTATATAAAAGATAGATAAGTAAATTTATTGAAAGTATTCAAATGTCACCATAGTGCTGAAAATATAGCCGTTTAAGTGGGCTTTATCCATCTGCTGGTACCTCCAGCAATGTCAACGTTTGCATTCTGCTCTCCTACCTCTGTCAAACTTTAGTTATATTAAAGTAATGAATTCTTATACAGATATTCTCCTCTTAGCATGAGGCATTTAGAACTTGCAGACAAATTTGCAGGGCAAATGTCTGAGATCTGTTAAAATGCACAGATTTATAAAGGAGAAACCTGTACAGATGTCCTGGGATAGAGATTTGTTTTTTTATCAGCTCTCAAAAAACACATGTCCATATGCATGGTGTTTTCCAGTTGGAAAATAAAGCACAAATCCTATTGGGATCACCAGCAGGGCCTAACATCCAACGGCAGATCTTTTATTTAAATAATCTCACACTGCTCAGTGGGAAATACCATTTCCATTGTGTTTACAAACACGTTAGCATTCATTAAAATGCTTTTGCACTGGCTGAAAGATAAATATTTTGAAAGGGATATTTGTGAACAGCTTTAGAGAGGCAGAAGTTTATAACACTGATCATTTGAGATATGTATTATTTCATGTGGAAGCCTTCATTAGAAAGAAATAGCAGCCAGGTGTTTGGAATAGTTTTACCATCTGACAATGGCAGGACCTCAACATGCTTTGAAGTTACTGTCACTTTGTAATTATAGTAGCTACCTTTGAGGTAGATGAGATCATGTCTGTCCATGACACGAGATATGGCATAATCTAAGCCAATGCAAGGTGGAGTAGAATTTTTTAAATGCTTTCACTGCCTCCCCTCCCCCCATCTTGTTTGGTACTTGTTATCATTTCCTTTTGTTGATCCCTGCATACATGACTTTAAATTAAAAGTTAGCTATTAAATAGTTTTGATATCAGCATTTTGTAAAATGCTCAGTAAATCCTTGCATAAACCTCAGGTATGTATCCTCAGGGATAGGTCATTCTTCTAGGAAGAGTTTTCTAGGAAGTGGGTAGGTACTTTGTCAAGGAAGAGGAATGATTTGTGGTTGCCAAAAGAAATAATAAGTCCACAGTCTTGAGTAGAGCCAGTCCTATCCCACCCCACTTTCCACCTACTAGGAACATCTCCGCTTCCCTTAGCCTGCCCTCTTAATACGAGCCAGCTCTCCCTGCTGTGGGTTCCGAGTACCTCCCTTAAGCTGAGAACAAGTTGGAGAGGAGTCAGGACATGTAAAGAGATCAGTCAGGGACAGAGAAGAACCAGAATGGACGTGACAGCGTATGAGTGGTAGGGAGAGGTGGGAGATCCTGTTGAAGGTGAGGAAAGAAAGCAACTGGTCATAAGTTTATTTACCCACAGTCCCTCAGTAAACAGCACTAATTATTAATTATTTTTACTGTGGTGGTGCTTGGAGACACTAATCAAGGGTTTTGAAGAAGGATATGAAGGAGATGAGGAAGCTTGAATGGTTTATGGGATCAGAGATGGCATTTCATAAGAAATACAGTATCAAGAGAAAGAACAGAGGTGATTACGGGACATGGGAGGCATGAAGGGAACCAGCATTAGAGGAGGACTGGCCTTGGACAGATGCCTGGTGGGAAACTAGAGATGAGGTACATGTCCTAAATATGGCACAACCCAAGTTGTTTTTGCTGAAGTTTCTCTTTTTAAACCAAATGGTTAGTACCCGAGTTTTAAGTAAAGTTTAGCTGCTGCATAGCCCAAGACACTGGCAAAACAGGTAAAGCAGTTTGAAACTGTCACAAGACAGATTTAACAACCAGGGAGGAAACATTCATGTAGTATATGGAAACTAGTGCCAAGATTTTGAAAAATGGATGCCTAAAGTTTGGTTTCTAAATGCACATTTTGGTGCTTACTTAGTGCCCTGGTTTTAAAAATGCTCAGCACCCAGCATCTCCCAAGGGATTTAGGAGCCTAACTTTAATTGTCCGTTTTTCAGAATCATGGACTAATTTTTTTTAAACTGATGTTTTATTACTGCACCAGTTCCTTGTCCTTGTCCTGAAGGGACTGCTGAGGTTTCTTTGTCATAGGGGAGTTCCTTGGTGGCATTAACCTGTCGTAGTTGGCAATATGCCATTTAATGGCTGACCCTAGTATAAGGAGTGTGCTTGAATAAGACTGATGCAGAAAGGACATGATTAAGGATGGAGCCAAAGTACTCTGTGCTCAGTCTGATTCTTGCAGTTATAAAGGACCCTAGAGAGCCATTACAAGATAGCAAAAGTTACAGCAACCCTTAGGCTGCTTTAATTTATTCCTGGGGCTTGTTTGGCAGCCTGGCTGCCCTAGAATTGGGAGTGGTGGTAAGGTCACTTAGAGCTCTGCTCCCTTTGGCCCTTTCAGCTGTTTGTGAGACTTGATGCACATGAGGATTGAGCCCATAGTTTAGTTTAGAGCAAGTAATGCATATGTTTCATAATCTGGCATCATGACCCTATAATGCTATTGGTACAAGAAATCCAACTTTTCAATAAGGTGGCTGCCACCAGCAATTCAGCCAACATGGACAACTGTAACTATGAATCATTATTTTCATACTATTACACAAATATATTAAAATAGATACTGTCTTTAACAGAGGGGAATACAAATTAAATGACACTGAAAGTTAAAATGAGTTTAAGGCATATCATTATTCTTCAAGCAATGTTCTTCAAGCAATGATTCTACAGATATTTATAAAACTTTTAAATATCTCCCTATGAAGAAGTTGGTGACTTAGGCGTATTTAGACAGTGCAGTTGATTCTAGAGGTCCTGGCAAATGCTTATATAAACAAGAAATAAATCTTTGGCTCTCCATGAAAATGAAGGATGTGTGATATATAGGAAATTAGATTAGTTGATCATAATGGTTCTATCTAGCCTTACATCTATGAGTATTGAGGAGAGCAATTAAAATAATGCTTCAGGTTTAGAAGGGAGTTGCACAACTTTATATTTTTATTTATTTTTAAATTCATTTATGTATATAGACTCGTCTATAGCATTCACCACAGCAGCACCTGACTATCTTGGACCCAGATATCAGAATTTAAGTATCCTACATAGACTGTACAAGACTGATCTTTACTCCTTTTTTATTTTCTGTTTGGATATTGTACATTATGACAGTAATTGGTACATTAGGTACCTGGCTATCTCTTACGTATATATTTATCTTATGTCTTCATTATGTAAAATATAATACAGCTTTTTAAAACAACCTCTCAGCCCTCTCAGCATTTTCTAGTGTATTTAGCAGTGGTCTATGGTATGAAATATCCCTTTCCCTCGACCCTTTCAGATTACTGGGATAAATAAGATGGGGATGGGATATTTTTAAAGGAAAGAAGTGTCTGCAACTCCCAATGCTACCTTTGCACTCCTGCACGAACCTCCATTGAGACAGCAATTGTTCTGCTGGATATGAAGGGGAAGGGTCATGAAGATACCCAAGAGTGCCAGCTTCCTCTATCCATGGCAGGGAGGATATGTGGACAAAGGACCCTACCACACCCAGATCAATTAGAAAATAATCTGAGCCAATAATTAATACTTAGATCTTGTCATCCCACTGGAGAACATTCCTTTGCATTATTTTCTCAAATCTGATCCCTTTTCCCCCTTGGACACATTTTCCTTCAGCTAGTTTCATTAGAAAAGTCGCTGTTCAGATGTGGATAACCTAATGAATATTTAAATGAGCTGGAGAGCGTGTGCTGATTTCTTTTCCTGCCACCAGGGTGTTACTTGTGGAGAGTTTCATAACCATTAAGCACCATGTGTTACTGAATATGGTATCTACGAGTTCTAGAGGTTATTCTACAGTATATTATGTTCCTCTGTGCCTTCTCTTGGTCCCAATGCCCTGATTTGATTTCTGCACATCAATAGCTACTTGTTTGAAAGCCAAGGACATGGGAGCTTTTGGTTATTTTGAAAGAGGTACAAGTTATGAGACAGGAGGGGACAGTCATCAATAACCACTGTGTTTCTACCAAAAAGAAAAGGAGTACTTATGGCACCTTAGAGACTAACAAATATATTTGAGCATAAGCTTTCGTGAGCTACAGCTCACTTCATCTGATGCATCTTGTTTCTACCAAGACTGATTCACTGTGGGACAGATTGTGAACTTCTTACTCACATTGATCAGTAGATACTGCTACAAGTAGTCCCAACAGAACCAATGGGATTGCACATGTAAGTAGGACTCTGCATTGTGAATTCATAATCTAATGCTGTGTGACCCAAAGATTATATGTCAGATTGCTCAATGAATCCATGATCTGATTTAATTTCCTATGGCAGAGTAGGCAAGACTTCTGGTATGCAAATATGATCTTCCAAAAAAAAACCCCCACAGGTAAAACCAAACCCATATAGAGTACACCATGTCTTGAGCCTACTTTGTTTCTTTGGAGGGTATAAACAGTCATAATTTGTATTTATGTAAAATCCACTCTCATTCCAGAACTTTCTTTACCATCAAGATGTACACAGTTTATTGTCATCTTTTTCCTGCAACTCCCTCCTGCTTTTCATTAATTATTCTAAGCCACTTGCAGCAAGGAACATGTCTTTGTATGTTTTCAGACAATGCCTAGCACAACAGGGCCACAGTCATAACTTGGTTGAATGCTACTGTTAGCCTAATATTAAATTTATACCAATTTGTTTCACCCTGATACTACTTGTTCATGAAGTAAAATGAAACTCATCTGTGCAGGACACAGAGGTTTCTCAGAGGCTGGTCCAATATAGTGATATGAACTCCCACAGGAAATAAGGACCACCACAAACCTCAACACCTTTTCACTCAAAGTGCAAGTCACACTTCTTTGGCCTTGTCTTCTCTAATATGAACACACAGCAGCATGTACATTTACATAACCACTCCACACACAATTCTCCCCCTCAGCAGAGGATGAGAGAAGGAACAAACTACATGTGACAGCTTTTAGGCATATCACTTAATGCACTACTGGAAGGAGCTTAGATATTACAGTGATGGGGGATGGTATAAGAACCTCTGTAGAATAAGAATGATTCTCCGTTCCTGTAAAATAAGAGGGGACAGGTATAAGCATGCTACATAGCACTTTATAAACACTAACAAATTAATCTTCCTAACAACCCCCTGATGTTATAAGTCAGAATCATTATCCCCCTTTTACACAGGGGGAAATTGAGACAGGTTAGGGTCAGAGTTTCCAAAATTTGGTTATTTATAGCTAGGCACCTAGGTTAAAGTGGCCTGATTTTCAGAGCTGTGAGCGCACGTAGCTCCAAATGAATTCAATGAGGTCAGAAGGTTTTTGATGACTCTGAAAATCAGACCACTTTTTAAAGTGCCTGCATATGGATTTTGAAAAAAATTGACCTGTATTGCTTTAGGTTTGGGCAAGTTGCAGTGAGTCAGCAGAACAGCTGGAACCAGAGCCAGGGCCTCCCAATGTTATGGCTGCTGCTCTCCTAATATGGCTGCAGAAAAAGGCCTCAGGACTTTACACTGACCTTCTAGTCTCATATTTAAGCCACTAGCCTGGGATTGGCCAATGGAAAGTGTTGCTATAGCTGATGCAAAGTCCCATGGAAATTAGATGTCTTTGTTTTCCTATTCTGGTCTTCCTTTATTGCATAATACCTTTTCCTCTTCTCTTCACTGGACCATAGTCCGTTTCAGATTTCTGTGCTTTTTCTATATACCAGTGATGATTCCGATTGCATACGAAGGAACAGCAGTTTATTATACTGTGGAAATATATCATCCATGCTGCATTAAGAAATGTTTACAGGTAGTTTCCTTTTCTAAACCATCAATTTTGTGCATACAGTTTGTGTAAGGTAAGAGAAGTTATTGAGTCAAGCTATCATTTGCACCATACAGAAGTAGAAAGTTAGATAATACCGTGCAGGTGTATATTTTAATGTGTCTGACTTGTTCAGCAGAAATAGCTTTCCCTCTTTTAGCCATTGTCAGGGGGTTCCTCTGAACAGCAAGTGGAGGTTTTATTACAATCCTTTGCTTCCAGCTGCAAGGAACACTGCTAATGTTGTTTAATTATGCACAGAGAAGTTCACCTTTCAGAATATGTGGCTATAGAGGCTAATTTTCAAAGCTGATCTTGCTTCAGGCTGGAGCAGTGATCCTGCCTTGGTGTGTCATTGTGATCTTGGGCGCATTGATTAGGACACACACAGGTAAAAGAGAGACAGACACAAGGATGGATTTAAGCAGCAGGATGCAACTATATTAACCTAAAAATGTCTCACATCTCAGGCATCACTGTGGGGTTACAGGGCTCTCACCAAAGAGCCAGTAACTTGGGGTAGATACTCTTCGTCCTAACTCCTAGGACTTGGTAACCTCTAGCCCCCTCATGGGGCAAGAGCAGGAGAGGATTCAGAGCGGAAGGGGCTCTCAGTTTGTGAGGATTTCAGGAATCCCCTTTTCCTTACAGGCAATAGGTCCACTAACCATACCTCAGCTCTCACTTACCTCTGGGAGCCAGCACCTTTAACCTTTATGTGCACTGGACACCAGCCACAAGTTCCAATGAATTAAACATTCCTTTATTACCTCCTAACATTAAATTACTATTGTTACTCCTTTTTACCTAAACTGGCCTCCACAATGCTGAACCCAGGAGTTGGTCATCCCTCTGTACAAGCTCCCCTCTGCAGAGAGAGGGAGGGGCAAAAGTAATGGTTATGGCTTTCTTCCTCCGATACCTTCAATTGGTATAATTGGTATTCAAACTGTTCATAGCATAGTATGGTCAAGGACACAGGTGCCAGCCCAACAATGTGATTTACTTTGCAAGAAGATTCCTCTTTTAAGACATTAATAATACTTCCATATGCATCTTCAAATATCATATCATATTGGTTGACATTACATTCTGAACTAGATTACCTAAAGATGGGATTTTTGGTCACTTATTACTGCTGGTACCTAGGAAACCTATTAAGAACCTAAGAGGTAATATAATATGGTGTATGTGAAATGCCCTCAGGCAATCTATGTAAATGAAAAGCCATGGCAGACAACAGCACGGTGGTGGGGGGGGGAGGGGGAGCCAAGGACACCAAATTAAGCATAATGTGTTAAGGTAATTTACACCTTTCCCCCCTTCCCTCAGGCCAGTCAGATAGGCAGCGACTTATTTTAATGAAAAGGAAGTTTGGGGATGACACAAATGCACCTTTTTTATTTTTTACAAGAAATCAGGTAATTTTTGAATAAGGTGCGGGGGGGGTTACTATTAATTCAGGATCATGAGTGACACAAGAGAAGGAAATGGAGAAAAACAATTATTAGGATGGTAAAAAACAGAGAAAAGGGAAGAGAAGAGGCAAGAGAAAGAAATAAAAGCATGGATTATGGCACACAACTCACTTATGGAGTCTCAATGTACAATGGCAATCTAAAAAGGTGAATGCCATGTTTAAATAGACAATATAAAGAATATTGCACTGACTTTATCTTAATTGGGGGGGCAGAGCTGAGGAACCATTGAAAGACTTGCCAGAAACAGACAGGAGTTAAGGAGCTTTGTCACTGCCTTAAATGCCAGAGGCATAATGGGAACATGATGATGATGATTTATCTTAATTAAGCTGCAATGTTACCTTGCACTGTGATGTTACACCATTTTATGCTTACATATAGTCAGAAAACTAAGACTTGTGGCACCTTAGAGACTAACAAATTTATTTGAGCGTAAGCTTTCGTGAGCTACAGCTCACTTCATCGGATGCATCCGATGAAGTGAGCTGTAGCTCACGAAAGCTTATGCTCAAATAAATTTGTTAGTCTCTAAGGTGCCACAAGTACTCCTTTTCTTTTTGCGAATACAGACTAACATGGCTGCTACTCTGAAAACTAAGACTATTGCTACCAGGGGAACAGAAATGAGAACAGAAATGCCTGACCCATGACTTCCACCTTCTTTCTATTATCTGAGGACAGATGGACAATTTTTGAACTACATGCCTGGTTTCAGATAGGTAGCGCAAATTAAGAGATATTTAGGAATGTTATGAACAGAGGATTCCAAACTGAGGCCAAAAGATTCCTCTAAATTAAGTATCCCTTCTTTCCTATATCAAATTTCCCATATTTTTCCTTTCTAGCAAATATCATCCCCTCTATTCCTGCCAATTTATCATAAGCAGCAGACGAAAGATGGTCTGGTGTTTAAGATACTGAAATGAGAAAGTAGAGACCTGCATTCAATTCCTTGTCTTGCCAGAGACTTACAGCATGGGCTTGGGCAAGTCACTCATTCTGTAAAGTAGGGACCATAATACCTGTCCACCACACAGGCATGCTGTGAGATTAAAATCATTAATATTTATATGTGGCACCTTAGAGACTAACAAATTTATTAGAGCATAAGCTTTTGTGAGCTACAACTCACTTCATCGGATGCATTTGGTGGAAAAAACAGAGGGGAGATTTATATACACACACAGAGAACATGAAACAATGGGTTTATCATACACACTGTAAGGAGAGTGATCACTTAAGATAAGCCATCACCAGCAGCTGGGGGGCGGGGAGGAAGGAGAAAACCTTTCATGGTGACAAGCAAGGTAGGCTATTTCCAGCAGTTAAAAAGAATATCTGAGGAACAGTGGGGGAGAAATAACATGGGGAAATAGTTTTACTTTGTGTAATGACTCATCCATTCCCAGTCTCTATTCAAGCCTAAGTTAATTGTATCCAGTTTGCAAATTAATTCCAATTCAGCAGTCTCTCGTTGGAGTCTGTTTTTGAAGCTTTTTTGTTGAAGGATAGCCACTCTTAGGTTTGTAATTGAGTGACCAGAGAGATTGAAGTGTTCTGCAACTGGTTTTTGAATGTTATAATTCTTGATGTCTGATTTGTGTCCATTCATTCTTTTACGTAGAGACTGTCCAGTTTGGCCAATGTACATGGCAGAGGGGCACCCCGACCTATCTGCTACCAAGATCCATAAACCTGGAAATCCTGGACACCCCCATCATCTCAGGCATTGGCACCCTGACAGCTGGATTGTCTGGCTATGTAGACTCCCTCCTCAGGCCCTACGTTACCAGCACTCCCAGCTATCTTCGAGACACCACTGACTTCCTGAGGAAACTACAGTCCATTGGTGATCTTCCTAAAAACACCATCCTAGCCCTCTACACCAAAATTCCACAGAAAGATGGACTACAAGCCGTCAGGAACAGTATCCCCGATAACGTCATGGCTAACCTGATGGCTGAACTTTGTGTCTTTGTCCTCACCCATAGCTATTTCACATTTGGGGACAATGTATACCTTCAAATCAGCGGCACTGCGATGGGTACCCACATGGCCGCACAGTATGCCAACATTTTTATGGCTGACTTAGAACAACGCTTCCTCAGCTCTCATCCCCTAATGCCCCTACTCTACTTGCGCTACATTGATGACATCTTCATCATCTGGACCCATGGAAAAGAAGCCCTTGAGGAATTCCACCAGGATTTCAACAATTTCCATCCCACCATCAACCTCAGCCTGGACCAGTCCACACAAGAGATCCACTTCCTGGACACTACGGTGCTAATAAGCGATGGTCACATAAACACCACCCTATATTGGAAACCTACTGACCACTATTCCTACCTACATGCCTCTAGCTTTCATCCAGATCATACCACTCGATCCATTGTCTACAGCCAAGCGCTACGATATAACCGCATTTGCTCCAACCCCTCAGACAGAGACAAACACCTACAAGATCTCTATCATGCATTCCTACAACTATAATACCCACCTGCTGAAGTGAAGAAACAGATTGACAGAGCCAGAAGAGTACCCAGAAGTCACCTACTACAAGACAGGCCCAACAAAGAAAATAAAAGAATGCCACTAGCTGTCACCTTCAGCCCCCAACTAAAATCTCTCCAACGCATCATCAAGGATCTACAACCTATCCTGAAGGACGAGCCATCACTCTCACAGATCTTGGGAGACAGGCCAGTCCTTGCTTACAGACAGCCCCCCCAATCTGAAGCAAATACTCACCAGCAACCACATACCACACAACAGAACCACTCAGCCAGGAACCTATCCTTGCAACAAAGCCCGTTGCCAACTCTGTCCACATATTTATTCAGGGGACATCATCATAGGGCCTAATCACATCAGCCACACTATCAGAGGCTCGTTCACCTGCGCATCTACCAATGTGATATATGCCATCATGTGCCAGCAATGCCCCTCTGCCATGTACATTGGCCAAACTGGACAGTCTCTACGTAAAAGAATAAATGGACACAAATCAGACATTAAGAATTATAAACATTCAAAAACCAGTTGGAGAACACTTCAATCTCTCTGGTCACTCGATTACAGATCTAAGAGTGGCTATCCTTCAACAAAAAAGCTTCAAAAACAGACTCCAACGAGAGACTGCTGAATTGGAATTAATTTGCAAACTGGATACAATTAACTTAGGCTTGAATAGAGACTGGGAATGGATGAGTCATTACACAAAGTAAAACTATTTCCCCATGTTATTTCTCCCCCCCCACCCCACCCCCCACTGTTCCTCAGATATTCTTGTTAACTGCTGGAAATAGCCTACCTTGCTTGTCTCCATGAAAGGTTTTCCTCCTTTCCCGCCCTTGCTGCTGGTGATGGCTTATCTTAAGTGATCACTCTCCTTACAGTGTGTATGATAAACCCATTGTTTCATGTTCTCTGTGTGTGTGTGTATATCAATCTCCCCTCTGTTTTTTCCACCAAATGCATCCGATGAAGTGAGCTGTAGCTCACGAAAGCTTATGCTCTAATAAATTTGTTAGTCTCTAAGGTGCCACAAGTACTCCTTTTCTTTTTGCGAATACAGACTAACATGGCTGCTACTCTGAAACTTGTCATTAATATTTATGAGGCACCCAGATAGTATGGTTTCAGGAGCCATGGACATATCTAAATGAAAAGTTAACCAAATTTTTACTATGCAGAGTATTTTGTCTCTGACATCTAATTTTCACTTCAGGAGAAGTTCCATGTTTCCACTGCTCTGCATTTTCCAGTGCAATAATGATGACAACGATTAGCACTTCTACAATGCTGTGCAATCTTCAAAACAGTGTATATATCTATACTAATTATATATATATATATATATATATATATATATATATATATATATATATATATATATATATATATATATATATATATATCAGCCAGTTAACCCTCATCCATTAGGACAGTAATAGTAATTTGCTTGCCTTGAAAATACAGCAAGCCTGGGTTGTTCAATAGAACCTAAGGAAGCCTGTTATCCAAATCACTCTGAATTTCATAAAACTGAGCCTAAATAGAACATGCCTATGAGCCATTTAACATACAATTAAACATACAGTTTTCACAAGACAATTAAAATTTAGCCATGCACTAACTTTAAAACATGCTCTACTGTTCACTATTATGTAGAATGAAAGTTACCATAATGTGAAGATGGTGCCACTAGCACAAATCATAGAATCATAGACTTTAAGGTCAGAAGGGACCTTTATGACGTCTAGTCTGACCTCCTGCACAATGCAGGCCACAGAATCTCACCCACCCACTCCTGTAATAAACCTCTATCCTATGTTTGAGCTATTGAAGTCCTCAAATTGTGGCTTAAAGACTTCAAGGTGCAGAGAATCCTCCAGCAAGTGACTCGTGCCCCACACTGCAGAGGAAGGCAAAAATACCCCAGGGCCTCCTGCCAATCTGCCCTGGAGGAAAATTCCTTCCTGACCCCAAATAAGGCGATCAGCTAAATCCTGAGCATGTGGGCAAGACTCACCAGCCAGAAAAGAATTCTCTGTAATAGCTCAGATCCCACCCCATTTAACATCCCATCACAGGCCATTGGGCATATCTACCGCTAATAGTTGAAGATCAATTAATTGCCCAAAATTAGGCTATCCCATCATATCATCCCTTCCATAAATTTATCAAGCTTAGTCTTGAAGCCAGATATGTATTTTGCCCCCACTGCTTCCCTTGGAAGGCTGTTCCAGAACTTCACTCCTCTGATGGTTAGAAACCTTTGTCTAATTTTAAGTCTAAACTTCCTGATGGCCAGTTTATATCCACTTGTTCTTGTATCCACATTGGTACTGAGCTTAAATAATTTGTCTCCCTCCGTGGTATTTATCCCTCTGATATATTTATAGAAAGAAATCATATCTCCTCTCAGCCTTCTTTTGGTTAGGCTAAACAAGCAAAGCTCTTTGAATCTCCTTTCATAAGACAGGTTTTCCATTCCTCGGATCATCCTAGTAGCCCTTCTCTGTACCTGTTCCAGTTTGAACTCATCTTTTTTAAACCTGGGAGACCAGAACTGCACGCAATATTCCAGATGAGGTCTCACCAGTGCCCTGTATAATGGTACTAACATCTCCTTATCTCTACTGGAAATACCTCGTCTGATGCATCCCAAGACTGCATTAGCTTTTTTCCTGGCCATATAACATTGGCGGCTCATAGTCATCAACCAATACTCCGAGGTCCTTCTCCTCCTCTGTTACTTCCAACTGATGCATCCCCAGTTTATAACAAAAATTCTTGTTATTAATCCCTAAATGCATGACCTTTCCCTTTTCACTATTAAATTTCATCCTATTACTATTACTCCAGTTTACAAGTTCATCCAGATTTTCCTGTACGATATCCCAGTCCTTCTCTGTATTGACAATACCTCCCAGCTTTGTGTCATCCACAAACTTTATTAGCACATTCCCGCTTTTTGTGCCAACGTCAGTAATAAAAAGATTAAATAAGATTGGTCCCAAAACCGATCCCTGAGGAACTCCACTAGTAACTCCTTCCAGCCTGACAGTTCACCTTTCAGCATAACCCCCCTTGTTGTCTCCCCTTTAACCAGTTCCTTATCCACCTTTCAATTTTCATATTGATCCCCATCTTTTCCAATTTAACTAATAATTCTCCATGTGGAACCATATCAAATGCCTTACTGAAATGGAGGTAAATTAGATCTACTGCATTTCCTTTGTCTAAAAAATCTGTTACCTTCTCAAAGAAGTAGGTCAGGTTGATTTGACACTATCTACCTTTTGTAAAACCACGTTGTATTTTGTCCCAATTACCATTGACCTCAATGTCCTTAACTACTTTCTCCTTCAAAATTTTTTCCAAGACCTTGCATGCTACAGATGTCAAACTAACAGGCCTGTAGTTTCCCAGATCACATTTTTTCCCTTTCTTAAAAACAGGAACTATGTTAGCAATTCTCCAGTCATACAGTGCCACTAGCACAAATATGTACACATATGGTGCCTCCCGGTCAGAGCATGCACCTCGCAGCCCCTCCCTCATGCCACCCCCCTGCCCCAGGTCAGAACTCCCTCCTACACCCAAACTCCCTCTGAGACCCTGCACCCCCTCCTGTACCCCAATCCTCTCCCCCAGCCCAGAGCCTCCTCCTACACCAAACTCCCCCCCAGAGCCTACACCCCCTCCATTAATATAGGAGAAATGTGCAGCCCATGACAACTTACCAAAATTCATGGAGTGGCCCTCCTGCAAAAATTATTGCCCACCGCTGCTTTAAGTCCTAGCCTTCCTGGTGTATAAACTTAGTTCCTCAGGTTTAGGATCTCACAGCCCTCCTTCTTGGGACCGTGGCTTCAAATCCAGGCCTCACCCCCAGCCCAGAGCTCACCCCTCATGATAAGGGTCTCACAGTCCTCCTTGGGATTGTGTTTCCAGTCCTGACCCACTGGCCTGCAGACTCTCCCCTCAGGTTCAGGGGCTTTGCAGTCTTCCTTCCTGGTGCTGCCTCGAAGAGGCATTCTTTCTTTGCCTCTGCAGCTTCTTTAGCAGCTTCCCCCTTGACTGGACTTGGAGCCTCCATTAGAGTCACCCACCAGTCACTAATTAGTGTCTTAATCTTCCCCAGCTGGGTCTAAAACGCCAACACCTGTCTGCACTGGCTGGGAGAAAGAGGAGATTTGCCCTGTCCACTCTATGAGGCTCCTGATCCCATGCCTTTAAAGAAACAATAATCTTGGATGAAACTATACCTTCCCTTTTCCAGAAACTGAGGGACAGATCCTCCTGGGCATTTCAATGGAAGTTAGGCACCTAAATACTTTGGACGATCTGGACCTATCTGCTCCTCAGGACCATCTTCCTCTTGCCCCATGACTATTTCATTTGCTTCCCTGGGCACACAGAATGGGGTAACTACCCCCTTTACCCAACAGCTCCCTACTACCTTATCATTGTTACTGACCATGGGTTATTAAACGTTACATCACAATATTTTTAAGTGTTTAAGGCACATCATGAAGTTAAAGCTAACCAGCAATACAGAAATGTATTTCTTTTAGAAACATTTAGTTTATGTTTCTAAGCTTCAATAGATTGCAGTTATATATTGTTTAATATTATTAATCCTTGCAGTACTTTACAGACAAATACAATAGGACGGTATCCTAAACTGAGGGGATTACAATACAAGGGACTAATCCACAGTGTTTACAGCCATAAGTAATGTCAATGGGAGCATCTAGGTGGTCAGCACCTCTGAAAATCACACTATTTATTCAGGTATCAATCACGGATTTGTTACCTGGTCCTGTGGTAATGTCTCACATCCTCAGTTTCCCTTTGGGCAAAAAATGGGCTGGCACTGTGCCTAAACTGAATGCTACCCCTTATCAGGGAGAGAAAGGTCCAAAGTTAAACAAATGACTGGCCTGGCCTCAAGAATTCAATGAAATGAACCACCCTCTTGTTGTGCTGTCCCTGACTATGTGTGTCCTGGTTGCTGGTGTGCAAGAATCAAATGTAAATAACAAACTTACAGCACTCTCCTGGCACTGAGTCACTAGGATCCCGTATTTTCTGCCAGGATTATGATAAATTCCTATTGGACGCATTGTGGAATGGATGAAAGGACCTCTTTCCACACCGCCACCACTCCTTCCTTTATGGAAGCCATGCCTGGGATTTCTCCTTCCTTAGTCTCTCTGTAAGACACCTCTGTTATCGCTTATTGCTTAGACTCCTTCCAAGGCCTGACCTGGAGAGACTCACCAGCAGATCCTACTCTTTCCAGGTTTCAGAGTAGCAGCCGTGTTAGTCTGTATTCGCAAAAAGAAAATGCATCCGATGAAGTGAGCTGTAGCTCACGAAAGCTTATGCTCAAATAAATTTGTTAGTCTCTAAGGTGCCACAAGTACTCCTTTTCTTTTTACTCTTTCCAGGTCTCTCTTCTTTCTATGTAGAGAGATCCAGAGTAGATACAACAGTTCGTCCTCTCTGGACTTTTTCTTAATTAAAAAAGAGAACTCTTTTATATCCCTACCCTTTCCCAAATTGCACGGCTGCCCAGCCTACAACTCCGATCAATCCTTCCCAGAATGCCCCCTTTTTGAGCTCAAACAGGAACAAGTCAGAAATGGACACTGAACCCTTCTTAAAGGGCCAATTCATTATATGACAATGTTTAACTCTGCAATTAGATGCCGAATTGAAGGCAAATCTTGGTTTGTGACAGACCTTGGGAGAATAACAACATTCTTTTTTTCCCAGTCCAAGTCGGACAATAATTATGGAGTAGATTAGTATTTTATGGACCCTGCCATGCCTTTAAGGCACAAATCTATTCAGAAATGAGTCATAGATTTTAAGGCCAGAAAGGATTGTTATGATCATCTAGTCTGATCTTCTGCCATAGAACCTCACACAGTAATTTCTGCATCAAGCCCATAACTTTTGTTTGAGCTATAACAAAACTTTTAGAAACACATTCAGTCTTGATTTAAAAGACTTCAAGTCACAAAGAATCTAAGAGGTCCCTGGGCAAATCATCTCAATGGTTAATTACCTCACTTGTTAAAATTTGCTCTAGTCTGAATTTGTTTAGCTTCAGCTTCCAAGCTTTGAAACTTATGTCATTTTCTGCTAGATTAAAAAGCCATCTACAGTCAGAAATCTCTTCCCTGTCAAGGTTCTTGTAAGCGGTGATCAAGTCACATTTTAACCATATCTTGAACAGAATAGGAAGACAATGTCTTCACGCACTCTGTGTAATGCACAGACTCCTCGCTTGTTATCAGATGCAATTTAAGGTCCTGGCCTCCATCCTCAATACTCTAAATGGGCTAGCCTTTGTAGTTGCATCTCCTTGTGCTTTATACCAAGAATACTATGATGAGCAGCTGATAGTATGCAGTATGAGGATCTTGGGAGTTATGGGCAAATGTTTTCCACTAAATCCACTTTATATGACCTGCCCCAGGTAAATCTCTCTGCATGATGTGGGGAGAATCTATGTGGAGACGTGAGAAATGGGGTCCATCCCAATGCAATCTGCAAGATTTACTGGGGTCTCTGCAGAACTTGCAAGCAAGTTTTGGAATCATTGTGTAGCTTTTCATGTTCTACCAGAGACCCCTTAGCATTTTTTAAAACCTAATGAAATTCCCAAACAGTTCCGCTAAGATGGTGACAAAGTTGTAAATATCATCAAATACTTAACAGAAAAAGCTATTAAGCTAATGGTGCAGTTTTTATTTACACTTAATTTTCCTCCCATCCTTCACCTCTCAAAAATAGAAATTATGGAAATTAAAATTTAAGACCCTCCAAACAACTTTAGTTTATGTATTGAATTATATATGGTACAGTAATCTCAGAAAGAGAATCTTGCTCCAGGATTGTTCTTGTGATAAAAAGAAAAACTACTGATTTTTCGTGTCACTCCTAAATTTCAAAAGAAAAGAAACAGCCCCAAGCAGACAAAAAGAAAACAATTAATTTGGCACCATCTTTTTTAAAATTTAAGATTTTATTTCCAGGATTCCTGTTTGGAATAATAAATAAAGGAAATACCACACATAATTTAACAAAGAACCGCACTGGTAAATGTGGCTTTTTAATGATGCCCACTGTATTTCACATTCTGATTCATATGAGGAACCAAAGTCTACCTGGGAGTCACCCAAATCATTATACTGTTCCTGAGTATTACATTTTATATTTGTATCCCTAATTTAGTGGACAGTATGTAAAATCACATGTAATCAGGCAGCTTCCTGGATACTGAAGATTGAAAATTATTCCAGCTAAGATTGGTGATAATTTGAGCATAAAATATCCCACCAGATCTGTGCTTTTCTACAAGGACCATCCAACTAAAGTTAGTCTTTTTTTTTTAAATCACCTCACCCACTTTTGGACAAACCGTATTCCCTTTGAGATGTTCTGCTAACACAAATAGCAGCAACCTATTCTGAGTGGTGACATGATATAAACAAATCCTGAGTTTGCTTCAAAAACAGTTGAAAGTCCTTTAGAAGTACAGATAAAGTCAAATGATGGACATCCATCATGTTGTTTGGACGATGACCATGATGACCTAGAGAAAATCTAAATGACATCAGAAGCACTGGGTATATAGACATGATTTGAACATGGAAGTGATTAAAGTTATTCTATATCCTGTAAAATGTGGAATTCTTGCTACATAACTCTTTGTGAATCATTTGCTCTTTGCCAGTACTGGAACTCTTAAAATTCCTTTGTTTTAGATTAAAACTTGTTCATCACTTTATGAAGGAAGAATATGAAATACTATCTGTACAATTTTCTCTACTGTTTTGATTATAGCTAATATATATACAGACTACTGTACATACATGTTCTGTTCTAATTACCCTTTTGCCCTGCATAGAGTACATAAGAACGGCCATACTGTGTCAGACCAAATGTCCATCAAGCCCAGTATCCTGTCCTCTGACAGTGACCAATGGTAGGTGCCCCAAAGGGAATTAACAGACAGGTTATCATCAAGTGATCCATGCCCTGTCACCCAAACCCAGCTTCTGGCAAACGGAGGCTAGGGACACCATTCCTCCCCATCCTGGCTAATAGCCATTGATGGACCTATCTTCCATGAATCTATCTAGCTCCCTTTTGAAACCCGTTATAGTCTTGGCCTTTACAACACCCTCTGGCAAGGCGGTCCAAAGGTTGACAGTGCATTGCATGAAAAAATATTTTCTTGTGTTTGTTTTAAATCTGATACCTATTAATTTCATTTGGTGGCCCCTTGTTCTTGTATTATGAGAAGAAGTAAATAACACACCCTTATTTACTTTCTCTATACCACTCAGGATTTTATAGACCTCCATCATATCCCCCTTTAGTCACCTCTTTTCCAAGCTGAAAAGTCCCAGTCTTTTTAATCTCGCCTCATACAGAAGCCTTTCTATACCCCTAATCATTTTTGTTGCCCTTTTCTGATTTTTTTCCAATTCCACTGTATCTTTTTTATATCTTTTTACTGATTTTTGCATAATGCAGACAAATGTGTGCATCCATAAGCATACAGTATACACTATGGGAATATGTAGACTCCAAAAGGGAGAAATGAATGAACACAGGGGAAGTGGAGCAAGTAGAAACAATTCACAAATATATTTTTTAAAAAGTTGTGCAAGTTAATACTGCTTCAGATAGCTATAAACTCCATGTCAAAAACATGTAAGCCTATAATCCAAGGTTTCACTCACCTTGATGGAATTGTAAGGCTATCATAAGGATAAATTGCCCTTGCACATATTCTCTGTAGGCTAGGCACAATCTTCATTACTTCAACATTAGGCAGAGAGATTTTCTGGTTCCAATCTTTATTTGGAATAAACACACAGGGGCAAAGTCTCTCTGTCACTCCATCTCCTTTGCACCCTTCTGGTGTTGCAAAGGAGTTGCAAGTTGGACAGATTTCCCATTCTGAGAATTCCATCGGCATCAGAGGGTCCACATCATGGGATGGTTCACATCTGGGGCAGATCTGGTATCCTCCTCACCCATAGTATCAGGAGCAGAATGGAGCTGAAGAATACCTTAGAGCTTGCTCTGCTATGAAGCATGCTGTGGCCAGCATAGAACCGGATCCAGAATCAGGCCTTACAACCAGTGATAATGGGTGCAACAGAAACTCTAGCCCCCATTGTAGCTAGTGGAAGGAGCATCTCAAATACCATTAACCCTTTTGGGACCAAATCTGTCCATATGTATTTGGCTAGATGGCTTGATTTTCCTATGTCAAAAATATCTCCCTTAAAATACACACAAATATTTCTGTGGCAATCTTGAAAGTTCATAAAGATGCACCAATCTGGGTATCTGGTTCAACAAGTGTAGATGTTGAAGTTCTCCTCACTCTGTTATAGTCTTCTTTCTAAAAAGAAAATATATTGTATTTTAGAGAGTCACAGAAAAATAGAGAGGGTGTATGGTTATATGAAAATAAACATTGAACATCGGAAAATATTAATACAGGTGGGTCACACTGTCAGGGGAAACAGAACAAATGTCCATACAACACTGTGAAGCAATAAGGCACAAACAAGCTGGAATGTAGAATCAGCACTGTTGTGAAAAATTAGCAGCTAAATTGTCCATGATCAGTATAGCTCATAATTTACAGTACCAGCTGTCCAATGTGGGACGAAGAAGCTATTCCACTGAGCTGCAGTAACAAGTGTGGTGGCAATTAGAAAAAGCAGACAACAGAGTCAACTTTTCTTAATAAGTGGGCATTACCATTAAATTGTAAGTCAATGATCCATTCAACAATTTTGTTTTACACCAGTGTCGTCTTTTTGTTGTTGTTGATTGTTTTTTTCTGAATCCATCTTCAGGACTACAGTGCCATAGAATTGTTCATATTGTCTAATGGCTTTATTGAAATGGAGGATTATTTTAATTTTAGCATGTAAATATGACAGTAATATGTAGTCTCTCTCTTTTCTGCTGAAAGTACAGTCAGCATTAAGAAATGGTTCAAAAATTGTAAATCCTTTCCTATATTTGAAATGTTTCCAAAAATCCCTGTGTGCTCTGTGTTTTGGATGTTCTAAGAGGTTGATGCTACATACTCAGTACACCCTCCCTTCCTTTCAGAAGATCCATAGGAAAAATAAATATGCATATGTACAGTACATTTAAAATGAATAGTACCCAAAATGTAAGTACATTTAATAATAGAGTATATATGTTTTGTGGGATCAAATTCAGATACACAAACATTCCACACTAAAGAATGGATTTGCAATTTTCATTTTCCCTAACTATAAAAATTTGTATACCACTTAATTTAAAGATTATATTGACAGATATGATATTTGATTAATATACTGTATTTTACACCATTTACATTCCGTTTTCAATATGCTTGCATTCTATAAAATGTATTTCAAGACTCTCTAAAAAAAAGAGAAAATAGGCACACTTTAAGCAGTTTAAAAGAGGCAGATCATTATCTCCTACAAAGGAAAGGAAACAGGAAAGCTGTAAATAATAAGTTCTGAATAGGAATGACATAAACAGCCTAATCAATGTCTTCCAGAACTGGCAAGTGACACCTCTTTGTTTTTTGCAAATAAAAACCTTCTTAACATCACAATATAAACCATTATCTCTGCAGGCAAGGTATATTTAGAAATGTACAAAATGTACATTTCCTGCCAGCCACTAGATCAGTAGGTGGAGATCTAAAGTCATGCAAATATTACAGTAAATGCAGGCAACCAATTTCTAATTATTCCATATCAGCAGATTTGCGAGGAATATAATTTATTAAAAAAAGAACAGTTTATGATCAGCAGACCTTAGTTATGACTGTTTAGGAATTCAGCGCATTTTGATCTAATCACAAAATCAAAATATTCATGAAACACAATGATATCTCCCCAAAGCAGCCGGGCAGCCATTAATTTTGAAATTCGGGTAATTTATTAACACTTATCTGTAGCTGTAAAAGCTTACCTCTGTGTTTGTAATACGGGTAAAAGTGAAAGCAGTTTTAAAACTGATTCCTAATGATTTATAATGGTTTGCTGTAATTTGAGCCAGAAATTCAATTAAAATGTATGTCTAGTTTTGTTTCAAGATCTTTAGTTAAAAATTCTATTAAAATTCTATTTCCTTCTTGCATTAAATGTATCTGTTATCTGCATATACAAGAAATATAAGAAAATTCTATCATTTATTCCCCAGACTCCACAAATGCTTTTAAAAGCATTCATTTCTATTTCATAATTCTGTCAAGGAACTGTTTAGAATTTATATACAGTAGATGAGGAATAAGTGTATATGCTATTTTCTCTCGTAGAAAACCAGCTTTACTACTGAATACTCATGCAAATATTTACGTGACATTTATCAGTTAATCAAAGAAGGAGAAACAAATAAAACGGAATTATCAGACTTTTAAAAGCCCTAATTATAAAACCTAGTGTGTAACTTCTCTCTGTGTAAATAATTCTAATTTAAAACACTCTTGTGAGGGATGTATAACTTCTGTGCAAAAACTTCATGTTAGTATCCTAAAGAAAATTAAAACAAAACTAGTTCATTTTTTGGTTTATTTGAAGGGAAACAGACCTGGATGTCAATGAAGTCATGTTAGGAGTAACAGTAGTGAATCAGGCTCATTTTTTTCCTGGGTTTTTCATTTTATCTTAAAGTAATTCTTGGCAAAGATAAAGAAGGGTTGACTTTATACCTGAGCTGCATAACTCCTTTCAATGGTAATGCGAGTGGTGTGACCCATGCTCATGTTATATACTGCTAATTGCTCCTTTGTCCTGTATTTAATTAGTAGTTTTGGGCAAACAGAAAAAAATATTGATACACAGAATGAGATGTTGGAAAAGTATTCTGCTTTTGAATACATTAACCCAAATTCCCTGTTGCACTCCATTTTTACACTGCTATAATTCCACTGGCGTAATGTAATGGTGAACCAAGGCCATGATCGTAAACTAAGGATATGAATCATTGAACTAAGTAGAGAAAATTTAGAGCTTTCTATAGTCTTTTGGTTCAATACCTGGTACTGATCCTATCTGAGTGAAAGTGTCACAGCATGTTGAATCTTTTTGGAAAATTCTAATACCTGGAAAGGATGGAACCTCCAGGCTAGGACATCTACTGTAGTGAGTTTATAAGATGATGCCATGCATTAGTGTACTTAACCAGCTTCCAGTCTCCACTGTTTCTGATTGTCCACAGTGACTTTTTTTTGCATGCAAGTCTGTAAGTGAAAGCTTCCCAGGAAGACTGTGATTAGACTGAACCAGGGATATCTGCTCCAAAAGGAAAGTTTCCTTACCTGATCCTCGTAGGACATGGATCACCATGGTCAGAATGGGATCCAAGGAAAAGAACTCACACTAGGTGCCTTACCTCACGAAGGAGGGGGAAGAATGAGATGTTCTCTCTTCTATTTGCAAATAAAGTAGTAATGTTGTAGGACAAATGTCAGTCACAGAACCAAAAACACCAAGTATCAATTGGTTGGCAATTGTAGACATACATAGTTTCTGGTCTGCAGCAAGAAAAAATCCTTGCTTAGCTCTTTAGACTATAGGGAAGGAGAATGTAACAAATCCATGGCTGACATAGAATGCTGGGAACCAACAGCTGAGCCAGCATTCTGGTCACATAAACATCAATTAATTCCCCCCAGGGTGGACCTGATGGAGCCTAATTAGTAGAATGTGGTGGGGGAAGACTAATGAGAAAATTGGCCCAATAACACAGGAGGTATAAAAAAGCACAGGCAGGAAAGGCAGGGGAGAGAGATGCTGTCTAGCAGAGCTAGAAAGAATTTCTGGATAGAAGGATTGCTCCTTTCAGCAGAGAACTGAGGAGAAATTGATACTGTAAATAATATGTTATGTGGATCAGTAAGATGGTAGGAAGAACAAATGTAAATAAACTGCATTAGAGTGTTAAACAACTGAAGATCTCCAAGTCTGTTTAGACAGAGTAGAAGACAGGAGTGGGATGTTGCCCTGTCACAATGGCCAACAAAATGAACATGGATAGAAGCTTCAGCTTCATAAACTCCTAGACTTTAAGGTCAGAAGGAACAATCATGATCATCTAGTCGGACCTCCCGCACATTGCAGGCCACAGAACCTCACCCACTCCTGAATTAGACTCATAACCTCTGGCTGAGTTACTGAAGTCTTGAAATAATGGTTTAAAGACTTCAAGTTAAAGAGAATTCACCATTTACATGTTTAAACCTGCAAGTGACCCATGCCCCATGCTGAAGAGAAAAGTGAAAAACCCAGGGTTTCTGCCAAGCTGACCCAAGAAAAAATTCCTTCTCAAACCCAAATATGGCAATTAGTTAGACCCTGAGCATGTGGGCAAGATCTGCCAGGAAGATAAATGGGAAAGAATTTTCTGTAATAACTTAGAGCCTTCCACATTTAGTGTTCCATCTCCAGCAGTTGAGGAATTTTGCTACTGGCAGTCACTGATGGGCCACATGCCCTCCATAAACTCATCAAGCTCAGTCTTGAATCCAGTTAGGATTTTTGCCCCTACTGCTCCCCTTGGAAGGTTGTTGCAGAACTTCACTCTGATGGTTAGAAACCTTTGCCTAATTTTGAGACTAAACTTTTGGTTGGCCAGTTTATAGCCATTTGTTCTTGTGTCCACATTGGCACTTAACTTAATGGCAGGACAAGTGGCAATGGGTTCAAACTCCAGCATAGCAGATTTAGATTAAATCTCAAGAAAAACTTCCTAACTGTAAGAACAGTAGGACAATGGAACTGACTGCCTAGGAAGGTTGTGGAAACTCCTTCACTGGAAAGCAATCATATATTCCCTCAGCCTTCTTTTGGTTAGGCTAAACAAGCCAACCTCTTTGAGCTTCAGAATGGTAGGTTTCTACAGAAGAGTCTCTGGTAGCTGTGGCACTTCCAGAATTTACGTTGTTGCATGCACTTGATGTCTGCTATTCTCTCCAGCAGAGGGCAGTAACTGTCTTTTAATCTTAGCTCCAGTCTTTCATAATTTCATTCATGATTGCAAGAGGGAGCCACCAGCCTAATACAACCATTTGCTGATGGTAAATGGGATGGGAGTTGCAATGAGAAAAAAGACATGATACAAAAGGTCCTAATGAGGTTAGAAACAGAAGCAGAAAGGGATAAAAAGAATGTATCTTGAAAAAACTCTAGTTATTACACGTATGTGAAAATAAATCAGAACACAGACTTAATGGGAGAGTGAAAACTGGAAAGTAGTAATGCTGAGAGAGTAATAGGAGTGATAGTGGACAGCAAATTAGACAACAATTAAAATGTAAATAGCTTGCAAATGGACCAATGGAATTTGGACTATACAGAGAAATTACAACTGTGGGCGGGGGGAGGGAATAAAAATGTCTAGGAGTCTGGGAGGATTAATTTATGAGGAATGATGTAAAACATTGTATATCTAGACTGAGCAATGATGAAGGATGAGTTGATCTGCTGCTACTTGAATTTGATAGGTACAGTATGAATGCCAACATGGGAGGTTACTGTAAGGGGGCATGACAGGGAGGGTGAAATTGAGAAAAGGATAATTTAAACTCAGTATCAGGAAAAATATTCCTGACAATCAGATCTAGGAGCTTTTGGAAGAGTCTCCTAAGAAAAGTGGTAGCAACTCTATTATTTGGGGAACTCAAAACTAGATTAGACAAAATACATATAAATGTGCTGTAGGAAGCAATCCTGTGTTAGTAAGAAGAGACAATATTTGATCTACTGGCTCTTTTCCATCTCCAATCTCTCTTATTCTCTTAAAGGTACTATTTATTAAGTGCCAGCAATTGCTTGGCTCTGTGCAAAATATTGAAAAGGAAACATTTTGTGCCACAAAAAGTTTAAAATCTAAATAGACAGATGAAAATAAGATGACCTGGGAGATCCAGATAAAGGTTCTATGGGCCTGATCCAAAGTCCATTGAAACCAATTGGAATCTTTCTATTGACTTCAATGGATTTGGATCAAGATCTTAGAGCATAACTTGCGTGTTTTGGGCAGTGCTGCTGCCAAGCCCTTTATCCCCCATTCTGTATTTGTGTGTTTGTTTTTTCCTTCCTAAGTGTAGAACCTTACATTTGTCTTTGTTGAATTTAATTTTGTTATCTATAGCCTAGTTCTCCAATTTATCAAGATCCCTTTGAATTTTAGCTCTATCCTCTAAAGTGTTTGCAACCCCTCCCTCCAGCTTTGTGTCATCAGCAAATTTGATCAGTATGCTCTCTATTCCTACATCCAGGTTATTAATAAAGATGTTAAATAACTCCAGACCCAGACCCTGTGGAACCCCACGCTTGAGACCTCCTTCTAATTTGACATCATTCCATTAATAGCTACTCTTTGTTTGGGGTTGTTTAACCAGTTATGTTTCCACTTAATGGTAGTTTTACCAAGCCCACATTTTCCTAGTTTACTATCAGAATGTCATGTGGGACTGTGTTAAAAGCCTTGCTGAAGTCTAGATATATTATGTCCACCACATTCCCGCTATCCACCAAATCAGTTAACCTGTCAAGGAAGGAAATCAAGCTAGTTTGATGTGATTTGTTCTTAGTAAATCCATGCTGGCTGCTAGTGATTACCCCTTCATCCTGCACGTATTCTCAAATAGAATGTTTTATACATTGCTCTAGTACCTTCCCATTTATTGATGTCTGGATGACTGGTCTATAGTTCCCTGGCTCCTCCTTTTCTTCACCTTTTTAAAGATGGGCACTACATTAGCCCTTTGCCAGTCTTCCAGGACCTCTCCTGTCATCCAAAAGTTGAAAATATTATTGCCACTGGCTCTGAGATTTCTTTCACTAATTCCTTCAGCGCCCTGAGGTGAATAGTATCAGGCCCTGCTGAACTTAATTAATTCAAATTAGTCAGAAGATCTCTGACATGCTCTTGCCATATGCTGAACTGTATCCCTTCCCCTTTATTGTCTATGGTAACTTCACTAGTCTCTGGTCACATGTTATTTTTTTGTGAGAAGACTGAAGCAAAGTAGGCATGGACAGCTCTGTCTTCCTTTCATCTTCCGTGACCAGCTCACCTTCTCCATTGAGCAGTGGGCCCACACCATCCCTGATCCTTCTTTTTTGTCTGACACATTTGTAAAACCCCTTCTTGTTGTCTCTAACATTTCTTGCCAGCTGTAACTCATTCTTTGCCTTAGCTTTTCTGATTTTTGTCCCTACACGCTCGTGTTATTTCCACGTATACTTCCTTGGTGGGGTGACATGCCTCTCTTTACATTTCCTGTATGTAGCCCTTTTGGTTTTTAGATAGTTAAAAAGCTCCTTCCGCAGCCACATTGGCCTCCTGTGGCTATTCTTATCTTTCCTCTGCATCACAATAGCTTGATACTGAGCCTCTAGTATTATATCTTTTAGGAACGGCTGGTGTAAGCGGGGGAATAGTCCCGCTATTGTGGGGAACTTTCCTGGCTTCTGCACTACCCCGGTGAAGTGGGCTAGCGAAAGGATCTGAGTCCTCGCTCCCACTTCCTTTACCTAGTGGAGCTCCCTGCCCTTGAGGACTCCCCTTCCACTCTCCTGTCTGGCAGAGTCCTCGTAACCCCAACAAGGCTGGGCTCAGGATTCCTGGGGGGCTCAACCCCCCAACCCTACTGTGGTCACCTAGGACAGGGGCTAGGGTGTCTCCCCTCCAGGGTACTCTCTCTGCACTGGGCACTTCTCTGACCCACTGACTATTACATACAATTTAAGCAAATGCAAGTTATTTAATCAACAATTAATTTTAAAAAGAATAAGGAATAATGGGAAAGGTTAAAGGAAACACATCACCCCACTCTGTGGCAGGGAACATCACAAACAGTGTCTCTGGAATGTCAGGGCAGTTCACAAGCTGTTCCTTGTAAGTCCCAGGCCTTTTCTCAGGCCCTGGCTGTGCTGCAGGGATGCTGTGGGTTGGACACTTGCTCTGGTGGTGGGCACACGCTCTCAGGCTCTAAGTGGTAGGACCCTTCTTCCCAGTGTCACCCCCTCCCTGTTGGGGTTACGATCCAAGCCTGACCTGCAGAGCCTCTTGGCTGAGGTGTCTCCCTGTGCTAGGCCCGCTGCCCAGGGTCCCCCTCGCTCTCCACAGCTGCTCACCACACCCAGCTCCAGACTGCTCCAGCCCCAGCTCCACCACTCTGTCTCAGCACTGCTGCTGCTGCTGCTCTGCCTCCAGCTCCCTGGGCTGCTTCTTTGGCCCCTCTGCCTCTGGTTGCTACAGCTCTGCTCCCAGGACAGGTCTGCTCTGCAGGCTGCTTCTGTGACTCTACTCCCAGCACTTACCTGCATCGTGGGCTGCTTTTCTGGCCCCTCTGGCTCTGGTTGCTGCAGCTTTCTTCCCAGGGCAAGTTTGCTCTCTCTGGGCTATGCCTCTGGCTTTGGGGCTGCAGCTCTGCTCCCAGGACAGGGTCTGCTCTCTCTGGGCTGCTTTTCTGGTTTCTCTGGATCTGGCACAGCTCTGCTCCCCAGCTCAGTTTGGGCCCCTGCTTTCTCCTTAGCTAGGCCCCACTCTGTCTGACCCAGGCAATTCCAGCTGACATGGAGGATGGGACCTCCCTGGCCTCCTGACTCCCTGATTAGCCTGCGCGCCCTGTCATTCAGGCTGACCTGGAGCATTGGCCTCTCCCCATTGTTCCTGGGAACTATGAGTCTCAGGGTCCTGATTTCCCACAGACCCTTCCCCTTTTAGTACTGGGAGCTAGCCAACCAAGACACCCCCATTGAATGTTAGTAAGGGGGCAACAGTCCCCTTACATTAGCTCCATTTGACTGCTTTTCTTCCTAATTGGTCTTTCCATGGGACCGCACCTACTATTTCTCTGAGTTGGTTGAAATCTGCCTTTCTAAAGTCCATTGTCCTTGTTTTCCTGTTCTCGTGTCCTCCTTTCCTTAGGATCTTGAATTCTTTCAGATCATGATCACTTCCTCCCAAGTTTCTGAACACTTTTTCACCTTTGCAACTATTTCACCCCTGTTGGTCAACGCCAGATCCAAAACGGATGACCCCTTAGTTGTTTCCTCCACTTTCTGAATCAGAAAGTTATCCCCTACGCATGCTAAGAACTTGCAGGACATATTATGTTTTGCTACAACAGTCTTCCACAGATATCAGAGAAGTTAATACTAGGTCATGTGTGTTAGTTAATCTTGTTACCTGCTTGTAGAATGCCTCATCCACTTCTTCTTGATTTGGTGGTCTGTAATAGATCACCACCATAACATCTCGACTATTCTTTTTCCCGTTTTATCCTCATCCAGAGACCCTCAGTAATCTGCTGCTCACTTCCTCTTGACCTTTGGAGCAAGTGTATACATTCGTGACATAGAGCCTCCTTTTTCCTCATACCTGTTGGTCCAGAAGCTATATCCATCAGTGCTGTTACTCCACTCATGAGAATTGTCTCTATAATGCCAGTTAAGGCTACGTCTACACTTTCAGAGTTTTTGCGCTGTCAGTTTCACCGGTGATAGGGAGCTGGTGAAAGAAAAGCACTGGTTTGTGTACTTACTTTCTTCCACAGGCGTCAGAGAGTGTTTACATTTGCAGCACTTCCATCACTGATGAGAGCACCACACTGAGGGCAGTTAACCCACAGTGCAGCTCTCTCCATTTTGACGATAGGTCTTGTGGGAAGGAGAGGGTGAGCAGAGGGCATTCTGGGTCCCTGCTCAGTACCCTTTGATGCATAGCTTCATGCCCCGGCAGCCCCATTACTTCCTTGTTTCTTTTGTGGCATTTTTTAACACCTCTTGCTGTCTGACTGCTTTCCCCGCCACATCTACAAGCAGGAATGGATCCTGCACTGCTGTCCACTGCTCTGATAGCTGTCACTAACACATCGCGTGTGGCAGTGCAGCTGTTTTTAAACTTGCAAAGAGAACGGCAGTCAGAGATGTCTGATGAGCTGACTGAAATGGAAAGCAGTAACATTTGATTGCTTTTGGCATTAACTGCGAAGCTGAGCACTGTGAAATGGCACTTTTTGGCTAGAGAAACTAGCTCAGAGTGGTTAGATCGTATCATTATGCATGTCTGGGATGATGACCAGTGGCTTCAAAACTTCCAGATGTGGAAAGCCACCTTCATGGAACTGTGTGCTGAGCTTTCCCCAGCCCTGTGTCGCAAAGACACCAGACTAAGAACTGCACTCACTGTAGAGAACCGTGTGGCAATCGCTTTTTGGAAGCTGGCGACTCCAGACAGCTACCGGTTGGTTGCGAACTAGTTTGGAGCGGGGAGATTGACGGTTGGTGCCGTGGTAACTCAAAATGTGCAAGGCCATTAATCGCATCCTACTGTGCAAGACCATGACTCTTAGTAATGTGCGTGGCATTTTGGATGGCTTTGCAGAAATGGGCTTCCCTAACTGTGGTGAGGGGATAGATGAAACGCACATCCCTATTGCTGCCCTGGCCCACCTTGGCAACAAGTACATAAATCATAAGGGGTACTTCTCCATGGTTTTGCAGGCGCAAGTGGATCACCGGGGGCATTTCACTGATATTAAAGCTGGATGATCCAGAAAGGTGCATGACACATGTATCTTTAGAAATACTGGCCTATACAGAAAGCTGCAAGCGGGGACTTTCTTTCCAGACCAGTGGATCACTGTTGGGGAAGTGGAAATGCCCATTGTGATCCTGGGAGACTCAGCTTAACCATTAATGCCATGGATCATGAAGCCATACACTGGAAACCTAGATGTCAGTAAGGAACATTTCAACAACAGGCTGAGTAGGTGCAGAATGGCTATTGAATATGCATTTGGCCATTTGAAGGCACACTGGAGATGTTTGTGCAGTAGACTGGAAATGAATGAGGAAAATATTCCCCTGGTTATTGTGGTGTGCTGTACTTTACATAACATGTGTGAGGGGGAAGGGTGAAAGGTTTACTCATAGGTGAAGCATGGAGGCCGAACGCCTGGCTGCTGAGTTTCAGCAGCCAGATACCAGGGCTATAAGAGGGGCAGGAAGAATCCAGGATGCCTTGAGGGAAAAGTTTGAAAATGAAAATCATTAAAATTTGCTGCTGTGCTTGGGAAAGGAAAGGTTAACAGCACGTGCTGTGCTACACGGCGGTTTTGCCTGTAATTCAGTGAAGATGAAGTGCTAGTTGACTCGTAGCTGTGATGACATGTAAAGAAATGTGAACGCACAAATAAAGCTTGCTTCTTTTTGAAAAATTTGTACTTTTATTTAATAAAAAGAGAAAACACCACATGCACATATAGCCATCCTCAGTGATGGTGGTGAATAAGGTGGAGGGTTGGGGACCGGTACATCTCATAGCTGTGTATAACTCCAGCCGTCATTTGACAAGCTGTCGGGGGGCTGGCGGGGTGCAGTGTGGGGGAGTGGAAAAATGTGCAGCGAGCCCATAAGAATGCAGTGGGAGTTTGGGGAGTACATGGGAAAGAATTCTGCACTTGCTACAATGGGGGGCAGGCACGAATCAGGTCACTCTGCTGTGTAAAGAGAGAAAGCAACGTATCTGTTTGACACTCCAAAATGTTGATTAGCCTCTACGTGGTTTCCTTATGGAAAGCATTGTTCTCTTTTCAGTCTCAGTTCTCTCGTTTTCCACTTTTCTCTCCATTTATTTTTGTCATCTTTCTCGGCTTGGGAGTGCAGAATCACCTCACGAAACACGTCTGCCTTAGTGCATCTTGGCCACTTTCTTAAGCATTGCAGATGCTCTGTTACAGTGGGGGCTGGATCTTTCACAGTCATGTCTGGGGAGACAAAAGCAACACATTCCTGTTTGTATGTTTCACAGTAATCACTGTGTACGTTGCAATACATCACTGGTAAGATATCACTATCTCTCCCCCACTGTAGTCCACACCAGGAGTGCCCAGTCAGCTCTCAGAACTCCTGTCATTGCTTGTCTCTTGGTCTGGATTCTTGTCCCTTCTAACTGGGGAGTTTTAAGGCTGCACAGCCCCCTGCCTTACACTGTGATATTCAGTCTGCGTAACGAGCAGCCTGTGTGAGGTGCTTTCTCTCCGAGGGCTATGAACAGTGTATTCCCAGCCATTACAAGTGACCATGCAGCTCTGTCAGCAGTAAGGTTGTTCTTAAGGCAAAAGCATCACAGAGAACACACATAAAAACACTAAAATTTCCTACGTGCTTACAAAAAGCTTACCAGATATCACCCCCCATTCCAGCACAGGGATCTGGTGGGTGTCAGTCTTTCCAACCTTTCAGTAAAGCTTGGAGTCCCCTTAGAACTCAAGGTCCTGTCAGTTGGTTGAATAAAAAGGAAGATCATGAGTCAGTTCAAGCTCACCCTTTTATACTAAAATCCCTTTGTTTCCCAGTCTCTGGAAAACCCATCTTGAACCAGTATATGCAAGCAATCGCTAGGGCTATGATCTCTCTGGAGGTGTTTACAACTTCGGCAACTTGCCTTAATCACCCCCCACAATTCTTAGTTTTCTGAATTAAAGGGGGCTGTTGGCTCCTTACTGAAACTCAGTGTGGAGATTATATATATATATATATATATATTTGGGTTGGCACTCGCACAACACCAGGAGAAAGAGGAAGGACCGAAGATCCTGAGACTGACAGTCCCCTATAGCTAATGGCAAGAAGCCAGCTCTCCAAGTCAGCTGGATTCACAGAGCAAGTAGGCCAATGAGGGAGTCAAGAGCACAGCAGGCCTGTCCTCTGTGTGAGCTGGGGCTGCCAGGGACAGACTAGAGCAGAGCCAAGGACAGTGCTGCAGGCCAGAGCTGAGCAGGGGAAAGAGCAGCAGGCCAGAACCAGAAGGGCCAGAAAAGCAGCTCAGAGGCAGAGAAGCAGCCCGGAGCTGGAGGCAGAGCAGCAGTGAACAGTTGCTCAGATGGTGAGCCAGGGCTGAGATACAGCAGGAAGCCCCAGGACCAGAACTGAGATAACAGAAGGCTGCTCACAGCACAAGTAATACTGGAACCGAGAGTGGAGAGTAGCTGGGAAGAGCAAGGTGGGGACCATGGGCAGAGAGGTATTCCCACACGGTGGTTCAGGACACCCTTACTGTTATGTTAGAGAGGCGGTGGAGTCCATTGATTATTTTGGCAGCCTGTGACCTGGGTTCATTTCTCTGCTCTGCCACAACCTTTCAGTGTCTTCTTGGGCAAGTCACTTAGTCTCTCTGGGACTTAGTTCCTTGTCTATCATACAGGGATAATAGAACCTCCTAACTCACGTGGTGTTGTGAGGATAAATATTTTAAAGATTGTGAGGTGCTTAGATACTCTGGTAATTGAGATCACAAATACTCAAACAGATTCTATTAATTTGGAAAAAGTAAAGTGTCTCCCAATATATGGAACATTATGGAATCTTTTACATTTATTTAACTTTATTTTAATACTGTGGATGAATATTTAATTCAAAAATTGAATATATATATCTGTTAAACTTTTGTTAATGCACAACTATTTGTTTTTCTAAGTGAAGCACAACATGGACTCACCGGCGCAGCACTTCCTGCTGGTCGTCCAGGAATTAGCTCAATTCCAGCGCTCAGAGCGCCTCCTGCTGGCCAGTGTCCCTCCCAGACCTCAGTGCCCTTTACCTTGGGGTTCTGCCCACAGCAGTATCCCCAAACTCTGGGTGTCCCCTCCCAGGGGAACCCCCAACCTTCTATACCCACCTTGCCTCAGTGGCTACTGCCAGTCATCATCTAGCCCTCTCTCACTGGGATAAACTGCACTCTGTAATAGCCACTTATCACTGACAAAGAGAGTGGACCTTCTGCCTTTCTTGGCCCAGCTGTCTCCCTGCAGCCCCAGTACCTCCTTTAGCCTTCAGCAAGGCCTCAGCTTGGGGACTCACCAAGCCAGAGCTCCCCAGCTCTGCCTGCCCTGCTTGAGATACCCTGTACTCTCAGACAGCTAGGCCCTTCTCACTCCAAAGCTAGAGAAAGACTCCATATCTCCTGGCTCACAGCCCTTTTATCAGGGCCAGCTCTGCACTGATTGAGCTAGCCACACCTAGGGCCAGCTACCCAGCCTGCCTCCCTCAGCTGCTCTTAATCCCTTTTCTAATTGTGTCCCAGCCACAGCCCTCTCCAAGGACAGCTTTTAACCCCTGATCTCCTGGAGTGGGGCAGCTGCACCACTACACTAAGGTGTACTTTCTAGTAGAAAGTACTAGATCCTCAGCTTCATCAGAGCTCAATGCAACTGAGGAGGTGGGAATTCAGGCAAAAGAGGCTTTAAGCCACTTTTGCACTCTTCCAAGCCTAGGGGGTGCTGGGGCCTGCGTTGGCTCCAGCAAAATTTAAAGTAGTCTCAAGGCCTGCTATAAACTGTTCTTGTTTATATCAGTCCCTTAGGGGCTGTTACACAGGCAAGACGTCACTCAGGTGCAACACACGCCAGTCATGCCTGCTCTCACTGACATGCTATTGGTATGCCTCAATATACCACCTATACATAGCCCTGGTCTACAGTAGGAGTTGAGGTTGAATTTAGCAGCATTAAATCGATTTAACCCTGCACCCATTCACACGACGAAGCCCTTTTTTTCGACTTAAACGGCTCTTAAAATCGATTTCCTTACTCCACCCCCCAACAAGGGGATTAGCGCTGAAATCGGCCTTGCTGGGTCGAATTTGGGGTACTGTGGACACAATTAGATGGTATTGGCCTCCGTGAGCTATCCGAGAGTGCTCCATTGTGACCGCTCTGGACAGCACTCTCAACTTAGATGCACTGGCCAGGTAGACAGGAAAAGGCCCGTGAACTTTTGAATTTCAATTTCCTGTTTGGCCAGGGTGGCAAGCTGCAGGTGACCATGCAGAGCTCATCAGCAGAGGTGACCATGCAGAGCTCATCAGCAGAGGTGACCATGATGGAGTCCCAGAATCGCAAAAGAGCTCCAGCATGGACCGAACGGGAGGTTCGGGATCTGATCGCTGTATGGGGAGAGGAATCCGTGTTATCAGAACTACGTTCCAGTTTTCGAAATGCCAAAACATTTGTCAAAATCTCCCAGGGCATGAAGAACAGAGGCCATAACAGGGACCCAAAGCAATGCCACGTGAAACTTAAGGAGCTGAGGCAAGCCTACCAGAAAACCAGAGAGACGAACGGCTGCTCCGGGTCAGAGCCCAAAACATGCCGCTTTTATGATGAGTTGCATGCCATTTTAGGGGGTTCAGCCACCACTACCCCAGCCGTGTTGTTTGACTCCTTCAATGGAGATGGAGGCAACACGGAAGCAGGTTTTGGGGACGAGGAAGATGATGATCATGAGGTTGTAGATAGCTCACAGCAAGCAAGCGGAGAAACTGGTTTTCCCGACAGCCAGGAACTGTTTCTCACCCTGGACCTGGAGCCAGTACCCCCTGAACCCACCCAAGGCTGCCTCCTGGACTTGCCAGGCAGAGAAGGGACCTCTGGTGAGTGTACCTTTTAAAATAGTATACATGGTTTAAAAGCAAGCATGTTTAATGATTAATTTGCCCTGGCATTCGCAGCTCTCCTGGATGTACTCCCAAAACCTTTGCAAAAGGTTTCTGGGGAGGGCAGCCTTATTCCATCCACCATGGTAGGATACTTTACCACTCCAGGCCAGTAGCACGTACTCGGGAATCATTGTAGAACAAAGCATTGCAGTGTATGTTTGCTGGCGTTCAAACAACATCCGTTCTTTATCTCTCTGTGTTATCCTCAGACGAGTGATATCATTCATGGTCACCTGGTTGAAATAGGGTGCTTTTCTTAAGGGGACATTCAGAGGTGCCCGTTCCTGCTGGGCTATTTGCCTGTGGCTGAACAGAAATGTTCCCCGCTGTTAGCCACGGGGGGGGGAGGTGCTAGCCACGCACTGTGGGGAGGCAAAATACGGCCTTGGAACGAAAGCACATGTGCTATGTATGTAATGTTAACAGCAAGGTTTACCGTGAAAGCGTGTACCCATTGTTCTATAAAATGTGTCTTTTTAAATACCACTGTCCCTTTTTTTTCTCCACCAGCTGCATGTATTTCAAGGATCACAGGATCTTCTCCTTCCCAGAGGCTAGCGAAGATCAGAAGGTGAAAAAAACGCACTCGCGATGAAATGTTCTTTGAGTTCATGCTGTCCTCCCATACTGACAGAGCACAGACGAATGCATGGAGGCAGACAATGTCAGAGTGCAGGAAAGCACGAAATGACCGGGAGTAGAGGTGGCGGGCTGAGGAGAGTAAGTGGCGGGCTGAAGAGAGGGCTGAAGCTGAAAGGTGGCGGCAGCGTGATGAGAGGAGGCAGGACTCAACACTGAGGCTGCTGGAGGATCAAACTAATATGCTCCAGCATATGGTTGAGCTGCAGGAAAGGCAGCAGGAGCTCAGACCGCTGCTACAGTCCCTGTGTAACCAACTGCCCTCCTCCCCAAGTTCCATAGCCTCCTCACCCAGACGCCCAAGAGCGTGGTGAGGGGGCTTCCGGTCACCCAGCCACTCCACCACAGAGGATTGCCCAAGTAACAGAAGGCTGGCATTCAATAAGTTTTAAACTTTTAAAGTGCCGTATGGCCTTGTCCTTCCCTCCTCCATCACCCCTCCTGGTACTTCTCTCCTTCACCACCCCTCCTGGGCTACCTTGGTAGTTATCCCCCTATTTGTGTGATGAATTAATAAAGAATGCATGAATGTGAAACAACAATGACTTTATTGCCTCTGCAAGCGGTGAAGGAAGGAGGTGAGGGTGGTTAGCTTACAGGGAAGTAGAGCGAATCAAGGGGCAGGGGGTTTCATCAAGGAGAAACAAACAGAACTTTCACACCATAGCCTGGCCCATCATGAAACTGGTTTTCAAAGCTTCTCTGATGCGCACCGCACCCTCCTGTGCTCTTCTAACCGCCCTGATGTCTGGCTGTGCGTAATCAGCAGCCAGGCGATTTGCCTCAACCTCCCACCCCGCCATAAACGTCTCCCCCTTACTCTCACAGATATTGTGGAGTGCACAGCAAACAGTAATAACAGTGGGAATATTGGTTTCGTTGAGGTCTAACCAAGTCAGTAAACTGCACCAGCGTGCTTTTAACGTTCAAATGCACATTCTACCACCATTCTGCACTTGCTCAGCCTGTACTTGAACAGCTCCTGACAACCGTCCAGGCTGCTTGTGTATGGCTTCATGAGCCATGGCATTAAGGGGTAAGCTGGGTCCCCAAGGATAACTATAGGCATTTCAACATCCCCAACGGTTATTTTTGATCTGGGAATAAAGTCCCTCCCTGCAGCTTTTGAAACAGACCAGAGTTCTTGAAGATGCAAGCGTCATGTACCTTTCCTGGCCATCCCACGTTGAAGTTGGTGAAATGTCCCTTGTGATCCACCAGTGCTTGCAGCACTATTGAAAAGTACCCCTTGCGGTTTATGTACTCGCCGGCTTGGTGCTCCGGTGCCAAGATAGGGATATGGGTTCCGTCTATGGCCCCACCACAGTTATGGAATCCCATTGCAGCAAAGCCATCCACTATGACCTGCACATTTCCCAGGGTCACTACCCTTGATATCAGTAGATCTTTGATTGCATTGGCTACTTGCATCACGGCAGCCCCCACAGTAAATTTGCCCACTCCAAATTGATTCCTGACTGACCTGTAGCTGTCTGGCATTGCAAGCTTCCACTGGGCTACTGCCACTCGCTTCTCAACTGTGAGGGCTGCTCTCATCTTGGTATTATTGCGCCTCAGGGCAGGGGAAAGCAAGTCACAAAGTTCCATGAAAGTGCTGTTACGCATGCGAAAGTTTCGCAGCCACTGGGAATCATCCCAGACCTGGAACACTATATGGTCCAACCAGTCTGTGCATATCTCCCGAGCTCAGAATCAGCGTTCCATTGCATGAACCTGCCCCATTAGCACCATGATGCCCACATTGCCAGGGCCCATGCTTTGAGAGAAGTCTGTGTCCATGTCCTCATCACTCTCATCACCGCGCTGACGTCGCCTACTCGCCTGGTTTTGCTTTGCCAGGTTCTGGTGCTGCATATACTGCTGGATAATGCGTGTGGTGTTTAATGTGCTCCTGATTGCCAAAGTGATCTGAGTGAACTACATGCTTGCGGTGGTATGGCGTCTGCACAGAAAAAAGGCGCGGAACAATTGTCTGCCGTTGCCCTGACGGAGGGAGGGGTGACTGTCGACATGGTTTACAGCTTTGGCTTACAGGGAATTAAAATCAACAAAGTGGATGGCTTTGCGAGATACTGAATGCCTGCCTCAAGGATAGAACTCAAAACCTCAAGGATAGAACTCAAAACTGGGTTTAGCAGGCTGTTGATTTCACGGAGGGAGGGAGGAGAAAATGAATACAAAACAAATCTGGTCTATTTCTTGTTTTGAGCCGCTTCATCTATCTTTATACATCTTGCTGGCAGCAGACTGTGCACTGCCGGTAGGACTAAATCACCATGACATGAAACTTAAAAGGGAAATGACGTGGCTGAGTCACTCCCATGTTTGCCCAGGTGCCCCTGACCTCACCAAGGTCAGTTAAAAGAGCACCCAGGACTACGTTGATGACAGCTACCAGTCATACTGCACTGTCTGCAGCCAAAAGCCAATAAACTGCTCCTGTGTAGCAATGCAGTACTGCATCTGCCAGCACCCAGGAGACATACGGTGACAGTTAGCTGAGCGGGCTCCATGCTTGCCGTGGTATGGCGTCTGCACAGGTAACTCAAGAAAAAAAGGTGCGAAATGACTGTCTGCCCTTGCTTTCATGGAAGGAAGGAGGGCAGGGGGGCCTGATGATATGTACCCAGAACCACCAGCAACAATGTTTTAGCCCCATCAGGCACCGAGATTTCTACCCAGAATTCAAATGGGCGGCAGAGACTGTGGGAACTGTGGGATAGTACCCACAGTGCAACGCTCCGGAAGTCGACGGTTGCCTTGGTTCTGTGGACACACTCCACTGACTACATGCACTTAGAGCATTTGTGTCGGGACACACACAATCGACTGTATAAAAACGCTTTCTACAAAACTGACTTCTATAAATTTGACCTAATTTCATAGTGTAGACATATCCCTAGAGGCTGGGAAGTGATGGTGGAAATCAGCTAGGTTTTCCCACCTGACTAGAGAATCTTTGGCTGTCTGTTTAGAATAACTTATTTAGTAGTGCAGACTGGGGATAGAATCTGGCCCAAAATACTTACATTAGAAAATTAACTACTGAGCTTGGTGAAACAATTACATGCTTGGAATGATTTTGTAATCTCTGTAAAACAGATCAGATTAAACAATGTCTCTGAGAAGTTACAAATAATATTGAAAATTTGTACCAATCTTTGTTTTGTTTTGTTCTTTTTTCATAGATTCCAAGGTCAGACGGGACCATTGTGATCATCCAATCTGACCTCCTGTATAACACAGCCATAGAACTTCCCCAAAATAATTCCTAGCACATATCTTTTAGAAAAAAATCCAATTTTGATTTAATCCATCACCACTTTTGGTAAATTGTTCTAATGGTTAATTACTATCACTATAAAAAATGTATGCCTTATTTCTAGTCTGAATTTGTCCAGCTTCAACTATCAACCGTTTAATCTGTGGTGTCTATGTTCCAAAATGGGCTCATAGAAGATCCCCATTCAGAGAATTGTCTCTTATGGTGCTGGGCTCTTCGAAAGATAGTGGGAATTGAGAGTGCTGAGAACCTCATACAGTGCTTTCAGTATCTTGCAGAACTAAGTCCTTAATTCTCTCTCCCATCCAGCAATCAATTTTAAAAAATAAGGAAAAAAATGGGAAAGGTTAAAGGAAAACACATCACCCCGCTCTGTGGCATGGGGACATCACAACCAGCATCTCCAGAACGTAGGGGCAGTTCAGTCTGCTCCTCACAAGTCCCAGACCCCCTTCTCAGGCCCTGGCTATGCTGCAGGGATGCTACGGGTCGGACACTTGCTCTGGCAGCGGTCATACGCCCTCAGGCTTTAGGTATCAGGACCCTTCTTTCCAGTGTCACCCCTACCCCGTTGGGGTTATGATCCCCCTCCAAGTCTGGCCTGCAAGGCATCTTGGCTCGGGGCATCTCCTTGTGCTAGGCCTGATGTCCAGGATCCCCCTTGCTCTCCCCAGTTGCTCACCGCACTCAGCTCCGGACTGTTCCAGCCCCAGCTCTACTCTGCTTCAGCTCCAGCTCCACTCTGCCTCAGCACTGCTGCTGCTCTGCCTCCAGCTCCCTGGGCTGCTTCTCTGGCCCCTCTGGCTCTGGTTGCTGCAGCTGTGCTCCCAGGACAAGTCTGCTCTCTGGGCTGCTTCTGTGACTCTGCTCCCAGCACTGACCTGCTTCCTGGGCTCCTTTTCTGGCCACTCTGGATCCGGCACAGCTCTGCTCCCCAGCTCAGCTTGGGTCCCTGCTTTTTCCTTAGCTCGGCCCCACTCTGCCTGACCCAGGCAATTCCAGCTCACACAGAGGACAGGACCCCCTCCTGGCCTCCTGACTCCCTGATTAGCCTGCCCGCCCTGTCAATCAGGCTGACCTGGAGCATTGGCCTCGCCCCATTGTTCAGGGTCCTGATTTCCTATCGACCCTTCCCCTTTCTTTTGGTACTGGGAGCTAGCCAAGCAAAACACCCCCACTGAGTTTTAGTAAGGGGACAAGAGTCCCCTTACACAAGGAAGGCTGGAATCTCTATAGCTTATTTCACCCTGTTCTTTTAACTGGCTACAGGGCTCTCTCTAACATACCATTGCCACAACAGCCTGATACACTGCAATTCCAGGAGCAGGCTCTGGGCTTGAATCTAGATCCTCTTCTTGTTTCTCTGCCAGTAGATCAGTGGGTTGGCCCTGAAAAATACTCTCTGGTGTGATTCCTTTCTCCTTTGAATGACACATATAAATTTAATTACATTGAAGGGAAGGTATAAAATAACTTCTAGAAAACTGCTCTGTTATTTTATATTAGAAAATGATGTGATTGAATGAATGCTTCAGGCTTCACTGGGTTATACTTCTATTTTAATGCCCTACTGCATATTGCAGTCTTGAGCATGCATTTATGAGCTGAAACTTCTGAAGATTCAGTTTCTGTAAGATGATCTCATCACATATATTGCTTTTTATTTTAAACCGTGAAATAATGGGCTGGGAACTATGCTTATGTGTTTCTTTACACTTGGTTAGAGCAATTTGTGCACTCAGGTTCCTTCATGCAAAATGAAAGTCCACCACCTGTTTGACAATAAGGCACCTTGTCCCATTCATTATTGTGTTAACTGTGTTTCATGAACGGCTAAGTGGCTTTCTTTTCAATAGCTTTATAGCTGTGGAGGTATGACACTCATTCCCCTATCATGCAACATTTAATAAAGACTCAATTAGCTCTTCTCTACCCACTGCTAGTTGCTATACTATTGCTTCAGCTCCTGTCCATCATGCAGCTGTGGGGATGGACAATGTAAGATGGTAGAGAAGTGACACTATTAGTCAGCTCTGCTCCCTGACCTTAGTGACCAAGGCTGAAGTTAAAAGCAGGGTGGTTGTGTATAAAACTAAGTGTTGCAGACATGTTAATAGCTTCCACCTACTGAATCAGTGTAGACCCCACTTTCTGTAATGCTCCAGTTGTAACCTGCTGGCTTTTAACTTTCACTTTGTCTGAAATGGAATCCTAAATTAAAGGCTAGTTTAATGTTGCTAATTTAGTGTCCTAACAAAAAAGTGGAAGTTAAAAGTCATGCCAAGGAAGGCTGCAACCATTCTGTTAATGAGGAAGAGGCTAGGGAGATAAGGAAAGATCCTTTATATTTTGATATATAAAAATATACACATACCATTATATATATATATATATATACATATATATATATATATATATATATATACTTTGTGTTTGTATATACTACTGATAAACCATGAAGGGAGTAACTTATTTACCTTATTTTCCTTTTAAATATTTTTGGGTTAAGTTTTTAACTTCCCCTTTCTTATCAGTTTGGTCTCAAAATATAATGCAAGGATTGTGATGTCAGAATTATTATTCTTTTCTCCCTATGAAAGGACTTAATCACATTTATCCTTAATAATACCTACCTCTTACATAGTGGCTTTCATCTGCCAATCTCAAAGCACTTTACAAAGGAGGTCAGCAATCCCTCTCTTCAATAAAGCTAATTTTGAAAATCTTGGGGTGAAATCCTGGCCCCATCCAAATCAATTGGAGCTTTGCTGTTGACTCTAATAGTGTAAGGATTTCCCTCTTGGCCTGTAGTTTATTTATGTGCAGTTTATTAGGAGTATTCAAATTTCAAGATACACTGGTTTGTTTTGTTTGGATAAATAAGCCACTTTGTATATTTTTCTCTTTTTTTGACATTATAAGGATAAAACTTAGACAGGTTTGCAGTGGTTATTATGCTTATGAATTCAAAATTCATTTCTGTGTGTATTCTTCAATGTGTATTTAAAACTCATTGTCCTCATGAAGAATTCTGCTAGTAAAATGACTTACCAGTTTATCTGTGGGAAATGAAGAGGGACAGGGCTTTCTGTGAGTGCTAATCTGAGGAGTACAGGGACTACTTCCAGGATGCACCCAAAATGCACCAGAGAGAGGCAGGGTGGAAGCAGAGAATAGACCTCATTCTGCTGTATACCATGAAGCAGTCCAACCACACATAGGGAAAATGGTGAATCAACTATTACTAGGATGATTTTGGATTGGAGGGAGGTCTCAAGAGGGGCTCCACAGAGATCTGTTCTGGATCTGGTGTTGTTTAACATCTGTATTAATGATCTGGATGTAGGAATAGAGAGCTTACTGATCAAGTCTGCAGCTGACACAAAGCTAGCGGGGAGGGTGCCAATACTTTGGAGGATAAAGCTAAAATTGAGAGGGATCTTGATAAATTGGAGAATTGGGCTATAGACAACATAATGAAATTCAACAAAGACAAATGTGCTACACTTAGGGAAGACAAACCAAATGCACAAATACAGAATGCAGAGAAAGTGGCCTGGCAGCAGCATGCTAAGGATCTGCAAGTTGTGGTGGATCACAGTCTCAACACGAGTCAGCAATGCGATGCTGTTGCAAAAAAAGCTAATTAAGTTTTAAGTTGCATTAACAGAGGAATAGCATGCAAGTCATGGGAGGTGATAGTACCTCTCTACTCTGAGCTGGTTAGGCCTCAGCTGGAGTACTGTGTCCAGCTTTGGTCACCAATGTATAGAAAGGCTGTAAAGAAACTGGAAAGGATCCAGAGGCAAGTGACAAAGACAATCAAAAGAATGGAATGGAAAAGGCTGAAGGAACTGGGTATATTTAGTTTGGAAAAGAGGCGATTAAGGGGGGATATGATAGTGGTCTTCAGATACTTGAAAGATTGTCATAAAAAAGATGGAGAAAAGTTGTTCTGTTTTTCCACAGATGACAGGACAAGAAGCAATGGGTTCAAACTACAGCATAGCAGATTTAGATTAAATCTCAGAAAAAAACTTTCTAATTGTAAAAACAGTAGGACAATGGAACAGACTGCCTAGGGAGATTATGGAACCTTCTTCACTGGAGATTTTCAAAATGAGGCTGGATAGCTATCTGGTTTGGATGGTTTAGCTGCAACAAATCCTGCATCTTGGCAGGGGTTTAGACTAGATGACCCTTGTAGTCCCTTCAACAATCTATGATTCTATGATCCTCCAGTGGTGCCAACTTTGACAATTGTATTGTATCAGAATGTTTTGGTGCTTTTCTTAAAACTCTGGCTCTCAAAGGCATGTCATTTGGTGAGGAACTCAGCAATTTTTGCTTTGTTTTGTTTGAGAAAAGGCAATTTCTAGCTCTAATAATTGTGGAGAAAAGCCTGAAAGTGTGAACTGAGAGCATGCTGCAAGCTCAAAAACCAGAAGGCAAAGAAAAAGAATCCAAAATTTATTATTTTAAAAATCTAATTTTGAGCTAATTTTATGATTTTTGAATGCTTGCGGTTGATAATACAACATTGAGATCCCTGCACATACATAAAGGCCGGGTTATTCCTGAGTCACAATCCCTTCCTGAGCTCCTCATAGGAACAATTCGCTCTTACTGGTTTTCATGTACAAGTTTTATGTGATGATATATGTCTAGAACAAAGCAACACTTGGATCATATTCTACATTGTCGCTTTGGCTTTCTTTATACTTCATTGTGTACTTTCACTTTCATTTTAACATCCAAAGTATAATCAAATTAGTCTAGTGTAGTGTAGTGAATTCATGCCATTAATCAAAGGCTGTGATACCAGTCACCATTTATGTGGTGATTCTTATCAGCTGTAAAATCGTAGAATTTTATGGTCATCTAATTCACTGGAATGAGGTAGATAAAGGCAATGTCCACTCTAGTCAGTAGCATCCTATGTTCATTTTATCCACTCACTAGGTAATGATTTAAACAGCCATTTTTCTCTTAGGAAGCATGGTACGATCCATAATTCCCAAGTTAATTTGTGCATTACACTTAGAAGAATAGCAAATCAGAGGTGTTCCTTCATGGTCATTTTTCTATGTTTAGAAAATCCAGGAAACTCAAAATGTAAGGTATATTATTTGAAAGAGATAGATAACATGCCTACATTGTGTATAATTAAGACTTTTAGTTTCTTGGGATATACAGTATCTGTTGTTCCTTTAATATCCTTTTTGGCCTCGTGGAAGCACTATACATTATGTCAGGTTTCAAAGTAGCAGCTGTGTTAGTCTGTATCCACAAAAAGAAAAGGAGTACTTGTGGCACCTTAGAGACTAACAAATTTATTTGAGCATAAGATTTCGTGAGCTACATGCTTATGCTTAAATAAATTTGTTAGTCTCTAAGGTGCCACAAGTACTCCTTTTCTTTATACATTATGTGTTATTGTTTTACAGAAATCGACAACTTTGTCTTTAAAACTAGTCAGCCTTTGGCACAGACATGAAGCCTTGGCTGCCAAAGCATGAGCATGATACAAATACAAGTGGGGAGAGTGCCACAAAACTGGTCAAATGAAATAGCACCATGAAGCTAGCACAAACAAATGAAAAAGCTTGTCCGTCAGTAACTATCTCCACACCAAGAGCACAAATAGCAGTAGCATGCATCCTGGGCTTTGCCCTAACCTTGGACAGAGGCAGAGAAAGTTGGAATTTCTGATAGGTAAGTCACAAAAGGGTTAAGAAAGTTAAAGGGCTTTTCAGAAACATAAGAGAAAAAAACCCTTTTACAATGTATCTGATGATATGCCTGTAATTAAGTGAAATAGGTTAAAGTCTTGTTATGCTTGGATTAACATATGGTAAATACACCCATTGAATTACACTGAGGTTCATGTGGTGGTTACATATCAAATTCCATGTAATGAGATATATTTATCATCAAAAAGTCTTTGGCCTTTAAGAAAATGTTACAACAATTACCCAGTGAACGTGAAAAGTCAATAGAGGTATAAATGCATGTCTTTATGCCATCATTGTGATTGGATTAATTTCAATAACACCGATCCCTGCTGACATTTAGCCATCAAGAGGGAGGACTACTGTTACAGATACCAGCCCCTCAGCATGCTCTCCCAGTCTCTCTGGACAGCCACAAAGATGTTCTTCTTTCACCCTCACAAAAGTCCACTCTTTTAGAACCACAAAGATCAGAATCTTGTTTCAGAATAAATGTGAACTAAAAATATTTTTATGTTGATATGGTCTGCAATCATACAAATCTTTAGAAGGTTGTTACTGTAGGATCTCTCAAACTAGCTATACAAAGAGAGGTTAGACACCATGTACCTAAGGAATAATATACTCTTAACAGGCTAGGAATCCAGGTGCAGAAAAAGATAAGGGATGGGTGGGTAGGTGGGCAAGGTGATGGGAAATAAATAAACTAAGACTTCCCTTCTTTTTCTGATCTTGAGTCCCTTTCTATCACCAGTATCTAGGCTTGGCAAAATTTAATTTTTATTTTTTATAATTTTGACAGAGAATATCAATATTCATTATTTATATAAATTTTCACAGTTGCAGGAAGTTGTGGAGGGGTGTCAGATAATAATTTAATGACAGTAGATGCTGAAATTCAAAAAGTTACCATTAAAACAAAAACTGTCAATATCACCTGTCAAAATATACAAAGTAAATATCCTTAGATCAAACTTTATGTTCTCAAGCATCAGTTTTCTTTCTTTGTATACTTGTAAATTTCTAGTATCGATGGACATATCTTTTGTCAGTTTGTGTGTGCACAGTGAAATTAACATTTACCGACATTTACTGATAAAAATCTAATCCTTCCAAGACTACCAGTATCCACCTATACAAGCCTCTGTCAGCGGGGTCTACTCTTCCTGTACGTCATAGTAATACTTCAGAAAGAGAGGAAACCAAAACCTGTCTGTAGGCCTGTATAGAATTAATGTCTGTCCCTCTATCTTCATTTGTACCCACTTATTTCCTGCATAGTGACATCTCATTCAGTGGTCTCTGAGACAAGTAAAATCTTTCTGTGTTATTATTTGCTCTGTTCTCTGGTACTCCACCAAGAGACATACATACCAGATCAGCTTAAAGAACTCTTTCAATCATTCTGCTCAATGACATGTGAACTTGGTAGCTCTGAATCTGAAACAATGACCTCATCCCATATTAAGCATTGGGGCCCTTTGTCTGGCTTGTTGGAGAAGAAGAGTTGCCCCATTAAGGGCTAGAGAGCTAGAGTTACCAATTACGTGGTGGCAGCTCCATACCAAGTCAGTCTGGGGACGCTGACCTATCTCCTCTCCCCGCCCCCAGCCAGGTGACCAGACAAGAAGGGAATTATTTATGTCCACATATGTGCAGTGAAAGCCCTCATTTTCACCTGGACCAAGCTGAGCAGCACTCACCCTCCCAGTCATGGAAGTAGTTTAAATACCGGGTTTTGTCATGATCTGCCCTGGCCATTACACTAGTTGCTCCTATCTCGGCGGAAGCCTGGAAAGACATTTTCCTTTACCACCAGATTGGCAAAGGTGAAGTGGGGTTTTGTTCTCCTCCCCACAGCGGGTTGGGAGCTAAGTGTGTGTGTGTGGGGAAACGAAAGGGGGATTAGGCTTTGATGTTGCAACTCATTATGTATGTTTGGGGCAGATGTCCAGTGCAGGTGCTTCATAGGGAATGGATATGGTGGTGATCAGAGAAAATGGATTGGAAAAGGATTTAATAGAGGTATCCTTTAAAGGAGTGGAAATGGAGTGGATGTCAGAGCTCCTATGATTGGTACAGCAGGGAGTCAAACATCCAATTTATAGCCCCCATTAACCCTCATTCAAGCAGGGGTGTGGGGTGAGGTCCCAGCAACTGGTTGGCTGAGCACTAGGATGGGGAAAAGGGAGGGCTGCCATCAGCCCCTTGGGTATCTATAAATTATTATGGAATTACCTGCACTGTACAAATTTTATCTGCCAAGCATGCCCAGACATTTTGGAATAAAGTTGCAGACTAATTAAACCACATCCTGTGTCTCCTGTCTGTCTTCCAGCATAGCCAGACAATGAAGACTGAATTAAAAAGATAGTGGTGGGACTCTGAGATTACCGTCTGTCTTGGATGTTAGGCTAGATCTAGTTGATACATTGATTTCAGACATAATAATGATAATAGCATATGTGTGTATTTTTATTTACAAATATGTAATGGCATCCTCACAGCACTCGGCTATTTTTGCATCAAAAAAAACCACCACCCACAAAGTAATATAATAATAAAAGTAAACAACATTGTTAATTCAATGCACTAGTAAGGGTCATTCAAAGGCCTGACCAAACAAATGTCTTACAGCATTGTCTGCAACTTGCCAGATTTTGAGTTTAGTGGACAGATTCATAAATATGTCCCCAGTATTTCATTTATTTTTCTCTTATTTATTGTGTCATTTTCTATATTATAGAATCTCATTTGTTTTTGCTGTTTTCTTATAAAACTAGAGGGAGAGAGAACTATGTAATCATATCAGTGCTTCTTATCATTTCACATTCTTCGTCTTGCTCACAAAACTGATTTGGACTTTTTATAGGATGCCAAACAACTAAGAACATTCTTTCTTGTCTATAAATTGCAAATGAAGTTTATCCACGAGCTCTTGTTTGTAAGTATAAAAGTTTACATTGTAGTGTATATAAAGGCAACTGCCTTTTGTGGAATTTAAAAATATGCTAATTTTTATCAAAGCTTTTTCTTTCATGTTCTTTGATTACTAAGCTATATAACTTAACCAAAAGATAACTAAGCATTAACCCATGCTGCAGTTTTTATCTCCTTTGGCAATCCCATGAGACTTTAGCTAAGTACATTAAATGGGGCATAAATCTTTAAATTGTTTTCATTAAGTCACATATTTAGAGTACATATCCCAGTTTATTTGATCAATTGTAAAATATTAGCTGCTGCACTGAAGATTTGTGACATGGTTTGTAGCAAGTGAACAAACATTTCTGGAGCGCGCTGAAAATTTGTGCTGGAATGCATGGATAAGTTACAACAATTAGAGTTTGGAAAATTCATGTTTTTTTCTTTATATAACTTGCAAATGTATATTTAGGCCAATAATAACCAGAGTCAAACTTTGAAGATAATTCTAATATTGGATTATTATTTTTCTGTTTGTATTTCTGTTAATTTCCACAGTTTTCCAATCTTCTGTACTACTTTTTATTAGCTAACTCTAAAACTGGAGAAGAGCTTAAATTATGAAGGGCAGGTGCTGAGCATAGCAGAGTTTTAGTGGGCTAGTTGGTTTACAGTATCTTCCTAACCAGACAAGCTATTCCATCTTCAGCTCAACATGAGGTATAGTAATACTTATGCTTAGTACCAATACATTACATATGTTCCTGGATAGATGGTGTGAATATTATATTTGTGTTGAATGGTTCATTAAAAGTTTTCTGGCCTTGGATACACTAAATAATGATACTTTGTTCCTTCATAGTAGCTTCTGTCCAAGCATTTCTCAGTGCTTCATAAATGTTAATGAATACAGCCTCAGAACACCACTGAAAGGGTGATGTCATCATTATCCCCATTTTACAGGCGGAGAAACTCAGGAACAGAGAAATTAGGTGATTCACCCAAGCTCACAAAAGAAATCAGTTGCAAAGCTGGGAATAAAACCAAGATGCCCTGATTCATAACACTGCACTTTCAATATTAGACTATCAACTTGCTTCTTGTTTACACAGCCTTTTGTGTCTCCTACTGTTGTCAAAGAGGGTAGAATATGGTCCACAGGTATCTTCATCATCCATCTGCCAGTGGTCAAGACAGCATGTTTTCATCATGTCCTCATACAAGAATGAATTTTAAACCCTTCACTAAGGCCTGGTCATGCAAGCCTTATTCACATGAACAGTCCTTACTCATGTGAGTAATCCCATTGCAGTCTCAATGAAATCATCTGAGCTATTTATGTATTAAGGATTTGTTAAATGGACTGTTTTTTTCCTCAAAATATCTTATACATTTGAAATTATATTGTGAGGACATGTTTAAAATGTGTTGTTCTTAACATCGCATTGCCAAGAGAGAGGTGACTACACTATATACATAGAAGTTGTTCTGGAAATTTCAGCTGCTTAAGAATCTGACAGGTAGCAGCTGCTGAGTCTTGTCAATGGGATACATGGGGAGCATGATCTTAATTTAAATCTCAAAAATTTAGGCCAACTTTATGCTGCCAATCTGGTGGAACTGCGTGTGGCAAGAAGTCTCTCTATACCCTTAAAACATTCAATTTATGCCTTTGCAACTAGTTATTACTTTGGCATTTATGATGTTGCCTGTACTTCTCAATACATAGCAATACATATATCTAGGGAATCACAGAGTCATATTATTTAGTAAGAAAACATTCAAATGCAGGATGTGTGTCCTATTTTGTTTTGAAAATTGTACTCTGCATATGACATGAATATCTGGCGAATGGTTCAAATACAAATAATACTGACTTTTTAAAAAAATGTTATACTTGGTAGCAACACTTCATAGTGAGTATAAATGTTGCTAAAACTTGATTTTAAAAAGCAACAAACATGATGGCTTTAGGGTAAAAAGGAGGAGATCTAAATATGTCCCTATTTTATTTGACATATATCTGCATGTTAGTTCATCATGACCAAGATCTAAGAACTTTCTCTTTCAATTCCTGGAAGTCTTTAATACCTGATTCAGTCCTTCATCTTTGTGCAAGGGACTGACCCACTGAGTTTCAGTTTATATTTATTTTGAATCACAGTGATGAATTTTCTGTCCTTTCAAAGATGAACTGCTAAATAATACTCAACAAATTCCATCCCCAGTTAGAGTGCTGTGCTTTAAGCATTCACTGGAATGACTATATAGACTAGCTTTATGATCACTAACACACCATTTGGGAATCAGTAACACATTGTTAAAAACTTGTGTACAACAGTCTTTTGTTGGCAATGAAATAGCCCTTTTGTGTTAATATTGCAGCCCTGCTTATTTTAAGAATGCCATACATTAAGCAGATGTGATAGGCTGTCATTCATTGATAAATTATGTGAGTTGATTAGCAATCTGAAATCTGCATGGGACCTCACTATGTTTTTCACAAATACGAGGCCTAAAAAGTGCTCCTTAGATAAAAGACACAAAACATGAAAGTAAAGTTGACTGATAACCCTTTTTAAAAGAAGAGCTATTAGTAAGTCCCATTGCTTAGCCATCTAGTAAACATTTGAATAACTCTTAATTACTGTTACCGTACAAAATGACAGTTTTTTTCAATGACAGCCAAATGGGGTGTGTTGTTTTAACTGTGCAGCTCAATTCAATCGAATGAGACTTTCTTGGCATGATGAGCTATACAAGTGTTGGCAAAGTGTAAAAAAGTAAAAACTACATACACCATTTTGCTGAATTACTTTTTATATCCAAAGGCAATGATCAGGAATTATTGTCAGGAATTATTACTCTAGCAATTCTTATTTGTTGATAGTCAAAGTGGCTATTTTAGAATTAGAAGTCCAAGCATTATATCATAGTACTTCACAGAATAATTACCAGGTAACTAACTAGGGTCGTAATTTGTATGTATTTGATTTAGCATTTTGTACGCCGTAAGGATGGCTTGTATAACAGACACGTCAGGCCAGAGTTTGAAGTAACTGATATAGGATAAGCTATGTATTTTTATTCAGTTTCTCAAACATATCAAAAATATAAGGCTAGTTCCTCAGTCATGGCTCACTATAGGAGGAGGAGAAGGGGAGTAACTGTTGCCATTCCTCAAACCGGGGCTATCCAGAAGGGATGCTGACCATCAGCATAATTTAGAACAGCCTCCAGGCTGCTCTAAGTTACATCCATTCTGTCTTAGTGGCTTAGCAAGCTCCCACTGAAGTCAGTGGAAGTTTTGCTGCTGATTTCACCTGGAGCAAAATTGCATCTTTAGATGGGAAGAATCTAGGGAACACCTGTGAACATCATATTACATGGTCAATGTTTAATAGCAGCGAACTCACAAATAAATCTAATGTCCCAGCAAGCTGGGGAAATGATTTGGGGCTGCAGACAAGAATATACTTTGTAGTTATGTTTATTTAAGCTCTGGCACTGTTGCTTTAAAAAAGATCAGTATATCAGTAGAGCTGGGTATAGATTATTTCCATTGCTGATAGAAAAAAACTGACAATCCAACTATACCACACTAACTAGGTTAAGAAAGAAAATTAACGCAAGGTAATTTTTTCCCTATAGTTTTAGGTCATGAATGTATTGCATAGCAATAGAATTATGCAAGAATATTTTGAGAGGAGGTCCACCTATTAAGATAATGGCTAGTGCCTTAATATTTGTTGAGACATGATTGAAGAAGTGAAGGAAAGAGATCTCTCACCTTTTTTGAAGCAAACAAGTGAATAATATGAAACTTAAGATCTCATGTTATCTGGTGGTCCCTTGTGGCCTTAAACTCTAGGACTCTAAGAATCGTTAGCATGGTATATTTCTTACACAAACATCAGGAATATAATCTGAACTGGAGCATAAACCCTGATTTTAGTTCACAAAACAATGCCATGTTTGGTCAAGATATTGCTTGCATGGCTCACCATAAGAAAAGATGGTTTTATTTATTTATTGGCTCACCCAGAAGCAGAGCTGGCCTTCAAAGCTTTATTTTCTGTGTCAAGAAGGGGATACTAATTTGGTAGATGAAATGGGTTGCTTTATTTAGTCTTGTGTTGTCAGTCACCATTTTTAAGGAGTGCAAAATACTCCTGTTGGATATGAGGAATCTGTCTTTGATTGTTTGATAGTTAGATCATCATTCTTGGGAGCTGGAAAGAAACAATCGTTTATTAAAAAGAAAAGGAGTTCTTATGGCACCTTAGAGACTAACAAATTTATTTGAGCATAAGCTTTCATGAGCTACAGCTCACTTCATCAGATGCATGCAGTGGAAAATACAATAGGGGATTTTATATACACAGAGAACATGAAACAATGGGTGTTACCATACAGACTTTTTTGAGCATAAGCTTTTGTGAGCTACAGCTCACTTCATCGGCGCTGTAGCTCACGAAAGCTTATGCTCAAATAAATTTGTTAGTCTCTAAGGTGCCACAAGTACTCCTTTTCTTTTTGCGAATACAGATTAACACGGCTGCTACTCTGAAACCATAGGTTTCATGTAATGCATCCGATGAAGTGAGCTGTAGCTCACGAAAGCTTATGCTCTAATAAATTTGTTAGTCTCTAAGGTACCACAAGTACTCCTTTTCTTTCTGAAACCATACAGATTGTAATGAGAATGATCAGGAAAGGTGGGCTATTACCAGCAGGAGAGAAAAAAACCTTTTGTAGTGATAATCAAGATGGGCCATTTCCAGCAGTTGACAAGAATGTGTGAGGAACAGCAGTGGGGAGAAATAAACATGGGGAAACATTTTCCCCCCCTACTGTTCCTCACACGTTCTTGTCTATTGCTGGAAATGGCCCACCTTGATTATCACTACAAAAGGGTTTTTTTCTCTCCTGCTGGTAATAGCTCACCTTACCTAATCACTCTCGTTACAGTGTGTATGGTAACAACCATTGTTTCATGTTCTCTGTGTATATAAAATCCCCCTACTGTATTTTCCACTGCATGTATCTGAAGTGACCTGTAGCTCACAAAAGCTTATGCTCAAATAAATTTGTTAGTCTCTAAGGTGCCACAAGTACTCCTTTTCTTTTTGCGGATACAGACTAACACGGCTGCTACTCTGAAATCTTTTATTAGTTGCAGGCCAGTAGCAGAGTTTCTTCACAGTGTAGCTGTCAGGGTTCCTTCCCCACACTGAACTCTAGGGTACAGATGTGGGGACCCGCATGAAAGAGCCCCTAAGCTTATTCTTAATAGCTTAGGTTAATAACTTCCCCAAGGTACAAACTTTGCCTTGTTCTTGAACAGTATGCTGCCACCACCAAGTATTTTAAACAAAGAACAAGGAAAGAGACCACTTGGAGATGTCTTTCCCCAAAATATCCCCCCAAGCCCTACACCCCCTTTCCTGGAGAAGGCTTGATAATAATCCTCACCAATTTGTACAGGTAAACACAGACCCAAACCCTTGGATCTTAAGAACAATGAAAAATCAATCAGGTTCTTAAAAGAAGAATTTTAATTAAAGAAAAGATAAAAGAATCACCTCTGTAAAATCAGGATGGAAAATACTTTACAGGGTATTCAGATTCAAAACACAGAGGATCCCCCTCTGAGCAAAACCTTAAAGTTACAGAATACAGGAATAAACCTCCCTCTTAACACAGGGAAAATTCACATAAAACAAAAGATAAACTAATCTGCCTTGCCTGGTTTACCTATACTGGTTGCAATATTGGAGACTTGGATTAGGATGGGTTGGAGAAGATGGATTTCTGTCTGGCCTCTCAGTCCCAAGAGAGAACCACCACGTAAACAAAGAGCACAACAAAAGCCTTCTCCGCCTCCCCCCGCCCCCCAAGATTTGAAAGTATCTTGTTCCCTTATTGGTCCTTTGAGTCGGGTGCCAGCCAGGTTAGCTGAGCTTCTTAACTCTTTACAGGTAACAGGATGTTACCTCTGGGCAGGAGGGATTTTATAGCACTGTATACAGAAAGGTGGTTACCCTTCCCTTTATATTTATGACAGTAGCCATAATCACAGAGAAATTCACAAACAGAACCTTCAATGACTTTACAGTCTATTGAGGTTACACTGTTTTGCATAAGTGTGGAAACGCATTATCTGTTCTTTTTAGATCCATTGTGTCCTTGTTCTAAAAGGCCAAACAAATCCTGCATGATACAAGTGGAGATTTCAAATGGTTCAAAAAGTACAGTATCAATTGAAACACCATCATGCCTGCCATCATGTAGCCAGCAGATTAGTCTGATATCCTTTTTGGGAATTATTATTATTTTATTATTGTGGTAGCACCTAGGAGCCCCAGACATGGACCCCATAGTATTTGGTACTGTACAAACACAAAAAAGTGGTCCCCATCCCCAAAGGGCTTACAATGTACCCAACAAACTAATCTTCCAAAGTCTACATCAGCTAACTGTATTGAATCAAATGGGAATCGGAGACTCAGGAGAAATGGTAGACTGACTTTCTGAATTGATCAGCTATGGAAGATGGTCAGGGTGTATGTTTTCGTAGTGCAGTTAGATTATGCTAAATTTGAAGAATTTAGTATTTTTATTATTAATTAACAAAGCAACGTTATTGGGAGAGCCTGCGAAACAATGTTTCTGTCATTTATATACAAACGTTATCAACTCCTGTCTCGTTGATTACACTTCTGTGCACAGACAGCCTGAGAATTTGGGGGATCTTTAGGACCTCCTCAGCCTTTGTTGGCTGAAGTGAGGCCAAGCTGTCTGTTCTCTTAAACCCTAACAACTGAGATTCTCCTTTACATTCCCATTTCACTCAAATACTAAGACCTGTGTCCACAGGCTTCATAAAGCTCAAGGCTTGCTCTTGATGCTTATAGTTTTGAATAATTAATTTGAAGCTTTAAATACTTCAGGAAGGAGTGTTGGTTTTTACACAAAATGAGCAGATATTCTTGGGGAAAATAAATGAAATGCAAAAGAATAAAGTCCAGGAGAACTTTGTTTTTCTCTTTTAGAGAGTACCCATTGTAAAACATGATATGTTATCATCTGCTGCCCTTGAACTTTGCAAGAATGGGATCATTTAGCTGTGTAAAATATTCATAATGAAATTAGAAAACTTCAACACGCTTTTGCTTTTCTTTTGAAATTTTAGAAACTAGTCTCCAGTTTCACAAGGTAGAAAAAATAACCCTGCAAAAATGTGATGAGTTTTATTGGAAAATAGAACCATTTTGTGCGACAACTGACCAGTTTCCACTAAAAGGTGAGTTTGTTAGTGAAATCCTTAAAGTTGCTGACTTATGTTGCAAACATTGATTTTCGTCAAAATGTATTATAACGAGACAATATGAAAGTGTGATTTAGAAACCTTTTCATGATTTTTTTTAAAGATTTAAATAATAGAGCTCTGCAATGGCTTGCAAACTTCCATTATAAAATAAGATTTTTTTTTCACTTTACCCTTAATCATTTTGTACAATTTGGACACCTGTGTGGTCTTTGTAATTACACATAGTCTCCCTTTTACTTAGTGACCTAGCACCATTTTGTGATGCCATCTGCTTTAAGATGGATAAATGTGGCCTTTCTCTCCCCATCATTGCAGCTGGTCTTTGATCCAATACAGCTAATTCATATTTAGCATCTATCATCTACCATCATAGGTTTATGGGGACAGAGGTGCACCTGGTCTGAATGAATTTCCTTTGATGGAATTTGTGACTATCTCAGGATGTGATTAAGAGTAATTCATCCTCTTCCTGGTGGGACACAAAGGAATCATCTTTACGTGTGTGACAGCAAGCATTTGTTTGTTTAAATATACCATAGATTTTTAAGAATTTATTCAATGTTATAATCTACTGGCTTCATTTTGTTAGTCATCTGAGCTAAAAGTACAATATTTATTTATTTATTTTTATCACATTGTGTTGCATTGGGTTAGGATTAGAGTTTTGCCACCATAACAAAATGTTAAACTAAGATTAGAGAATAGCTAAGTTAAAATAAAATTGGATTCCCAACAACCATATAGAACCATTAGAAATCTATTATGAATTTTCTTTGGATAATTCATTCCTGCACTTATGTATCTCCCACAAATGGTCTTCCTATGTTAAAATAAAGCTTTTCCAAGTAAGCAGTGTGGGCAATATCTTTTCACTTACATTGTCTATGGAGAAAACTGTTGTCATGTTACTGAAAGAAATTCCTAACATATTTATAGCATGCAGGTGTGGTGGTGCATGCCTGTTATCCTAGCTACTTGGGAGACTAAGGCTGGCGGATTGCTCAGGGGTTCTTGGCTGTGGTGCTCTAAGCTGATAGGGTGTCCGGTGCCACTGACAGCCTGGTCAGCGGACCTGGCTAGAACAATACAAATGATGTGTTGTGATTGGTGCTCTCTGTGAGGACTGATGGACCGATCGTTCAAGGTGATTTATAGTATAATTATGGTCCAAGTCTGGTGTAGATCTGTTTGAATTAAGGAGGAAATATTAATTGCTCTGAGTGGACTACTAATTTTTTTAATTGATCAATTACACATCAAGTAACAATATGACAACAGTTTAAAATTGCAGTTTGCTGACCATGTGATTTACAGATGAGTTATTCACAGATAATGGCCCACAATCAGAGGTGAAAATAACTGGAACAGACTGGTATGGCATACTGGTAAGAAAGTGTCCGCTGGTATAGGCCGGTACACAGCTGACGTTAAAGCGCTGCCACAGCAGGGCCTGGCAGGGCGGCTGATGGGAGGAGGGAGCAAAAGGGGCAGCTGCCCCGGGGCCCGGCAATTTAAAAGGGTCTGGGGCTCCCAGCAGCAGTCAGGAGCCCCGAGCCCTTTCAATCGCCACCAGAGCCCTGGGCTGTTTAAATCACCACCGGAGCCCTGGGCTCCCAGGCGCTACCACGGCAGCAGCCAGAGCCCTGGGCCCTTTAAATCACCACTGGAGCCCAAAGTGGCAGGGACTGGACAGTGCTGAAGGGCTGGCTTGGGGAGTCTGGCCCAGCCCCGCCCCTTCTGCCCGAGGCCCCGCCCCTTCCAGGGACCCAGAGCTGCTCCCCCGCCCCACCTTGCTCAGGAACCCAGCCACCCTGCATATCAGTAAGTTCTGTAAGTTACTTTCACCCCTGCTCACAATTCATGAGTAGCTCGCATTGTCACTTCTTTTTGATGTTTCAGTGCTGGCACACAGTCCACAGCCTTTACTATGAAGCATCATAAATGAAAACAGAAAAGTCCATGCTAATAGCAAAAATCTTAATCAAAATAGTCCAGGAAGACTTAAGGATCCATACCTAGCATTGTTAGAACATCAGAACACTCCTCACACCAGCAGATCATATGAAACATCAAGTCTTGGTTAATATTATATTTTCTTTACATTTGATTTAAAATAAAAAGGGAAGATGTAGCAATAGCAACTGAAATCACTGGATATGGGCCGTCTTCATGTGACACAGGTACAACTCTGTTACCCTGATCCATTTTCATGTGACTGGGCCAGGATATAAACACCAGTTTCTAACCATCACTCTTATGTGTCAAACTTTTATTACAGACAGGATACCAGGATTAATTAAAGTGGAATTTTATTAATCACCATTTGTCAGGATTGCATACAAAAGACAGAACCTAAAGCAGCATATAGTATCAGAGCAATCAGAGATATATATGATCTATTTAATCATCTCATTTATCATCCACCAGGGCAAAATTCTCCTTACAAACTTATGTCCAGTATCCAGTGCCTTGCACAGTGTGCCCTAAGAGCACACTAACACATTGATTTACGGTATTGCCAATGCTAAGCAATCAAAAGTCATGAGTCAAGCAACAAAAAAGCATAAGATTGGCTTTAAAATCATGAATTTTAAAAAACAAATTTTGTGTTCTTTTTCTTTGCCTTTTGGTTTCTGAGCCTCCATAGAATCATAGAGGATTAGGGTTGGAAGAGACCTCAGGAGGTCATCTAGTCCAACGCCCTGCTCAAAACAAGCCCAACACCAACTAAAACATTCCAGCCAGGGCTTTGTCAAGCCAGGCCTTAAAAACCTCTAAGGATGGAGATTCCACCACCACCACCACCCCCAGGTAACCCATTCACGGTCTCTGGGGCACTTTTTCAAACTTTTTTCAACATCCATGTGGGCTAGAAACATATTCTTTTCATAAAAACTGAAATTGTCATGGAATCTCTTGAGTCTAATAGTGGGAAGTTTAAGAAAAACACCAAACATAATGAGACTTATGGTAAAATCATGGGAGTTGGAGAACCTGGGTAATGACTGAATATGAAGGAAGCATGCCACCCACTTCTTCACCCACACCACTTTGGACCCCAATTTTATTTTACTAGAATAGGGCTAGCAGCACACCAATCATCTGTATTAGCACTTCCCTTATGACCTCCAGTAATAGTCTCTGAGGTGACTGGATATGGCATGCCTTTTTATAATTTCAGACCCCGATTTTCAGTAATGAGATAAATGAACATTCTGTATACCTCTTTTGTGTGTACAATATTGCATATGAAAGTGCAAATGCCAAATTTGCACATCATGTGGCCAGATAGATGCCTATGTAGCTACGTGTTATACCAATCAAGAATTTGCATGCGTACATCATATAATTTACCATAGTTTGATTTATTTAGATTTGACATGTAAAAAAATGTCCAAAGATCTGTGCACTCTCAAAATAATAAATATATAATAACCACACAGCAAATTAAAGACAAATTACCTAACTTCACCAGTTAGCACCCGTCTGTAATCAAAAACATATAGGAATTTACCTTTATCAGCAGACAATACAAATGAGAACTCCAAAAAGACTAACTTTTTATATTATGTCTTCATTTATAAAGGGTTAATAGAGGACAGATGTTTTAATAAATGGTTAATCAATTGTTATGGATTGTTGTAGAATCTAATGGATAATTAGATTGTTAATATCCATGGCCTATAAATATATTAAACACCTTCTGCTGATGGGCTGATACCAATCTATGACACATACTACTAATTTGTGAAACATGCTTATAATATTCATTAATCATTTATTAACCATTTGTAAATGGAATCTTCATATAAAGTGTGACCCCCAAAATATACCCCAATCCTTTCCTAGAAACCCTATCTAGCATATTCATGCACAAAATAGATAGAAATCTACATGTTGACAAATAGGCTTTTCATTCATGTCCTGATTAGAGCTGGTTAGATTTTTTTAACAAACTTAGAAAAATGCTGATTTGTCAAAACTGAAACTGTTCTTGAAACAGGGTTGGGTTCGATACATTTCCCAACTCAAAAATGTAAAAAAAATGTTTCAAAATTGCTGAAACATTTCATTTTGACATGTTCAAAACTGAATTTTCCAGTTTCCTCGTTTGAAATGACTTCATTTTTAAATTTAAGCTAATTAGACTGAAAAAGGTTTAAATAAAGAGAAACAGGTCAAAAGTGAAACAAAACATTTTGAAATGAGCAAAACAAAACTTTTCAATTGACCCAAAAAGGAAAGAAAATTGCTTCACAAATATTTTCAAAATTTTAATTTTTCATCCTGATTTCAGATGGGGAAAAATGTTGAACTTTCAGAAATATTCACAGGATGGGAAAACCATTTCCTGACTAGCTGTAGTCCTTATATACTCTGTGTGAAACTGTTGCAGGGTCTAGAGGTAAATCCCTGGGAAGAGTTTCAAATTGAGGCGCCAGAATCCCAATATAAACCCAATAAACCTTGTAGTGAATAACGAGTCTCTGAGACTCAGGAACAGAAAAATCTCTTGGACTCCAGGAGAGATGTTTTTCTTTCTGTAATTCCCAGCTACAGTTACATCCAATCCCAGTCTTTATTTATGGGTCATTACACAAAGTAAAACTATTTCCCCATGCTTATTTGTCCCCCTACTGTCACTCACACCTTCTTGTCAACTGTTGGAAATTGGCCATCCTGATTATCACTACAAAAGGTTTTTTTTCCTCCTGCTGATAATAGCTCACCTTAATTGATCACTCTCATTAGAGTTGGTATAGCAACACCCATTTTTTCATGTTCTCTGTGTATATAAATATATATCTTCCTACTGTATTTTCCACTGCATGCATCTGATGAAATTGGTTTTAGCCCACAAAAGATTATGCTCAAATAAATTTGTTAGTCTCTAAGGTGCCACAAATACTCCTCATTCTTTTTGCTGATACAGACTAACACGGCTACCACTCTGATTTCTTTAGCTAAGAATCACTTAGCTGATATTTTTATTGTAATTTATGTTTTTTGAAGTTGTTCTTTGATCCAGTACTACTCAGTCACAATCTATTATTGTAAATGTATATGCAGTAGAGAAAAGTGACCCCAGGATCTCACACCATGTGTTTCTTATGAACTGTGAGTTTGCTTTTTCCTCACCATTAACAAGTGCAAGATTCCCCTATTCTGAGTGATCCAGTCATATAAATTTCAGAAACTATCTGAAGCCTGAATCACAAGCAAGGAAAAAAAATTGTAGGAAAGGGTGGCAGACAAAACTGAATGAACAAGCATATCACACAAATTATTAAGAGAAATCAGAAAGTCTAGAAGGAATTCATCAGCAAGGAAGCTATCCGTTGGACGACAGAAAGTGTAGGGAAAAGTGAGAATTCCCCAAAACCAAGTAGATTTGGACCTTGCAAAGGAAATTAAAACCAATAGTAAAAAGTTCTTCAGCCATATAAATAAAAATAAAAACAAAAACAAGAACCGAAGAAGTGGGACTGCTAAGCACTGACAATGGGGTAGAGATTAAAGATTATCTAAGCATCTAAATGAATATTTTGCTTCAGTTTTTAATAAGGGCAATAAGGCGCTTGCAGGCTGTGGAAGGGTGGCTTATGGGAACAAGGATATGGAAGTAGAAATGACCACATCCAAGGTGGAAGCCAAATTCAAACAGCTTAATGGGAGCAAATCAGGAGACCTGGATAATCTCCATCCAAGAATATTAAAGGGACTGGCACATGAAATTGCAAGCTGAATAGCAAGGATTTTTAATGAATCTATAAAGTTGCGGGTCATACCCCATGACTGGAGAATTGCAAACATAAAGTACCTATATTTAAGAAAGGGGGAGGGAGTGATCCAGGAAACTACAGGCCTTAGTTTGACCTCAGTTGTGTGCAAGGTCTTAGAACAAATTTTGAAAGTCAGAGAAATTAAAGATGTAAAGGAAACGGTAACTGGGATAAAATAGATGGTATTACATGGTATTACAAAAAGTAGGCTGTGCCAAACCAACCTGATCTCTCTCGTTGAGAAAACGGCTGATTTTTAAGACAAAGGAAGTGCAATAGATCTAATCTACCTGGATTTCATTAAAGCATATGATACAGTTCCACATGAGAAATTGCTGCATAAATTGGAGAAGATGGATACAAGAATCAAAAGGTGGATAAGGAACTGATTAAAGGAGAAACTACAACAGGTCATACTGAAAAGTTAACTGTCAGGCTGGAGAGAAGTTACTAATTGAGTTCCTCAAGGATCGGTCTTGGAACCAATGTCACTTAACATTTTCATTAATGATTTTGGCCCAAAAAATGGGAATGTGCTAATAAAATTTGTAGATGACATAAAGTGAGGAGGCATTGCGAATATGGAGGAGAACCAGACTATCATACAAGAAGAGTCTGATGATCTTGAAAATAGAAGGGATGAAATTTTATAGTGCAAGTTCATGCATTTAAGGACTAACAACAAGAATTTTTGCTTTGATCTAGGGACGTATCAGTTGAAAGCAACAGAGGAGGAGAAAGATCTGTGTGTATTGGTTGATCACAGGATGAATATGAGCCGCCAATGTGATGTAGCCATGAAAAAGGCTAAAGCATTCTTAGAATGAATCAGGCAAGATAGGGAAATGTTATCACCATTATACAAGGCACTTGTGAGACCTCATATGTAGAATACTATGTGCAGTGCAGTGCTCCCATGTTTAGAAAAGACTAATTCAAACTGGAACAGATGCAGAGAAGGGCTAATAGTATGATCCACAGAATGGAGAATCTACTGTGACAGGGTCAGGCCAGATGGCTACAGGAGAGTGGTCAAAGGTAGATACATTAGTTCCAGGTTAAGCAGGTCCCCTTTCCCTGGGTAAGATAACAGGGACTATTCCAGAACACTCAGGAACTTTCTAGAACTAATTAAGGCAGCAGGCTAATTAGGACATCTGTAGCCAGTTGGGAAGCTGCTAGAATTAATTCAGGCTAATCAGGACACCTGGTTTAAAAAAGGTTTTTTAGTTAAAAAGGCTAGTTAGTGAGGTGTGCGTGTAAGGAGCTGAGCGTGAGAGGGATGTGCTCCTGGAGGACTGAGGAGTACAAGCATTAACAGACATCAGGAGGAAGGTCCTGTGGTGAGGACAAAGAAGGTGTTGGGAGGAGGCCATAGGGAAGTAACTCAGGGAATTGTAGCTGTCACGCAGCTGTTCCAGAAGGCACTCTAGACAGCTGCAATCCACAGGGCCCTGGGCTGAACCTGGGGTAGAGGGTGGTCCCGGGTTCCCCCCAAACCTCCCAACTCCTGACCCAACACAGGAGCTTCCACCAGAAGGGAAGGTTTCTGAGCTGGTCCCCAACCCACATGGTGGATCAGCAGAAACTGTGGGGATTGTTCTTACTCTTTTTCCCCATGCTGGCCAGTGATGAGGTTATCTGAGTGAACGGCAGATTTGAGCCACAAAAGAGACCAAACTGAGTGCTACTGTGAGTCTCTGGGGTGAGCAAAATCCGCCAATAAGCGCAGGACCCACCAAGGTAGAGGAAGAACTTTGTCACACTACCTTATGAGAAGAGACTTAAAGAGTTTGGGTTGTTTAGCCTAATAAAATGAAGGCTCAGGGGAGGTATGATTGTTCTCTGTATAAATACATCAGAGGAATCAATCACAGGGAGGTAGAGGAGTTATTTAAGTTATGGGCCAATGCTGGCACAAAAACAAATGGTTGTAAAGTTGCCATCAATAAGTTTAGGTGTGAAATTAGACAAAGGTTCCTAATCGTCAAAGGAATGAAGCTCTGGAAAAGCCTTCCAAGGGTAGTAGTGTGGGCAAAAAAATCTGAGTTTAAGCTTATGGAGGGGATGGTATGATAGGATTGCCTACAGTGACATATGGCCCATCCATGACTGCTATTAGCAGATATCCCCAGTGGCTGGAAACGGGACTTTAGAGGGGGGCTACAGAGAATTCTTTTCCAGGTGTCTGTCTGATGGGTCTTGCCCACATGCTCAGAGTCTAACTGATCACCATATTTGGGGTCAGAAAGAAATTTTTTTCAGGTCAAATTCGAAGAGACCATGGGGTTTATTTTGCCTTCCTCTGCAGCATGGGGCATAGGTCACTTGCTGGTTTGAACTAGAGTAAATGCTCTGTAACTTGAAGTCTTTAAATCAAGATTTGAGGGCTTCATTAATGCTCTGCCAGAGGTTATGGGATTGCTAGAGGAGTGGGTGGGTAAGGTTCTGTGGTCTGAACTAAGGGATCTCCAGTTTCCAAGCAAAGTCTTTCCAGGTGGATATCTGGCTGTATTACCTCGTGCTATCAAGTCTCATGATCTTCAACCTCCCTCTAGAGTATTAATTCACTACATATGATCCCTTTGTACTTTGATAGCCTTTCTTAAGAACATTCCCATTGCAGAAATACATAGAGTCACAACTTGGACATTCATTCAGACATTTGCTGAACACCATGCAATCACTCATCACTCAGCTGAACACCATGCAATCAATCACTGATGTCATATGCGGCTCTACTGTTCTATCTTCAATCTTAGATATGACTCTGAAGATCCTCCCCTCTGTAGAGGGTACTGCTTGATTGTCATCTAGAATGGAGCACCCATAGGGACACAAAGAAGAAGAGAAGATCACTCACCCTGTGCAGTAACTGTGGTTCTTTGAGATATGTGTCCCTGTGGGTGCTCCACTATCCATCCTCCTCCCCTCTGCTTCATAGTTCTTTTCAGTGGGCTCTGTGGTAGAGAAGAAACTGAAGGTAGTTCTCCCATGCAGTGCTATATAGCCCTGGTGCAGGGCACATGCGGGGACACATGCGGGGCACAACAGACACTGCTACCTAAAATCTCTGCTCTGAGGCACGTGAGGCATAAGCACACTAAAGTGGGACATACATCTCAAAGAACCATAAGTACTGCACAGGATGAGTAACCTCTTCTTTATTAATTAAGTCCCATATTAGTCGTTCCATTATCTTGCTCAGAATTTATGTCAGACTGACAGGCCTAGAATTACCTGGGTCATCCCATTTACCCTTCTAAACTATTAGTATTTACACAATATTAGTTTTCTTCCAGTCTTCTGGAACTTCCTGGCGTTCCATGATTTACTGAAAATCAACATTAATGGTCGAGTGAGCTCCTGAGTCAACTCCTTTAAAACTCTTGGATGCAAGTTATTTGGACCTGCTGGTTTCTAAAGATCTAACTTGAGTTGTGACTGTTTAACATCCCCATGAGAAACTAGTGGAATGGAAAGAGAGATATCATATGATATGACTACATCATCTGTTTTTTCCCCAAATACAGAACAGAAATATTTTACTGAACTCTTGTGTCTTTTCTGCATGATTATTGATAATTCTATCATTTCTATGTAGTAAGGAACCAATACCACTGCTAGGATCCTTTTTCTTCCTAATATACTTAAAAACACCTTAACTCTCCTGGATTTCTCCTTGTGTCCCTTTACTTTCTTGATCAATTTTCTACATTTTGTAGTTTTCGATTTATATTTATTACTACCAACTTCCCCTTTCTTTCATTTGTTATATACTATTTTTATAGCTGCCTTCGCTTCCCCTCTAAATCAGGTCAGTTTTTTAATCAATACAGCCTTCTTCCTCGACAGTGGGATTGTGATCTTTTGGGCAGCTTGTAAAGTATTCTATTGCCAATTATCATTCACATTTTTCTGATTAAATTCTTCTTCCTGGCAGATTTGGCTCATAATTGTTTCAGCTTTGTGAAACTGGCCCTTTCAAAGCACCAAACTATAGGGTATGTTGATGTTGGGAGATGACGATCTGACTTCTGGTTAACCAACTGGGAACGTCTATTAAGTGGAGAATACATAAATGGGATTAAGAAGTATATTGTCTATGTATCTTTGAAAGAGTGATTATCGCCTATCAAAATGCAAATGTGCATATGCAAATCATAGAGCATATTCTGTTTTCATATCGTTTTTCCCCTTAAAAAGAATTGCAGAATGCTTAATAGACAAATGCATTCCACATCCATACAAATATAGTAATGTGTGCAGGTTACAATATATCATGCAGTTAACATCAACAGCAGTGAGGAAGGGATGAAAAAGGGGACAAAGGAAAGTTTTGTAGAGAATGATACAATATGGGGAAACTAGGAATTTCTTGACATAGCATTTGATTGTATTATTATTGTTATTATTTTTATTTATTTATTTATTTATTACTGAGGGGTTCAGGAAGTGAAATGGTTCTGGAAATAGGTTTGCAGCAAGTTGTATAGTCAGTTAAGAGCAGGCAATGGGGAATATTCTAGGAGGTAGGAGCTATCTTGAGATAAATTCCCAGGTTACAGACAGTAAGGCAATATATGAAATTTGAATCAAGGAGAATGATGAAGGTAGTGCAGGGCTGGTTGTAGGTGCTCTACTTACCAATTACAGAGCAAAACTATTGACTTAAAGGAGGCTGCCTGTTTTTTGAAGGAAGAAAACTGGAGTGATTATGTCTGTTCCTATAAACTGTGAGGAATGAGATTATACGGGGGTGGGGTGGAAGGAAGAACAGAATGAAGAGATGGGTGAACCCTTAGGGTTCCCACACACATACACCAGCTAATCTCCTGAGACCACATGTCTTGGAAGAGGAAGAGCTCATGCTAACATGCCCGGGGCTCTTCCACTGCTGAGCTGCATGCTCTTCCTGCTGTGTGAGTACCTCCATTGGAGGAAATGTTAGAGGGAAGTGGGTAAAGGATGAAACCTGAAGCTTTTTGGGTTTAGTGCCAGACATTCACCCCACTCACAGTCAATGCAATCTATCCACTGTTTATCTATAAGTAAGAATGGCAAAAATATGTTGTATGTTTTAGGTTAAAGTAAAAAACAAACATACATTTATTTCCAAGTAACGTCATGAATGTATTTGTATTTGTGTTTGTTTCCCTCTTCTACTTCTTTCCAAGTCAAAAGTTCTGTACAGTACGGATTTGGAAAATGTAGTATTTTCTGAGTTTCTCATTTTAGCTGTGGGCACGTCAGGAAAGTTCAGAAATGACTTGCAATCCGGCATTTTAAAATTGTTTTTAATTTGTCTAAAAACAGCGTAAAGAGTTTCATTAGCAAGCTCAGAGTAATAGTTATACCATTTTTCCTTTGCTATCAGCTTTCACTTTTATTTAAGATGGGCGTTCCCCTTGCATCTCCTTTCCTGCAGGGCCCACTATCACTAATATTTCTGTGATCTGTGAATAAACCAAAATTTAAAGTGAGTACTTACAATCAGTGCAGATTAATGATTTCTTTTTTAAAAAAATATTTCAATCAGGAAAAGCAGCTTTGTAGTCGAAAATCCCATGCTGGCCTTAGAGTGGGAGTTTTTCCAGCCTCTGCTTAAATCCAAAAAAATACTGCAATCTTCTGGCACAGGCTCACTGTAATGCTTTAAAAACAATTTAGCAACTGTCATTGCTGTAATTACAGTAACTAATTACCATCCTTAGCAAACAAATAGCTTAACATAATACGCAAGCCGAATCAATTTTGAAGAAATGCAAATTCCAAAAGCGAAAAAGGGCATTTTGGCAAACCTGAAAGAGAAGCAGGAAAATAATACACTTTGTTTTATCTGCACATAATTCCCAGGGAATATCATATCATAAATATTTGCATTCAGTTCTTATCAGGACATTTGCATTTGCTTCTTATCAGTCTGCAGGCCGGACTCTGCCAGATAGAGAGTAGAGCTCCACACCATGCACATATTTCTAATGAATCACGTTTCAGGCCGAGAGAATATTTTGGCTGGAACTTTATCACTGAGCTGAAGAGGTCATTTACTCTCAGAGTCGGTTCATCTTGGAATTGTCTCGAGATTGTGATGTGATTCAACCGACTATTTAAAAAATTAGTGGATTCTGTTCATTTCTGTAACATTTTGTATGAAATCAGATAACTTAAGAGGCAATTTTTCCCCCAACAAAATGAAATAATATTTTACGTAAACAACTTTTATTCAGATTTATACCTCAAATTCCACAATGAGTAATACTGCACATTTTCCAGTATGTAAGAAAAGAATAAAAAAATAATAGATTAAAAATAAAGAAAGACTAGGAATAAATCAAGCCTCACTTAACAGTCATTATCTTGAAATTTACTGACAAATCCTTTTGTAGTACTTCAGAAATATATTTGATTAGTGGCAGTTTCCTTAGTAATGGGAGGCAACGTTTATTGCAAGGCAACAGCCTCCATAATGAGACCATCAGATTTCACTAGCAGTTTACCCAGATAAATTAATTTTTCATCTTCTCATCACTCTCACAGATCTTGGGAGACAGACCAGTCCTTGCTTACAGACAGCCCCCCAATCTGAAGCAAATACTCACCAGCAACCACACACCACACAACAGAACCACTAACCCAGGAACCTATCCTTGCAACAAAGCCCGTTGCCTTCTCTGTCCACATATCTATTCAGGGGATACCATCATAGGGCACATCAGCCACAGCATAATCACATCAGCCACACTATCAGAGGCTCGTTCACCTGCGCATCTACCAATGTGATATATTCCATCATGTGCCAGCAATGCCCCTCTGCCATGTACATTGGCCAAACTGGACAGTCTCTACGTAAAAGAATGAATGGGCACAAATCAGACGTCAAGAATTATAACATTCAAAAACCAGTTGGAGAACACTTCAATCTCTCTGGTCACTCAATCACAGACCTAAGAGTGGCTATACTTCAACAAAAAAGCTTCAAAAACAGACTCCAACAAGAGACTGCTGAATTGGAATTAATTTGCAAACTGGATACAATTAACTTAGGCTTGAATAGAGACTGGGAATGGATGAGTCATTACACAAAATAAAACTATTTCCCCATGGTATTTCTCCCTCCCACCCCACCCCCCACAGTTCCTCTGATATTCTTGTTAACTGCTGGAATTAGCCTACCTTGCTTGTCACCATGAAAGGTTTTCCTCCTTTCCCCCCGCTGCTGCTGGTGATGGCTTATCTTAAGTGATCACTCTCCTTACAGTGTGTATGATAAACCCATTGTTTCATGTTCTCTGTGTGTGTGTATATAAATCTCTCCTCTGTTTTTTCCACCAAATGCATCCGATGAAGTGAGCTGTAGCTCACGAAAGCTTATGCTCTAATAAATTTGTTCGTCTCTAAGGTGCCACAAGTACTCCTTTTCTTTTTGCGAATACAGACTAACACGGCTGCTACTCTGAAACCTGTGATTATGCAAGGCACTGAATTTAGCCGTATAGAGGGGAAATCTGTAAACTTCATGAAAAAACTCGCACAGATACAGACAGACATCATCTTCCTCTCCAAATGCAAACAGATGGACATCATACCGAAAGGACTGAAGGTAAAAAATCCATTACAATCTACATACCACACAGACTATGCTGGCAGCTTGTGCCACACACTCTCAAAGAAACTGCGGAACCACCTGATCAACATCCTCTACAGCAAACAGGGAAAGATTAAGAATGAGCTCTCAAAACTGGATACTCTCATAAAGAACCAACCTTCCACACAAACTTCCTCGTGGCTGGACTTTACAAAAACTAGACAAGCCATTTACAAAACACACTTTGCTTCTCTACAAAAGAAAAAGGACACTAAGCTATCTAAACTACTATATGCCACAAGGGGCCACAACAATGGTTCCCGTAACCCACCCAGCAATATTGTTAATCTATCCAACTATACTCTTAGCCCAGCAGAAGAATCTGTCCTATCTCGGGGCCTCTCCTTTTGCCCCTCCACCCCCACGAACATGATACAGTTCTGTGGTGACCTAGAATCCTATTTTCGACGTCTCAGACTCAAGGAATATTTCCAACACACCTCTGACCAACATATTAACCCACAGAGACCTTCCTGCCAACACTACAAAAAGAAGGATTCTGGGTGGACTCCTCCTGAAGGTCGAAACAGCAGCCTGGATTTCTACATAGACTGCTTCTGCCGACGTGCACGAGCTGAAATTGTGGAAAAGCAGCATCGCTTACCCCATAACCTCAGCCATGCAGAACACAGTGCCATCCACAGCCTCAGAAACAACTCTGACATCATAATCAAAAAGGCTGACAAAGGAGGTGCTGTCGTCATCATGAATAGGTCGGAGTATGAACAAGAGGCTACTAGGCAGCTCTCCAACACCACTTTCTACAAGCCATTACCCTCTGATCCCACTGAGAGTTACCAAAAGAAACTACAGCATTTGCTCAAGAAACTCCCTGAAAAAGCACAAGAACAAATCTGCACAGACACACCCCTGGAGCCCCGACCTGGGGTATTCTATCTGCTACCCAAGATCCATAAACCTGGAAATCCTGGACGCCCCATCATCTCAGGCATTGGCACCCTGACAGCAGGATTGTCTGGCTATGTAGACTCCCTCCTCAGGCCCTTCGTTACCAGCACTCCCAGCTATCTTCGAGACACCACAGACTTCCTGAGGAAACTACAGTCCATTGGTGATCTTCCTAAAAACACCATCCTAGCCACTATGGATGTAGAAGCCCTCTACACCAACATTCCACACAAAGATGGACTACAAGCCGTCAGGAACAGTATCCCGATACTGTCACGGCTAACCTGGTGGCTGAACTTTGTGACTTTGTCCTGACCCATAACTATTTCACATTTGGTGACAATGTATACCTTCAAATCAGCGGCACTGTGATGGGTACCTGCATGGCCCCACAGTATGCCAACATTTTTATGGCTGACTTAGAACAACGCTTCCTCAGCTCTCGTCCCCTAATGCCCCTACTCTACATGCGCTACATTGATGACATCTTCGTCATCTGGACCCATGGAAAAGAAGCTCCTGAGGAATTCCACCATGATTTCAACAATTTCCATCCCACCATCAACCTCAGCCTGGACCAGTCCACACAAGAGATCCACTTCCTGGACACTATGGTGCTAATAAGCGATGGTCACATAAACACCACCCTATATCGGAAACCTACTGACCGCTATTCCTACCTACATGCCTCTAGCTTTCATCCAGATCATACCACTCGATCCATTGTCTACAGCCAAGCGCTACGATATAACCGCATTTGCTCCAACCCCTCAGACAGAGACAAACACCTACAAGATCTCTATCATGCATTCCTACAACTACAATACCCACCTGCTGAAGTGAAGAAACAGATTGACAGAGCCAGAAGAGTACCCAGAAATCACCTACTACAGGACCGGCCCAACAAAGAAAACAACAGAACGCCACTAGCCATCACCTTCAGCCCCCAACTAAAACCTCTCCAACGCATCATCAAGGATCTACAACCTATCCTGAAGGACGACCCATCACTCTCACAGATTTTGGGAGACAGACCAGTCCTTGCTTACAGACAGCCCCCCAATCTGAAGCAAATACTCACCAGCAACCACACACCACACAACAGAACCACTAACCCAGGAACCTATCCTTGCAACAAAGCCCGTTGCCAACTCTGTCCACATATCTATTCAGGGGATACCATCATAGGACCTAATCACATCAGCCACACTATCAGAGGCTCGTTCACCTGCGCATCTACCAATGTGATATATTCCATCATGTGCCAGCAATGCCCCTCTGCCATGTACATTGGCCAAACTGGACAGTCTCTACGTAAAAGAATGAATGGGCACAAATCAGACGTCAAGAATTATAACATTCAAAAACCAGTTGGAGAACACTTCAATCTCTCTGGTCACTCAATCACAGACCTAAGAGTGGCTATACTTCAACAAAAAAGCTTCAAAAACAGACTCCAACGAGAGACTGCTGAATTGGAATTAATTTGCAAACTGGATACAATTAATTTAGGCTTGAATAGAGACTGGGATTGGATGAGTCATTACACAAAGTAAAACTATTTCCCCATGGTATTTCTCCCTCCCACCCCACCCCCCACTGTTCCTCTGATATTCTTGTTAACTGCTGGAATTAGCCTACCTTGCTTGTCACCATGAAAGGTTTTCCTCCTTTCCCCCCCCCCCCCCGCTGCTGGTGATGGCTTATCTTAAGTGATCACTCTCCTTACAGTGTGTATGATAAACCCATTGTTTCATGTTCTCTGTGTGTGTGTATATAAATCTCTCCTCTGTTTTTTCCACCAAATGCATCCGATGAAGTGAGCTGTAGCTCACAAAAGCTTATGCTCTAATAAATTTGTTAGTCTCTAAGGTGCCACAAGTACTCCTTTTCTTTTTGTTATTAACAGTGCATCTCACCTGTTAGAAAAACAAGTGGGAAATGTCATAAACATTGAAGTCACATGCATTTTATTTTTGCTATGCTTAAACACACACACACAAAAGGACTAAACCATGACTCTTTAAGGACTTGATTCTGAATTTCTCATGCATCCAAGATTCCATTTGACTTCACTTGGAATCTGTGTGCATAGGAATATGGGTCTGGGCTCTTAAATCCATTTTGGTATGGCACAAAACACTCATGACTTAAGGCTCATAAATGTAAAACGGGAAAATAGTACAAGTCATCTGACAAAAGACATATTTTGCATATTGATTAGAATCAGATCATATTTATCAAATATTTTAATTGAGCTGAATTATTATTTTCTGCAGTGTGGTCTTTGGTTCTTTACCTAGCTACTTTTTACATTCCCATGTGAGCCTGAATCATGTTGGAAATTTTAAATTTTGTCCTGTGCAGGAGAGATTACACCCATAATTATTATTTATAAATTTCTGGACTATATATTGGGTCAGATTCTCATCTGGGCATATATCGGTGTTGCTCAAAGCAGCAGATGATCTGGCACTAAATATTTTTGTATGAATGTGGGATTCAAATGGGAAGTAAACATTTGAGAGGTGATCAATCTACTATGTATTCTAAGATTTCATTTTCGGGTAACACCATAACAATCAGGATAGAACAGAACAAACAAATTTGCCTGCTAGCCATTAAGAGCAGAAGAAATATATTTAGATATGGGTCTCCTTTTCCCTTTAATGATCACTTAAAGTTAGTTTTTCCTGATGCCAAGTATCCCACTTTGATTTATTTGTTTTAACACAATGTGCGGTTTCTAATTCATTACTATTCAAATGACTGATACAGCTTATTTGGATACAGGAAAACATTGCATCAGTTGTGTCAGAATTATCTAAAAACAACTCCTGAGGCTGTTAGGTTGTTTCTGATATATATTGACTGTTATAAGGGATAATCTGCCCTGTCTTCCACAGATGCAGTGTCATGCATTTCCAATGTATATAAGGGATTGGACAGGATACCAGGAGCCTATATATAGGGTATCTAGATTCTGAGTGCCATGGAGCTGTAAGCAGTAGGAGTGGGCATCAGGAGAAGCAGGGATGGTAAATCTGGAGCTATATGGATCCACCAACCAGTACTCCTGCAGAAAGCATCAGTGAACCCTAGGCTCATTCCTGGAATCAACAGGAGTTGATGGAGCTCAACACCTCAGAGGATTAGACCCCATCTGCTGAGGCTGCTGCAGCCTTGAAGCTGCTCATAGAGTCAGTCTATAGTGTGTATGTGTGTGTGGGAGGAGTTCAGCTCCTAAGGCTCTTCCCAGCACATAACTCATGTATTGAAGTTTGACACAGGATAAAGGATCATTTCTTGTGCGGTTTAGATTATGTATTATATTTTTAATATATGCAATAAAATGTGAATTTGTATTAAATACACTGACCATTCTTCAGTTGTTTTTTTCAGTGTACTTCCATATACAACTCTAGCATAATTCATCATTATCTTTAAGGTGCTTGTGTGCTTGTGCATGTGTGTAGGGATACATAAAATGAACAGAGATTTCAGGAATATATTATATACGTTTATTTAATAAGTTTTTACAGGTGTTGATTTGCCACAGTTTCTTTACAACTTCCCATTTATTATGCAAACTACACAGAAGTTTTAGGATGGAAAAGTCCCTAACTAAACAGTAGGGTAAATTATCTGCTGGTGTAAACTGGCACAATTCCAGTGAAGTCAATGGAGCTGCTCCAATTTACACCAGCCCAGTGAGCTCAAAGATACTAAAAATGGAATCAGGTGTTTGCTGTAATGCACAAATGTAAAATGAGAGTAGTTAAACCTTTTTAATATGAGGCTGATTTTGACTTATAGTATTGCAGTCAGTTAAGAGTTTAGCCATTTGAGCTCAGTGGGGACAATAATGGACCTCTAAAGCATTTCCCCCTCTCTCATTTTAAAGTGCATTCATATTAAAGTAAAAAGTAATAATGTGTTAAAAAAAACCCACAATGAGTTCTTTGTGGAATTCAGTAACTCATCTGGCATAGAAATCATATCTATCTTTCATGTTTTATCGTTTGTTTTTTAGCTTTTGCTTTGAGGTGGGAAGGGCTTACAGTTAAGAGCCCATTATCAGAGTAAAGGATGCAGGAAATCCAAAATATTTATGTTTGTTCATGGCACATGGACAAGAAACAGTGCTCAGGAAAAGGGTTTTCTGATTAAGTGATTGAAAACACTCTGGTGTATGTTAATGGCTTCTTCTGTCCAACAGATAACATCATCTTCAGTCTTATCACTGTTCTTGAACTTATTTTAAACATTCTCCTGTGCTCTTCCAATTATATACTGTGCTCTTTTGGCATCTAGTTTCCTCACTGCAACTCATCTCATTTGTTTGCTTTCTAATTTTTGTCAGCAGGTTGAGTATAAAAAAGAGCATTTAATAGCTTCTCGAAGTGAAAAATACTTTCCAGAGTGAGATTAATTTATATGGAATTAAACCACAGAATTCTTTTATTTTAAATTTTTAAAAACACTAACTATTGCTTTTAATATCTTATTATTTTGTTTTCATGAGTGCTATGAAAAGCATTAAAGATAAAGATGAAGGAAGATGTGATCATTATTTAAATATATGCACATCACTCCCAATAAGATAAAATCAGTTAAGATCATGATAGATCACAATTTTATAGGTAGCAAATTTGTCTTTGTCTACTTTACTATAGATATTTGTCCAAGGTTAGAAACTACATAGGCTTTAGTAGAAGTAGTAGTAATAATAATTTGACAACTTTCATCCTTCAGCATTCCAAAGAGCTTTACGAAGTATGGCCTAAATCCTCTATGAAGTAATGTTTTTTATACCCTGGCAAATCACAATGCATGGCCAATCCTTTTGTACATTACTGAGACAAGCTGGGTGAGGTAATATATTTTAATGGACCAACTTCTGTTGGTGAGAGAGATAAGCTTTTGAGCTTAGACAGAGCTCTATGGGTTGTTATATAGACACAGATCACCTATATCTATATGCAGGGAGGAAAGATGGACCAGTGATTAGGGTTCAGTTCCCCACTCCATTGCAGACTTCTCATATTACCTTAGGAAACTCACTTACTCTCTCTCTGCCTCAGTTCTCCATCTATAAAGTGGAAATAATAATATGTCCCAACTTCATAGGGGTGTTGTAAGGATAAATATATTAAAGATTCTGTGGCACTCAGATACTTCAGTAATAGGGGCCTACAAATACCTTAGATAGAGATATAGATTAGAGCTGGATGAATATCAAAATATTTTTTAAAAAGAAAATAATTTAATATATTATTTGATAAATATCACCATTATTTATTGAATACTTTTTTCAAGACAGTGTTCAACCACATATGGGACTCCTCAAACACCTTATGAAAGTATTTATTAAATAAATTACTCAATAAAAATAGTAAATTTGGTCAGACAGTATATTCAATGACTACTATTCACCCAGCTGAAATATAGATAATAGATTATTTTTAAGGCACAAAACACTTTAGGATTTCTTGGAGCTAACAGACCTACATCAATATTGTGGCCTATATGATCTGCTGATATAAATCGGCATAGTTTCATTGAAGTCAATGGAGCCGTGCAAATTTATAACTGCTAAGGGTCTGACCTAATTTGTAAATACAGAAGAGTACATACAGTATATTTATATTTGTGAATATACCATGTACATATCTGTCTCTCCATTTGTCTATTTATCTAGCTATCTGTCTTTGTCCAACTCTGTGTCTGTATATGAAACTCTTCACTCACCACTGAAAGGCAGCTTCTGTAATTTATCCAATAAATTTAATCCTTTTCTCTGTTTCTGAATTTTTAGCAAATTGGTCCTAATTTTTATTAAAGTATTCCTTATTCGTAAGTATTTGCCAAATTGACTGAAATAAGTTTTTCAGACTACATGTTTTTTGTGAACTGTTCACTTGGAGCATTCACTGTCTGATATTTGTTATTCATCATGTGTAACTGATTATGCTAACATTGCTGAAACTTTTGGGAATCATGAACATTTTCATGAATAAAGGGGCAGTTTTCTGTATACTTGGAAACAAGGATAAATAAGAAATAAGAGTTAAAGAAAATCAATACATTTATTTGTGAAAATATTCAGAAAGCATTTTTTGTATCAATTCAACCAACCATGGTAATTTACCGAACTGTAATCTGTACAGAATTCCACTGTCTCTTCAGTCTCTAAGTGGTTGATCATGACATACAGATGAATGAAGACACACACAGGGATTATTTAAATTGCAGGCTGCAACTTCATTAACTTAACATTGCCCTCTGTCTCTCACATTCTAAACATATAAGTTGGTTCAGTGCAGGGTTACAGGGCTCCCGCCATATATCTAATAACTCAGGGTAGATCCTCTTCAACCTACTCCTGAATCCTCTCGCCCATCCCCTCATGAGACCAAAGGGAGACCTTGGTCTGTGAAAACTCCAGGTTTCCCCTTCTCCAACAGGCACAAGGTCTGCCATTGAAATCTTGGGTCTCATTTGCCTCTGGAACTGACCATTTTGGCCTTTATCTGTACAGGACACCAGCTGTAAGTTGTGACAAACTAACTAAACTTTCATATATATATATATATATATATATAAAAATAATATTAAATTTCCAAGTCCTTGTTATAGAAGAGCTAGGTATTATTATTATTCTTTAAACCTAAATGCACCTCCGTGATGCTGTGAGGAAGGTGAAAAAAATGACAGAACTTTGCCAGTTTGGCCCAATGGGAAAAATTCCTTCCTGACCCCAAACCAGGAGATCAGTCAGAGCAACAGCATCATGAAAACTCAGGGAACTACAACTACAGGGAAGACGGGTTGGGCAGCTGAAGGAGACAAGAGGTCCCAAAAATCTGGGAAGAACATTAATTAGTTGGGATGGGAATGTGCAGGCCAATCAGCTTGTTCACTCCCCATTGGCTGGCCAATGGAAGGAATAGGGGCCGAGGCCCAGCATTCTCAGGCATGCACTTTCCCCTCTTCTTTCCTTTCCCTTCTGGGCTGTCCTGCCCCCTGCCAGTCTGACCAACATCCCCTGTGAAATGGGGGATATTTGCCAGTTACAACTTGAGTTATAGATTTAGAATGATGCTAAAAAGAAAAACTAATTTACCTAAACAGGTTAAGCACTACTAGAGATGGTACTCGTCATGGTGGGAAAGTTTGCAGTTCAGTGTCCAGACAGTTAGTTATAATTGTTTTTGTAAGCAGTCATACTGTAACCCAGTCCATGTTCCATAGTTATCCTCTTTCCTACACTCTGAAGCAAAGAGGGAGGAAATGTGGTCTCTTTGCATCTGGAAAATATATTGATTGAAATATCATTTTGGTAAGTCTACTCTACAGACACTAACATATATTGACTGAAAAGTGGAAGTGTCTGTCAGAAAAGCCTTTTTAAAAGCTGACTTGTTTTCCTATCTGGTATATTTAAAATTGGCATGTTAGCTTCCCCCTTAGAAATCCTCCTATTTTGATTTATGAATGTTTTCAATTTTTTAAGATTCTCAAAAACGTTGTTTCACCTGTAAGTAGAGAGATAGCTTGTTTGGCTAACTGCCTTGAGTGACTGTGTGCCAGGTAATGAATAATGCCATGTTCAATATTCTAAATTTGTGTTCCAAATTGTGAATTTCGAATGAGCTGCATGGAAGTCTACTGATAAGTGACTGATTTTTTACTGCAAGGATTGTCTTATTTTAAACTTTCATTTTAGTTGCCTTCACTTTACTCAAAGCATTTTTGAACGGGATAGGATTTAAAGTGATACTCAACAATATTCATACGTCTTTCTAAACCTCAGAAGCAGCCAAAGTGAATAAAATAATGAATAGTTAGTGCAATATATTTCTCCGAAACAAAAGGCCATAGTAGCTACATCCATTAAGAGTTAAGCCAGGGATGAATTTAGCCAAAGTATTATACTACAAACTCTTTTAAAATGGTCTTTGAAAGCAGTCAGTCTTTGTACTGTGTATTAATTTCAACATTCCTTTTAATTCTTTATATTTTATTTATAAAAAATTGTAAAAAGTACCATGGTGAATTCAAAGCAATCATTTACCAACAATGGGATATGAGATACTGCAGTTATTTGAAGTTTTGCATACAGGAAATATCTATAGTTTTTCACATTCCAAGGACTGTGTGGTAACTTCTTGACTTTTTAATGGTAATTATTGACTTTTTACTGGTAAACACTCTTGTAACTCACCAACATGTTCGAAAATTGAGAATGGTAAAACTGGGATTTAGATATGAAAAGAAATGACACAAGTCTTTGTTCAATAGTCAAAATGAAGCCAATCTAAATTTTATGTGTATATAACCATATCCAACACTGAATAAACACATTTGAGATTTAAAAACAAAATAAAACATAAAACTTTATTTAGTTTGCTGCCATACAGAGTACATGGATTATATGTTATTGATATGTTTTGAAAATGTTGTTTTGTTCTTTAATTAATATGTCCACGGAAGCATAACTGGTGTCCTATTCACAGGTATAGAATCATACTAAAATGATCCAATTGATAAGTGAAAGAACATCACAAAACATTACAATTAGCATCATATCGTTTTGCTCAGAATAATGCAATAGATTTGAAAATAGTTTAAGTGCAATTAGCTTCAACATACAAAAATACTAAAAACAGAACAGTTTGGATACAGAGAAATATAAGTAGCATCACTACAATTAGTCAAGTATACACAATGATGTAGTAATGGAAAATTTTGATAAAGGTAATGACCAGTGAATACAGTGATTGCTCTAAATTCCACTTGTACTAATCCTTCAGGTTATTCAAGTTCATCAACAAAATTTGAGTTACAGAGGCTTACTACTTCTGTTGCTTCTCTTGTTCCATTATTTCATTTTATCTGGAATATTGTGCATCAGTACAATACTCTTTGAAGAAGCAAAGTGACAAAACTGTCAATCTGAGAAAACCAGTCATCCGATTAAACAACATATAGGGCCTGCTGCTCCACTGACTTACATCTTTGTGAGGTCCTTTACACTTGTGCAAAGGAAATATAGAATGTTTCTGTTCCGATATGGTAGCGTTCTATACCACTTTGCGCATGTATAAATGCCTGTGCAAGATCCAAGGTAGTGGAAAAGCAGGTACACCGACAGGTCATGTCCTTCCTTCTCTTCCTCCATGAACACCCAACTCCCCCAAGAGCATCAAGGAATAGAGCAAGTATCTCAACAAGAAGTTGCTTTTTGTGCACACAGTGTGGTCATTTCCACTATGACTACTACCCTTTCATGGATCATGACTATGGGCAGGCATGGGCAGTGGACACCAAGGCTAGGAAGAGAGGCCTGGCCAAGATATTAGTCCCTGTGTGGATCAATGGGGTAGAAGTACCAGCATTAAGAGACTCAGGGTGCAGCTAAACATCGATCAGGGAACAGCTAGCGAGCCAGAGATAACTTTGGGGACACCATCTACCTCCAGGGCATGCATAGGAATATATGGCCACATCTCATGAAGGAGGTACAGCCTACCATGGGGAACCACATGGGAAAAGTATGAGCAGATGTGGGTCCATATGCTGGCTTACCCAGTGATTTTGGGTTGGGATTGGGAATTCTTCAGGGAGGTCAGAAAATCATGAGGCAATGACCCCTTGGAAGGAGATGACCCTCAGGTAGAGGCCTTAATGTCTCATAACCATGGAAAGCTAGCAGGAGTTGGAAAGATGGAAAATTCTGGTAAAGGGACCTCCTGACAGGAATAACACACTTCCTACAATCAAGGGAAACAGAAGACTTCACCCTCCCAAGACTTTGACTTATGACAACTGACATAGATTTTGTAGGTGAACAGAAAGATGACCTTAACCCTGAGCAAGGCATATCACCAACTTGCCATTATAAATAGTGAAGTGATAGACCCACACAGATGAAGCAGTGGCCCTAGTTTGAACGCAGAGAGGAGAGATTATACTGAGTGGCAAAAGATCACCAACCCAGAGAGGTAAGGGTGAAACTTCTGGTCCAAAAGAAATTCCTCCAGAAAATACTACAGCTGGCACATAAAGTACCCTGGGCAAAGGGGACATTGAAGGTCAGAGAAAGCCATAGAAAGGATAGCCCTTAGATTGTACTGGCCTGGGGGGCATAACAAGGTCAAGGATATTGTGTCTGGAGTGCCAATGGACAGGACCCAAAAAGAGAGCAAAAGCTCCACTAGTCCCCCTCCCAGTGGTCAGAGTCCCCTTGAAAAAAATCAGCATGGATCTTGTGGGGCCATGGCCACTGGAAAAGAGTTCAAGTACCAATATATTTTGGTTATAATGGACTACAACATGCGGTACCCAGAGGCCATTCCCTTTCACTTGACCACTGCAGCAACCATCACTACTGAACTGATGAAGGTTTTTGCATGAGTAGGGATACTAAAAGAGATACTAACTGACCACAGGGCCAACTTTACATCAAAGTTAATAAGGAAATCGTGTGACCTCTTGCAAATCAAGGCCTTAAAGACATCAGTCTATCATCCACAGACAGATGGGCTAGTGGAGTACTTCAGTAACACAGTGAAAGAGATGCTTGGGAAATTTGTGACCTCGGACCCCATCACTGGGATCAGTTACTCTTGCCCCTTTTTTTTGCCATCTGTGAAGTGCCATAGGCATCAACAGGGTTTCACCATTCAAACTGCTATATGGGAGGCAGCCACATAGGATCCTAGGCCTCTTCCGTGAGAGGAGCAAAGTCCCTGCAAGAAAAAACATGATAGAGTAGTGATCCACCTGAGGGATAATTTGGAGATATTGAGGCATTTTGCTAAAGAAAATCTGTTGAAGTCCCCAACAGAACCAGGAATGGATCTACAATGGAGGAGCCAGGATGTGAGAATTTGAGCCCCGGGATAGGGTATTATTGTTGCTATCAACCTTGGAGTCAAAGCTACGAGCCAGGTGGCAGGGTCCATTCGAGGTGGTAAGAAGGGTGGTGGTGATCAGTTAGGAAATCCACCACCCATGGAAGAGAAAAGCAATGCAGATTTATCATGTGAATCTGCAAGAGGCTCATCAGGACTAAGTTGGCTTCCTCATAGCACCTTCTCCTCCGAACATTAGCTCGTCCCACAAGCACCCTTATGGCACAATACAGAACCAATACCCCTGGGGGAAGAACATCAGCCTGAACAAAAACAACATTTACAATGGCTGATTGAGGCCTTCCCTTCAGTATTCTCAGCACTGCAAGTATGCACCCACTTGGCCTTCCATCACATAGACACCAGACTGGGAATAAATGTCCAGGAAAGATTATAACCCCTTCCATGAAAAATGTGGGAGATGGTCCACCAAGAACTGCAGGCCATGTTAGACTTAGGGATGATTAAGGAGTCCTTCAGTGAGTGGAGGAGCCCCATAATACTTGTGCTAAAAGCCAATGGGTCAACCTAGTTCTGCACTGATTTCTGAAAAGTGAATGCAATATCAACATTTGATGTGTACCATATGCTTAAAGTAGATAAGTTGCTGGACAGGCTAGGGGTTGCCAAGTATATATCCACTCTTGACCTAACAAAAGTTATTGGCAGATTCCTTTGACAAGCAAATCATGAGAGAAGACCACTTTTTCCTCCCCGTTGGGTATCTGCCATTTTAAGACCATGCCATTTGGCCATGGGGCCACAGCCACCTTCCAGCACCTGGCAGTCTATGTGCTTCTACCCAATAGACATTATGCCACTGCACACATTGACAATATTGTCTTTTATAGTTATGAGTTGAACAATTACCTAAGAGACATCATTGCAGTACTGCAAGCTCTCAAGGAGATAGGAATAATGGCCAACACTGCCAAATGTAGGCTGGCCAGCTGGGAAGTGATTTACCTGCACTATACAGTAGGGGGCAGACCTCTGACACTGCTGATTGGAAAACTACAAGTCTTGAAGAAATGCCCCATACAAACCACAAAAAAGCAAGTGTGTTACTTTCTGGGCCTTGCCAGCTAATATAGATGCTTTGTACCAAGTTTCACCACCATTGCAGCACCCTCTGACAGATCTGATAAAGGATGCAACCCTAAGAAAATTCACTGGTCCAAAGCTTGCAACAAGGCATTAAAGATGCTGAAAGGAAAGCTAACTCAGGAACCAGTTCTCTCACACCCTGGCTTTTCAAGATGATACATATTGCAGTCTGAGGCCTCAAATGTGGGTCCTGGGGAAAGTACTTTCACAGGACTTTGAAGGGGAAGAACACTCCATACTTTGTCTTTGCAGGAAACTTTCCTTGAGAAGTGTCTGACTGTGTCATTGAGAAGGAGGCCTTGGTCATGAAGTGGACTATGGAAACCTTGAGATATTATTTGTTGTGGAACCCTTTTCTTTTAGTAACAGATCATGCACCCCTCCATCAGCTGAACTCTGTGAAAGATACCAACCCTATGATCATGCAATGGTACCTTTCCTTGCAGCCATATAGTTTTCCAGTACTTCACCAAGCAAGGGGAGACCATAAGAAAACAGGGTTTTTTATGGGAGGGGGAGAACAGGAACCATAGGAGGGTACCCTGGTACCGAATGCGATGGAGAGGGTGTGTGACAGAGTGTATAAACACCACACTGGAACTGAAGGGGTTAAGGATCAACTCTGGGCTCAAGTGACCCGCCCACCCACACACCTGCAGAACATGGTCCAACTGGAGTCAGAGCTTAAAAGGGAGCCAGACAGCTCATAAGGGGCCTGAGAACTTCTGGGGAAGGGCACTGCTCCTTTTTCAGAGTTTTCGGCTGAGCACAGAGGGGCTGACTGTTCAATTATTATCTTTCATTTGCTAAAGTCTTATAGTTTGCCTCACAGTAGTAAGAGAGTTGGTGGTAGGAGGTGGCTCAAGGAGGCAGACTTAAGGTATTCCTGGGAGCTGGACCTTGGTACCTCTTACAGGACCCTGGGCTGGAGCCCCATGAAGTGGAAGAGATTGGACTTCCCTATCAACCCCTCTCATTAAGGAGGTCAAGAAAACCCTCACTTCTAGACTCTCTCTGGGGGAAGGAAGGAAAGGGTAAAGATTTTGGAAACCCTCTACTGGGATTGGATGGCTGCAGGGGTCAATAGACAGACCCCCATATCTTCCTTGGAAGCCTGTCACACTGGAAAGGGATGAAACTGATTAGTGACCTGACTGGAGGGTTGGGTCAACCCCCATCAAAAGGCAAAACACCCCAGTGTATGACGGTGGCCCGGGGAAAGATTAGAGTCACAGTGAACAGAGGCCTAATCCCCTAACTACTAGATGACAGCATCAGTGAACACCCAACCACAGGACTAAATGAAGACAATGGGACTTGTGTTTGAAGGTGCTATTCAGTATGAATAAGGGTATCAAATTGTGGCCCTTTATTTATACCTCTTTGGCAGAGGTGTACGCAACTATCTGAAATATATGCCATTGATGATCGATTAGAGGTATGGATCTTGACGTGAATAGCACTGAATTTAGGCATTTAAATTGTTTTTAAAAGTTGGTTGTAGTTGAAATATGCAGTGGTAGCTGATGAATGTTCTCTTTCCTGTGTCCTTGACATTCTTTCAAGGAGGGATTGTATAAAAGCTTGGTGTTTTCTACTCTCTGGGTTCTAACTGTACTACGTGTACATGAGGGGTTCTTTCAGAAATTTCCCAGTGTGTTAAAATAAAATCCCATAACGTTATTTTTTAAAATTTGTTGTAGCTCTGCAACTTCCCTCAGTTGGTCATATTGTTTTCTAATTAAGGGATAGTTAGTAAGACAGAAAATATCATATTGCCTCTATATAAATCCATGGCATGCCCACATCTTGAATACTGTGTGCAGATCTGGTCGCCCCCTGTCAAAAAAGATATATTGGAATTGGAAAAGGTACAGAAAGGGCAAGAAAAATTATTAGGGAACTGAAACAGCTTCCATACGAAGAGAAATTGATAAGACTGGGACTTTTCAGCATGGAAAAGAAACGACTAAAGAGGGATATGATAGAGGTCTATAAAATCATGACTGGTGTGAAGAAAGTATATAAGCAAGTATTATTTACTCCTTCTCATAACGCAAGAACTAGGGGTCACCAAATGAAATTAATAGGCAGCAGGTTTAAAACAAACACAGGGAAGCGTTTCTTCACACAACACACAGTCAACCTGTGGAACTCTTTGCCAGAGGATGTTGTGAAGGCCAAGACTATAATAGTGTTCAAAAAAGAACTAGATAAATTCCTGGAGGATAGGTCCATCAGTTACTATTAGCCAGTATGGGCAGGGATGGTGTCCATAGCCTCTGTTTGCCAGAAAGTGGGAATGGGAATCATATGATGATTACCTGTTCTGTTCATTCCCTTTGAAACACCTGACATTGGCCATTGTCAGAAGACAGGATACTGGGCTAGCTGGACCTTTGGTCTGACCCAAGGGCCCTACTATATTAGCTAAACCATGCTAATTTCTTTTGAGGCCTGGGTATAAATATTGATGGCAACAGTTGTTTTGTCATTGACTTCAAAGGGAATAGAATCAGGCACTTAGGTTTAGATTTTTAAAGGTACTTAGGCACTTAACGATGTGCCTACCTGCATCTTTAGGTGCCTGCATACCTTTAAAGATCTGGCCCTTAATCCCCAGGGTGATTCAAAAAATGCTGGAACAGAAATAGAAGGGGATGGGAGACAAACAGACAACAATGATGCTTAGAGGTTTCTGTGATGGTGGCTGCTTCAAATTCGACCTGGACTCAGTACTGGACTGTATGACCAACAATAGTTTGGTCTGGGAGGAGTTTGCAGATATGCTAAATGACAAGACTGCTGATAAGAAGAGTGGAACTGGGTCAGACCAAAGATCCATCTAGCCCAGTGTCCTGTCTTCTGACAGTGGCCAATGTCAGGTGTTTCAGAGAAAGGCACAAGAAACTGTTTAGTATACCAGCACTCCTAGCTATCTTCAAGACACCACTGACTTCCTGAGGAAACTACAATGCATTGGTGATCTTCCTGAAAACACCATCCTGGCCACCATGGATGTAGAAGCTCTTTACACCAATATTCCACATGAGGATGGACTACAAACTGTCAAGAACAGTATCCCTGATGAGGCCATGGTACACCTGGATGGCTGAGCTTTATCCTCACCCACAACCATTTCAGATTTGGGGACAACTTATACCTTCAACTAAGTGGCACTGCTCTGGGTTCCCACATAGCCCCACAGTATGCCAACATTTTTATGGCTGACTTAGAATAATGTTTCCTCAGCTCTCGTCTCCTAGCTTCCCTTTCTACTTGCACTACATTGATGACAGCTTCATCATATGGACTCACGGGAAGGAGGACCTTGAAGAATTCCACCTGGATTTCAACAACTTCCACCCCACCATCAACCTCAGCCTGGACCAGTCCACACAAGAGATCCACTTCTGGACACTACAGTGCAAATAAGTGATGGTCACATAAACACCACCTTATACCAGAAACCTACTGACCGCTATACTTAACTACATGCCTCCAGCTTCCATCCAGGAGACATCACACAATCCATTGTCTACAGCCAAGCCCTAAGATACAACCGAATTTGCTCCAATCCCTCAGACAGAGACAAACACCTACAAGTTCTTTATCAAGCATTCTGAAAAGTACAGTACCCATCCAGGGAAGTGAGGAAACGGATTGACAGAGCAAAACAGATACCCAGAAATCCCTTACTACAGGACAGGCCCAACAAGGAAAATAACAGAACACCACTGGCCATCACGTACAGCCCCCAGCTAAAACCTCTCCAGCACATTATCTATGATCTACAACCTATCCTGGAAAACTATCCCTCACTCTCACAGACCTTGGGAGGCAGGCCAGTCCTCGCTTACAGACAGCCCCCTAACCTGAAGCTAATACTCACCAGCAACAACACACCACACCACAGAAACACTAACCCAGGAACCAATTCCTGTTGCAAACCTCATTGCCTTTTTTGTCCCCATATCTACTCTAGTGACACCATCAGAGGACCCAACCACGTCAGCCACACCATCAGAGGCTCATTCACCTGCACATCTACTAATGTTATATATGCCATCATGTGCCAGCAATGCCCCTCTGCCATATACATTGGCCAAACCAGACAGTCCCTACATAAAAAAATAAATGGACACAAATCGGACATCAGGAGTGGTAACATACAAAAGCCAGTAGGAGAACACTTCAATCTTCCTGGATATTCTATAACAGTAGAAGTATACTGCTATACTTGAACAAAAAATCTTCAGAAAACAGATTTCAAAGAGAAACAGCAGAACTAAAATTCATTTGCAAATTTAGCACCATTAATTTGGGCCTGAATAGGGACTGGGAGTGGCTGGCTCATTACAAAAGCAGCTTTGCCTCTCCTGGAATTGACACCTCCTCATCTATTATTGGGAGTGGACTACATCCACCCTGATCAAATTGACCCTGTCAGCACTGGTTCTCCACTTGTGAGGTAACTCCTTTCTCTTCATGTGTCAGTATAATAACGCCTGCATCTGTAATTTTCACTCCAGGTATCCAGTGAAATGGGTTCTAGCCCAAAAAAGCTTATGCCCAAATAAATCTGTTAGTCTTTAAGGTGCCACCGGATTCCTTGTTGTTTGTGTAGTATACAGTCATGGAAAAACCTATTCTCCTAAACAGTCACTTTGGGATTGACTTTCTCCATGAAAGTTTATATCATTAATATTTTAAAAATCCTATATAGAGTAACTGTAGATATTTTCATTATCCATATAAACATCCAGTGCTCATTTAAACACTGATAAGCTGTTGCCTCAATGATGCCCTGTGGAACTCATTGCCCCAAGGTAATTATTTGTTATGTAAAAAGCATTTCTTAATTAACTTTACCACATTTCAATATCATTGAATGCCCCCTTTTTCTTATATTATGAGAGAGGTTAAATAGGAATGGATAATTTATCTTGTTTATACCATTCATAGTTTATTATTATTATTTGTATTTTAATGTCATCTGGAGGCACCACTGAGATTGGTGCACTATCATGGTAGGCATAGTAGAAATACATAGTAAGAAACAGTTCTTGCTTTGAAGAGCTTAAATAGACAAGACAGACAAAGGGCAGAAAAAGGAAGTGTTGCTATCTCCGTTATTCATAATACATCTATCTTGTCCCCTCATTTTTGTCTTTTGTCTAAAGTAACGAGGCATATTTTTTCAATCTCTTCTCCTATAGAAGGATTTCCATGCCTCCAATAACTGTAATCACCCATTACTGAACCCCTTCTTTCTACTATATTCTTTTTGAAATAGGGTAACCAGGATTGAACACATTGTTCCAGCTGAGGGTGCACCATTGATTTATATAATGACTTATATATAACGTTGTCAGTATAATTTTATCTCCCATTCTTTATACAGTCTAACATTTCATTTCTGTTTTTGACCAGTGCTGTACACTGAGCAGAGATTTTTATTGCACTTTCCACAATGATGCCCAGGTTTGTTTCTGACTTGTTAAAGTATTTCAAATTATTTCTCCCAGTGTGCATTACCTTACATTTGTAACACTGAATTTCAGCTGCCATCATATTGCCCATTCACGTAAATTTGTAAGGTCCCTCTGAAATTCCTATAATTTCATCAAGTGTTGGCTGTCCTAGATAATTTTATGTCAGCTGAAAATTTTGCCATCTTGATGTTCACCCTTCTGCTCAACATTGATCTTTATATAAAGCAACTGCCCAGTATACATCCATGAGGCACCCTATTGCTAATCTACTGCTATGTTGAAATTGTTCATTTATTACCACTTTTTGTCTTCTGGTCCATCCAACAAATGCTTGCCAAATCCAGCCACAGTTTTCCTGCTCCATGCTCTATAATACCATACAACAGATGGTGCAGGAGTTAAGGTGTCCTTGACTGCCCCTCCTATCTTGAGAAGACTTCCTTGTTTTGTATGGCAGCCTTTGGTCACAAGGACTCTGCCAGTTTTCCCACCACCTTTTGAGAGGCTGTACTGGAGCCTTAAAGGTGGTTCAGTGCCTTGGATGTGAGTAGTTGTGCCCAGTGGTTAGATTAGGTGTCAGTAGCCAGGAATCAGAGTCTAGGGTCAGAGCTAGAGTCAGAGTCCAGGTGCCAGAGTCAAGGTCACAGCCAGAGTCAGGAACCAAGATTCGGAGCCCATGGTCAGAATCAGAGTCAGAGGCTAGAGGCCAGAGCCAAGGGTCAGAGCTGACAGTCAGAGCTGGGTTACTTGGAGTGAGGTAAGCCAGGACCAGGGCTGGGGCTAAAGTTGGAACAAGGCAGAAACAAGACAGAAGAGGAGCTATTGCAGCCGTGGGCAAATGCTTTGAGCAGCCACTGAACAGCTGCTGCTGCTGAGCTTATATAAGAGCCAGTTTGCTGACTCGTCCAATCATAATGATCTGGAGGATGGTGTGGATTGCACCCTCAGCAAGTTTTCAGATGACACTAAACTGGGAGGAGAGGTAGATATGCTGGAGGGTAGGGATAAGATACAGAGGGATCAAGACAAATTAGAGGATTGGGCCAAAAGAAATCTGATGAGGTTCAACAAGGACAAGTGCAGAGTCCTGCACTTAGGACGGAAGAATCCAATGCACCGCTACAGACTAGGGACCAAATGGTTAGGCAGCACTTCTGCAGAAAAGGACGTAGGGGTTACAGTGGACGAGAAGCTGGATATGGTCAACAGTGTGCCGTTGTTACCAAGAAGGCTAATGGCATTTTGGGCTGTATAAGTAGGGGCATTGCCAGTAGATCGAGGGATGTGATCATTCCCCTCTATTTGACATTGGTGAGGCCTCATCTGGAGTACTGTGTCCAGTTTTGGGCCCCACACTACAAGAAGGATGTGAAAAAATTGGAAAGCATCCTCGGAGGGCAACAAAAATGACTGGGGACTGGAACAAATGATTTATGAGGAGAGGCTGAGGGAACTGGGATTGTTTAGTCTGCAGAAGAGAAGAATGAGGGGGGGATTTGATAGCTGCTTTCAAATATCTGAAAGGGGGTTCCAAAGAGGATGGACCTAGACTGTTCTCAGTGGTAGCAGATAAAAGAACAAGGAGTAATGGTCTCAAGTTGCAGTGGGGGAGGTTTAGGTTGGATATTAGGAAAAAGTTTTTCACTTGGAGGGTGGTGAAGCACTGGAATGCGTTACCTAGGGAGATGGTGGAATCTCCTTCCTTTGAGGTTTTTGAGGTCAGGCTTGACAAAGCCCTGGCTGGGATGATTTAGTTGGGGATTTGTCCTGCTTTGAGCAGGGGATTGGACTAGATGACCTCCTGAGGTCCCTTCCAACCCTGATATTCTATGATTCTATGATCAGGTGATGTAGCTAGTTAGGGAGCCAGGCCAGCTGTGCTCATTAGGTTGCAGGGTCACTGGCTCTGCTGCAGACCCTGCTTCCTGAAACATCCAGGCTTGGCTCAGCCTGTGTGATGAATCCCCGAGCGGTGATGGGTTAGCAGAGGGCAGTGTGGCGAATCTGCTTGTGGCGATTCTGCAGCTGCTCTTTTCCTCCTGCTCAGGAGGGCAATAAGTTGCCAGCAGGGGAAGATTCCATGGCAGCTGGAAGGAGCAATCGCAGAGGCTGAGTGCCTGGGGCTCTGGGAGGAGCCTGGCGCTGGAGGCAGTTGGGGAGTGTGTATTGGGACCCACCAGTGATACTCAATTAGATCTACATGCGGGCCAATCTGAGAATTTTATGACAAGAGGCAGGCCATTTGCGCAGAAGGCTGACAAAACAAACAAACAAACAAATAAATAAATAAATGTCAGCTGCCACTAAATAAAGACCTTGACTGCAACATAAGTATTAGTAAAAAGAACGAGGAGTACTTGTCTCTCTCTCTCTGTGTGTGTGTGTGTGTGTGTGTGTGTGTGTGTGTATACACACACACACACACAGAGACAAGTGCTCCTCGTTCTTTTTATATATATACACACACACACACACAGACAAGTACTTCTCATTCTTTTTGCTGATACAGACTAAAAAGGCTACCACTCTGAAATAAGTATTAGTGTTTCTATCTTTTAACAAAGTTTATAAATCAACATTATTACCTGTGTTTGTGGCAATCTCAAGTGGGAGAGCTGACACTGATGATTTCTGGGAAGCTTTGTGAAGAGTGGTTTGTAGCAGGTGAGGGCAAGGCGCACGCACGGGTGAAGATGCTTACCCGTCAGGCGACTGTGCTGTAGGTTTTTTATAATGTTTATGGTAGAAAACCCAGATTCGCAGTGATTTATTGATCTGAACATTATTAAAAGATAGATGGTTAGATACTGGCTATTCTGAAACTGGTCAACAAATTGAGCCCAGAAATCACAAAGTCCCACTTCTCTGAGTTTTGTCTTCAAGACATCTGAGCTCTGGAGTCTTGCAATTTCTAACTGAAAGGCACTTTTATCAATCGAATCAAGAATATTCTTTGCTTCAGAAGGGCAAGGTCCATTGGCAGAGACAACAAATGGAGCACAAACAAATAAAAGCAAATCCTTTGGAATTTTAAAATTCTCAAATTGCATTTTAAAATTTTTGATCAGATTATTTAGGAATTCTTGCATTCGTTTAATCAAAGTTTCATCTGTAGCAACAACACACAATGTGGGAAAGTGAAACATCTTTCCTGTTAAGTCTTCTGAAAGATTTCAAGATTCTTCTGAAAGGCACACACTTTTTTCAAACAGATCCCCAACACTGCTCGCATGGCTGTGGAGCTGCAAGGTGAGGAAATTCAAGTGACCAATAATATCACACAGAAAAACTACCTGTGACATAGAGGGGACATCATTCATGTTGGTCTTGTGGTTTGAAAGAAATTCTATTATTTCTTTTTTAAGCACACAAAACCTCTCTAACACACGCCTGCCCTACTTAACCAGTGAATGTTGTTCTGCTGCAACAGGTCACTGTGTTCGGTTGAAATGTTTTGTAAAAGAGCTTTAAAAAAATGCTGTTGCAAGCTAGAAGTTGAACGTTTGTAGTTCACTAACCTCATCACAATACTCATTGTTTTTTTCAAATCCCTGGACACCTTACCACACAGGTCAGTCTGGTGAATGATGCAGTGAAGTGTATATAACTAAGAGTGTATCACTGCCAAACATGAAGCAAAACCCTTTTCTTTCACTGTCATGGAGGAATTTCTATCTGTAACAAGCAACTTTACTTTCCGCAGATCTAAACCTTCCCCCTCCACCCCCCCAAAAGACTTTTACCATTTCAAAAATGATCGCTTCTGTAGTGTAGGTTTCTAATGGTATTAAGCAAAAAAAATTCCTTGAAAATTTCACCATCATAAAATCTAACAAACAGCGATAGCTGGGCAGTGTCACTTAAATTGCTTGATTTGTCCATTGCAAGAGGCATGTATTTGGTATTTTTTTAAATCAGAAAGCAGTGCTGACAAACAATTTTAGTAAATTACCGCCAGTCTTCACAGTGCCATGGAATCAGACAGGGTGCAGTGAGGCACAGTGGCCTCCCTTGAGCTAGATGTGGAGGGACTACTACACTCTTCCTGGTGAGTGGAGGTAAGCTAGCTCTGCCCCTGATGCAGGAAGCAAAGGGAAGGGACAAGAAGTATAAGAGGCTTGCCAGTGAAGGAGGCAGACATCTCTAGCCTGCAGCAGGACTCTGGACCAGACGCCAAACCGTGCGGTGCCCTGCCGCCAGAGGAAACTGATTGTGGGGAAGTATTGCTGGGATTGCTGTCCACCACATACCCCAAGGACATTGAGGACCTGCAGACTACGGAGACACACTAATGGACTGTGGCAGGAAGTAGCCCAAGGGAATCAGACATTAGGTTGTGCTGTCATAGTACGAGTCAGTGTGTTTTGGCAGGATTCCTGCTGACCCAATGATGGGAACCCCTGCCACTTTTAGGACACTGGGCTGGGAGCTGGTGGAGTAGGGTGGACACTGGTTTCCCTGTCCCCCGTCACAGACCCCACCCCTGGGGTGGCGGCCTAATCACACAATTAAGCAGGAATAGCTAATCCACTTAAAATTAACTCCCTATTTATTTACAGATTAACTTTCATTTATAGACAATCCCATACTATTTGTATGTACAGCGTTTAGTACAATTGAGTCAAATCTTGGTTGATCTCTCTTCATGCTGTTGTAATAATAATAATAGTAATAATAATAATAAATATGTAATGATAAAACAGTTCTGAGATTTCATATATACCTTTTCCATCCAGGCGATACACAAGCAAAATCTCAAAGGCTTCAATTTTCTTCTTATCAGCAGCCTTAATTTCCTAAGATTCATATCTATAAATCGCTGTGGAAATAATCAAGCTTTTCGCCAATCAAACTTTAGTACATTTCAAGATGCCATCGTTTTTTCCTCCAGACTTTCATAAGAAAGGCCATAGCTAAGTAAGCCATTCCTAGTCTTCTTCCAATTTATTTGGAAGCCAACTTGATTGGATATGTATGGTGCCAGATAAATGAATTCATCTACCACCTTTACAACATGTCTATTAATTGTGATGTCCACTTGCATCTTGGGTTTTTTTTTTCAGTTGTGTCAGCAAGCAGTCATTTAATTTGTGCCTCAGTTAAGGAGAGTCCATATTCCTTTTTGTTCATTAGATATATTCCACTTTGTCCATAAGCCTCACATCCATTTGAGACTGAAGTAGTTTTTGCTGATTCTGGACAAGTCCAGACACAGTGGACCTGCTGAATGTCTTAACTTTTTCAGTTTTAATTTTCTGTTTGGCGCCAACAGTCAATGATCTGACCACAGTCTGCAGTCAGGAACATCTTTGTTCATTGGACACTCAATCTCCAGTGTTGCTGTATAATTACATGGTCAATTTGATTCTTCTTCACCATCAGGTGACCTCCATGTGTACAAACAAATAGCACATTGGGTGAAAATGGTGTTTATAATGATCAGATGATTTGAGCAGTAGAATTCAGGTAAACACTTCCCTTTGCCATTTTGTCAACCCAGACCATTGTTTCCCATTATATCTTTATGAGAGCTTACACTTCCAACTTCCTCATTCAGGACCCCAATTACAAGGGTGATAGATATCTTTGCTTGGTATTTACTTGGTCTCTTCAAAACAGTCATAGAATTCATTAATTGTGGTGGAGTCAGCTGCTGCTGTAGGAGCACAAACCTGTATGACCAATATTGACTGGCTTCACTCAAAAGTGACTTGTAGTGATTATATCACTGTTTGGGTCTGTCACTGGATGCAGACTCACCGGCGGCACCTCCTGCTGGTCATCTCAGGGAATTAGCATTCCAGCCTCCGAAGCGCCCTCTTCAGGCCAGTGTCATAGATACTAAGGTCAGAAGGGACCATTCTGATCATCTAGTCCGACCTCCTGCACAGCGCAGGCCACAGAATCTCACCCACCCACTCCTATGAAAAACCTCACCCATGTCTGAGCTATTGAAGTCCTTAAATCATGGTTCAAAGACTTCAAGGAGCAGAGAAGCCTCCCTCAAGTCAACCATGCCCCATGCTACAGAGGAAGGCGAAAAACCTCCAGGGCCTCTCCAATCTGCCCTGGAGGAAAATTCCTTCCCGACCCCAAATATGGCAATCAGCTAAACCCTGAGCATATGGGCAAAATTCACCAGCCAGATACCCAGGAAAGAATTTTCTATAGTAACTCAGATCCCATCCATCTAATATCCCATCTCAGGGGATTTGGCCTATTTACCCTGAATATTTAAAGATCAATTACTTACCAAAATCCCATTATCCCATCATACCATCTCCTCCATAAACTTATCGAGTAGAAGCTTAAAGCCAGATAGATCTTTTGCCCCCACTGCTTCCCTTGGAAGGCTATTCCAAAACTTCACTCCTCTGATGGTTAAAAACCTTCGTCTGATTTCAAGTCTAAACTTCCTGGTGGCCAGTTTATACCCATTTGTTCTTGTATCCACATTGGTGCTGAGCTTAAATAATTCCTCTCCCTCTCCTATATTTATCCCTCTGATATATTTATAGAGAGCAATCATATCTCCCCTCAACCTTCTTTTAGTTAGGCTAAACAAGCCAAGGTCCTTAAGTCTCCTTTCATAACACAAGTTTTCCATTCCTCGGATCATCCTAGTAGCCCTTCTCTGTACCTGCTCCAGTTTGAATTCATCCTTTTTAAACATGGGAGACCAGAACTGCACACAGTATTCTAGGTGAGGTCTCACCAGTGCCTTGTATAATAGTACTAAAACCTCCTTATCCCTACTGGAAATGCCTCTCCTGATGCATCCCAAAACCGCATTAGCTTTTTTCACAGCCATATCACATTGGCGGCTCATAGTCATCCTATGATCAACCAATACTCCAAGGTCCTTCTCCTCTTCCGTTACTTCTAATTGATGCGTCCCCAACTTATAGCTAAAATTCTTGTTATTAATCCCTAAATGCATAACCTTACACTTCTCACTATTAAATTTCATCCTATTACTATTACTCCAGTTTACAAGGTAATCCAGATCCTCCTGTATAATATCCCGATCCTTCTCCGAATTGGCAATACCTCCCAGCTTTGTATCATCTGCAAACTTTATTAGCACACTCCCACTTTTTGTGCCAAGGTCAGTAATAAAAAGATTAAATAAGATTGGTCCCAAAACCGATCCCTGAGGAACTCCACTGGTAACCTCCCTCCAACCTGACAGTTCGTCTTTCAGTAGGACCCGTTGCAGTCTCCCCTTTAACCAAGTCCTTATCCACCTTTTGATGTTCGTATTGATCCCCATCTTCTCCAATTTAACTAATAATTCCCCATGTGGCATGGTATCAAATGCCTTACTGAAATCTAGGCAAATTAGATCCACTGCATTTCCTTTATCTAAAAAGTCTGTTACTTTTTCAAAAAAGGAGATTAGGTTGGTTTGGCACGATCTACCTTTTGTAAAACCATGTTGTATTTTGTCCCATTTACCATTGACTTCAATGTCCTTAACTAATTTCTCCTTCAAAATTTTTTCCAGGACCTTGCATACTACAGATGTCAAACTAACTGGCCTGTAGTTACCTGGATCACTTTTTTTTCCTTTCTTAAAAATAGGAACTATATTAGCAATTCTCCAATCATTCGGTACTATTCCTGAGTTTACAGATTCATTAAAAATTCTTGCTAATGGGCTTGCAATTTCAGGTGCCAATTCCTTTAATATTCTTGGATGAAGATTATCTGGGCCCCCCGATTTAGTCCCATTAAGCTGTTTCAGTTTCGCTTCTACCTCTGATATGGTAATATCTACCTCTATAGCCTCCTTCCCATTTGTCATGCTACCATTATCCCCAAGATCCTCTTTAGCCTTATTAAAGACTGAGGCAAAGTATTTGTTTAGATATTGGGCCATGCCTAGATTATCTTTAACCTCCACTCCATCCTCAGTGTTAAGCGGCCCCACTTCTTCCTTTTTAGTTTTCTTCTTATTTATATGGCTATAGAACCTTTTACTATTGGTTTTAATTCCCTTTGCAAGGTCCAGTTTAGTTTGAACTGAATTAGCTCATGATCACTTGAGCCAAGATTGTCCCCTACAACCATTTCTTCTATGAGGTCCTCGCTACTCACCAAAATTAAATCTAAAATGGCATCCCCTCTAGTCGGTTCAGCAACTACTTGATGAAGGAATCCATCAGCTATCGCATCTAGGAAAATCTGAGTCCTATTATTATTACTAGCACTGGTCCTCCAGTCTATATCTGGGAAGTTAAAGTCTCCCATGATCATGCAGTTTCCATTAGTATTTACTTTATTAAAGACATTAAAAAGGGCTTTATCCATATCCAAATTAGATCCCGGAGGTCTATAGCACACCCCAAGCACTATCGTAGGAGAGGCTTTACTAGTTTTCTTCCCCAATGTAATTTTTGCCCAGACGGACTCTGTCTTATCCATTGCATCGCTTCTTATTTCTTTACATTCTACCTCATCATTGATATACAATGCTACTCCACCCCCTTTACCTTTGTTTCTGTCTTTTCTAAAGAGCACATACCCTTCAATACCTGTAGTCCAGTCATGACTACTATTCCACCATGTTTCTGTTATCCCTATAATATCTGGTTTCACTTCCTGCACCAGTAGCTCTAGTTCCTCCATTTTGTTACCTAGACTCCTCGCATTGGTGTACAAACATCTTAATTTTTGCTGTTTGGCCTCGCTCACATTTTGTACCCTATTAGGCACAGTCATTCTACAGCCAGTATAACCTATTAGACCAGTATCCACACCACCCTCGCTCCTTATATACATTCTCCTACCCACGGCTGTATCCATTCTTACTTCATCTTCTTCCCTCTCAATGCTAAAATCTGGCGTGGAGATTTTCTGGACATCTCCCATCCATCTCCCCCCAATTCCTAGTTTAAAGCTCTCTTTATCAGGTGTGCCAGCCTCCATCCTAGAAGTCTATTTCCTTCCCTACTCAGATGAAGTCCATCCCGAGAGAACTGACCTCTGTCCGTGAATGCCTCCCAGTGGCCATACATCCCAAAGCCCTCCTTATAGCACCACTGCCTAAGCCATCTGTTGACAGTCATAATCTTAAAAAGAAAAGGAGTACTTGTGGCACCTTAGAGACTAACAAATTTATTAGAGCATAAGCTTTCGTGAGCTACAGCTCACTTCATCGGATGCATTTGGTGGAAAAAACAGAGGAGAGATTTATATACACACACACAGAGAACATGAAACAATGGGTTTATCATACACACTGTAAGGAGAGTGATCACTTAAGATAAGCCATCACCAGCAGCAGGGGGGAGAAAGGAGGAAAACCTTCCATGGTGACAAGCAGGTAGGCTAATTCCAGCAGTTAACAAGAATATCAGAGGAACAACTCTGACATCATAATCAAAAAGGCTGACAAAGGAGGTGCTGTCGTCATCATGAATAGGTCGGAGTATGAACAAGAGGCTACTAGGCAGCTCTCCAACACCACTTTCTACAAGCCATTACCCTCCGATCCCACTGAGAGTTACCAAAAGAAACTACAGCATTTGCTCAAGAAACTCCCTGAAAAAGCACAAGAACAAATCCGCACAGACACACCCCTGGAGCCAGGACCTGGGGTATTCTATCTGCTACCCAAGATCCATAAACCTGGAAATCCTGGACGCCCCATCATCTCAGGCATTGGCACCCTGACAGCAGGATTGTCTGGCTATGTAGACTCCCTCCTCAGGCCCTTCGTTACCAGCACTCCCAGCTATCTTCGAGACACCACCGATTTCCTGAGGAAACTACAGTCCATTGGTGATCTTCCTAAAAACACCATCCTAGCCACTATGGATGTAGAAGCCCTCTACACCAACATTCCACACAAAGATGGACTACAAGCCGTCAGGAACAGTATCCCCGATACTGTCACGGCTAACCTGGTGGCAGAACTTTGTGACTTTGTCCTGACCCATAACTATTTCACATTTGGTGACAATGTATACCTTCAAATCAGCGGCACTGCGATGGGTACCCGCATGGCCCCACAGTATGCCAACATTTTTATGGCTGACTTAGAACAACGCTTCCTCAGCTCTCGTTCCCTAATGCCCCTACTCTACTTGCGCTACATTGATGACATCTTCATCATCGGGACCCATGGAAAAGAAGCTCTTGAGGAATTCCACCATGATTTCAACAATTTCCATCCCACCATCAACCTCAGCCTGGACCAGTCCACACAAGAGATCCACTTCCTGGACACTACGGTGCTAATAAGCGATGGTCACATAAACACCACCCTATATCGGAAACCTACTGACCGCTATTCCTACCTACATGCCTCTAGCTTTCATCCAGATCATACCACTCGATCCATTGTCTACAGCCAAGCGCTACGATATAACCGCATTTGCTCCAACCCCTCAGACAGAGACAAACACCTACAAGATCTCTATCATGCATTCCTACAACTACAGTACCCACCTGCTGAAGTGAAGAAACAGATTGACAGAGCCAGAAGAGTACCCAGAAGTCACCTACTACAGGACAGGCCCAACAAAGAAAACAACAGAACGCCACTAGCCATCACCTTCAGCCCCCAACTAAAACCCCTCCAACGCATCATCAAGGATCTACAACCTATCCTGAAGGACGAGCCATCGCTCTCTCAGATCTTGGGAGACAGACCAGTCCTTGCTTACAGACAGCCCCCCAATCTGAAGCAAATACTCACCAGCAACCACACACCACACAACAGAACCACTAACCCAGGAACCTGTCCTTGCAACAAAGCCCGTTGCCAACTCTGTCCACATATCTATTCAGGGGATACCATCATAGGGCCTAATCACATCAGCCACACTATCAGAGGCTCGTTCACCTGCGCATCTACCAATGTGATATATGCCATCATGTGCCAGCAATGCCCCTCTGCCATGTACATTGGCCAAACTGGACAGTCTCTACGTAAAAGAATGAATGGACACAAATCAGACGTCAAGAATTATAACATTCAAAAACCAGTTGGAGAACACTTCAATCTCTCTGGTCACTCAATCACAGACCTAAGAGTGGCTATACTTCAACAAAAAAGCTTCAAAAACAGACTCCAACGAGAGACTGCTGAATTGGAATTAATTTGCAAACTGGATACAATTAACTTAGGCTTGAATAGAGACTGGGAATGGATGAGTCATTACACAAAGTAAAACTATTTCCCCATGGTATTTCTCCCTCCCACCCCACCCCCCACTGTTCCTCTGATATTCTTGTTAACTGCTGGAATTAGCCTACCTGCTTGTCACCATGGAAGGTTTTCCTCCTTTCTCCCCCCTGCTGCTGGTGATGGCTTATCTTAAGTGATCACTCTCCTTACAGTGTGTATGATAAACCCATTGTTTCATGTTCTCTGTGTGTGTGTATATAAATCTCTCCTCTGTTTTTTCCACCAAATGCATCCGATGAAGTGAGCTGTAGCTCACGAAAGCTTATGCTCTAATAAATTTGTTAGTCTCTAAGGTGCCACAAGTACTCCTTTTCTTTTTGCGAATACAGACTAACACGGCTGCTACTCTGAAACCAGTCATAATCTTGTCACACCTTTGTTGCCCTTCTCTAGGAACAGGAAGGATCCCGCTAAAGATCACCTGAGCCTCAATTTCCTTAAGCGTCTTCCCCAGCCTAGCATAGTCTCCCTTAATACTTTCCAGCGGAATCTAGCCGTATCATTTGTTCCCACATGAAGGATAATTAGGGGATTCTTTCCCGCTCCCTTTAGGATCCTTTTCAACCTCAGGTCTACATCCCGTATCTTAGCACCCGGAAGACAGCACACCCTTCTATTCTCAGGATCAGCTCTAGTTACAGGCCTGTCTATTCTTCTCAATAAAGAGTCCCCGATCACATAGATCTGCCTTTTCCTGGTGACTGTGCTATTCTCCAGTCTCTCCCCTGTTCCCTCTGGCTGCAAGTTCTTTCCATTCCTATTTTCCCTTACAATCTTCTTCAACCCATCCTGTATCCTCCTGGGGCTCATATTTGGTGTAGTCTCCCTTGACTCTTCCCCTTTTTCTATAGGACTAGCCTCTCTTCTCTTCTTCCTTACCCTTCCACCTTCAACAAGTACCTGCTGAGCCCCTTCTTCATTTTCCAACTCTGCAAACCTGTTCCTAAGATCTATTTCTCCTTCACTAGCCCGTCTTTTTCTCTGCCTTTTTTCTCTTTGAGTCACATGTTTCCACTGACTACTTTCCTCATCCAGTCTCTCCTCAAAATTCCCCAGCCCTGCTTCCATCTGTGAGTCTGAGCTTTTCCCTTCAGATACCTCATATCTTTGCTCCATCATCTGCTCAAACCCCTTCCTAAACTCAACCAGACTTTCCACCTGCATCTCCAAACCTCGGATCTTTTCCTCCATCAGCTCTATCAGACGGCATTTCATGCAGAAAAAACTCTTACCGGTTCCCCTCTCCAGGATCATGTACATACCACAGCTTCCACATCCAGTCATCCTCAATGTGTCTTTCACTACAGGAGTCACTCCTACAGATGCCTCTGTATCTGTCATCTCCTTCCCACCTAAATCCTGTTAATCTGGGAAACACAAGCCACACCAAAAAGACCACACACCCCCAGCAAAAACAGACCCCAAACAAGCACCACAATCCAAACTCCCCTTGCAAACTCCCACTCAAACTCCCCTGTTTAGAGCTCTGTTTGCTAGCTCCTGTGCCGCTGCAGTGTCTCGCCTTGCCGCTGGCTCCCATGTCCCTCCCGGGACCCCATTGCCCCTTTCACTGGGTGCTGCCCCCTGGCAGTACCCCACAGTTCTGGGTCTCCCCCTCCCAGGGGAACCCTCCACCCACTATTCCTACCTCGCCTCAGACATAGGCTCCTGACAGTCACCAGCTAGCCCCCGCGCCCTGGGGCAGACTGCAATATGAGCCACTCACCACCGGCAAGGTTGGGTTTGGATCTGCTGCCTCTGCCTACCCGTGGCTGCCCTTGCAACCCCCGTACCTAATAGGCCTTCCCAGGCCTGCAGCCTGGAGCTTTCCTAGGCCAGAGCTCCCCGGCTCCCTTGGCCTTTCCCCCAGCCCTGCTCCAAACTAGGTCCTCTATTCAGGTCTCTGCAGCCAGGTCCCTCCCTCTCAGAGCTAGAGAGAGAGTGCTCTTCTGCTCCTGGCTTCCCTGGCTTTTATAAGGCCCACTGGGTCTGTTTGGGGCATGGCCCCCAGCTGCGGCTGCTCTGCCAATCAGCCCAGCTCTTCCCCTTCCCCAGCCCTCCCCCAGGGCTATCTTAAACCCCTCTAGGCCCGAGCGGGTGTCCACCCCGCTACAGGGTCATATGCAGGCACACACTTCGATGTCTCCTAGAGTAAAATAAATGTTACCATATTTTCTCTCATATTCTCAGATCTTGAGTTGTATGTTGCATATCCATCCATCATCATGAAGTGACTCCTACCATTCCATCACAGCTCTGAGATTCCATATATATATTTTCCAGTTCTTTGGTCACAATGGCAAGCTTCCCTTCATATATACTTCTCACATTCCATATTTCTACTCTGATGATTCATTTACAAAGGTTCAGGTCATTATTTTCCTTGGTGCAAATATTAGGCACTGTACTTCCTGAAGGATTTGTTGCCTCATCATCTTAACCACATTCTTAATGGCAAGAACATCCTCCCTGGTATAATTTGTCACACATTCTGGTCTATGGCCAGCACCACACATGGATCAGTGTGTATGAGGAGACTTTTGCAAACCAGTAAAGTGCCTGAAACCACTATGGCTTATTGCTAAAAGCAGCCAGGTCAGCAGGCTGTAAATTGGGCATTCAGCAGTCTCAGTTTAACCAAGGCAGGAGTGAAGGGGTGCCACAGAGTGGGCAGCTTGACCCCGCATCCTTCCTGATAAGAATGATGTTGAAGTTGCTGATACATGCATTTTAGAAGAGCAAGATATGTCCCAGGAATGTCTAGTGGGGCCTCAAGGCTGCAAACTCTGGAAAAACCCACACCTGGTTAATTGATAATCAGAAGGAACCTCTCACTTGACCATTGAAACTGCTTACTTAACAAGTTTGCTTGTTGACAAGGGACATGCCATTCTATTACTAATGTATAAATAAGGGGAAAAAGTTTGAGGTAGTGGGACTCTTCAGGACTGAACTCTCCCTCGGGATGCATCTTGTGTTCCTCACTGGCAGACGGGCTGCCACTGTGCCACTCGAGAGCCACACTCAGCTTTGGTAATTATCAAGGTTGGGGGTGTTTTACTATCCTGTTGTGGATGTGTGTATGAGCGCTTGAGACTAAGTAAAGTTTAGCTTTAAGTGAAAGCACTCTTATGTTGTCCTGTTTGTGCCAGCCATCTATTGGTCGGACGGCCGTGTCCCTCCTCTGATTTATTTCCTGATACCACCTCGCACAGAGTAAAAGTTACCAAGAGCTTTGGGTTGAAAGAACCCTGGGTAACAAGTGCTTTGCCTTTGTTCTGCTATGATAGTTCTCATGAGAGAAAGGGTTGTTTCCCATTGCCTTTCCTGCAGTTTGTGGCTGCCATTGGATCAGCAATGATTAAATCCATGATTAAACTCTTCCACTTTTTGATAGCATTTCCTCCAGAGGAGGTCCCAGACACGCATTCATCTGAATCTGTTGGTACTTCTTGTGATTTCTAAGTTATTTGAATGCCAGTCAGGAGCCAGCATCAGCCAGTCACATGTGGTATTGTCTACTGCCGTTACAGTAGCAGGCTTCAATACAGACTGATCTGACTGCAAACAACTGATATGGTCATCCCCAAAAGTAGTCAAGAAAGAAAATGAGTCCTTTCAGTATCATCATGAACCTGCACTCATGAGTCAGGACTCCCTTACCACTTTCAGCTACTGGCAGAGTAAGTAGTTTCTATTTTCTGTCTCACTAGCTAAAAGGTTAAAGTCTCAGCTGTTTTGAGACAAACCTACTACAGTCCAACAAAGCTTTCTGGACTTGCTAACAGAAGTAGGCTAAGGTTCTGAACTGAAACATGGCTAAGATTTTTAATAAACTCCCAGGCAGTGTTGAAGTAGGTTGCAGAGTGGCTAAAGATTTATTGATTTCAGTTCCCTGCAAGGAGTCACCATTCACAGATAAATGTAGGCAGAGGTTTTTTCCAGACTTTGAGGAAGAAATCCATGAAGGCCTAGAATCTGAAATCTCTGTAGTGTGCTGACTGGGATACAGGGAGGCTGGATAATTTTTTTGCAGTCATCAGACCCACAGGGGATTATTGTATTGTTTTTAAACCCAAAATCAAGGACCCAGGCTTTTCTTAATTCTTCAGCTGTATCATCAGCTGCAGAATCCTCTACTTGATGCTGAATTGTGCTCCAGAATCTAAATACTAATTTAAAATATAAGTTCTTCTGTAGCACTGTCTGGTTGTGATCATAATTGAATGCAAGCTGATGCAGAATAGTCTATATGAAATTGTAGACAGTCTGAAATCATAGCTCTAACAGACTTACCCCATTCATCTCATTGAGTTGTCCGTTGTGAAATCTAATGGTAATCTAAATGATAATCTATTATGTTAACTATTTAACTGCTCCTCACCTTGGAGGCTGTTTCTTACTCCACAACCCAAAATGATCTATCACTGCTTTCCAGGTGTCCTCATTTGCTCCCTACTCAGCTGCCCAAACCTCCAACTTCATCCTTGCTCTGGTCTCTGCTCCTGGCACCATTTATAATGCAATTCTGCATTTCAGGAAAGATATCTGTAGCATATTGAAAATTTATGGTTAGAGACAAAAGGTGAATGTTGTAAAAATAAAACAAAACAGTAAGAAACTTTAGTTTATTTCTATTTTTGAGAGTTTCTAGCTGTATTCCCTATTATGGGCCAAATTGTGATAATCTTATTCATGTTGAGCAGTACTTTACTCTGCAAGTTGTCCCACTAAAACTAATGGGACTAATTGAGGAGTAAGGTAACATAATCTGGTCCAATATGCGACAGAGAGTGTCACTTAACTTGGTAGAGTTTGTCAAAATAGAAAAGAATAATTGACCCATAGCTGTTGGATGGATTGTTTTATCATTATGTATTATTATTATTACAACAGAACCAAGAGACCTCAACCAAGATTGGACTCAACTGTGCTAAATGCTGTACATACAAATAGTACGAGATTGTCTGTACATGAAAGTTAATCTGTAATAAAATAAGGAGTTAATTTAAAGTGGATTAACTATTCCTGATTAATGCCTGTGTGAATGCTCTTATTCTGGAATAAGAATGCCATATTCTGAATTAGTTGAATCTACTTCCAAACTGCATTAAACTAATTTAGAATATGGAAGGCTTATTTTGGAAAAAGAGCATCCACACATGGAGTTAATAGGAATAGTTATTCCAGAATAACTCTCCAGGTCGACAAATCTTAAGAGACTAAGGCAACAGGCAGAGGAGAAAGGAAGTATTATTAACTTAAAGTCACATAGGAAGTCTATCAGTTCAGAAACTGAGCCCTTATCTTCTGAGTTCTCCTGCAATACTTTAACCACAACATCATCCTTCCTTTGGCAGTACTATTGCATTCAGTAAAACCCCCTCAATATTTTAAATTAAACTGTTATTACTTCAAAATTTTCAGTCTGTCAGAGTAAAGTGCTGCAAAAATCAGGGATCCTTGCTACAAAATGTTGTTCAAGTTTGCTGGGAAATACATAGAAATGTGCCTAAAACCTGTCTTTGTCCAGCCATTTCTCATGGACAGCCTAAAAGTTACAGAGAGCAAAGTTCCCCTTAGCATTTACATGCACACAGATTTCAAGGGATATCTGAAGTCTTTCTGGAAAGTAGTGTTGAATAACTGGAAAGTAATGGTGTTTGGCTTATGCATTGCTCTCAAAGTTTGCAGAATAGTTTTGAGAGTATAATGTGTCTAGGAATAAAAATTCCTGTTCAGAGAATATTATGAATTCAGCAGAGTCAGGAGGGTTTCCAGGACTACACATTTTCACCACTAGACTCTGCTACAGGCATTGAGTTTACAAATAAACACAAGAAGTATCTGTTAAACTTTTTTCATTCTAGACTTCATGGTGTACATTCCAAGGTTCTAACCATAAACATGCTAACAGAAAATCAATTAACAAACAAGTATAAGGAAGTGCTTCTCTGTCTAATAAACAGAAGTACCTAGCAAAATATACTAGTGTATTTGGTAGTACTACATCCTATTCTCTCTATGGGAAGTTTGTATTACCAAGGCACACAAAGGTGCTAATTAAAAGCAAGGAAAAAGACTTCATATCAGAATTAAGCTTTTGCTTGACACAGGCAGCTTAGCTTGGCTAAGAAATCTCTTCCTGTCATACCAATCTCTCTTCTGCAGAAAGTCTGGAGACATATGATTCAAAGCCAAGCTGTGATGGCTCCTTCCCTCATCAAAATGTAAGTGAGGTGTTGGATTTATCAGCAGTTCCACTCTGTACAAACAAGCTAGAGCTGGAGCAGTTTAAAGAAGCTGCATTGTAATGTCTGACTTGGCCAAACTGGCCAGAACCAGGTCACAGTAAAAATTATAGTAAATCTGGCTTTAAAAATTTAGAAGTTATGATTTTAGAGCATGAAATATAGCATGACTTCCCAACATATTTTCAGGTCGAAGAATATGATAGGCAATGACTTGTCCAGGAAAAGGCTAATGAGAAGAGCCTTCCCTGAACTGATAGATTTATGTCAACAGTTGGAAACATTTTGTGTTAGTCACCAGTGGGAAACAGTAAATCTGTGTTGCCAGATGGGAACAGTAGAGCTCAGCGTGTCTGCCAATCCTCAGGATCGCAAAATTCCAGAAATATTGACATGGGATAGAATTTTGAAAAGCAATTAGGTGATTTAAGAGCCTAAGACTTGCTCCTAAATCAATCTGGTGCTTTTGAAAATCCTACTCAAGGTCCCCATGCCACACTCCTGTGGGAAAGTATTTATTCTCTATCCTACGACCATACCTTCAGCTCCTCTGCCTGTTTTCCATTATAGGAAAAGTTATGTCAAAAGTATGAAGAACAAAACAGAGAAATTCATGATGGTCCTTCAGATCTTAATTTCATTTTATTTTGCAATTCCCCATAGGCGTTGGGGAAGCTGGGTGCAGTAATCATACCAGATGGCAAGAGAGGCTGTTCGGCAGTGAAGGCTTCTCTCACAATCACAAGTTGCTGTCAGGGAATCCTTGTTAAAATTCTGCTTTCTTGCTACATAAATGTAAACCTCAGCATCAAATTAGAAACAATACATAAAAGTTCCCTTTCAAGATTTGTTTCTAATGATTGACCCCCTAACCAAAAAATTAGTCGATGATAAATCCACTGCAATTATTAAAACAGATGCATCTCCTTAAGCTTCTGGGTTCCCTGGGGCTAATCAGCACCCTTGTTTGGCATGTTAATCAAGGACATCTCTCTAAATATACCTGTAAAAAATATGACATATTACAAGGAAGAAGGACAATTTTGTAGCTAATGTACTGAACTAAGACTCAGCAAATATTGGTTCAGTTCTTGCTCTGCTCTCCTGTATGACCTTCGTTTACACGACAAGGATGAGTATCAATTGATCCTATTGGCTTCTGAGGCTAATGAAGCCTGTGAGATTCAATACTGCTCTAATGATGAATACTATTTTTTGAGGTTTGATTGATTGATGGTTTGGTAGGATATTATGATAATCGTTATCCTCTAGCATTTTTCCAGTGGCCCCTAAATATCCCTAAATGCAGGTTTGCCTTCCAGGTCACCATGATTTACAAATATCCTGTGATGGATTGAGTGAGAGTGGAGATGGTTAGAGTCCCTCAAGTGGAAGTCTCATGACAAATGTGATCCATTGCAGCATTCAGTGTTTTTGATCATATATGTTCTGCCTATCCAGGAGAAGGGGAAAAATTCTTTGCCTTCATTATAGCTGCTGCTGAGACTCACACAGCAGAACTCCACAGGGTGACTGATTACCTGATTAATCCAGGCTGACTCCACTCAATCACAGAGCTGAGAATCTTTGTCATTGTGAAAAAAATCCTGTTATAGTACTTTGCAGTTAAATATCACATGGATTTGGATGGAACTGTTTGTGTTCATAAAGACAGAGCAACGTCCTGAGAGGACAAATGCTAGTTATTCTCTGCTTGAATTTTTAAATATTATTTTCAGACATTCTAAGGCTCTCTGAAACATATCCTGTGAAGTGGATGGCTGGTGAAGGCCAGTGTGCAAGTACTTTTGGCTGGGATTGTCACTGTCTATCTGTGATATCGACAGGGTGAGCCAAGGTGGTAACTATCTTTATCTAAAGTATTGTGAGGTCTCGGCTTGAAAAGGCCTGATGGATTAGTTTTAATGTTCTTGTTGAGCAGCCTAATAACTATTTCTTTGAATAATTGGATATTGGAGCCTTTGTACTTTGAAATGTCAAGTTTTGTCCATAATAGCTGTGTGTTTTAAATTATGTGAGATGTGTAGAGTGTGAGATAGCTGCCACAGAAATCAAAAGAAATAGTCATAAATAAGCAATAAATACCACTGCAACTGAGACTTGGACATCAGCGTTCACAATCTGAAGATAATAAATCTCTCAGGTGAACCTAAAAGAAACTTCCCTGAGCCACTAGGAACGTCTCTAAACTTTTCTGGAGATCACTTTTGCATGTATTACTGCAATATTAGCTAACACCTTTTGTGTTTTGCTAAAGGACTACAACTTTGGAGTCACACCGTCTCCATTTCTTTTCCAATTTACTTTGTACATCAGAAGTTTCATTCTGAAAACAATTATATAAACAGCACCAGTTTCTGCTTGACAGCAAAATATTCTGAACTGTGTTTTACTTGAAGATTGTACATAAACTACATATTTATTACTGCATAAGTATATTGCATGAGTTTTAGATTACTTTAGCAATTATGCCAAGTGATGGGAGCAATACAAATGATCTAGCAATTGTCTATATATTGTGCTGGTGTATAAGGATACTGCCCTAACCAGTGGATCATGAATTTTACAAAGGTTACTTTTTTGATAAGGCATAGTAATCTCACTGTACTGGTGGCTCTGTCCCCTTTTTGAGTTGAGCTCTGCTCTCCCACAAATTGAATGGAAATCTCGTTAATGGAGATATAATGACCTGGCAACAAAGCCCCTGCAAGCTTGCATGCTTATTCCATTTTCCTATTTGTTGTACTCTTCATCATGAGCTTGAAATTGACCATTAGGGTTGCAATGAGCAAGTCTGAAACTGTGACACAGGCTGAGCCACCAAGCAGGAAAAACCAAACAAACCCAAAGAAGGATGCACAGTATTATTCATGATAAGATTGCTTGTGTATGTGTGTTTGTACATATGCTAGTGTGTCCTGATGTCAAACTGCATCAGAAGAAAGGGGAAAATAAGAACAAAAATAGGAGGAAACAAGGACCAGGGACTTGGCTCAAGTCCACATTAACAAGTCATATTTTGATGCTATTTTATTATGGCTGAATAATAATAATAATAAGCTCAGTAATAAGAGCTCAATACAGAAGCTCACTTTTAGGAAAATCTTGCAATAAATTTTTTTGTGTGCTAGTAGTAGAGGCAGAAGAAAGAGCATTTCAATGTGGAAGTACAGATCTTTGGATCAAAACTATGTAAATCTGATACTGAAATACAGGAAAGTATACTGGAAGCTCTGGAGGAAGATAGTTATACTGGGCAATGTGCTTCTACCTAGTCAGAGAAATGGCGGTAAAAAGTTGATCTCTGAATGAGGGAATGCTTTCCACACTGAAACAAACAAACAAACAAAAACAAGAAAAGGAAGCTAGGTCCTGTGCTATTTCTGTATCACTTATAAAAACATTTGCCTAGGCAATCTAGGATCATGAAATGATAACTTGTATGATTCTAAGGAAAGGAAGGAGTGAGAGCAGCAGAATCATAGAATATCAGGGTTGGAAGGGACCTCAGGAGGTCATCTAGTCCAACCCCCTGCTCAAAGCAGGACCAATCCCCAGTTTTTGCCACAGATCCCTAAATGGCCCCCTCAAGGATTGAACACACAACGCTGGGTTTAGCAGGCCAATGCTCAAACCACTGAGCTATCCCTCCCCCCTCACATAAGGACAATGGACTTCTGAAAAGCTGACTTTTAAAAAACTCAGGGAACTGGTAGAGGAGTCCCATGGGAAGAAAATCTAAGGGATGAAATTGTTCAAGAGAGCTGGCAGTTTCTCAAGGAAACAATTTTAAACACAGAACTGCCAAGTGAATAGTAAGAAGCCAATATGGCTCCATCAGGAGCTCTTTAATGACCTGAAAATTGAAAGGGAATCCTACAAAAAGTGGTAATATGGAAAAACTGCTAAGGAGGAATACAGAAGAATAACATAAGTGTGTAGAGCAGGGGTGGGCAAACTTTTTGGCACGAGGGCAGGAGTGAAAGTAACTTAAATGACTTACTGGTACTCTGGAGTCCTGAGCAGGGGGCGGGGCTTCAACTAGAAGGGGGCAAGGCCTCAACCGGAAGAGGCAAGGCCTTCATATCTCCGGGGCTCCAGCAGCGGGGCTCTGGCAGCGATTTAAAGGGCCCAGGGCTCCGCTGCAGTTCCCCAGCCAATGAGAGCCTTGGGGGGTGGTACCCACAGGTGGTACCCACAGGCAAGGGCAGCACACAGAGCCCTCTGCCCCCTCTTCTCCAGGGGCTGCAGGGACGTGGTGCTGGCCACTTCTGGGAGTGGCACAGGGCCTGCGGCGCCACAGGGTTGGCAATCCTGCAGGCCAGATCCAAAGCCCTGATGGGCCAGATCCAGCCTGCGGGCCGTAGTTTGCCCTCCCCTGGTGTGGAGACAAAAACAAAAATGAGTTTCACAAAGGACATAAAGGGTAATAAGAAGAGGTTCTTTAAATACATTAGGAGCAAGAGAAAAATGAAGAAAAGTGTATGTCCTCTACTTAGTAGACAAGCAGAGCTAATAACTGATGATATCAAAAAGGCTTAGATGTTCAATGCCTATTTTGCTTAGGTCTTCACTAAAAAGGTTAATGGCGACCAAATACTCAAAACAATTAATATTAACAAGAAGGAGGAAGAAACACAAGCCAAAATAGGGAAAGAACAGGTTTGATAAGTTAGATGTATTCAAGTCAGCAGGGCCTGATGAAATTCATCCTAGGGTACTTAAGAAACTAGCAGAAGCAATCTCAGAACTGTTAGTAATTATCTTTCACAGTTCCTGGAGGACAGGTGGGGTCCCAGAAGACTGGAGGACAAACATAGTATCTATCTTTAAAAAGGGGAAAGAGGACCTGGCCAGCTATAGACCTATAACCCTAACTTCAATACCTGGAAAGATATTGGAACAATTTTTTAAACAATTTATAAGCACCTAGAGGATATTAGGATTATAAGGAATAGCCAGCATGGATTTGTCAAGATCAAATCATGCCAAACCAACCTAATTTCCTTCTTTGCAGTGTTACTGTCCTAGTGGATGGGGGGAAGCAGTAGATGTGATATATCTTGATTGTAGTAAGGCATCTGACATAATCCCACATCACATTCTCATAAGAAAATTAGGAAAATGTTGTCCGGATGAAATTACTATAAATTGGGTGCACAACTGGTTGAAAGACTATACTCAAAGAGTAGTTATCAGTGATAAGCTATCAACAAGGAGACCATATCTAGTGGGCACACAGTCCTAGGTCTGGTACTATTCCACATTTTCCTTAATGACTTTGATAATAGAGTGGAGAGTATGCTAATACAATTTGTAGATCAGACCACAATGGGAGGGGTTGCAAGCACTTTGGAGGACAGGACTAGAATTCAAAATGACTGTCAAATTAGAGAATTGGACTGAAATCAACAAGATGAAATTCAATAAAGACAAGTGCAAAGTACTTCACTTAGGAAGGGAAAATCAATTGCACAACTACAAAATAGGGAATAACTGGCTAGGTGGTAGTACGGCTGAAAAGGATCTGGGGATTCTAGTGGATCACAAATTGAATACGAATCAACAATGTGATGCAGCTATGAAAAGGCTAATATCATTCTGGAATGTATCAGAAGACGTGTCATATGTAAGAGATGGCATTTGATTGTCTCGCTTGACTTGGCACTGGTGAAGCCTCAGCTGGAGTACTGTGTCCAGTTCTGTGCATCACACTTTAGGCAAGATGTGAATAAACTGGAAAGATTCTAGAGGAAAGCAACAAAAAATGATGAAAGGCTTAGAGAACCTGACCTATGAGGAAATATTTTTTAAAATGGCAATCTTTAGTCATTGAGAAAAGATAAATGTCTTCAGATATGTTAAGGGCTGTTATGATGTGATGTTAAGGACAATGATTAATTGTTCTCCATGTCCACTGAAGGTAGGACAAGAAGTAATGAGCTTAATCTGCAGCAAGGGAGATTTAGGTTAGATAGTAGGAAAAACTTTCTAACTATAAAGGGAGTTAAGTACTGGAATAGGCTTCCAAGGGAGATTGTGGAATCCCCATCACTGGAGGGTTTTACAAACAGGTTGGACAAACACCTATCAGGGATGGTCTAAATTTACTTGGTCCTGTTTCAGCCGAGGGGCCAGAGCTGATGACCTTTTGAGGTCCCTTTCAGCCCTAGATTGCTTTGATTCTATGAAACTTGGAACCCATATAATATTTTTGTATAAGAACAGCATTGAATCCATTATTGTGCTGCTTTCCAAAGATCTGAGATAGACTATGAGAGAGTACCAAAGTGGCAATGTCTTGTATATTGGTTGTGCGATGCCCAGCACAATGTGAACCTGATCCTGATTGGCGTCTATGGCCACTATTGTATTACAAATAAAATTAATAAAGTTAACTAAGAAATTTTTATAGATGAGGGGAAAAGAATGAACTCACAAGTGGTGTGATGTTTCCTGACCTAAATTACCATGTAATATTGCTATGTTCTGCAAATCATTTCCAGAATGTCTGTATTTTAGGAGTGAATGAAGTGATTCTATATCTGTAGTTTGTAAAGCACTTGGGATGCTTCACTATCATGTCATCATTGTATCCTATGTGGTGGTAATAGCAGCAGTTCTAGAAGCAGGTGAGATGTTGTCAGTCTAGATATTGAGTTTAATGATATACTGGAAGAAGAATAAGAAGATATTGATAGAATTTTCTGAAAAGGAAAATATTAAATCATTGAGAATACATGGTGATGTAAATAACTTAGAGATCTACAGTGTTATTCAAAGTATTATTTATTATGTGTACAGTATGTTAGACGGAGATGGAAGATATGCTAGATTGCACTAATGACCTGGATACCCATTGTTAATCACTGATTTTTTTAAATTAGCAAAAAAGGAAACAAGTAAAATTTAAAAAGCTATGATGCTGTGTTTCAAAATGCATTTTTTCTAGTTTATTTTTAATTAGTTATGATAACATCTCATAGGATGTGTTGTGTAAAAATAACAAAGGAGACTTCACAACAGTACTTGTTGTGCTAGTAAATCTTTATTAAGATTTTGGGAGAGACTGTAGAAGGTTTTGTGTGCTAATTATAGGTCAAAGATCTGTGAAGTATAAGTTAACAGTGTTTTTCTTTGTAATATGTTTCATTAGTCAAACTATGATTCAGTAAGTTTGGACACTTCACAGTCAGGTACCATCTGCAAATGTTACTTGTACAGTATTACACTATGTTATTGGTCATCACTCTGAGAAACTAATGACATGGTTGAACTATATCATGCCTTGTCTTGCATTAATCCAAGAAGCATGTGCATTAATGGGAGAACAGACTCCATAGGCTGTAACTAAACAACATGTGGAAGACACTGAGAATCATGACTAGCGATTTTATCTACAACTATTTGATATAATCTCTTCTCCAGTTCGGCAAGAGAATGGAGAATCTAATAATGATAATGTGTATTGCTGGAGATAGATTATTATTAGTGTCAGTAGAATACTCTTTGGGACAGATTCTGATTTCATTTACACTGGTGTAAATCAAAAATAATTCCACCAAAATCACTGAAATCTGGATCTACACCAGGGTAAATGAGGTCACAGTCTGGCCGGTTGTCTGAAATAATTGTGGTTAATTCTTTCAGTTCTCAGTGTTATTCAGCACAACACGATCTAATGTTTGACTGAAAAGCAGACATCATAACAGAGGAACAATTTGTTTTGTTCTTCTGATCATATACTTTTTTTTTTATTCTTATCTATGGTAGTTTATGGGATTTTGTTTCCTTCATGCTATGGTAGTAGAATTGAATGCTGATAAGCCATTCTTGGGCCAACATTAGCAATACATTTTTTGAGTAATTAATATGTGGAATTGTAATATAAATTAACATCCCTGATATTCCTGACTAGAAAATAAAATGGCCAGTCATAGTACTAATTTATTACCAAATTGTAAGAATAACAACAAAATTTCAAGGACTTTACTAGTCCCTTATAAATTAATCTTAATCCAATAGAAGCAGTGATGATGGTTGGACCAGGAGCAATGGGAATTTAAAAGGGAGGTGAGAAGGGGATCACAGCTTGTGAGGGGGATGGTAGCAAAAATTCTTTTTAGACCTATCAGGAAATGACCAAGTATGCTGTACAATTCCATTATTACACTGAGGGCAAGAGTGTAACCCGGTGTTACAGATCCTACAAGGCGATGCACCAATGATCACACAGGCTGCTCCTACAAGCCATGTCCTAGCACTATGCACTGTGCTTGTAAGGTGTGGGAATGGCTACTACTATGCCACCTTCAGTGATAAAAGAGTAATTCTCAGCATCATGACCTGGTGAGGCCTGCCCAGATCCTCATAGTCTCTGAGAATCCCTGTGTTCACTTGCAACCCCCAGCAAATAATTTGCATATTGTACAACTTTATCTCCTAGTGACAGTGCACAGGCTATGCAGAACTGGATACTGCCTCACATGATTCCCTCTTGCTATGCAGGTAGAAGATTAGGTGCCATAACTGAGAGTCACATTGAATTTTGTCATGTTGAATAACTCTCTGCCTACTCCCTGATTTTTGCTGCTATCTTAAGTTGAACTTTGGTGGTTGTCTTCTAAGATACCAACACTTGGCTGTTTTATAACTCTGTTACTGCACTAAGAGGTGAGTGTTGTATCTATTGTGTCTCAAGCCATTGAACAGATTTGAAGATCAGGACAAGAACTTGAAATGAATCTTTAATTGGATAAAGCACTAATGAAGGCTGCAGTGTACCCATGAAATGTGCTCTTTTTTGGTCTGTGGTGGTTAGGAGGGGGCCTCTGAGTGATGTACCAGCTGCAGGTTCCACATGGCCTTTATTATTAGCCTGGAGATGAGGAGAGCATGGATCATTGGCATACTACTTGGCAGTCAGTGGATAAATAATAAATATTAATAATAATTGGGGTCTAAGTTCAGATCAGCAAAAAAAGGGAACAGACCCCTGACTAGTTAAAGATAAAAAGTGGGCTTTTGGGGCTTTGTTGTTTTTTGACACCTTCATCACTGGAGAGCAGTTGTCAGTTCTTCAGTGTTCCCCCTCTTCTTACAAATATCACCTCCATGTTACCTAGATGTATCTTGGGTCAACTTTATTTAATCCAGGTTCCAGTTTCCTTCAGATACTTGGACAGCAGAGCAGTATTATCTGCTCTGGATAAGACAAAGATGTAAAGTTGGGTATAATCAGTATGCTGCTGAAGTATCAGTCTCCCTTAGTGGTCTTCCATAGATGTTGAATAAGAAAGATGAGGGGATTGAGGGCTCAGAGATTAAAGACAGCTACCCATCATGATCTTCTGGGGTCTGTCAAAGACGATTGAGTGAAGCCAATGTAATGCTATTTTATTCATCCTGTATGATCCCAGAGGTAGACCAACAGCACTTCACGATCAGTGGTATAAGAGGCCATTGATAACGGAAGCAATATTAGCATCTGTGGTCAGTAATGGATGTGATACCTCTGATCATGGCCATATGGTAATAAGTGCAACCAAAACTGTCTCCATTCCTCATCCAGTTCTACAGCCTGACTAGAAAGGGTCTGCAATATGGGTAGAGAGAGATCAAATGCTCCAGGTTTGGGATCACCATCACCTGCAGGACGATCTTGAAAGGAGAAGTAAGATACATGGTGGTAATTTTAGGTTATTAGCACCAAGTGACACCTTCTTTACTATTTGTTGGTCTATTACATAGTTCACTGTAGCTGGTACAATGTCCTCACTGAAGTAGTCACTGATGTTTACAGACAAAGTGGACTGAAGAGTTCCTCACTAGAACACTTAGTCATGACATGTCATTAATCATAAAGGGCATAAATGATTAGATGAACTTCCCTTGGTGTTCTTAGAACCTCTGCTTGAGCTATTGGCCACTCTGAATCAGGGGAGTGTGTGGTTACTATCAAGTTATTAAAATGGGAGTTGTTACATAAATAAAATGACATTAGGTTGCTATGGGAGCAACAGTGTTGAAGCCTGTGTGTTAAACCTTTGGTTTTGCCCAATGGAAAGTAGATATTTTTTTCAGAGTATGAATAGAGTCAGATTGAGCTCAGTGCTTGTGTGGTTACTAAACAAATGTCTTATCTATTGACAAATCTGACTGCTCACTAAAGATTACAAAAAGATGGTGTGATCACTGCTTTCAACTCTAATTTGCAAGAAAGATATCTAAAATTTAGTTAATTTTCTAATTGCAGACAGTAAATTAGTCTGTGACTGGGTAAAGACAGATTAATTAGGCATCCTACTGATATTATCTGGAACACCTCGCTGGTCAGTATTTAAGAAGGCGTTACAGTATAGGAGAAGGAGGTTCTCTTAATCTCCTTTAAAACAGTGCTATAGGAATATATGTAATCAATTGGCTGTGGCATAAAGAATTCCGAGGAAGACTTCTGCAACTGGAACTATGGTCTGACTTCTGCCACCACTACTGATGTGTTTCATCAGTCTTCAGTCTTTGAAGAGCCATGCTTACTGGGGAGTGCAGTAAAGTGGGGAGCAGAATCCAGTGTGTCAGTAATTATACACAGCTTTTGCTGTAATGCTTTATCAACCTGTCAACACACTTGTCCTTGGAAACAGTAGCATTCTTTATCAGATTATCATGACATCCCTGAGTCTCTAGTTATTTGATTGTTTTTAAGTTATCTGAATAAAAAGAATGTATCAGACACAACTTTGCAATTGTACAATAAAACATAACTTAATTTCCAGGAATGTTTTGATTAAGATGTGTGAAATTTTAGTAATGAAATCCCAAATTCAGGACAGATTTGTTGTGGTTCCTGAAACTTTCAGCAAACTTGAGCTACGTTTTGAGCAAACTTGGCAAAGGTTCATTAAATCTGGGCTGACTAGTCATTTTAAGTGGAAACCATGTGAAACAGTGAGGAGGGGTTGTGGATATGAGTTTTTTTGTGTGTGGGGGGGTGGAATTCATGTTTCAACTATGAGATGGATGGGTCAGTAACAAAATCCTGGTTCTGCTTGGCCCTGGACCTAGAAGAAGTTGTGATGTGGATCTAGATGTGCTTGCTTGAATGGGAAAGACATATTTGGCACCTCTGAGAATCAAGCTATTTATTTCAGTTCCTACACATGGTTTTGGTGTCTAACTTTTAATACCTGCATTCAAAAGTAACTTGCCCAACTCCATGCAAAGTTTTAGTGACAGAACAACAATAGAAGTCCACAGTTCTGACTCCTGGCCTTCTGTTCTAACTAGTAAACCAACCTTTTTGGTGGAACTAGATCACAGGATGGCCCTTGTCAATGCAGGGGATTTGGCCAGATTATTTGAGAAATCTTTTTACTATTGACTATTCTGTAATGAAAACTTTACTATCTAGCTACCCTTTTCTGAGTTACAGTGTATGGAACACCCTGAGCTTGATATGGAGAAAAATCCTCAAAAATACATACAGGCATTTCTCCATAGCCCCTGAGATAAATTATTTGAAGCCAAAATGTAGGGACCTCAGAAGAAAGATGCCATAGTTGATCCAGAAGTTTAGAAAAAGAATATTCCAAAACACTTCTAATAAGTACTGTCATAAAGTGTGTCTGAGTCATGGACTTTATTACATTGTGATAACTGATTTGACATATGTGTGTGAAGTATTGGAAATGAGATACTAATTTACAATGTACACACAGGGCCTCATGCTCCATAAACAAAGGTGACCATAACTGATGGGGAACAGAAATGTGTGAGGGAGGCATAAAAGGGAGAATGGATCTATGAGGTTCTAGCTTGGAGGATGGCATCTGCAATTTGGATACATTTTTTCTATTGCTCTCATCTCATATAAGAATTGTTTTGCTGTTTCAGTATATGCTTAGTATATGTAGGTCAGTTTCTGTAAACAGATGTTATTTATACAAAATCCAGAAATATACCTTCCCAAGTCAGCTTATTTTGGCTCTACATAATGTTCAAAACCCATAAAAAGAACAGAATATAAGAATTGCTTATTGGCCTTTAGTAGTACACTTCTGGAAGAGTTTAAGTATGGTATTATTTCTAGACAAAAAAGCAATATTTTCTGTGGTTTCTTTCCTCACTTTGTCTTGCTGCTTTAACACATTACATGCTATAATGTAATCTATGAGATAGAAACAATACCAAGAGTCCTAATTAAATTAAAAGTAGTTACCAGTTCTATAGATACGGCTTTCAATTGAACAGCTGCAACTTGATATTTTGTCATCCTCAGTTTATCTACATACATGTGCATGATTCTTTGTATCAGTTATTAATGATGTTTTCTCAGTGGTAAAGAAAGAAAGAAAGAAAGAAAGAAAGAAAGAAAGAAAGAAAGAAAGAAAGAAAGAAAGAAAGAAAGAAAGAAAGGTATTATTGGAGATATTGGAGACACAGGCAGTGACGGAGTGCATTTGCTACTGCATCTCTTCACTAGAAAACAGGTACCTCATTCACCTATATGACAGAATGATCTGAAAGAAATATTAGGCCACTCCCATTTGATAGAACATGCTCATTTTTATTGACTGAAAGCAGAATTTTAAAACACAGAACAAGAACCTCACAAGTTAAGCACAAAAGGCTTGATTTTCATTTTCACTAAGGCCTCTCTACAGTGCTCTAGCAGTAAAAAGTGCCTTAAAGTGGATGTAAATATAATTTATTAGCTTAATGTTTCAATATAATTTAAACTCACTTCAATGATCCTCTACACTGCCAGAGTGGTATAAAGAGGCCTTAGGTAAATGGAATCAGATCTAAAAATATTTTTTGTAGTCTGACAGATTTTCAGTGTTCAAAGAGAAAAGGTTGTGGCTTCTAAAAGGAATTTTATTTGAGAGCAAAGAGGGAGTTACATTACAGAAAGATGTTGCACTGAAGTATTACTTAGGCTTACTTGGTTTCTCTTGCAACTTGGTGGTTCTTCTATAATGGTTGGATACAACACCATTCTCCAGTGAAAAATATTATGCAGCTGTTTAAGAGCATTTTCAGGGTGATGTCCCTTGAACTGACTGTTATCTTGCTGTTGTAAGTCTGCTACAAATGTGAACAATTATTCCTAAAGCAGTCAAATTAAATTTTCATAACTATGAAACTGCATTTTACCTTGGGGCACTACCTGCTTCCCATTTTCTCATTCCCCTTTCCTTAATCCTCTATATTAAGTCTAAACAAATCAATGTTTACTAATACTAATATTTTAGCATACTGTTCTTGTTCTGCCTTCTGACATTTTCTGCCTTTATTGGGAGCACAGTGCAAACATTCCATCATCCAGGGAGTACATAGCACACATGCTGTCTGTAAGACCCCTTTAGAAACCAAACTAAACCTGCAATCTGCTCTTTTGTTTTGCATTCTTGTTAACCAGTTTATTTTTTTCATGCACAAACAGAGATTTGTTGCATGTATTTTTCTGTCCTGTAAGTTGCCATCTTTGCAGCCTGATTGATATGAAAAATTATGAGTTTCCACCATTTTACATGAAGAATAAAAGAACATCAAAAGTTCTGCTCAGCATTCTGGGTGAACCTGGTCAGCAAACCAGTTCAGCTACCTTTAAGAACATATTTAGCCATTCCTCTGTTCCTGTATTCATCAGGATAAGAAAACTATATGTCTCTGACTTGCCTGTCCCTGCACTTGGAAACTGATGGACAAGACTTTATGAAATCACACAATGGCACTATCTCCTGTCTTTCTGCTACACACACACACAAACACATACACATAAGTTTTGTAGACACAGTGAATCTTATGATGCTTGTTCTCATCACAACAAACACCTGCTTCCCACCCCAGAGCTTCATCCTATTCTTATTAGAAATCTGCTTAATAACTAACTATAGTATTTGACTGACCACTCAGTATCTCAAATTGGTATTTGTTTGAAGCTAATACAAAGCTAATAATAGATAGGAACACAAATCAATTAAAAAATTACTTGCCCTAAAATGCTGCTCTTTTGCCTTTTCTCTTTTCTTCATCCCCATTCTTTCCCCTCATTTCGTGGTTTTTCTGCCTATGTATCTAATCTCTCTTGGCATTATTTCTCTGTCCCCAATGAAGTTTGCAACTCTTTTCAATTTAGTATCTGGAAATATAATTATGGTCTGGTTACTTTCACTTCTATCTCTTTAATAAAGATGCTTAATAAGGCTGGACCTAAAATACCTTCTTCGAATATCCACCACATACCTTCTCCAATTTCTACAATGTGGCCATGTTCCCTCTTATATGGACAACCTTTTTCTGGAAAATATCGGTACCACCTCTTTAATTAGGCAGTGGGAGCTGCTGGATAGTGATGCAAATTCTTCAAGAACTAAATATAATCTCTCCCACCACCTTGAGATTCCAGCTCTTACCAGAGTGCAGTGTGAAAGAGCAAACTGAGGACTTATAACTCATATTCTGGTATAGTGCTGCTGCTAGATTGCTGGCTTTATTCCTCTTGTTAAAAATATGAAGACATGGAGAAAGGATAGAAAGAGAATTACCCTTATTCTAAGGGTTTATAATACAAGCACAGTTTTGCCCCTACCTAGGACTATAAACTTGAAAGTAGAGTTCAGCAGGCTGTGTCCGTCAGAAATAGTGAAAAAAGACAGATAATATGGAAGCTGATAATTACCAAACTAACATCAGCAACCACATTTCCTCTGCCTTTTTATTATTAGAAAAAGTTAAATCCTGATACCTAGTTTGTTCATTGTGTTTTCTGGCACACACTATGTTTGTGTGCCTGCTGGGCTGGAATCCTGATGCTGGAAAAAATAAAATAGAGCATGCTGCAATTTCTAGCTGTTTACTTGGTTCTTCTCTGCACCTAGGTTCAAAGATTTTTTAAAATATATTTTTTCTGCACCATGGCTAGAGTTGCTAAATCCAGAAATTGAAACATTCTGGGAACCAAATCATTTGGGGGCAAATCAAAGCTCTTGGAACATTGCCCTAGGATTTTGAAGATAGTGGTTAATAGTAAAAAATTGTTCAATATTTTAAGGAAATCCCAATTACTGCAGGCTGCACTATTCAAATCCTGGATACAGGAGAATGAATGCAGCATGTCTAGCAGAGGAGGAGATACCATGGGTATGCATGCATTCATTGTAGATACAGGCATCAGAATAATGAATTAAAGGAAAATCTCTGTGATACTTTACATCTATTGTACATATATATTTGCATGATGGGGGTAATGCTTGGTGTTAAGTTTGCATGTACTACATCACTTAAAGCAGGGTTCAGATCTCTTTTATTAGGCATGAAAACAAATACTGATCATAAACCATTTTATTTAATTTACTCTTAGAGCAAGGTTTTCATTTTCTAAATTAAAAAAACAGAGTTTAGGGCTTAAAGGGGTTAAACTGATTCTTTTTAAAAACAAAAATAGTGTTCTTGCTTAGTTTTACTGGATTCTTCTAACTTTTGAATGGCTTTGTAATGACATTTTCAAGTTTAGATTGACTAAGCGTGAGACCAGAGGGATAGGCAAAGATGATTTTAAGCCATCTTTATATTTTTCCATTCCTGGAGCCAACAGTTGTTGGGTGTCAGCCTGGTTCCTGGCATAAAATTTGTAACCTGAAGGCTGTTCTCTTTTACGCTGGTTGCTGATGGTCCACAGAATCAGAACTGAGCAACTTTTGCTGCTAATAACTAATGGGAGATTCTTCTTCAGCTCAGGAAGTAGGTGTAGTGAAAGTGTTTGTGTTTGCAAGCCAAACAAACTATAAAATCGGGACATCTGGTCACTCTATTCTTTTTGCAAGGGCTTTGTTTCCCAGTCCATTGAAATTAGCTCAGCTCCTCTCCCGAGGAGTAAAACCTTGAAAGTAAAACTCAATAGCATAAGAAACAAAAAATAAAGAAAACAGTGGGTACTTAACCATAAGTAGGGCTGATCAAAAAATTTCTAACAAAACACTTTCCTGTATGAAAATTGGACATAATCAAAATAGAAATTTTCCATGGGAAAAGATTGATTTTGGGGGACTTTCCATTGGGAAAGTCAAAACAAAACATTGGGGGGGGGTAAGCATTAATCTCTGGGTCCACCTGAGCCACCATAGAACTTCATGGGAGTTGTAGTACTTGTCCCTCATGCCCTTCTATGGGCCCTACTCCCTATCCAGTCTGTGATTGAGTTGCTAGGGTGTATCATGGGTGCCCAGCATTCTTTAAACACAGTTTTTTGTTGTTTATTGTAATATTTATAAAATAACATAATGATGAATTTCTAAAACTACTGGATGGCATTTTCTTGCACTTGTTTCATACCAAGCTATATCTGCTAAATGATACTATGACGGCGTATGCCGTTCCTTTGTTTTTATATAGCATTAATCAGTACCGATTTTGTTGATAATGATTCAAAGGAGGTGAGGAGGAGATTCCTCCATAAAATGAGATGGGCATATAAAATGGGGTTTTTAAAAGCATTCAGTATTGGGCTAACTCTGCTGTCTTCAATAGGAGCTGAGTTAGGCCAATGCTGAATACTTTTGAAAATCCCACCCATAATGTACAGAGACACTAGTGCGCTATTACATTTGTGTTCCACAGCAAGGGTATTATTAACTCATGTATGTGCCTCCTCACACCGCCGGTTGCCTCAGTGACATTGCTTATGGGTTTTAACATTACTGCTGTCCTGCTATTGCCTCAGAGTATGTAGGATGTACTAAAGATGTAAACCCACTCATATAACATGATAGCTGCTTCTTTGTTGGTGATGTCATTGCTGTAAATTCTGACCTCCTACTCTTGTTTACCTATGACTTTGGAGTGCTCTGATGCTGTTCAGTGTTTTTACGATATGTTCTCAAAGGCTCTAATGGAGTCCTGAAGACTATATTTGCAAAAGTGATTATTGATTTTGAGCGCCTCCATTTTGGATGACAAACTTGAGACATCTTAAAGGGACCTGATTTTTGGAATGTGCGGAGCACCTGCCCTCTGAAACTTAAGATTCCTTTATATTGTCTCATGCTGGGTACCCAAAAATTGAGGAACTCAAAATTGCTAGTCATTTTTGAAGATTTAAGCTTTGATGAATTATTTGGTTTTTGTTCCTTCTAAACATTTGTTACATGAAGTGTTCCAGGCAGACTCTACTTCATTTCTAATTTCATCCAAGCCATCAGGAATAGTTCTTTCTCTAGTACTTCAGCTTATACAGTATTCATTTGTGAACATATCCATCTTTGTACTTCCTGCATCACAGTTCTAAAATCTAGTTCATAAGGAGATTAGAAAGAGTCCTGGTATATTTGCCTCACAAAGAACACATGTTAATGAGGACTAAAACATGCATGATTTTATTCCCAGAATAATATTTTCTCTTGACAAAACAAATGATATGCATCTGTGTTCTATATCCCTGCCCAGATTGTTGATTGAATAGTTCACATAGGCCTCAGCATTCTCTTTATCAAGCCTGTGACACTTTCAGAATCAGAAGAAGAGTTATTGGTAGAAAATGGAAAAAATTAACACTTCTGTGTTAAATAGTTAATATTTTGACTGTAACCTTTTAAAAAAATGAAAGGTTAAAATGTGAAAGTTAATAAAATTTATATTAGAAATAACAACAGATGACCACAAAATGAATACAAGCCTAAATTCACTTTTGGGGCTTAGTTAGGTTCAAAAGCTGCCTGAGCTATCAATTACTGTGTATGTTCTTGATGAGAGAAAAATTGAATGGATGTTATCATCTGACATGAACGGCTATAAGGATGCTCTGATTCCTGCAGAAATCCTCTGAAGATGTGCCTGGCGTTCTAAAATAAAATGTATTTTTCCAGGTTTATATTAGAAGTTTGTTTATATTCTCAACACTTTCAAGTGTGGGTAATTGTTTCTAATGATTAAATCACATATTTACTGTAAAATCAGATGTCAGTAGAATAAATATTTTAATTGCATGGGTCTATTGCTTTTTGTAATAGAATACTGAGGCCATCTTCTTTTTGAATAAAGATGGAGTTAAGATGTGTGATGCCAATACCTTATGAGGCAAAAATACTGTAACAGAGTTACTGTGCTGGCTGAGTCTGTGTGTGGCACTAGCACATTCACATACAACCCCAGACAGGAAAGTCCACTGACAAAGGAAGTAACCCAAGAAGGAACGTTGAGTGAAGGGGTGTTTCCTTCATCTGGGAAAAGGTGCAGAGTCAGCAGTACCAGCAGGAAGAGAGGAGCTGCTGCTGTATGCTCTTCTAGTAATAAATGTATGCTCTGTTATTGTGAATCTCATGCCTGTATCATCATACCAGGGACTCTGCAGGCTTGTGTTAATCCACAAGGACCACACGGTCATGTTGTAATAATTAGTACAGTGATCCTCAAACTTTTTAACTTGCGCCCCCACTTACCCCAATCATGTAATTTGCCTGCGTTCCCTCCCCCCCTTAGGGTTGTCAGCTTTCTAATTGCACAAAACTGAACAGCCCTGCCCCTGCCCCACCCTTATCTGAGGCCCTGCCTCCACTCATTCCATCTCTCCTCCCTCCGTCGCTTGCTCTCCCCCACCCTCACTCACTTTCACCGGGCTGGGGCAGGGGGTTGGGGTGTGCAGACTCTGGGAGGGAGTTTGTGTGTGGGAGGGGACTCTGGGCTGGGGCTGTGGGGTCCTGGTGGTGGTAACCATGGATCCCAGGAAGCGGCCACCAGGTTCCTGCAGCCCTTAGGCGCATGGGCAGCCAGGGAGGCTCCACACACTCCCTTGCATCTGCAGGCATGACCCCCGCTGCTCCCATTGGTTGCAGTTCCTAGCCAATGGGAGCTGCAGAGCCGGCACTTGGGCGGGGCAACATGTAGAGCCTCCCTGGCCACCCATGCAGCTAGGGGTCACAGGGACCTGGTGGCCACTTCCGGGAGCCATGCTGAGCTAAGCAGGCAGAGAGCCTGTCTTAGCTCTGGGCCCCCAGTGCACCACTGACCAAGCTTTTAACGGCCCAGTCGGCAATGCCGACTGGAGCTGCCAGGGTCCCTTTTCGACCAGATGTTCCAGTCAAAAACTGGGCACCTAGGCACCCTGAGAGCTGCATTTGGGAGCCTGGGCCAGGAACGGGGCTGCAGTTGGGGCCAGAGCTGGGGCCAGGAGCAGAGCCAGTGGTGAAGCCAGGAGCCAGGCTGTGGTCAGGAGCTAAGGCCAGGTCCAGAATGGTGGCTGGGCCCAGGAGCCAGGGGCCACAGCTGGGCTGGGAGCTGGGGTCACAGCCGGGGGGGTGAGGCTGCTGCTGGGGGCTGGGAGCCAGAGGCAGGGCCAGAGCAGACCTGGAGGAAGAATGGGGCACTCCTTCTCCACCTCACCCGGGTGCTACCGCTCCCCGCCGAATGTTCCTCCATGCCCCACTAGGGGGGTGTGCCCCACAGTTTGGGGACCACTGAATAAATCACTGAATTAGTGAGAGAGACCCTCATCTCTTGCTCCTCAAATCTGGGAATGTGATGGCTATTGGGGACAAGGTAAAAGAAAGAGGATACAGAAAGGAAAAAGGCAACAAATAAGTGGTAAAAGAAAGAGAACACAGGAGAAAACTGTAGGGAAGAAGGTGAAAGAAAATCTAGAAAAGCCAGGAAGATGACTGAAGAAAGTCAGAAGGGAGTATGATAAAGTGGTGACTCCCAAGAGAGGGGTGAAATAGTAAGGGATATTATAATTAGGATGTTATGTCCTAAATGATCTGTGCTTTCTTGTGTGTTATATGATTAAGTATAAAAGAAATTTGTATTAGACTCTGAGCAAAGAATCTCCATGTGTTAAATGCTTCACAGATGCGATATGCTTCCTGAGAGAGTTAAACTGTAACCCAGAAGGCTCACTGCTTGGGCTGAAGTTCTGGGAGAGGGTGTGCTTAAGCAACAGGGAAGTCTGAAAGGTGAGCACTGAGCCCAGAGGGGCAAGGTAGCTGGACGGTGGGTTCTAGCTCTAAGAATAAGGTGCTAGACAGCAGGTCTGTGCCCTGAGATTGTGCGTAGATGACCCCAAGATTGGAGCAGTGGCCAGACACTCTGTAGGCCCCAGAGGCTTAAAATACTGAGGGATCCAGAGGCTTGGATTCTCCTTACAGCAGTCTGCTGGACAGCCTACAAGTGGCACCCAACTGCATCTGTAAAAGCTTATTATGCATATTATAGTTTCTGTGTAGTCTCTAACATCTTTGATGGAGATAGGGATAATATAGGTGTGATCCAGAACACAGATATCCATGTGTGCAGCTAATCATCTCATGATTCTTGGTCAGCTGTGCTGACGTTCAAAAACAATCCAATGTCCCTTGAAAATAGCATGAGATACGTGTTGATGGGCAGGCTCATCAGACTACGCAGACCAGATACGGATGGGATTGAAGAAGCTGAGATTTCAGTTTCTGCAGATGGAGTAAACAGTGGAGTATTGTAGAAAAATAATGAAGCAGCGTCAGTGGAGGGGTAAATGAAAATGGGACATAACAGAAGATAATGCATGTGCTGAAGCAGGAGCAGAAGTCAATAAGGACAGCTTGCCTGGTCCTTTGGATGCTGATTCTGTAGTGTTTGTTGACAGGGCAGGCTTGTCAGACAATCTGTTTAAGACAAGCAACACTGAACTCCAAAATCATTTGTTATGGAGGTGATGGTTTTGCTGCAGGCAATGTGAACTAAGAAATATAATTTTAAAAGTTATTAAACTTATCTAATTTTCTATTTAAAATGTTTCCAAACAATGTCCCTTCTAGAATGAAAACTGCTGGAAAACAGGTCTCTTTTAAAATAATGACAGAGATGGCTAGACTCTAGGACCCTGTGTACATATGGAGAGCTATTTATTCATTCACTCATCTTCTCAGCCGGAGGGACCATTCTTAGAGCATAAAAAGGGCAAAGAATTTGTCCAGACAGAAGAGTTAGCAGTAGGGTTCTCCCTGAAGGACCCTACTGCTAACTCTAACAGCTGAGAGAGGAATGCTAGCTCAGGCTGTGGTTTGTTTGTTGTGAGCTTGCTTTCAGATGAAAGGAAAACACTGAAAATGACAAGAAATGGGAGAGTTCTGGACAATAACCAGCATTTATACTTAGTTCAGTGGGATGAAACTCCAGCTGCTTACAGACACAAACACATTTTCAATTTTCTTTTAAAAAATGTTGCCAAACAATATCTCTCCTTTTTATAATAAAAATTCCAGCTGGAAAACTACAAAAGTTTCTTTTTAAAAACAAACAAAGCCAAACTAACTTGGGGAAAGTGAAAGCAATTCCCTATAAGGGAGGGGAGAGTTTGTTTTTGCTTGGAACCTTTTCCAATATTTCATAATGAAAAGAGGAGGAGGATTACAGTTGCCAAGCAAAGTAGGGTCTGAGGAGGGATACCGTAGTAGGTAACTTCTGGGTAGTCTTCTGGCTCTGTCAGTCTGTTTCTTCACTTCAACAATTTCCATCCCACCATCAACCTCAGCCTGGACCAGTCCACACAAGAGATCCACTTCCCGGACACTACAGTGCTAATAAGCAATGGTCACATAAACACCACCCTATACCGGAAACCTACTGACCGCTATGCCCACCTACATGCCTCCAGCTTTCATCCAGACCACACCACACGATCTATTGTCTAAAGCCAAGCTCTATGATACAACCGCATTTGTTCCAACCCCTCAGACAGAGACAAACACCTACAAGATCTCCATCAAGCGTTCTTACAACTACAATACCCACCTGCTGAAGTGAAGAAACAGACTGACAGAGCCAGAAGAGTACCCAGAATTTACCTACTACAGGACAGGCCCAACAAAGAAAATAAAAGAACGCCACTAGCCATCACCTTCAGCCCCCAACTAAAACCTCTCCAACGCATCATCAAGGATCTACAACCTATCCTGAAGGACAACCCATCACTCTCACAGATCTTGGGAGACAGGCCAGTCCTTGCTTACAGACAGCCCCCCAACCTGAAGCAAATACTCACCAGCAACCAAACACCACACAACAGAACCACTAACCCAGGAACCTATCCTTGCAACAAAGCCCATTGCCAACTCCGTCCACATATCTATTCAAGGGACACCATCATAGGGCCTAATCACATCAGCCACACTATCAGAGTCTCGTTCACCTTCACATCTACCAATGTGATATATGCCATCATGTGCCAGCAATGCCCTTCTGCCATTGGCCAGACTGGACAGTTTCTATATAAAAGAATAAATGGACACAAATCAGACGTCAAGAATTATAACATTCAAAAACCAGTCGGGGAACACTTCAATCTCTTTGGTCACTCGATTACAGACCTAAAGTGGCAATTCTTCAACAAAAAAACTCAAAAACAGACTCCAATAAGAGACTGCTGAATTGGAATTAATTTGCAAACTGGATACAATTAACTTAGGCTTGAATAAAGACTGGGAGTGGATGGGTCATTACATAAAATAAAACTATTTCCCCATGTTTATCTCCCCCCCATGCTGTTCCTCGGACGTTCTTGTCAACTGCTGGAAATGGCCCACCTTGATTATCACTACAAAACGTTCCCCCCGCCCGCTCTTCTGCTGGTAATAGCTCACCTTACCTGACCACTCTCGTTACAGTATGTATGGTAACACCCATTATTTCATGTTCTCTGTATATATAAATCTTCCACTGTATTTTCCACTGAATGCATCCGATGAAGTGAGCTGTAGCTCACAAAAGCTTATGCTCAAATAATTTGTTAGTCTATAAGGTACCAAAAGTCCTCCTTTCTTTTTGTTCCAATTTGTATTTAGCTATGGCACCCTGAGTACATTTCTCAGACCTGAAGAAGAGCTCTGTGTAAGCTCAAAGCTTGTCTCTCTCACAACCAACAGCAGTTGGTCTAATAAAAGATATTACCTCACCCACCTTGTCTCATCAACAAACTAGTGTGTCTTGTCCTTTGTTCTCTAGTATGTCTCTACACCTAATACTGAGAATAACAATATTTCACATCTGTCCTTGATTTAAACAATTTAACTTAAGTAAAAAGCAATTTAGAAGAGGTTACCATGAATAAAATTCATAATTATATAAAATCACATATGATGTTGACTAACACTATAAACCTTACAGTGTGTCTTATCTGGCTCCATACATATTTGAAAGACAGAAGATCTGCAGTAGCCAAGCATAGCAGTATACCTAAAACCTGGTGGACTGATTGTGTAAGCAGGGTCTGAATGAGCTCTCCCTGACATCTAGTGATCAGCTAGGGAAAAAGACTTCAGGAACTGACCTTGTTTGCATAGACATGCCTATTCTGCTTAGGTGCACAGTGTGATGGAGCTGCCTTGCCCAAATGATCACTTTTGGCTGGTGTTGCAAATCAGCTTGGTAGTGGATGCATGGGTAATAAAGTGTTGTTACCCTTGTTGTATGAGTAAAGGGCAGCAGAACTGTGTTTGGCATGCCCTGATTGATTGCATTCATCCTCAACTGAACTGCACTCACTAAGCAGGGGGTAGGGGTGCCAAAGGCTAGTGGAGATGAGAGAGGGTGTGGTTTCTGCCCAAAGACCCTTTCTATCTCTAATGGCAGAGCTGAGTAGACTTAATTGGGAGGTGTAGCGTTGGAACCTCGCTTTAGCCTTACCAGTGTAGACTAGCCCTAAGTACTAAACCTTAGTCCTGCTGGGGATAGTGTCTCCAGAGAAAGAGACTAACTAGCCTGCCCTGATAGTGAGGCTCTCCACTAATTCACTGAGAGCTTCGTTGAGTGGTGGGACCTCAAGACATCGCCATAGTTGTAGTAGAATGACACAGCAGTCGATGGTGCAGTGGCAGAGTGGATGACAGGATGGTGGTGGCAACAGGCAGTAACACAGAGTGAATGGTGCAGCAACCGCTGAGGCATTGCTTGACGCCTCTCCCACCTACACACCTCCAACTGGGAGATGAATTCTCAGAAATGCACCTCTGAACTCTGGGTTTTCACTGACCTAGGACAACAACTGTGAGTGGGGCATGGTGGAGGGAGAGGGAGTTGCATGGAAAAGGAACATTTGTTTATCTGACTTTAACACTGCAAGGTGAGAACCTAAGGCAAAGGACTCTTCCCAAAGTACTTTTGGGTGGGTGTTTTGCTCATGGTCATATGCTTGCAAATCACACTTGTGGCATTTTCCCAAATAATGCTGGATTCTTTCTTTTATATTGCAAGTTTTCTTTGCTACACTGACTCAGTGCTTATGAGAGGGGAAATATTGTCTTTAGAAGTGCCCAGTGGTAGTGTTTAATTTCCCAGCTTGCTGGGTGGGGGTTGAGCTGGTTCTGTGTTGTATTTTTAAGAAGAACCCCTAGATAGTGAACCTGGCCCTTGTTGCTGCTCATTTCCCCTGGCAGATATTTTACAATAGGGTTGCCAGGTGTCTGGTTTTCAACTGGAATACCTGGTCGAAAAGGGACCCTGGTGGCCGTTAAAAGTCTGGTCAGTGGCGCAGCGGGGGCCAGAGCTAAGGCAAGCTCCCTGCCTGTCCTAGCTCCGTGAGCTCCCAGAAGCAGCCACCACGTCCTGCAGCCCCTAGATGCATGGCAGCCAAGGAGACACCACACGCTGCCCTTGCCCAAAGGCCGGCTCCACAGCTCCCATTGGCGGGAACCACAAACCAATGGAGCTGTGGGGGTGGCACCGTGGGCACGAGGGCAGCATGTGGAGCCTCCCTGGCTACCCATGCATCTAGGGGCTGCAGGGATATGGTGGCCACTTCCTGAGAGCCACGATAAGAACCACTGGGACCCTGCACCCAGCCCCAGCCCGGAGTCCCCTCCTGCACCCAAACTCCCTCCTGTAGCCTGCCCAACTCCCTGCTCTAGCCCATAGCCCCCTCCTTCACTCCAAACCCCTTATCGCCAGCCCCACCCCGGAGCCCACATCCCCAGCCAGAGCCCACATCCCCTCCCACACTCCGAATCCGTAGGCCGCAGCCCAGAGCCCCCTTTTGCACCCAAACCCTCCTACCCAACTCCACCCCAGAGCATGCACCCCTGCCCAGAGCCCATACCCTGCACCCCAAACCCCTGCCCTAGCCAGAGACCTCTCCTGCACCCCAAATCCCTCATCCCAGCCCCACCCCAGAGCCTGCACCCCCAGCTAGAGCCCTCACCCCCCTCTCACACCCCAACCCCCTGCCCCAGACCAGTGAAGGTGGGTGAGAGCAAGCAATGGAGGGAGGGGGGATGAAGCAAGTGGGGACGGGGCCTCAGAGAAGGGGTGGGGCAGCGGCTGGGCCTCAGGCAGGGTGGGACGGGGTGTTCGATTTTGTATGATTAGAAAGTTGCCAACCATAAGTTACAAGCCTTGTTGTATTCTCCTGTGGTATACGAAGAGTCATGCAAAGGTTTCAGAACCTATCTATGATACAGTTTTAGAGATATACAAATCAGTATGAATTTAAAGGATTCTAAATATAATGTGCTATACTTATTTCCTATTAACTACTTTTTATTCTGGTTACATAACGTCTTATTTTTAATCACACTTATAGCTACAACATACAAATCCCATGATTTGATTAATACATTTTGCTTGTGAGCTGACTGCAATCTATTTCTGGTAGTTAACAATTAAACAATTTACCTTCCTGGTTAATAACGCTGTTTGTGAGAGCTGTTTTTCCGTTATATTCTGTTTATAAGCATCAGCTTCACAAACCTTGATAAAGTCCATAATTTATCTGATAACTGTCCCCACAACAGTTAGCTAAAATTTAGTGTTTTTTCCATTTCGTCTTTGGCCTGGCCTTGACTTAGTTCAGTCAACAATTAGTTGGAGTTGGACTGAGAAAGAAGAGGAACCAGATAGCAGATTTCAGAAAGATTTTTTAAATACCAACAAAAAAGGGTGTTGGTGGAAGGTAACCCCCAATATAACATAAACATAACAATGCAACATAAATCCAGTCCCAGGTGTGGCTGTACCAAACATCCTTTCTATTCACTGTTCAGCCTAAATACTGCAGTTTCCTAGAGCACCCTCTATACCCAGGGTGAAGTTAATTAGCCTCAACTGTGGTAATGAGTCAGCAGAAATCTATCAATTCCATACAGGGTTTCAACACCTGTTAATAGGGTGAGCTATAGAAAGACCCAGCCCCACAATGTAATAGCAGTGAAAGTAATTTCATTGTAATAGGAAAACACAATTTTTGAAGTAAATAAATATAGAACTGGCATTTAAACATTGAATGATTAATGTTTTAAGGTGCACTAAGGCTTTGTGAAAACCTGTTTTGATGAACATTTTGTATATTTACTCTTGCTTCAGGAAAAATGTGTTTTAGTTTCTTCTTTGAGATATTCTCTGATTTTTATGATCTTCCTAATTACAGTATGTACAAAAGAATTTCACATATGTTTACAAAACAAACACTGTACTTCTGTAATTACAAAGTCTGCCATTAAATTAGTGTTTCATGTGTTTGTGTTTTAATTATTAACTGTGGCAGAATGTAACCAAACCAGAAAACATGTAATTTCTGTGATAATAACACGATTAGCAGCATATCTTTCTATAAAGAAAATGTGCTTTTCATTTGCATTCTCCCCTTGTCTTTGCTGCATTTGGGCCAATGCATAGCATTGTAGTGTGCTTCCTTTTTCTAGTCTAGAAGAATCTGTGGCATTTTATTGTATGGATTTTTTTTATTTTAAAATTGATTGGCAAGGTGACTTTTTGTATGATATCATGATTTCCATATACATATTGTAGCAGAACTACAACCTTGTCCCCGTGGGTCCCACACTTCCAGTTGGTTTATGCTAGCTTCAGAGGCTCACTGCAAACCCTTCACCTAGCCCTTCTCTCTCTAGGGCCAGGGATACAGTCTACCTAGCCCTTTCATCATAAGCCAGCAAAGAGGGTTGGTGAGAGAACTCCACAGTCTCTGTTGCTCCTATGGTCTCATACCAAACAGTTTAGCCTCTTGTCCTGACAGGGCCTGTTTTCCCCTCCCAGGAGGTGTTTCTGTAGTGGTGGGTTGAGGAGAAGCCATTAGGGTTCCAGCCCCAGGGACCCTAATGGTAGCAGCATTTGGCAGCCAACCTTTCACTGCCAGAGTTGCTACTTTTCCCTGCGTCACTTCCCCCCAGCTCTCCTGCTTCTCCCTTCTTCACCCTTACCAATGACTTGAGGGTGTCTTCATTAACTAGCCCTTCAGCTACACTTCCTCTCCTCTGCCTGACTGGAGTAAGCTCTTTTATAGTAACAGAGGGGCCTTAATTAGAGTCAGGTGGTCACATTAGGTTAATGGCTCATCTGACTCTTTGCAGGTTAATTGGAGTCAGGTGTTCTCATTAGCCTGGAGCAGTTCCCTGCTCTGGTCAGTCAGGGAACAGAAAACTGTTAATCCTTCTGCTACTCTGCTGTACCCAACTGGCCTGGGTCTAATCACTATATCTATCTATCTATCTAAATCACTTCCCTCACACACTCTCTCTTAACTACTATAATCTCAGTTTTTCTTCTTTCCTTTATGATCTGCCCAGAATGCTGCTGCTAAAGCCCATCTTTCTTTGCCACTACTTAAATCATGTCTTTCCCCGCTTCTCAAATCTCTGCACTAGTTTCCCCACTTCTGCCTACAGTTCAGGCATTTCTTCATAACTTCATAGTACACACTTTAGTCTTGATCCTTCATGCTATACAATTGTTTTTATTTTCTTTCCTGCTATGGGCCTTTCCAAACTTCTCTCACTTTTTTTTTAATCTCAGAATTACCATTCTTTTCATGCTTATCCTGAACAACCTCTTCCTTATATTCCCAATGTTCTAAGCATCCTCCAGATCAAAGACACAGTCCTGCAAATCTTTATTTATTTGGGTAGTTCTGATATAAACAGTCCATTATTATTTCAATGTAGGGACCTGGTGACCCTATTTTATTCATACATTATCACTTTCACTGGGCTATTAGTGTGAGTAAGGATTTGCGAATCAGACCTTTACTTTGCTAAATGTTGCATTGGAAAGGGGAAGGATCATTCTGGGGTTAAGGCACAGCTCTTGGCTCTGGTTAGAGATCTATCATGTAACCTTGGAAAATCATTTAACCTCTGTGCTTCAGCTTCTCCACCTGTGAAATGGGGATAATATTTCACTACCTCAGAATGCTATGCAGTATAAGACATTAATGTTTTTCAGATGCTTTGGAATCTTCAAATGGGAGGGTCATAGAAGTGCAAATGGTTGTTGTTTATTAGATATTTTCTGCAGATGGCAAAGTCTTTGGATTTCATGTGGGATGCTCACTGGCAGATCTGAAAATGCTGACCTACTAGGACTGTCTATCTGTCTAGGTGCTTATGCCATGCTCATTGATGTGATATCTGAGTTGCTCACATAGTCCTGATTCTGCAATGAGCCCTGTAACGGCAGACCCCTACACCAGTGGAAAGCTCACTGGAGTCTATGGGGCTCTGTATAAGAGTGGTCAGCCTACACAGAGCTCATTGAAGGATGAGGGCCATAAAAATCTAACACATAGTGTTAACAGTATTGGTTTGTTCCCTCTGCACCTAAAGGTTATGTTGAGGAGGAAAGGGCTGTTTATATTTTGTGAAAAGCAAAGGTGAAGAAATGAATTTAATATTTTATCTTGAGGTTTGTGATCATTATAATTTTTTGTTGGAAGCGAGTTCCTCCAATGTAAAATCTAATTTGTAGCAGAATTTATTTTGTAAAACCACCTAAAAAAGTTAGGAATTCTACAGTCTCCTTTGAGGTGACTGTCCATTTGGACTGACACTTCTGCTAAGCATGTGCCTCATGTGCAAGATTATTTTGTCCAGTAGTGACCATTGGGGCTGAACCTGCATCTTACATGCCCTGGTGCATAAAAGATGGAGCGGACTCAGCCATCCTTCATTTCCTCCTTACTGCCCAAGGCTGCGAGGTGAAGCCATTGCAGTGTCCACTTACTCTACACAGATTTACTGTGCAACTTAAATCTCTTTTGTATATATAGTTAATTAGTATATTCAAAGAGATAGTACAGTTGTTAATTACTGTATTTTTTCTGATTTTTTATTCCCATTGTCTGTTTAAAATCAAACAAACAAATAAAACCTTGTTACCATGATTTCACCTCTATGGCTGAACAGACGTAGCCAGGCTTTATGTTCTCTCAGTGAAGCGAAGTCCCTAGACTTCAAATCTTCCCCATTTGCGATGCACCTATTCCATGTATGATGGGCATTCTAGGTGCTTTTTTTTGCCTTGAGAAAGGTCAGATTTCTGGTAGGTGCTCAATTTGTCATTCCATTTCAAAGGGAATGCAACAGGTGAGAGAGGCCCACTTAACCATCATTTTTTCTCCTGAAATGCTTGATGGGAGCCTCCTCAGATCTGGCAGGGGAAAAAAAGCCTAACAGGCTTCTTCTTTGTAGCAGCCTGCATTGAAGTTGGAGGAAGTAGCACAGATTGAGGGAGGGAAGAGTTTGCTGGAGACCCCAGGAAGTCATGTGTGTTCAGCTGCCTAGAGTACTAGCTGCAGTTGCTGCATTTCTGTAAATAGTTCTCCTACTAAGAGAAATTTAGGGTCAACAACTTTTACTCGCACAAAACCAAACAACCTTGCCCTGTGCTTGGAGTTGGGGCAGCGTGCAGAGCCCCCTGATGCTCCTAGACATAGGAGCTGGAGGGGGCACATGCTGCTGCTTCTGGGAGCCACGCAGAGCCAGGACAGGTAGGGAGTCTGTCTTAGCCCTGCTGCGCCGCCGACCAGACTTTAACAGTCCAGTCAGCAGTACTGACCAGAGCTGCCAGGGTCCCTTTTTGACCAGGCGTTCTGGTCGAAATTCAGACACCTCGCATCCTAAGCACGTTTAGAGCTAGCATGGAGTCCTTCATGCTACTTCCCAGCACATAGTACATAAAATATGGTGGCAGTAATCAGTGTAGTGACACCCAACAGCAATGAAGGCTGTGTGATTAGCAGGGCAAATAAAACAGCACTTAAAATAGGTGATTGGGGTGTGGGAGGGGGCATGGCCTATGGGTGGGGGTATGGGTTCTGGGGTGAGGCCAGAAATGAGGGGTTCAGGGTGCAGGAGGGGTCTCTGGGCTAGGGCAGGGGGTGTGATTAGCAGGCAAACAAAACAGCACCTATAAACAGGTAGCATAGACCACTGGGAATACTGGATTTACAAACAAGAAACCTTGTACAAGCAGGAAGCAACAATGAATCTGTATACAGAGCTGACCATGTGGGATAAAGAAGAAAAAATAAAGGTACAACTTTTTTACTATCACATTGGGAAAGAAGGACAAGAAGTGAGTGAGAAGTGATTATTGCCAGGGATAATGCCCAAAACAGTGGAAGAGCTGATAAAGGTGTTTGAGTACTGTGACCCCAGACAGAATGAGATTGTAGAGAGAGGGATTTTTTTACTCAAAACCAAGAAGCAGAATAGAGAATACATACTTACATTATAGAGCTGAGAACTCTGGTATCCACATGTAACTTTGGACACATAAAGATTGCCTAATTAAAGACAGGATCATTGTGGAACATGTGATTCTGGCCTTCAGGCAGGATTGTTGAGAGAACAGATCTAACCTAACAGAAATGCTTCCAAATAGCAGGGGCAGCTGAACTATCCCTGGAAAGTATAAAAAAAATTAGTCACTACTGCAGAACAAGTACACAGGCTCAAGCTAAAGGAGCTCAGGAAGCAGAACAGAGACATACTGACTGAGAAGGCAGGCATCATTGTCCAGAATACATACTGTGGAAAGCAACAGGAAAGGCAGAAAATAAGTCCTTGTCCACACCGGCAGCAGCATATAGTGTATGTGTAACTATGTGCACGGTGAAAAGCAGGCTGTATCCATATTACAGAGTGTAGCTCCATGTGCATCAAAAGGCTCTGGAAGTGGGGAGGCAGCAGGGAAAGGCTCTGGCAGCAGGACACTACGTTGCTAAAAATAGCAATGTAGACAGAGGAGGAACTGCTTGGTTGTGGGGGAGAGCCATGTAGGGTACATCCCCTAAGGTTCTGGCCAGGTTGTGCCTGCCGATAGTGGAGGGGCAGAGTGAGGGCAGTCAGCTTCAGGAGGTTACTGAGCATGCTCAGTACAAGCCAAGCTGAAAAATCTGTGGGAGCACATGACCCTGCATGCTCCCACCTCTCTGATTCTGATATGTCTTTATTTGCCTAAGTAGCGCCGCTCCGTCTACATGGCTGTTTATACCCATGTTAAGAGGGGTGTGCAGTGTATGTGCTCTTCACCCTGCCAATAGTGTAGGCATAGCTAAAATGCACAGCCTCTGAGCAACAGTCCAAGGGATATGGGAATCAGGAAAGTCCTATGGCCTGTATTATACAGCAGGTCAGACCAAATGATCACAATTGTCCCTTCTGGCCTTCCAATCTATGCACCATCAACGCTTAAGTATCCCTTGTGAATCTACCTCTTAGAGTCTATAAGGTATGTTTTCAAATCCTTTGTCACTCTTGTGGCTCTTCTGTGACCCTCTCCAAATTATCAGCATCCGTCTGAATTGTAGATATCAGAATCGGGTAACAGTGCCCAAAACAGAGGTAAGATAACCTCTCCCATGCTACTCGATCATGTGTTCATATGACGGAGGATCGCTTTTGTAAATGGGAATCATCACTGAGTGGGTGGGTTTCTAGTTGAGTTCCACAGGGATTGGTTCTTGACCCTACACTATTTAAAATTATCAGTGACCTGAAAGATAACACAAATTATCACTCATAAAATTTATAGATGACACAAATATTTAGAGCCCTTTCAGTTAGCCAGTTTTGAATCCATTTAATGTATGCCTGGTTATTTATGTATCATCTAATTTCTTAACAAAAATGTCATGTAATACCAAGTTTACTAGCTGTGATGTAAAGAATGGATTCTGACATACTGATCTTGATGTGCTATCCAGCCACCTAACAACCTCTCCCACACCTTTTGGCAGGTACTGTTGGGTATGAATGCCTAATGGGCATCACTCTGGTTCCAGAGGTGTTTTGGTGTAAACTGAAGCATGCACATGGAGAAACTCACAGGCATCAAGATCATACCAGAGAACTTATGAATTCTGGTTGATCTTAAGAAATGGTTGTATCACTGAATGCCTAGGAGTACCGTGGAGTCAGCCAGATGCTGAACTTTGTTGTTCTGACAGCCCAGGAGAATGATGATGTCCTATGTATGTACAGAACCTAAAAGTAGAAATATATCAGTGAAGGTCTATATTTCCTTTATAAAAATATATCCATCTGGACAGTGGAGAGGTGAGAAGGTAATTCAACTTCCATAATTATACAGTCTTGTCCTCCCTGCTCAAGCTGTCAACAAAGTGCCAGTTAAGAGGGTGACACTTGCTCTGTCACATACCTCCTAGAGCAGGGACAATGAAGGGTCATTAAACCTTGAAGAGTCCCATTCAAGTGGGAGCACCTTCAAACAACAGAGTGGCCACACCCTAGGTAAAGACAGTTTTCTCTACCCCTGTGCAGGGGTCTGAGGTTTAGAGCAATAGAATTTACCCAGAAGCAGAACAAAGAGTTCATGGATTAACGCTGGATCTTAAAAAGCCACAGAGCCTGAATGATTTGTGGATGGGGCAGGACACTTAGAGTGATTCATAGAGGAAAGGAATCATGAGCACTAGAGAGGAGCAAATGGGCATGCTTTTGTAGTATAAGGGTCCTTTTTAACTGTGGGACCAGACAAGAAAGAAGGGAACTAGCTGCAGAGGAGAAAGAGATTATTTGTAGAAGTCATATATGGGGGGCTAGGGGATTGTGGAGTCCTTAGAGTAGTGGTTCTCAACCTTTCTAGACTACTGTACCCCTTTCAGGAGTCTGATTTGTCCTGTGTACCCCAAGATTCACCTCACTTAAAAACAACTTGCTTACAAATTAAATAAATAAAAATAAAAAAGTATCACAGCACACTATTACGGAAAAATTGTTTACTTTTCTCATTTTGTCAGTATGAAAATTTATTTTGTACTGACTTTGCTAGTGCTTTTTATATAGCCTGTTGTAAAACTAGGCAAATATCTAGTACCCCCCGGGTATCTGATGTACTCCAGGAAGACCTCTGTATATCCCCAGGGGTACGTGTACCCTGGTTGAGAACCACTGCCTCAGAGGACTCTGAGCTAAGCTGAAAGAATGCTCCAGGAAATGCATTTAGGTGTTTATTACTTACTCTGGATCTGTATATTTGTTATGCTAGCTAAAGTAAACAGATTGTGTTTTGGAATCCTTACAAGGCCTGCTATGTGTTTGTTTGCTTTCACTATCACATGTCTCTGAAGAGATGAACTGTAAACCCAAATTGCCCACAAGGTTGGAGCTTTGGGAAAGGGTGTGCTTGGGCTACTGCGGAGTCTGGGGGTGATCACTACTGGTCCTGGGAACCTAGGGCAGCTGGGCCGCAAGGTCCCATTTCCGTGAAGGGCAACAAACATAGTGCTTGCATGCAGGAAGTGTGCCAGAGAGCCCAAGAAAAAAAAAAAAGACAGTTCTGCAGCCTATTCAGGCTAAGGGAAGCTTAAGGGCACATGGGTCTAGTGTGTTGGGATCCAATCATAGTAGCCTGGTGATGTTTAACAGGGCTTTGACAATGGGCAACTATCTTTCTAGATTCTGCACACTCCTAGCAGAAGCATGTGAATCCTGGAGACACTCAACTCACAATGTTGCAGTGTCTGAATGGTAAGAGACCTAAAGAACAGGAATTTGAAAGAGTAAAGAAATCTTAAGTGAGGTACCAGTCCTAAAATACCAGAACCCTGAGGCACAGCTAGAGCTACAGTATGACACTGTGATGCCTCAAAAGGAGGAGTCGTAGAAGCAACACTGATGCAAGCTGCCCATAGCATTTGCTCGTAGACACAGAAAGGGGATGTGAGCAGACAGAAAAGGAGCAACTGGCTGCACCTTTGGAATGGAACAATCCCCACAGTCTCCTTTGGACATGCAGTCTGATCAAAGCCATTAGAAAGCATCATGAAGAAGCCATTGCGGAGTGCACCCAAGTAACTACAATACATGTTACTGAAACTCCAGGATTATGATATGAGGATAAAGTGCTGCCAGGGAAAGTCACTACTGGTGGAAGGTACACTGAACAGGGCATACCTTCCAGACTGTTATCAAGAGGACTGTGATCAATTGTTCCTCATGTCACAGAACATAGGACAAGAAGTAATCTTCTTAAACTGCAGTAATGGAAATATAGGTTAGATATTAGGAAAATGTTTTCAACTATAAGGATAGTGAGTTAGGATGTTGAGAAATCCCTGTCACTGGAGCTTTTTTAAGAACACGATAGACAAATATCTGTTAGGGATGGTCTAAATATACTTGGTCTTGCATCATCATGAGGGGCTGGACTAGATGACCTCTTGAGTTCCCTTTCAGCCCTACATTTCTATGGTTCTATTACTATTTTCTGTCAAATAAATGGCATTATTAGATCTAGATCCTAATCCAGATCTTAATATTAAGATTTCTGAAAGTCACTCTTCTGTGTTTTTCCTGAGCAGTATTGCTTTGCTTTTGTTTGGTGTTTAATGGCAGATTGTGGAACCCTACTCATCTTAGTGAATACTTTCTCATGCGTAAGGGTTCAACTATCTATCCCAGTGGTTCCCAAACTTGTTCTGCCGCTTGTGCAGGGAAAGCCCCTGCCGGGCCGGGCCGGTTTGTTTACTTGCTGCGTCTGCAGGTTCGGCCAATCGCGGATCCCATTGGCTGCAGTTCGCTGCTCCAGACCAATGGAGCTGCTGGAAGTGGCGGCCAGTACATCCCTCGGCCCTCACCACTTCCAGCAGCTCCCATTGGCCTGGAGCAGCGAACTGCGGCCACTCGGAGCTGTGATCGGCCGAACCTGTGGATGCAGCAGGTAAACAAACCGGCCCGACCTGGCAGGTGCTTTCCCTGCACAAGCGGCGGAAAAGTTTGGGAACCACTGATCTAACCTTTATGACACAGAACTTTAAAAACCTTGGGTAGCATAGGATAAAATCCAGTCCCAACATAACAGGCATAATCCCCCAGTGGGAATCTCATCCAATTATTCCATGGCTGAATTTGGCCCAAAGAGCTTATCGCTATTCTCCTTAAATATTCATTTTGCAAAGAAAGAGTTTATATAACCTGTCGACTTACATAATAGCTAATGTAAAAAGTTTGTGACTGCAACCCTAAATGTTTTATCACCTGTCATGACATTTAAATTATAATAAAAAGTAACATCCTTTAAATTAATTAGACATGATTAGGACTTCAATCCCACAGGCCACTTCATTATGCAAAAATTATAAATTAGCTATTTAAATTACCATTAAATTGATTCTTATGTTAATTGATACTACACTTATAACCCTTGCTTTTAATTTCTATAGATCTTAGGAGATATTATTAAGCTTTAATACATGTAGCTGAAAAGTATTAAGCAACTGGCTTTCAGTGGAGCTAGGATTTCACCCATGGTCCCTGCCCAAGGAGCATAGGCATAGATTTTCAAATGTATTTAGGCATCTGTTATGGAATTCACCCCTGTATTCACACCCTACACACTATTGTAATAATCTTTTTACAAGGTATGCCTTCTGAGGTATCATTTGGAAATTCATAACTTGCTTATCAGTAATATCATGATAAAATGGATGTAGCAACATTATGTGTAAAGTTATGAACATAAGGTGAAATCATGACTGAGGTGTGTTTTCCAGATAAATCTGGGGAGTGGCTAAACCAGTTTCTCAAAGACAAAGGGGAAACTGATGCCCCAGCCAGGTGTCAACAAAGCTGATGGGCCATCACCTATCAAGTTGCCATCCTTTGGCAACAAAGGGGGGGCAGGGACAAAGAGATTGCATCTTAGAAAAGAAACAGCATGAGGTCTCCTTCCTCTACCAGACACCGACTCTTGGTTCTCAGCTGGAAATGCTTTTAAAAGAAGGACTGAAACTATAAAAAGGAGGGGCAAATGCTCCAAGACACCCAACATAAGAACGTCCATACTGGGTCAGACCAAAGGTCCATCTAGCCCAGTATCCAGTCTTCCAACAGTGGCCAGTGCCGCTATCCTCTCTCTCCCTGTCCATCGCACTCTTTGCACCTGAGAAGACAAAGAAACAGCTGTTGGACTCTGGGAGAGGAAGCTTGACCTGAAGATTATGGTCAGTAATGCTGTTGGAAGCATGTGGTGAGAAACTTTGCTTGAATCTAATATAGTTTGTTAAGTTTAGCATTAGGCAGTGTTTTATCTTTATTTTTCTTGTAATCATTTCTGACCTATGCTTATTCTCACTTAAAATTTCACTTGTAATTTGTAATTAACTTCTTTGTTGTTTTATCTAATCCAGTGTATTTAAGTTAAAGTGTCCGGGTAACTCAATTTAAGGTAATAAATTGGTGTATTATTCCCTTAAAGGAATAAGAGAATTAATCAATTTGTACTGTCCAGGAGAGGACTGGGCAATACATGACATATATTTCTGGGGGAAAATTCAGGACTGGGTGTGCGTTGGTGTCACCCTGCAATATAACCAAGGGTGGTGAGATCCAGCGTGTGATTGGCAGTCTGCAGTTACACAAACACATCTGGGAGTGAGCTGCATGCTAGCAAACTCTTTGTGAATGGTCCAGGCTAGTAGCTACAACAGTAAGGTAAAAGAAAAGGAGTACTTGTGGCACCTTAGAGACTAACAAATTTATTAGAGCATAAGCTTTCGTGAGCTACAGCTCACGTGAGCTACAGCTCACAAAAGCTTATGCTCTAATAAATTTGTTAGTCTCTAAGGTGCCACAAGTACTCCTTTTCTTTTTGCAAATACAGACTAACACGGCTGCTCCTCTGAAAACAGTAAGGTATTATCAGGTTGCAGGGTAGGGGTGACACTGTCCCTCAATGGTCTGGATTGCACCCCGGTATGTCATAACACCTAAAGATGAAGGTAGGTGCCTACTGGGATTTTCAAAATTGACTAACCTACTTGGATGCTTTTGAAAATCCCCCAGGGTAACTATCTTCATCTTCAAGTGCTTAAGTACCTTTAAAAATCTGGCCTTACAACCTAAATAATCATCCCAAATCAAGATGCTGATTTTGAAGATGCTGGATTTTATGAGATGAGCACCTGTCAAGACTTAGATTATCAATGCTAAGTATAGATCACATAGGCTTCTGAACACACCTGAGAAAACAAAGATTCTGGACAAAGCCACTTTGTAAGACTTGAATGTTTGATTTGCAAGTGAGACGGCTCTATATCCTAATATCAGTTCTCTGAGGCATTCAGTTCCTCCTTGTGTAATAGTCTGCAGAACCCCACAAAGAATATTCTGAGGCACCACAGGATCACACAGTCCATTCTTCAGAGATGAAACATTTTCAGTGGACAGCAGCACATCTGGAATATTACAGGAAATTTGCATCTTTTATTAACTTGGCCACCACTCAACATTGCTGTATTGAAATAGAAATGAAAGAATGTTTTCATTTCAAAAATCCCAAACAAACACTGATCATCTGTTCTAAAGATATCAAGAATAATGTGTTTAACAGTTTAGCAACAGCATTCAGATTGCCCCGTGGACATACTCTATTCCATTACTGCCAGAGAACTTTAATAGAGAAAAAAAGGCTTCTTAAGGTAGCCTTAACAAAGTATCTTTTTAACTAGATTGCTTTAGACCATGTCATACTGAAGTGTTATGTCTTAAGGATTTCTCCAAATGAATGAAGTATGACTAAATGAATTAATGTACAGTAAATAACTGGTTATTGAAAGAACTGATTTATGAAGGATACACAAAGTAATGGCTCGATACATCTCTGTGATGAGAATCAGAATCTATTATTGCACCGGCCTACTCTATGTAAATGTATACAGTGAGTAAGGAAGTGCTACTGCTATGATACTGTTCAGTATTTGCCTTTATGTCTCTTACTGTTATTTTTGTATCTACAGGCTGAGAATTCATTGTAAATTATAGCGGCACCCAGTGGCACCACAATAATTAGTTTGTATAATCACTTCCATTATGAACCTTTATTTCTGAGTTTTAAAGCTCAGCTGTAAAATGTGTTATAGTCTGAAACTTGGCATTCAGACCTTCAAGGATTTAGCTTGGGAATGACATTGGGTATTTTTAAAACAAATTTTCAAAGATAGTGGTTCAGTTGCTATTTTTTAGTTGAAGATATTTTTTGTACTTGCATAACTTAAAAACTGCTTCAGAGAGAGCAAGGAAATTTGGCAAGCAATTAGTTCATAATACAATTTAACTACTTTTGGCATTATATGTACGGTATATATAATATTTTAAATAGCCAAGATATTTAAATTTGAAAAAAGGGTACTTAACAATGGTGTAGTAAATACTTTTTAAGTGGATTCTTTTTTACCATAATCTGGTATAAAACAGTTGTTATTAATAAACAATGTGCTTTTAAATACAGGTTGCTCAAATGTGCTTATACCTCCCCAAATATGTTCATTATTTTCACAGTTGGTTCAAAGAGCTCTGTCAGATCTCTGACAGCTCTCATCCAGATGTTAAAAGTCTCCAATACAAAGTTAAGTCTAGTCTATACTGGCGATTTGCCATTAGTTGTCAGCCACTGATACCACTGCATTGGCATAACCCCCACCCCCAGTCTAGATAGGCAAATCTGGTATTTGCAGTGATGGAGCACAATACTGGCGTTAAGCTCCATCAGTGCAAATAGTGGCTTTGCCTGTCTATGATAAGATTTGCAACAGTGCATCTACACTGATGGCTGTAATCGGGGCACATCCCCAGTCTAATGAGGCCTTTGAAAAATCATTCAATTGAAGTCAGTGGAGTTACACCAGGGATGAATTTGGCTTATTGCATCTTATTCTGTAATTGCTCAGAAATAATTATTAAGGTATAGAGCAGATTGTGTCTTCAAGGCCAGGTTCATGCTGGAGACACAATGTGAGCACACGCCTCTGCTTCATCTTTTAGGACAGTACAGCATGCTCTCCCTGTACATCCAGTAAGTTTAAGGGTGGCAGGTGCTGCAGGCTCCTTTTTCACTTTCCACTTTGTGAAGTCTTGTCCTGACTAAGCACATCTACAGTACAAAATATTACTGTATTCAAACAAGGGTTTAAGCATGACTAGCTGACATGATACTAAACATGATTTGCCTTGGTCTGTGCTGACCAGTCACTTGTGGTCAGCATCATATCAGCTAACTCTACTTCTCAGAATAGCGTTTAACACAATACAGTTTTGTAACATAGATGAGTCATTGTGTCAACTGTTATATGTGTCGCTGAGGCTTTTAAAACTACTATTAAAATTAAATGGTAGAAAGGTGATAAAGAATGGTAAATGGAAATTAACTCCTACAATACCCTTCTTTGTTTCTGATTGTGACTGGGAAAGATCCTCAGCTGGCATAAATGGTCTTAGTTCCATTGAATTTGGGGGAGTTATGACAGTTGACACCAGTTGAGGACATGCCCCTCAGAGTGCTACAAGAAAGTGAAGCTACAGGTAAAGCTGCTATGATGGGCCACATTTTCAAATATAGCTACTTTAAGTTGCAAATGCAATTTGTAATAATGATAATATTAATAAGATAGCATTATTTCCTCTTGGATTTAAAAGTCCCATACTCAGGAAAGTATGTGTCATTATCCCTATTTCATATGTGGGAAAAATGACACAGAGGTTATGTGACTGGCCCAGGGTCACACAGTGAGTCAATGGCAGAGATGGGAGTAGAACTCTGCTCCCAGTCCTGTGCATTATGCACTGGGCCATTCTGCCTCTTGGAAATTGGTAGCTACATGTAGAAGGTTAATTGCTTGTGAAACTTTTCATTTGTGGGCATAACTCAGAAGTTTTAGCAATGTAGTCTAGTGGATTCAACATGGGCATGGAAGCCAGGCACTCCTGCATTCAGAGTATGGCTCTGCGGACCCAACGGTGTGGTTTTGGGCAAGAGACTACAATTAGTTAAATTAGTAAACCATTTTAGTTTTGCTGCAAACTTTAATGAAAGGCCTGATTCAATATATAAGCCTTGCTTTGTTCCTTGAAAATCACCATTCTCGGGCTTCACTGGACCATGCGGAGGAGTTAGTATTTCTGATGGGGACCCTTCTACTGATCCTGAATAGTGAAACTAGAAGAACTGATAGCAAGATATTAACCACTGTGATGAGCCATGAGGCAATCGTAAGTCTTTTTGTCACTATCAAACATGAGGTAGCTCGATCTTCTCTTGCATCCATTGTTTTTTTGAATAAGTTCTTCATTACACATGCTCTACATTCAGCTAATCCATTGGATTCAGTATATCTGGGACTAAATGTCTCTCTATGAAAGTTTGAACTTAGGCAAAGTCCAGGAATAACGTAGTCTTGAACTGTGGTCTGGTATTAGTTATTACTGGTTTTAGAATTCCATGAGGAACAAATACAGATGTAATGTGCTTGATAACTTTAGATGCTACAATATTTAAGTGTGATTACTTTTGGGAAATTGGCAAGGTAGTCAATGATAACCAGGTGATCATGTCTTACCAGGTTGAACATGTCAGTTCCAAATTTGTCCCATGGAATTGTATGCTGTTCGTGTGGTATCATTGGTTCATTCTGCTGGGAATTTCTGTATTTCTGACATGTTCCATGCCTTATCATTTCTTCAGTGTCACTATTCATCTGTGGCCAGAATGCAGTTTCTCTAGCTCTCCTTTTTTATTTTTGTCATTCCCAGGTGTCCTTCATGTATTGTTTACTATATTTTCCTTCTCTTCACTATAGGAACTGTTAGGGGGCTTATTCCTTCACCCACTTACTTCCCTGGTCCTTCTCGCATGAACAGAGAGCAACAAGTCCAAAGGTGCAAACAATTCGATGTTTATTGGGGTGAACTTCCAGCAAGCATGATTCCAGTTTCCTTCCTTAGTGTCCCCCTTCCCAGCTCTGACACCACAGAGCCTTACCTGTGTCCCTGTTCCCATTTCCCCCTTTGGAATCATGTTTTGCTAATTTCCCCACCCCCATTCCCTGTTCCCATTTCCCCCCCACCCACCCACTTCCTGATTGACTGCAGACTATATAGTAAAACTTGAGTTCTGCTTAGCTATACCTTAACCAATCATTTTACTGAAATTTAACTAACCAATCCTAACATATTGTAACATGATTATTTAACCAATTATATCCCACCACCTTAATTATTTTATACCCATCAAAATTAATTATACAGCAGACAGAAACAATCACAGAACCGGACAGATTATACAAACAATAGGGAAGTGGGGACTACAGTGATAGAACAAACACAGAAATGAGGATTTCACATCCCAGCTATTGATAAGTGAGTTCTTGCCAGACAGGATGCTATCAAACTAAGTTTCCTTTTTACATCTTCTAGGCACTTCCCTTTCTCTGGAGGCGATAGGTATTATCAGGACAGGATTATATCCTAACAGCCCAATAGCACCTTATTTCAATGTGACTAGTTTGGAATGTGAGGATGTGACCGGTTGCTTCCCAGCTTATGGCTGCCTCTGTTGCTTAGTCAAAGGCCTTAGCCTAAGAACAGGGCCTCAGACTGTCACAGTAAGAGAAGGACCTTACACTGTGATTTTGATTCTTTTTTTTATACCTCTATATAGACCAAAGAGATTGAAGTGTTCTCCGACTGGTTTTTTAATGTTATAATCTTGACGTCTGATTTGTGTCCATTTATTCTTTTATGTAGAGCAATGCCCCTCTGCCATGTACATTGGTCAGACTGAACAGTCTCTACGTAAAAGAATGAATGGACGCAAATCAGACGTCAAGAATTATAACATTAAAAAACCAGTCGGAGAACACTTCAATCTCTTTTTGGTCACTCCATTATAGACCTAAAAGTGGCAATTCTTCAACAAAAAAATTTTCAAAAACAGACTCTAACGAGAGACTGCTGAATTGGAATTAATTTGCAAACTAGATACAATTAACTTAGGCTTGAATAAAGACTGGAAGTGGATGGGTCATTACACAAAGTAAAACTATTTCCCCATGTTTATTCCCTCCCACCCCCCACAGTTCCTCAGACTTTCATGTCAACTGCTGGAAATGGCCCACCTTGATTATCACTACAAAAGGTTTTTCCCCCCTCGCTCTCCTGCTGGTAATAGGTCACCTTACGTGATCACTCTCGTTACAGTGTGTATGGTCTCTATGTATATAAATCTCCCCACTGTATTTTCCACTGAATGCATCCGATGAAGTGAGCTGTAGCTCACGAAAGCTTATGCTCAAATAAATTTGTTAGTCTCTAAGGTACCACAAGTACTCCTTTTCTTTTTGCGAATACAGACTAACATGGCTGCTACTCTGAAACCTGTCAAATACTACATAAGAGCACAAGAAGTGTGGCATCTCTACACTTCGTAGAGGACTTACTCTATAGTATATTAGAGAGAGAAGGTGGACCAGGTACATCTTTTATTTAACCAATTTCTCTTGGTGGAAAAGAAAAGCTTTTGAGCTTACACAGAACTCTTCTTCAGGTTTGGGAAAGGTACTCAGTGTCAAGGCTAAATACAAGGTGGAACAAATTGTTAAGCATAAGGAGTTAACACATTGCAAAAAACCATTCAAAATTAAGTAGGCAGTTAACACTTCTACAGGCACATGACAAAGAAGAGTTAGCAGTTACAGATTGTTGTAATGAGACATAAAACCAGTGTCTCTAGTCAGTTCATGGTTTTTGGTGTCTAGCAGAGTTATGAATTTATGCTCCCAGGCTCATCTTTTGAAGGTGTTGTGCAAGTTGCCTTGGAGAATGAGGACTGAGAGGTCAGATATGAAGAGATCATTGTGTAAAAGTGTTCAACCCCTGGATGACACAGTATTTTTGTCTTTATAATTTTTCTGTGTGAGTTCATTTGAGAGCGTAGTGATTGTCTTGTTTGACTGTCATTAGGGCATTTGATGCATAGGATGAGGAATGCCACATCTAGTGCACTAAATGCCCCAGTAACAATTTATTTTTTATCAAAAACATTTTTTTGAAAATTAATTGAACAGCTTAATTTTTGGCATGGATTTTTTTTATTGAGAAAAAACAATAGCAATTTTTTTCTTAAAAAATAAGGCATTTTTGTTATGAGATCTGCAGGACAGATTCAGATACAGTGAGTCAGGGTCCTGGAGTGAGAGAGGGTTGGTCAGGGTAAGAGATTGTACCATGTGAACTTTGAGTGTATTAGATACGCTCTACTTTTCAAGAAAATCCTATGGCCTGTGTTGTGCAGGAGTTCAGACTAGATGATAACAATGGTCCCTTCTGGCCTTAAAATGTATGAATATATAAGATCTACCATCCATTTCCTGTTCATTTATATACTTTTAAATGCTTTGGATTTTTTTGTAACTGTCACCTTTCTTGGTATATCATACACAGTAGCTATTTAATGTACAATTAACGTCTTTTGTCTGATGTATAATTTCTATTATATCTTTTGAAAATCAGAAAATAGATCATAGGTAAAATGATGAAATTTTAATTCAGCCTTACACTTAGAAAAAACTCTCTAAATTGCCTTTCCTTTAATTAAAAAGGTTTTTTTTCCAGGCCGTGAGCTTTGTTTTTTTTTTAAAATACTTTAACTGAGTCTAGCAGAGGATCTTGAACTTTTACTTAGAGTCAGACTAAACAGGGTTTGATTTAAATAATAACAGACTTTCAATGCATCTGTCAGGGAGATCTATATTTCTGGCAGTTATAGGCCACCTTTATTCTGTGTAATGATGAAGATTTGACTTTGTTTGATTTTTCTTTTTCAGCAAAATGAATGGTGCATCTTTTTTTAATTGTGATCCTCATCAACCATTTGGCTCAATAATAGTATGCAAATTGAACTCTTTAAAATTAATGCTAACATTTATTAAATAATGCATCATACAATAAGTTAATGTGAAATTCTAAATTGAACTCCCTGTCTGCTCATGAGAGGTTCTCTCCCCCGTCTTCATAAAACATGTTTATAGTCTTTCGAAATACTCTGAATGTGTTTCTAACTTTTGGCAAATTGATCTCTGTTGAGCCTATTGATAAGAAGACTTTTCTGTGTTCTCCAGTGAGGTTCTGTTTCTGAATAACTTGTTTTCATTTTTTAATCTGAAAACTGAAAACATCAGAGGAAGCGTTAAATGCAACTCTGGCACTTAGTGGCATTAATTTAATCTGTTGAGACACACAAATCACATACAGTGACATCTTGTGTATTATGAACCTGATCCTGGACCACTACAATTAATGGGAGGTTTGTCATTAGTTTTAGTAGACATAAGATCAGCCCACATGAGCTCAGGCCTCATCTCTGCATGTAAATAGATGAATAGTTGGAAGACTTACGTGCAGAGCAGGGTGAATTTTTTTTGGACTAATAGTTTATTCCCCAAAAAATTCAATTTCAGTTGACCCCAAACTAGTCATGAATCTCACACAAATTCACCTAATAATGACCGCCAGGAAAAAAATTATAGGTCTAAATTCACAAAATGGCGGAGAGGGGGTGGTATATGATTTGAACATGGGTCTCTCACATCCTAGATGGGTGCACTAACTCCATGGCTAAAAGCTATAAGGTGGACACCTTCTTCTCCTCCTGTCTGTTTTGTGACTCTAGCATACAATTTACATTGTTTACGGCACTGTTCATTTTGACAGAGCTGAACTGCGGATGGAGTTTTCATAACTGTACATATACAAATGTAGTAGTAAATGTTAAACTTATGAATATACCTGTCTGACTTTCTACTTATGTGGAGTTTTTTATTTAGTATGTGCCTTACTCTGCTTGTCTTTTCTAGAAGCACTCGCTATTCATTTATTTGCTGGACATACGGTAGACTAGTATAGTAATGTAAGCTGGTAAAGTGACTGAGGAGAAATAAACACATCAATAGGAAGTAAGGTTTATTCATCGGGAGGGAATTTTTACAAACACAAATCCAACAAAGTAACAAAATCTTCTCTTGGCCGAGGATCAGCAAAGCCCTCAAGCATTCTACTTTGTTCTGTCTTTCCAACAGTCCTCCTCATAGCCCTTCCCTTGAACAGCTGTGCAACAGTAAAATGTGTGCCAGGGACTATATTGTGATTCTGCACCTTGTCACAAGTAAGCAGTATTATCAAGTGTGTGTGTGTGTGTGTGTGTGTGTGTGTATAGATGTACATAGATATATGTGTAATTTTATATACTATTGCCACTACTCCTTTTCTGGCATGCTTGATGGAGTCCATTGAATTCTGAATATCATCTTTTGCTTCTTGTGTTGTAAGAGTGTCCTTGTGTTTGCATTTTTATAGAAGATGACACATAGACTCAAAGTGATTTAGGACAATAATTTTCCTGTTGAGTCTAAAATTTCCAAGTGATGTGACTTTGTCAATTTAGAATCAATCAGTATTATTAATTATTAGTATCATTGTAACTCTATGAACCCTAATTGTAGACCAGAACTTCATTGTGCTAGGTAGCATACAAACACTGCCCTGAATAGTTTACAGTCTAAAAAATTCTCAGCATTGTTTTTTCTTTACTGAGGTCAACTTATAAGCCAAAAGGCCTATACATAAGGATGGAAAAATTCAAGCTATCTGAGTATGATAGACTGCTTTGTTAGCTTGAGAGATTTGGCCGATTTTGTAAAGAGAACGTAACTGAATTACTGCTTAGCTCTTTTTGGATAAACCAAATAACTGAGCTTCTTAAGTGTCTCACTATAAGTCAGGTTTCCAGATATTGAATCATTCTTGTAGTTTGTTCCTGAAGGTTTCCCAATTCATCAACATCCTTTTTGAAGCATTGACACCAGAATATACATTATTCCAGTCCTAGTCTCCATACTGCTGTGTGGAGTGGTACTTCCCTACCTCTTTTGATATTCATGTGCAAAGACTGGTGAAGAGGTGGTGTTTGAAATGATACCCATTTTAACTTTAGGCAAGGGTTTGATATTTTTGAGGCAAAATGAAGGGTAAGGTTCACTTTCAGATCGGTATTCAGTGTTTCAAAATCTTTTGAGACTTTGGTTCAGACTGGCAAAATTCACATCAGATCAGCTCATCTCAAAATATTTCTGTTCACTTTGTTTCTACTTTCTGTTGCAGAATACCTTTCCATCAAGCCCCCCCCCCCACATCCCAAAAAAAGGATGGGGGCAGTAACAGTGGCTGAAGCAAAGGTGGCCACTTTGAAAATGAAAATAACTAGAATGTATTCCTCTGAAAAAGGCAACATTTTGCAGGGGTAATAGCTGGAAGCAAGGCAGGGCACCTAGTGGTGGGAGGGGATTCAGCAAAGGAGAGTCCTGGGTTATACTGCAGGTGAAAATTATACAGAACTTGGTATTTTTTTAGAGGTTTATTTTGTGTTGAATTCTGACCCATAATTCAAGGTATAAAGAGGTGAAAATTCAAATGAACTCTGATGGGTCTCCACTCATCATGCTGGTGCCTCCTGCTGGCTAGGATTAGGGGATTAGCTCAGCTGGTCAGTACTGCCTCCCCCAATGGCGTGTCGCCTGCCGTCACATCTGTTCTCTGACCCACAACATCCTCTTTATGATATGGCCCTACAGTTGTGTCGCCATGTGTGCTCCCCCCTTCCGGGGGTTTAGTACAGCCATCCAACTCTCCAGTTACTTCCCCAGTGGTGTGGGGGGGAACCCAGGAATCCACCCGCTACTCCAGATCCCAACCGAGAGACCCTCTGAACCACAGTTACTTACTGCGTTCCTTTACTTCAACTACTGCTGCATTTCCCTGGGTCACTTCCCAGGGGACATAGCACCCTGCTCAGTCCCAGCAGCCCATCTGGAGCTCCTTCTCTACTTCCCAGATCCCTGCCTGTACTGCTCTGTCCAATGTGCTACAGGGTTGCAGTCTACTAGGGACACAGCATTCTCTCCTCAAGCTCCTGGCAGCCACTGACCCTGCTGCACCCTGCAGCTCTTCTTATATGGACCTGCTGGGCCCAGATTGGCTGCTTTCTATGCCGCCTCCCTATGGCTCAATTAATCCCTTACATGCCAGTGTGGGGGGATGCCCCATCAAATGAACTGAAACAAACCTTTCTGAGAAACTATGTGAACTGAACCTGCCATGTCTTCTACTATGTTACAAAGATCAGAACACCTGCTTCCAAATGACTAGTATGTAAAGTTAAACCCTTTCACTCTTGTCCAAGCCACTTCATTCTGGGGATCTTTAAGAAGAAGCCTGTTTTGCGGCGTGTCTGCCCTAGTACGGTGAAGACAGAGGTATTGTAGAACTGTTGCAATTGTGAGTGGGGAATAGCAGCATATTAGGTATTCAGGGTCAAATTCTGTACTGATTTACACCCTGTGCAAGTCTATTAAAGCTACTGGACTTGCACAAGGTGTAAACAGTCCAAAATTTGACCCACAGTATATTGTTCTACATGTTCATGTTGTGTAGGTATGAAATAAGAATTAAACCCTTAATAGTGAGACATATAGGGACAAATTCTACCCTCAAATTCACATGTACATTTTCTGTTGAGTTGAGTGGGTCCATATGTTGTATAATGTCTAGGTGAATTTGTTCACAAAAATATATGCCAAAACTGAAAGAACACTTCATAGTGAGACATTGACATTGTACAATAAACTGAACACTTCACATACAGAAATCCATTTACTCTAAAGCATAGATTCACCTTTGTTGTGCAGTAAATGCACAGGTGTTTACTGCCTGTAATACAGTATGCAGCAGTAAATGTTTACCTTTTACAGAACTGTTTCCTCAGTAAGATTATACAAAAAATGTTCTTCTTCTCACCTTTATTACCTGGATTGAAGGAAATGGACTGTGTTGCTGGTGTGTGTTTTGTTTTATTCATAGTTGTTCATTCTTTTTCTGTTGTCATTCTTTGTTTCTGTCATTTGCCTTGTTATTTTAAATGGAGATTTCAGAATTCAGACCAGTAATTTAAGTGTTTTTACATCAGGGGGTATTTCTGCTGTTCCACACTAAATGTTTTGTTCATGCAACTCTTAAATCATCCTTTATTCCTATGATTTTTTTCACACATTTTTAAATGCTTGGCTATAAGGATTACAAATGTAGAAAGTGTATCTGTGGTTTCTGAAGTCAGCTTCAAAATGACCTATCTTTCCAGTACTTGAATACAACTATCAGTTCGTTGTATTTTTGCATTAAGTCTTGTGCTAATTTTTATGCATATATGAGGTAGTATATGTCTTCATTGTTTGTCTTGTATCACATCCTTATATGTTCCTTTCAGTCCAATGAGTAAGAGTACAGATTGGGAAGAGAATAAATGTTTTTTGTTTTTAAAGAGAGGACAGGTACTGTGTTATCTTTGACCATAAAGCAGAGGTAAATTATTTCTGTCAAACACAGATATATGCATGTTTTATGTATGCTCCTTATTTTTAAAAGTTTCAATAAAATGTAATTAAAAAACTTGCTTTTTAGCCCACAATGCATGTAGTACATGTTGCCTATTTCTTTACAATACACAGTATCATGAATAATACGATTGCACTAGCTATAATATGTGACTTCTCAGTATGAATATGAATTATGTCCAGGCAATGGTTTTCTATAGCTGTCTTTTATTAAGTTGCACAATTTGCATTATTTTCCTCAGGGCACAGTTTGAGCTCAGTTACCACCTCTGATTTTTTTTACAGATAATGAAATATTTATAGTGGCAAAGTCTTCAAAATTAGGTACTCAGGAAATGATTAGTTTGGTATGAATGAACAGATGGATAGGGATATGCAATTTGGCACATGCATTAGCACCATGTAACTTATACACACAAATACTCATGTATGTACATGACCATGATTCCAGTTGAGCATTTACTTTTTTCCTACATGTGATGTATGTCTGTAGTTTCACTTGGATAATGTATTCTTCACTTTGCAGCAACCCCTCCCCTCCTTTCTCCACTGCACTTCTGCTGCTTAGGATGAAATCAAAATTTGGTAGGCTGTTTAGGGAGTTCACACCCTTCTCGCTGTCCAAATTCAAATCACAGCACAATCACCCTCATCCTTACCCAGGTAAATAGAATTCTGCATAGACATTAAGATCCCATGATACTTTTTTGTAACACAAGTTATTTTGCCTAGGTTCCTCAGATGAAATGGTTTCTTTCCCCACTATGTGCTCTGAACTGGCCTACTATCTGACTGCCATCCTTAACACCAGAGCATTCCAGTGTTGCTGTATGTGTGGATATACAGTTTATGAAGTTTCAGGATGAAAAGTGCCATATAAATGTAAAGTGTTATCATTACTACCTTTTTCAAGTCATTTCACCTCTGCCATAATGACCTCAAATGTGTAATTGTGCTTTCCAATTTTTGCTTTCCTTCTGGGGGCATCAAATTCAACTACCGTCACGTTGCATTGCTTTATTAACACATATCTGAGTCATTCTCATTAGATCCTAAAAAACTTTGACCCATGTTGATTTCTAAGGTGAAATACTTGATTAGTAAGATACCTAGCTATTTATGTCTTCTAAGCTGGAACAAGATCAGAAGACCTGTGAACCATGAATCTAAGTAGTACATGTTTACATGGTTATATAATAATCTTCAAGCACAGATCACTATTTTTGTCAGCATTTTTGTACAACAAATTGAATGTTTATAGTGATTAATTACTGAGGTCCCTATCAGATTATGGATGTTTGAAATCCAGGGGAAATTTGGGCCTAAATATTGATGGAATGATATGTGCCCAAGGGAATTGTATGGGTAGATATGTCCTAAAATGGTACCAACTTAGTGTATCCCTGCTGGTGCTGTGTCTGGTGCTTCTGTTCTGTTACTATAATCCATTTCTATAGGGGGTAAAAGCATTGTTTCATTCTTCCCCAGGAGTAATGTCAACATTCCTGTGGCATACACATTGCCAAATAGCTATCAGCAACATGATGATCTGAAGCCAGGTTTCTATTCCAAACAAAGTTTAAATAATCTGGAATGGCAAAGCAGCATTGATCACACAGTGTATTTTACTGTTCAATATCCAAATTAGTATTAGCTAAACATGAACAACAATTCAAGAGTTTAGGGTCACTTTATTAACAGAAAACATCAATCCTTTGTATAATTCAATTAAAAAACATCAATAAACATCTAATTTCAAAAGTCATGAGTAGGGTATACCAATATACCATATCCGACAAACAGAAATGCTCAGCAACCACTGAATCATTGCCTGTTTTAATAAGTATTCAGAAATTATACTGAGACTTCAAAAGAAATTGTAAGGAATTGTTAGCAGGTTTATTAATGTTTTATGTTTTATTAAAAGTTTGGGTGTACATTTCACAATGAGTAACATCAAAAATCAGACTTTCTGCCTGTAATTTTGCTTCCTCCTGTCATTCTGCCTTTGGGATTCGCTCTTTTCCTTTCATCAGCTGCCATTTTCAGCAGCATGCAGTAATTTCATGGCTCATTGCAAGCGCTGAAAACCTTTGAAACCACAAATGCTAACCTACCTGGCCTGCAGCCATTTAGGAAGAGATTAATTTAGCAAACAGAAGCAAAACACTTTCTACTTCTAGACTGTGCATAATTTCACTTCTATCTATATTTATTTACAGTGAGCAGCGTAATGACAATTTCAGTAATTGCAACTCTGTAAAAATTTGCCTACCTAGCTTATCGCACTATCACAAGACTGTGAGTCAGTCAGATTAGAAAAAGTACAGCATATGAAACTGCATTGGTTGCCTTCCAAAAAATATGTGCCTTATATAAAACTTAAATAATGCTTTGCACTTATTTGTATACTTATCTACAGGACAATGGATTCTCCATGATATTTGGATGGGATATGTGTGCCTTTTTAATGCATTGTGATTTATGGGTGCTGTTTCCATACAAAAAGATCAGCAAGCTAGTAGACTGCAAGTGCCAGCCCATTTCTGCAGACTGAGTTACAAATGGATGTTATGGTACTGCAATTTGAACAGAACTGAAAGTCCATCTGGGGCAAATTTAAGCTATCACGCTTGGCCTGAATTCAAAATCTAAATTAGCCCACAAATTGTTAGCTTAAAAAAATTCAAATTGTTGTATTGTTTGTAATCTAACCAAATAGTCAAAATATTTGAATTAACCCACACACTTTTCTCCTAATCCATTTTTTGTTACTGGTGGTCAAAAATTTCAAACCTGATAGCCTAAAGTTAGGATCCTAAATCTGTTTTTAGGCACTGAAATAAAAATGCCTGATTTTTCCCCCCATAGTGCTGACAGCAACACTCCTACTGACTTGAGTGACAATTAGGGACTCACAGCACCTTTAACAAATCAAATGCTAGAAATATATAGAAATATTTTAACCTTAAGCTTTTGTTGTCATGTCTTTGTATTTATTAAAAAAAAGAAGCAGTAGCAAGCTATGAGGGTTTATTGAACATCTCTGATTATGGAGCATTTTCATATACACACAAGTGAAAAGGTTTGTTTATCTCTCTCTAGTCTGCCCTGGTAGCCATTATGATGGTACCATATGCTAAGAGAAACTACTGAGATATCTTCAGCTCATGACCTCTGTAGTGCAATCCTGGCACTGACGGTTGAGTAGAGAAATGTAGAGGCTGTTTTCCAGCAATCAGTGCACCAGGCTTAGGTTGGGAAGAAGTAGATGATCATTTTTTTGGAAAAATGGCATTTGGGTGACCTTGAATGACCTTGCATTATGAAATTGTTACTCCATGTCACTGGAGAATGGCTTGGACTATAGGAATATAAAGTGGTGCTTCCTACCATTAGAGGTTGCAAGAAGTTTGTTGCCAATGAACGGCGGGGAGGCTGAATCAAAAAAGAGAGGAAAAAAAGGTGCTTAGCTATGAACATAAAATGTTTCTGTTTTAATTATACATCTTTTCAACTTTTTTACATCGCTAGTTATGAAACAAAGAACAACTGAGCATCATTCTTATTCGTTGCTTGCTTTACACCAATTGAGATACTTTAATACCAGGGAAAGGAAAGTGTACAACATTAAACTTGTTTATGCAGTGTTTTTATAATAGCTAATTCATTTAAGCATACAGATACACAGACGGCAGTGGGATGACTGGCCAACCCACACAGATGTACACCTCCAATCTGGCATACCATAACATTCATAAAATATGTCAACATAGCCTGGATTCCTTCCATGGTTTATGTTAAACTATTGGTGCTCATACCATACAAGCAAAATATTTCATATTGTTAAAATTTGTGTCCCTTGTAAATAAATATAAAAACTTAATGCATTCCCTCTAAATGTTCAAGTCATGAGCAGCAATATTCAAGCAATATGCACTGTTTGCACTTCTAGTAACGGAGGAGAAATGAACAAGAAAATATTATTTGTAGAGCTACTTATCATACATACTGTTTTTCCTTTAAGAAAGTGACAGTATTTGGGATGCTGTGTTTTAATAACATTTTCCTCTAAATTGTGATGCATCGTATACGTACTAAAAATTCAATCTTAATTTAGATCTAGAATATTGCTGGTACCGTGATGATGGGAACGATCAGAGCTGTGGTCCTGAGTGCATAGATAGGTCCCAGGTAGTGCTGTTAATACTGCTAGCCACACTGAAAGGTGGAGGAGGATAGTCCTCCCTCCCCTTTGCATCAATCCATGCAGCTGGCCGGGTGGAAAGAGAACATACTGCATTCCCTTTAGAGTTGGCACCGCTTTTATGCAGTAGAAATGTGCCCAAACAAAAACCCTGGATCTGAACATCACTTCAGTCTGGGGTGTTGGCATCTAGATGTACATTTTACAGCTTGCATCCAACTCTGATATTTAGTAATTGCAATGTCAAGTGTTTAAGAAATATAGGTTTGTAATGTCACTAATATGCAATCTAGCTGCTATGTAGTAAAATGTACTTGGTGCCTTCTCCTTTAATGAAAGTAATATTCCCCACTAAGACATGTCTGCGCATTTCAGTAATACCAAAACATGACACAGACCAAGCAAGGAAATGCACTATGAAAACCATACTGTCCTGATCCTTCAGTGCAACTTGGTGTTACATATGTCTGTAACTCTCATGGAAGTCAATGAGTTTTGTGTGCAGAAGCACTGCCGAATCAAGCTAGATTTTTAAAGCCATCTTGCCCCCTTGATTCCCAGAAAATGCACATTGAGCTATGTGGGAAATGGGAAATGCGTGGATGGACTAAGAGCAATATATGACCGTTAATACACAAACCTTTACCTTCTCTAGCTAGTGTAGCTATATGTATGTAATATGTATGTAAAATCACACACTGCTTGGATAGCACTGAATTATCTTCAGACTGCTACCATGTGACTAAATATTATAAACTTTTAGGGACCCAGTTCTGGAAAGCATCCCTGTTCAGGAGAGCACTTATGAAAGTGTTTAACTTCAGAACTGGGACTCAGAGCAGATATTATATGATATGTGTAGTCAAAAAGTTAACAGATGGGCAAAAGAACTTTTTTACTCTTTTTTTAAATAACCCAAACTTTAAGATAGATTACACTTTGTTATAGGCCAATCAGTTGCCCAGTTTCATTGAAGTTTTTCTGCTACATGGTGCAAAACATTGTCATAAACAGATAAATCACTATTTTTCATTAATTACTGGGTCATTTAACAATAGCTAAAACAATTATTTAAAAAAGTTAAAGGAAAACTCTTCCTTGCTGAAACCTTGCCTGCCGAGTTCCAGCCAGGAGAAAATTTATTTAAATGAAATTATAAACATAGAAAACAGGATTTATAATGGAAACACTGATACAGCCTTAACTATAAGCATGTGAACGGTGCTGCTATTATTTACTATGGTAACATTATAAAAGACTACACTGTTTGGGCCATTATCCCTACAGTTCTTTTTTCAGTACAAATCATTATATTTATTATCTGTCTTCTTGTATGGAGGGTCATGAGAAAGGCCAACCAAAAGCTGAAGAAGCATGCTTTTCAGAAGGAAATTGGACCTATTTCTAATTCTTTTTCTTTATCAAATACAAGGGAGTACAGACTTTTTGTGAAAAATTGTTTCATGTAAGATAAAAGTACAGATTATTGGTGAGAAAATTACATACTCTTCCCAACATCTTGCAGATTCTTGGAGATACTGCCAGTTTTTCAAAGAGATTTTTACCTTTCTTACCCAGAAAATTTATTTCCTTACAGACTTTCAGCAGCAGGTGCTAGAGCTTTGAGTATTTATTTGGGAATATAGTGTATAATTTAGATATCAATGACTCAGATGTATGTCTTAGACTTTGTGTTTTAGAATGAATATTGTACATAGTATCAGACAAAATGGATGGTTTTGAAAATATTGATCCTCATTTCTTTGTTTCTTTTTTGTTTCTTCTTTTTCTTTCTTTCCGCACTTTTTCTTCCTCTCCCTGTGAGGCTGAAAACACATTTTTCAGAGTAGCAGCCGTGTTAGTCTGTATTCGCAAAAAGAAAAGGAGTACTTGTGGCACCTTAGAGACTAACAAATTTATTAGAGCATAAGCTTTCGTGAGCTACAGCTCACTTCATCGGATGCATTTGGTGGAAAAAAAAAAATGTTTTTTTTTTTTTTTTTCCACCAAATGCATCCGATGAAGTGAGCTGTAGCTCACGAAAGCTTATGCTCTAATAAATTTGTTAGTCTCTAAGGTGCCACAAGTACTCCTTTTCTTTTTGCGAATACAGACTAACACGGCTGCTACTCTGAAACCTGTGATTATGCAAGGCACTGAATTTAGCCGTATAGAGTGGTTTTTTTTTTTCCACCAAATGCATCCGATGAAGTGAGCTGTAGCTCACGAAAGCTTATGCTCTAATAAATTTGTTAGTCTCTAAGGTGCCACAAGTACTCCTTTTCTTTTTGAAAACACATTATCAACCTCTCCATCATTCCTTTCTCATTGCAACAAATATATATAAATCTTTATTTCAACAAGATTATTCAGAGATTTTTGTGAGTGTGGTCTAGCAGTTAGAGCACCTTTGGATGTGGAGGCAAGAATCCTTGGTTATATTCCCCACTTTACAAATGCTGTGTGGCATTGTGCCAATTATTTGACCTCTTTCTGTGACTCAGTTTCTAGCTATAAAATGGATATAACAGTAGCTACCTCACAGATGTTTGGTGAGATTTGATTAATGTTTGGAAAGCTCAAAAAGCATTAAGCCAATCATTAGCCTGATTTCTTGTAGTGCTGAACCCCACAAATTCTAGCTGAAGTAATTGGGGGTGCAGTTACTCAGTATCTCTGCAAATGAGGCCATGTATGCTTATGTCTAGAGAAGAGAGAAGCCTCCATCCATTTCCCGCTCTGTCCCTAAGAAAATTGACCACATTGTAATAGGTTGCTTGATTGTTGTGCAGTCCTAAGCCATCTAATGTAGCTGTTTAAAGAAAAGGAAAAAATCACAGACTAGGCACAGCATGTGGTATAGGAATGTAAAACTTTTCTGTGGCCAGTGTTGTGCCTTCTACCTCAGCTGCATACTGCAGTCATGTGTGGTCATGCCAGTAGTCAGCATCCCACAGTTCAATTTTGTACTGAAGTAAAAGTCCATTGTGCGTGGCGAAAGTCTCCCCTTTTTTCCAAAGCAGCTACTATACATAAGCTTCTGTATGATGTAGCACAGCAGGATTATTCTGTATTTGAAGCAACTTTACAGTATGTTCTGTTTTCCTAAGGTGAGATGTAATTTATTAAAAGCATGTTTTGGAACTATAAGTCAATATTAATACAAATGGTACAATAGTATTATCAGCTTGACAACTTTGCTTAATTCAGTAAATATTTCTGGCATTGTAAACATTGGCCAGTGTAGCTGCTATTAATACAAAGTAGGCAAACTGATTGACAAATATGTTTAGAGATACAGGGCTCTGGGAGCCTATAAATCAGTAGCTTCCTGATAATTGCCAGAAGTCTCTGACTTGATTGCTAACAGTTAGATAAATTAAAAAATAATCCTTTGACAGGTTTGATGAAACAGTGTTTCTGGGGTTTTTAGACTGCACTGCCAATTTACAAGCTGCAATTCTACATCAGAAAACTATGTCCGAATTTGGAAAGGATAGTGCTGCTTTAACAGACTGATGCATCAAAAGTCATGTGGCCTAATGATTTTCACAAGATTTGATGATTACACATGGCAGTTAAAAATTGCTTTATTTATTAAGTAGGAAGACCTTGAACACAAGAGTTAATCCAAATGGGTTTTATTTTAGACTACCTATTGTTATCTCAAAGTATGTCAATAATGTGTGCTTCAGAAGAATGGATAGGAAATGTTTATCAGTAGACAACGAAGGCAAATAGATTGTTTATGACAGTATGGGGAATACATTTCTTGGCAAGATTTTGAAGTGTAGTCATGAGGGTCATTCTTGTGTCTGCTTTTGCTGACATTCATCATAACTGAACATCTAGGTTGTAAAATATGTAGTGTTTTTCACCAAGTGATACTCTAGGTAGAGCATATTGTGTTTGTATTGGACTTTAATGGCATAATCATAAAAGATAGCATGGTCAAATACAGCATATGCTGCTGCTGCTGTTCCTATTTTAATAATCCATAATTTTCCTGAATTACTCATTGCAATTTATAATTTATTTCTAAAGTTTCATTTGCTTCTTTGTTAGGAAAATTTTCCTAAGTAATATACTTAGATATTTTTATTGTGCTATATTCATGATATTTACTTATTTATTTCCAAAATCACAATGCTAAAGATTGGAGTTAATTCACTGATTCTTTAACAAATATCAAAAGCATAGTTTTGTCATTTTAAAATCACATGCAACTATTAATCATTGCATTTGAATTTGGCTTTATCTGCATCTTCTTTGTCACACCTACTAAGTTGTTGTCTTAATTTATTTATTTCACAAAGTCACAAATATAAAAATCAAACAAGGCAAACCATGTAGCAGATATGATCAAGGAGTATTACTGCTTTGAGGAGTACAAGCACTTAGTGGTATATCTAGCTTCATAAAAATAATGTATTTCATATCAGTCCATTGTGCATATTTATATACTGTTAGTAGGATGAGGAACACCATTTCCAGAAATTCCAGTCTCTACAAGGCCTAAAAAGATTGCTGAGCAACGATTGAGAAGCAAAAGCTTCAGCTGCATCCAGCACTCTGCACATTGTTATTGCAACCAAGCACTCACAGCCTTACAACCAGTGGCCAAAAATAATGTATGCAAATTCACAATGAGTTTAGGCATTGCAGATGGCGGAGAATATTTTGTTACTTGTTGAAGGTATTGATGGCATTGCATTTCTAGGACTCACAAAGGACTCTCCCCCCTCCCCTTGATTTACTAGCTTAAAAGGCTATGCCACTTAACCCTTTGCACTTCCTAATAACCATTTCATGGAATGCTGCTGTTTTGTCTTTTGACTAGTCACACCCTCTCTGCTTCAGAACACTCTGGTGTTGCTCTATTTCAAGGGGCCTGTGCAGCGTTGAGCTGTGTGATGCACAGGAGTTGAATAGCCCTTGTGAAGCCTCTTGCACAATAGATATATTCTGGGTCCATTGCTAAGGGAGCATTTGTATTCATAGAAGCATGGGCAAGATTTCCTCCTATATGAGTAAATATATTGTATTGCATCTGATTCTCTATTTCCCTATATCTTGTGTAATTATTTACAACAGTGCAAAGCAGGTGTAAAAAATCTACTGTTCTGATCTGGTAGCATTCACACTTATTTTACACTCACTGGTGGAAATGACTATACACGGAGCAAGATAACAGAGAATCAGGCCTGTTAAGTTTTTTTTAACTATTTGAAATTTTGTCAGTATACCACATTCTGTATATTTGAATGACATGCATTCTCCGGTCAGATTTTGAAAAGAGCCTACCTCCCATACCTGGAGAAAATCTGGCCATTTACATAGGTGGTGTAACAGGAGCTGTTGAGAGTTGACTTCTGAAAAATTTGGTCTATATAGCTCAGTTACAGGCTGAGTAGAAGTGATGAGGTGGGGCACCACCCCAGTTATTATTACAGCTGTGTAATGTGTAGCCAGTGGCCCCTTTCCACAGGGGAGTGATCCTGATGAGAGGGTTATGTGAGGGTGCCTCCCCACGGACATCCTTTCTGGGGATGGTTTTACTTACCCTCTGTGTGCTCCTTGTGTGGCTAAACTAGAATGTCTAACAATGGCAACTCTAATCTTTTATTCTTATCTCCAGATTTATCATTTTACCATCTAGCACCAGTAACGTCTGCCACAGATGGATAACTCAAACAGTTATTATTAAGAATTAATACTTGGGACTTGCAATAGCACCTTTTATGTGAGACTCTCTAGATGCTTTATAAACTTGAATTAATTAATTAAGCTTCCATACCACAAGTAGGCAGCTGGTATTATACCCATGTCAAAGATGAGGCAAAACTATACAGCAGGGCAGTGATAGAGCTGAAACTAGAACCCTAGAACTTTGATTTCCAGGGTAAAATGCAAGTGAATCACAAGCTGGTGTAACTTTTAGACTCCCATATACATACCAATATTTAAGTGACTTTAAGGGAGTCTAAGGTGGTGTTACTTGCAGAGTAAAGAGCTAGAAGAGGGTGTAAAGAGATTTATATTAAAGGAAGGAGTGGCAATTTAAACTTATATATTCTCACATCTGCCTTTTAGTTGCTTTCCTTGCCACACTCCCCTTTGCTGGCCTCTTGATATATATGTCATACTAGTTTAGAACTAGATGGAGTTATTATTCCTTCTCTGCTTAACTCACTCATTTATAGGATGCACAATACTTTCTCTCCCCGCACCCAGTACTGAATCTGTACTGCTGGCACATGCACTGGGAGCTAGAGTCCTAGCTCTCCCCACTCTCCAGCCATTCCCCATGCACTATCCAGAGTACAGGGAATGTAGTCCACACCAGACTCAGACCTAAGATGCAGGTAGGATTTACACAGCAATACAGGGGATAAAGGGCCCTTTCTCCCCATAGCAGCCATACAATCTAACCCTTAGATTCCTTGCTCAGAAGGACATACCTTGATGATGTTGATTAGAGGAACCCTAAGTTAATACAGTACAGACATGGGGAAAGCTGTACATTACAACAACATAGACCCTCTCTATGCTTATTTTATCTTCACATATCAGTTTGGCCGTATGTCTCCTGATCCAACCAGTGGCCCTCACTCTCTGTCAACATGCATTTGCAGTATTCCATTTTAAACATATTCAGGGAAAAGGAGACTCCATAAGAAAGCAAAGATGTATGTGAAAATGAGAGAACTGGAATCCAATCACAATATTTATCATTAAATGATATAACTTGGAGCTGATGGTAAAGTTAATGGAATGAATTGAATCAGGATTTTACATTAATTTGGATTTCCTAGCTCTAATATTGGTTTTAATACAATGCAGGAGAAACAAATATGTCTTTGAATGAGTCTCTAAATAAATAAATCCTCAATTCTATTTTGTTGAACTGGAAAAAAGTCTTTACGGACTCTTAGTGATCCATGTACATTTTTTAAAAATCAGCAGTTCTCAACTTTGAAATTCATTATATTAACTAGAAATGGGGTAATACTAAAATATCTAAAATATCTGCAGATTAAAAATATTTTGAGATAGTTAAATCATCAGCTTTCACTGATATATACTTCAATTGAAATTGACCGACATTTAGATCAGATACCTAGTATCAATCTGAAATAAAGCCACTGAATTGCTCCTGTTCTCCTTTATAACTTTGCCAATGCCTCACATGGTACTGTGCATCAAGATAGATTATAGTATGATGTTGCACAAACAACAGAATTATATAATAATTTATCAGTAATATATGAAAATTCATTTGGATCTGCCACCAGCTATCAATTTTGACAAAAAGTGTATCTGATTCCTTTTAATTAGAGTGGATGAAAGCAGAGCAAACTGATCAGTGCCCACAGTGTTTGCAAATCAATGGAAACCACAGTGTGTGGCAGCCTGCTAAAGTATTCAGGGATAACTTAGTACATGTCTAGTCACAAGGTTTCTCTATGAAATTTGATGGGACAATCCAGTGCCTCTTCATGGGAATAAGCAATAAGTGATATAATCTCAGTATCATATGTAACACTGAGCATATGGTTTGCAGGTGTGTGGAGACTGAAAGGCATCTAGTTTTCCAGCTTTTATTTTCTAAACAAGGTGCAGGGATTTATTCATCTCTTGCTTAACCCGTTTTTACAGAGATGCAACTAAATTGACTTAAGTGGAGTAAATCCGGATTTACAGCTGTGCATGTGAGAGGAGAATCAAACTTATAGGGACAGACCTTCAGCAGGTGAAAATTGGTATAGCTCCAACACCAAAAGAACTATATGAATTGCACCAGTTGATGACCTGGCCCATAGTGTTCACATACACGTTACAATCTGTTGAGTATAACTATAACCTTTATTGTACAAGTTGGCAAGAAATATTCTTTGGTTGTCACTGGAAAATATTCTGTTCTCATTTTTCTCTATCCTTGGTTTGTTAAGAGGCCATTTATTTTCTTCCATCATTTTACTTTATTTCAAATTTGCATTTTGGGTGGATGTTACATTTATCACAATTTTCCATCAGAGTTAGGAAAGACTTTTTTTTAAAAGTGCTTTACATTTCCTAATACCCTGATTTTCACATTTTCTTCCAGCCTTTCCCTGCTGCAAGGCAATAATTTTTGTTGCATTCTGCAAAATAATTATATTATTCTACCAGTGCAGCCAGATACTTTGTGTCCTATTCTTTTACTGGCCTAAAGGTGACTTTCATTTTCATCTGAATTTTAATCTGGACCTGTTTGGAGGTTCAGTCAGTGAAATAAAATGGCTTTGTAATTATTTCTACTTAGAGATATGTGACAGCTAGAATTTTTATGTTAATTAATCTTTGTTTTCTTTTAATATTGTGTGACTGCCTATCATAAATTGCCTTGCAATCCTGCTTTAATACATTCTATAAATTATTATAGTTTCTCTCAACACCTACCATGACTTGCAAATAGTTAAATTTGCAAGGATTTCTATTGTTTGCCCTAATACCTATTGTGTATGTATTTCAGCAGGAATGGTTTCAGTATCTAGCAATAATTATCATCAAAAAGAATAAACCACAACTCCCTGAATACTTTGTCACATTATAGTCTTGTTATAAATTTGATTCTATATAACTAAATTAGCACACATTAAACAATAATACCAAATGGCTGAGGCTGAAAAGAACAAGGCGTTACATTTCTTCTTGTTTTGCTGTCTCATAGTGAAAGTAGGAAGCACTGTTTCCTCACCTGCATACCCAGTTAAAGGCCATCTGTTTCCTGTTTAAATGTGATATCTTACATGGTTTTTCAAAAAACCCAACACATTAATCAGCACAGTGCCGGTAAACATTAAGGGCCAAATCCTGCTGGCCATATGCAAGTAGAAGATTGGTCTAAATGTGAGTAACCTGAGCAGGGTTTAGTCCTAAATATGAATTAAGAACTATAATTTCACTAAAATTTCAGTTCTTGTAGTATACAATTTTTAGTTTTCTAATCTTATGCTAGACTGATTACTACGAACCCATTGCAACAGCCTTAAATCCCTTGTGTTACAATCAATTACAGTACTAGGTGACGATTTGATCAATGGCGCATAATTATATTAGTGAGGTTCTGATGCTCAGCAGTGTATCTAACCACCCCTATGAATGTTATACATTTTACATAGATTTAGAGATGGGGGGTCAAATCTAGGCCTGGTATAATACCACTGATTTGATGGAGGTACCAGTGATGAATTTCATCCAAGTTGCCTACTTTCATATTTGCTTGATGCTCTTATGGTTGGGGCTTCAAGGTGATCTTTGGTGTTCAGATACTCCCGGCAAGGAGAGCCAATGAGGGACTACTCAGTGCCATAAATTCTAGTGTCATGGGTGCCATAATCCTGGATACATCTCCCTGAATGACAAGACTCAATTTATGAGGAAGTTCTGCTGCTAAAATAACATAACCAGAGTTATCAGGATGATGTGTTTTTATTTTAAATAAGAAATGTTAATTAATTAACTTAACAAGTAAGAAATAAAAGTAAAATTAAGTGGGAACTGCCCACCGTGTGCAGTGAATGAGCCAGAGGTTCTGAGTTAAAAATAGTACATGATCATGTAAATGAAGACTGCATCATAATGCATGCACACCAGGGGGCCAAATTAAGGTTGCACAGGCAATCTCGACCCCACTCCCAGTCCAGGGTCTTTTCCTCCCCACTCCTAGTGCCTCCCCAACCCCCGCCCCCAGATCCTTGTCTGATCCTTGTCTGAGCTGTCTTTCCTGTCCCCCTACTGGTTCCCAGTCCTATTTTCTCCATCCCTATTCCTCAATCTGCCCCAAATTATTTCATCAATCTCACTGGACCCACGTCAACTCTTTGCCTTCCTTCAGTCCCAGGTCTCTCTGTCCTCCCTCTGAGGCCCCTTGTTCTTGTTCACCTCTAATTTCTGACTCTCCCATATGTACTCTCCTCTGTCCTTGCCCAGCACACTCCCCTCTCCACCCTGTATTCTCTTTTTCCCTCGCTATGTCTTTTACCCTTGTTCTCTCTTCCCCCCAGCTTCTAATTTTCGCAGAACCAGCTTTCATTTTCTCCCTCTAGGGCTTCCACAGATTCAGCTCCCTCTGATGCCCCCTTTCGGATTTAGAGGTCATTGGCCAGTCACTGACCCAAATAGAGCAGGAAGGAGAGAGAGGGAGAAAGAGTGTTTCCTGCTAGCTGTGGGTATGGGTTGCTGGAAGGAGAGACAGTGCAGATATGGGTAAACACAGCTCATGAATGCTGCCTTCTGGCTATCAGAGGAGTGGGGCAAGAACACTCCCTGGTGGGAGAGGGGAGAAGGAGTAGGGGGAAAGTATCAGTACTATAGTAAGTTTCTATTTGTCCTTTCATGCTGTAAATATTGTTTTGGCTGTCAAAGCAGCTTGACTGAACCCTCTATACTTATTGTTAGAAAATTCTAAAAGTTGTCTTATCCAGAGCACAGTTTGAGACTCAGAGGTTATATAGGAACTGAGAGCAAAATTAATTCTCTCCATAACCCTACCCCAGAATAAAGTTACTATTATAATTTGATGTGCGTGTCTATCATGGCTGCATGTTTTTTTTTTTCTGGAGCAGTTTCAGCGAGTACTTTTTGAGAGATGATTTAAGATTCCGGGATCTTTAAAATGTGGTTACACCAGATCCTTTTCATAACATTACAGTGTTGTCTATAGACACAGGGACTATGTGGCAATTCAGGCTCATGTTTAACTTTTTTATTTAAAAGAATTCAGCGTGGGATTTTTCATTCTTCAAGTTTTGCTTTCATAGTGCAAAATGAAGGCCTGGCACTCCAGGGTGTATGTTAGCTTAGGGATAATGTTTGTGGCAGAGAAGTATAGAAGGCAAAGAAATAGCTTTTGTGGGTGATTAAATGCTGAAATGAAGCTGAGGTGTTTGATAACCACAGAAGCCATTTATTGTGTGTATACTCCAGTGCCATGAACATTATTCCTATTATACAACAAGACAAAGGAAGATTCAACAAACCATAACGAGAAAAGAATGAGCGGGCTTTTGTTGGTGTGTTTTGCTTGATGGAAAATTGAAAGTTCTGTGCTGCTGCAGTCTCAGATTTTTCCATTCATGTCCCTTTTGGGTGAAGAGTAACGCCATGCAAGGGCATGGCCTACACAGGAAAGTATTCAAAGTAATGTGTTTAGCAAATAAATGATCAATAAAGGTTTCAGTATCTTTTCTGAATGGGTAACATTAGATTTTTCTAGGCTGTGGTTGGGGAAAATCATTCTCTTGCTGTGTAACACCTTTATAATTACATACATTGCTAGTGGAAGACACAGGGCTATACCACTTAGAGTTACTGTATCCTGTTAGCGAACAACAATGCTCATTGTTTCACACTTTATTGCTCAGAAAGATCACATTAGTCTTGTTCATAATAGGTATTTTATTCTATTTTGTTAAGTTATGGGAAATATGTTCAAGAATAAAAATGTCAATTTAAAAAAAATATTTAGGACATCTCTAGTAATGTGCATCTTCAATATACTCTGTAAACATTCATTAATCCTCACAGACACAGCTAGTATTGATCAAATATTTCAAAAACAGTGTTCATAAACATTAGTTAAAATTGTGAGTGGCTGTTTGGTTCTACTTGATGCATGCTCTTTTTGTTTATTCAATTGACGAGAACAGGTTTTTGCTTATTTGGGGTGAAATTCACTGCTGTTTGGGAGGCCAACTCCAGACTTATGCCTCACTTCAAAATCCCATTTTAACTCTATTTTGTGTGGGATTTAGGTATGGTGTAGGGCTTGTGCTGGCCTTTTGTACATCAATTAATTTCACATTACATGAACACCCCCTATGGATGAGAACAAGGGTTTTAATGAAAGAAAAAGCATATCTGCTATTAGCTTTCATTATTTAGTATCTATTATTTTTCTGTTTAAAACTTTTTATTCATTGATTAAGTGAGCAGAAATAATGCCATATGACTTAGATGACCAGTCACTCACTCCAAACAATGAATAATCAAAGGAAATCATTTGCAAACAACCCAGTGGCTGATATGTGTATACTTTGTTCATTAAACAATTATGAGCAAGGAATAAATTGGTAAAATTCAGTCTGTGTGCAAATTATTTGTCCATTGATTAAAAAAAAGTGCTTCATTTGTCAAATAATGTATATACAACAAATAACTCAACCAGCTTTAGTCACAACAACTCTGTTAGGTGTATAAATATTGTTATCCCCATTTTACAGATGGAAAACTGAGGCACAGAGCGGTCAAGTCCTTTTATCAATGGCAGAACTTGATTTGAATTCATAGTGGGTTAAAAGGGAAAAAAACAACAATTATTGCACTATGACTTTATTGCAGTGTCTCTAGAATTCCCTAATAGGAGATACTGCGAATTCTATGTGATTCATTTAACTACTGCAGGCAAAAAATACAAATATTGAATGGCACCTACTTCTTAACCTTCTTCATGCTCATTCTTTCAGGCCATGCGGCCTCTAAAAATTAAAAATAAGTCACTGAAACATTATATTATTCTTGCCCTCCCGTTTTGTATACAGTTGAGAATTAAGTGCTTTTGAAGGGTGCTAGATTGACAACCCTAGAGCCTCCATAGAACAGATAGAGCCTGTTCCTCTTATCCACAAAAGAGCAGCAGTGTAAGCACCATGCTGTCCCACCAAAGTGTCTCAATGCTGACTTCACCTTACAGGTGACCAGTTAGTTCAGGTTTCACGTCCACTCCAAGTTTAGCTTCTCTGCTGAGACTACTACCTTCCCCCCGGTGCTGTGGATGTAACACAACAGATCAAATCTGGGGCCTCTAGAGCTTAGTGCATGAGCCTCTAACGCATGAGCTAAAAACCAACCGGCTGTTAGCTAAGGCTGTAGAGCAGACTCATTTTCTCTCTCTCTCTAAGTGGTCTCAATGCCACTAGTTGGGACAGAACACACACCCAGGAGGTGTGTGGGTTACATACTTCCCCTAGCTGAGGAAGCGTGTCCCAAGCTTCAGCGACTTCCCAGTTGAAATCCCGAATGAGCCCCGACTTGTAACACCAACAGACCCTGGTTGTCGGCAGGCGGGATCAAACCGGGGACCTCAGGAGCTTAGTGCATGAGCTTCTACTGCATGAGCTAAAAGCCAACTGGCTGTTAGCTAAAACTGTAGCGCAGACTCAATTTCTCTCTTGTTCTCTCTCTTTAAGTGGTCTCAGTGCCACTAGGTGGGACAGAACACCACACCCAGGAGGTGTGTGGGTTACATGGACACTTGCTCGCTGGCAATTGGACTGAGGCCACTGGACTCATTTCAACCATATGATTCTCAGCTGATTAAAAATGTTCACTGGCTATCAACCTATAAGCTGTCACCATCTGATTATACTATACTTTACACACCACCACATGTGGCTTTACAGCTTGGTGCCTTCTTCTGTGATACTCTAAACAAGGGATCGGAAACCTTTGGGATGTGGCCCATCAGGGAAAGCCATTGGCAGGCTGGGATGGTTTGTTTACCTTCAGCGTCCACAGGTTCGGCTGATTGCAGCTCCCACTGGCCACGGGCCATGGGTCGCCAGTGGGGGTGTGGGAAACGGCATGGGCCAAGGGATGTGCTGGCCACCGCTTCCCGCAGCCCTCATTGGCCTGGAATGGCGAACCGCGGCCAATGGGAACTGCGATCAGCCAAACCTGTGGACGTTACAGGTAAACAAACCGTCCCAACCGCCGGCGGATTTCCCTGACGGGCTGCATGCCAAAGGCTGCCGATCACTGCTCTAAACTAACAACCTAACTGACACATTTTTTCATTCTGATGATTGATTACTCTAAGTAGGCTGGAAATGCCTAACAGTTGTTCAAAATGAAGGCACTCTCTCATTGCTATTATTGACCATATTTCATATTATTTACAGTATCTAAACATTTTATACATTCATTTAAATGATAGCTGCTACTGGGTTGTTTATGGAAAGTAAAATGAACTAATGGAAAGTTTATTTTCGTATATAATACAAGCCTGGACAAAAAGGATTTTGGTCTGTCTGATTTGCAGTTGTTTTCAGTTATAAATTTCCATATGAATTATAGGACAATATTTCTGCTCTTGAGTGGAATGTGGATACAATTTTCTTTGTGGCATACAGCACTAATGTTGTGCATATTTAAATGACAAATAAAGTTCTACTCATTCTAAATTATTTTGAATCACTGTAGTATAAGGAAAAGGACTGTTCTACTCAGATGTATCATTTAGAGCTGTTTTCATTCTCTTATGAGGTGACTTAATTTTTGTGGCTTTACAGCTTGGTGCCTTCTTCTGTGATACTCTAAACAAGGGATCGGAAACCTTTGGGATGTGGCCCATCAGGGAAAGCCATTGGCAGGCTGGGATGGTTTGTTTACCTTCAGCGTCCACAGGTTCGGCTGATTGCAGCTCCCACTGGCCACGGGCCATGGGTCGCCAGTGGGGGTGTGGGAAACGGCATGGGCCAAGGGATGTGCTGGCCACCGCTTCCCGCAGCCCTCATTGGCCTGGAATGGCGAACCGCGGCCAATGGGAACTGCGATCAGCCAAACCTGTGGACGTTACAGGTAAACAAACCGTCCCAACCGCCGGCGGATTTCCCTGACGGGCTGCATGCCAAAGGCTGCCGATCACTGCTCTAAACTAACAACCTAACTGACACATTTTTTCATTCTGATGATTGATTACTCTAAGTAGGCTGGAAATGCCTAACAGTTGTTCAAAATGAAGGCACTCTCTCATTGCTATTCTTGACCATATTTCATATTATTTACAGTATCTAAACATTTTATACATTCATTTTAAATGATAGCTGCTACTGGGTTGTTTATGGAAAGTAAAAATGAACTAATGGAAAGTTTATTTTCGTATATAATACAAGCCTGGACAAAAAGGATTTTGGTCTGTCTGATTTGCAGTTGTTTTTCAGTTATAAATTTCCATATGAATTATAGGACAATATTTCTGCTCTTGAGTGGAATGTGGATACAATTTTCTTTGTGGCATACAGCACTAATGTTGTGCATATTTAAATGACAAATAAAGTTCTACTCATTCTAAATTATTTTGAATCACTGTAGTATAAGGAAAAGGACTGTTCTACTCAGATGTATCATTTAGAGCTGTTTTCATTCTCTTATGAGGTGACTTAATTTTTTAAAAAATGAGACTGGGAGTTGTGCTCTCCCTTTGTTTTACGCAGCAGATGTTAATGCCATTATCTACTTAATTTGAAAGCTGCAGTGATTTCCACTCTGTTTCTTCCTTTGAGTGTCATTGCTATATAAAATGTTGCAAAGTGTAGCAGAGGTCATTCCAAGTTACACCCAAAATGCTGGCCTGACCTTAGAAATAATAATCTTGTCCTCAAGCCCATATGAACATGGCTGGCTGTAACACCAGTATGCAGTTAAGAATGTGCAGAATAACAGAACAACAAAAGTGTGGTTATTATCAGAAAAATAGCATTGTGAAAATACCATTGAGGGCCAAATTTTGCCCAGACTTAAACTCTTTTCATGTTAGTTGCATTTTTGGGGGCATAAATCAGACAGAATTTGGCCCTTATACAGGGGAGAAAGTAACTTAAAGGACTTACTGGTACTCCGGAATCCTGAGCAAGGGGGCATGGCCTCGACCGAAAGAGGTGGGGCCTCGACTGGAAGAGGTGGGGCCTTTAAATACCCAGGCCCTTTAAATCAAGATTTAAAGGCTCCAAGGCTCCGGCTGTGGCTGGGAGCCCCAGGGCCTTTAAATCACCTGCGGAACTACCAGTTACAGAGGCAGCTGGGAGCCCCAGGGCTCGGGTGATTTAAAGGGCCCCGGGCTCTGGCTGCCACTACTGCAGCAGTACTCTGGGCCCTTTAAATCACTGCTAGAGTGCTGCTACTACTACCCAGGGCTCTGGCAGTGGGGCGCTTTAAAGGGCCCGGGACTCCAGCCACTGCAGAGAGCCCCAGGGCTCCGGCAGCGGGGCTCGGGCGGCGCTTTAAAGGCCAGGGGCTCCGGCCACTGTGGGGAGCCCTGGGCCCTTTAAAGCACCAGCCGAGGAAGCCGGTCCAATCCGGCACAGCATACTGGCTCTTGCCGGTACGCCGTACTGGGCTGTACCTGCTTACTTTCACCTCTGCCTTTATAGTTCAATATTTATTCTCTGTTAATTATTTCAATAAAAAACTTGCTCAACTTATTATACCTGTCAGCACTGCAAGCTCAGAATGATACTTATAAACTGAGATGTATTCTTTCTGGTTCATACATCATCAACAATAATAAAGATTCTGGAATCAGAACTTAGCTGGCAATTTTGTTGATGATGCATGAGATGGTGTAGAACACAGCTCTTCCCACAGCTACACGGACTGCAATTCTGACTCTCTTTAAAGTAATGTTGTCACTAACCATTTATCACCCGAAAGATGGCATATGGCTCATCAGCGTCAGCTATTAACAAATATCTCCAAAGGCTAGAGATGGCACACTAGAGAGGGAGGGCTCTGAGTTACTACAGAGAATTCTTTCCCAGGTATCTGACTGGTGGATCTTGCCCACATGCTCAGGGTCTAACAAATCACCAATTTGGGACAGGAAGGACAATTTGACAATTTTCCCCCAGGTCAGATGGCAGAGATCCTGGGGTTTTTCACCTTTTTCTGCAGCAGGTGACATGGGTCACTTGCTGATTTCAACTAGAGTAAATGGTGGCTTCTCTGTAACTTCAAGTCTTGAAATCAAGATTTAAGACCTTCAGCAAGTCAGGGAGCGATTATGGGTCTATTGCAGGAGTGGGTGGGTGAGGTTCTGTGTCCTGCAATGTGCAGGAGGTCAGACTAGACCATCAGTTCTCAAACTGTGGGATACACCCCCATTTTAATGGGGTTGCCAGGACTGGCATAGCAAAGCCCAAGCCTCACTGCCCAGGGATGAAGCTGCAGCCCGAGGGCTTCAGCCTGGGGCATCAGGGCTCAGGTTACAGGCACTCTGCCTGGGGCTGAACCCCTTGGGCTTTGGATTTGAGTACCCTCCTCATGCCCAGGAATGTGGGGCTCGGGCTTTGGCCTACCCCACACCGGGGCGGTGGAAGTCGGGCAGGCTCAGGCTTGGGTCCCCCCTCCTGGGGTCATGTAGTAATTTTTGTTGTCAGAGGGGGGTTGCTGTGCAATGAAGTTTGAGAACCCCTGGACTAGATGATCATGATAGTCCCTTCTGGCCCTCAAGTCTATGAGATAAGGGGAACAGATACAAGCTCTAAAAATGGCCTTTTTACAGGCACTGTTCTGAGTACTACCCAGTTTAAAAGACTAGAAGGAGGCTGTGGCCCATCAATATCTGCCTTTCTAACCCTGGGAAATCTGTACTGGGTTTATTATAACTATCATCTTAACTTCATAAATCCAACTCATAATCCTAGTTTCTAAATCCTTTCCCCAGAAATGGCTCTGCTCCAAAATGTACTTGTGCTTCTTGTTTTTTATAAGTCAGTTTGACAATTTGTTCCCTACTTTAGCTACCCTTCATGTGATGCCTATAATCATACTAAAGAGAGTTGAGCCTGGTCAGTATTTGGGTTACAGACCTACAAGAAAAACACAAGGAACTGCCTAAAATGGTACTGGTAATTCAGTAAGTGGCAATCTTTCCTCTGGGTCTCTGAAGCTTTCGTCAGTGCCTCAACATAATAATAGGAGCCTGGATCTGTATGCAAAAGATCTCAGGACTATGATTTTTAATGCAAGGGAAATTTATTATATTGAAAGTTGGTAGGAAGTTGAGTAATCCAGTGCAAAGATTACTTCTTTACATGAACAAGAAAAAATGTATTACCAGAAAATATGTAGTTGATGCCTTTCTGACTTTCTAAGGGAAAATCTTTTGATCTAGAGATAGAGAATGTTAGGTATTGGGTCAATGTTTGTGGTGTTAAAATAGAATCTGAGGAAATTATATTTTGCATATTATTATTAACAATATGAGAATGAGAGAGAGACAAATTCAATCTGGCTAAGAAAAAGTTGACAAATCCTGAGCATGAACAGATATCAGGTAAGAAGCAAAGAGCAGCAATTCTAGATAAAGAAGATGCTATGATTGCAACCGGTTCAACTGAAGCAAATGTTGCAGTGCAGTAGGAGTCAAATGAGAAACCTCAGTTGCTTATATTAATTTTCATTAATTTTATTACATATCAGTGATGTATATTCTATGAGTGTGAGGGAATTTCAGAGAACATGTAATTGTGTGAGTTAAAAGATGTCATTACTTATGAAGAAAATGGAATCTGGATGTACTAAGTAGAAAAATAAACTTAAAAGGAGATGTAAATCAACTTCAGGGGACCTACAGTGCTTTGCATCAGTTCATCTAATTTTAGCCACACCAGTTTAAACTGAGAATAACTGCACTGGAAGTCAACATTGTTATTTCAGATCAACATTGGTGTAACTGAGAGCAAAATTTCACCCCTAGAATCTTCATTCCTCATTGAAATATATTGTATTTCTTCATAATGGAAAGAGTTCAGAAAGAGGAGTTCTGCAAAGGCATGTAGGTCAAAGCAAAGAATTCAAGAGTGAGTTATTCCAGTGAAGTATCTTCTAATATTGTTTTTACAGAGAAAGTAAAAGGTATCATCTTGATAAAGAAAAAAAAAATATTTACTGTATGCATTCTTTACTAGAGGGGCCTCTGAACTTCACTAGGAGTGTTCCAGGGGAAGATCCTGTGTGCTGCAATCTAGCCTAAGAGACTCCCATGATGCTTTGGGGAAAGAGTCACCTTAAAGACTAACAGATTTATTTGAGCATAAGCTTTCATGGGTAAAAACCCCACTTCTTCAGATGCATGGAGTGAAAATTACAGATGCAGACATAAAAGGGATTTACCTCCCAAGTAGAGAACCAGTGTTGACAGGGCCAATTCGATCAAGGTGGATGTAGTCCACTCCCAATAATAGATGAGGAGGTGTCAATTACAAGAGAGCTGCTTCTGTAATGAGCCAGCCCGTCCCAGTGTCTATTCAAGCCTAAATTAATGGTGTTAAATTTGCAAATGAATTTTAATTCTGCTGTTTCTCTTTGAAATCTGTTTCTGAAGTTTTTTTGTTCAAGTATAGCTACTTTCAAATCTGTTATAGAATGTCCAGGAAGATTGAAGTCTTCTCCTGCATACTGGCTTTTGTATGTTACCATTCATGATGTTTGATTTGTGTCCATTTATTCTTTTACTTAGGGACTGTCCAGATTGGCCAATGTACATGGCAGGGGAGCATTGCTGGCACATGATGGCATATATAACATTAATAGACGTGCAGGTAAATGAGCCTCTGATGGTGTGGCTGATGTGGTTGGGTCTCTGATGGTGTCGCTAGAGTAGATATGGGGACAGAGTAGGCAACGAGGTTTGCTACAGGGATTGGTTCCTGGGTTAGTGTTTCTGTGGTGTGGTGTGTAGTTGCTGGTGAGTATTAATTTCAGGTTAGGGGCTGTCTGTAAGCGAGGACTGGCCTGTCTCCCAAGGTCTGTGAGAGTGAGGGATCGTTTTCCAGGATAGGTTGTAGATTGCTGATAATGTGCTGGAGTCGTTTTAGCTGGGGGCTGTATGTGATGGCCAGTGGTGTTCTGTTATTTTCCTTGTGGGGTATGTCCTGTAATAGATGATTTCTGGGTACCTGTCTTACTCTGTCAATCTGCTTCCTCACTTCCCCAGGTGGGTATTGTAATTTTAAGAATGCTTGATGAAGTTTGTGTAGGTGTTTGTCTCAGTCTGAGGGATTGGAGCAAATTCGGTTGTACCTTAGTGCTTGGCTGGAGACAATGGATCATGTGGCGTGTCCTGGATGGAAGCTGGAGGTATGTAGGTAAGTATAGCGGTCAGTAGGTTTCCAGTATAGGGTGGTGTTTATGTGACCAACACTTATTTGCACTTGAGACTAACCCTCACTTTTTGTTAGTTTATATGGAAAATGTAGACTCCCTTTCTATTTCTGGTATACCAGATTCTCCCTCTCCTTTCTAAAGGTAAACCAGCAAAAAAGAATGTAGATAGAGCATATATTTTTTATGCATTAGCCCTTCTGAGGGCAACATTGTAACATGATTTAAGGTTACACTGTAGTTTCCTTTCATTCCAACTTTTTAATTTTATTAGGATTTGATTATTAATGTTTTAATAGTACTAACATATTTTACAGCATACCTCATTGTTTGTAAGAGATAAGCAAATTTACTGTGACATTATATTAGCAGGGACTTTGTCCTTGTCATAGAAGAGGAAGAAGGGAAAGAAGTATTTGCAATGGCTTCAGAAACTTTCCCTAACCTGAAAACAGATATATTGAAATTAGTTTGTTGGACATAAGTTAATTATCAACTTTCATCCTATGAATTTGCTTCAAAGAGGAAAGGCAGTGTGATGGCTCATTATTGCAGTGTTTCTTGCTTGAGTTCATAGATGCCCTGCTCTATTGTACCATGAGTGGAGTCTGAACCTGAGACTTTAATTCATGATGGTACTACAGTACAGTTCATTTCAGGATCTCTGTTGTAATATTGTGCTGAAGGTTTATTGTTTTCCATTGTAGAGTGGCTGAGTTCTAGAGCAGGGTATACAAATACAGAATTTAAGGGACCTGCATTATTTTTAACTTGAGATCAGTGACATGCAGTGGGTGTGAAAAAACGAGTACATTTTGCAATCTCACTTTTCACAGCAAGTGAGTGTGTCTTGTACAGGAGCATTGTAAAATCATTACATAGAGAAGGATAAAATAGCAAACTCAGATAAAGGATTAAATAAAAATAAGTGAAAAAATAAAAGAGCAGGCTCTTTGCTAACAAATCAAATCATCAGTAAAACTAATAGGTTATTTGGTTGAATTTCTTATAGGAGGAAGATACATATCTGAAAGCTGCAGAGCTTTTTTTTTTTTTAAATGCCTTCCTAGAAATTTGCAGGTGATGAGAGAAACCTTCATTCTGATAAAGAATAGGCCAGTTTACTGATTGGAGAAAATTACATGAAGTTTTTTAATCAAAGTCTCTGTGGTCTGCTGTCTGATTTTCTAGGCCAGATGTCAAATGTTTTTCACTGATGTCGATGTTGAAGTAATCACTAAGTCAATTCCAAGAATGAGTAAGTGAGGCTGTAATAACAATTCATTTCAGTATTACATGTGCTTTTTTCCCAGCTACGAACAAAGTATCAGGACCCCTCTGATTCAATATAATTACACAAACTATTACTTAGAAATTTGCAAGACAGTTTTATGTGTGGTCAGTTGCTCCATACATATATATAGGAGGTTTCAGAACAAAATGCAAAAACACATTTACAAAGTTTTTATGTATTTAAACATTTACATTTAATTTAAAACATAATTACATTTTAGTATTTAATCTATTTTATGAAGTTTATCTTTGCTACTATAGTATTAACCAGTAATTTGAAAAGGTAAGAATTCATTAGAAAAAGAGACATTGGTCTGCACGTTAAAAATGGAGAGAGAGAGAGAGAGCTTGCTTTATGGATGATATACTTTTGAGTCAGCTTAGCTGATCATGGAGGGACTATGGCATTAAATCAAAATAACATTTTATTATTTTTGATTTAGACTATTTTTGGAATTTGTCATAAACACATCGTATTGGACTTGTGGAGCTAGTCTTGGACTCACTGAATTACATTTTCTATAGCTGCCTGAAAAGGAGAGCAGTAGTTCAGTATTAAACAGATGTTTGTTTCAGAGGTAAAGACATTGCCTAGAACCAAGCAAATCCATTGTGAAGTTGTGCACAGTACACACAGCTGTAGCAAGGGGACAGTTTATTGAATGTGTAAGTTACACACACAAACATTTTGAAAAACAAAAAACAAAAACAGTATTAAGGTTGCAAGGTCAAGCAATCAGAAGTTAGGAAATGCCAGAAGTAAGCTCTTGCTACTTTAATTCAGCCTCCTTCTAAATATGCATTATAACAGCCTTTAATTACATGATCCCATACCTGGGAATCTCGACTTACATTCCAGGCTTTGGAGGGGAGTGTTCTGTACTGGTTAGAGACACTTCTGCCTGATCCCCCAAAGCTTGATCCCTTCTGTCCTAACTTTTCAAACCTGTCCCTTTCCCACCCCTGGCACCCTGGCCCAGTTCCATGCTCCTCACCTATCCAGTCCCAGTCTATGCTCTGCTGGCTTCTCATCCAAGTCCCAATCTCTTTGTCCAACCAGTCCTAGCCTTCCATATTCATCATTCCAGACCCACTCTCCTTCCAACTCCTATCCTCTTCCACTCTTGCTCAGCCAGTTCCAGTTCCATCCCTCATGCTCCTCATCTAATCTTTGGTTCTCTTTCTCCTTCCTGGACTCCAGAGGGATGCTTTCTGCTCACATTCCCTAGTTCCACTGGTGCCCAGTCCCAGTCTCCATCCCCAGGCTGCTTGTCCAATCCACAGCCCCCACTCCCAGTTCCTTGTCCCAGTCTCTTGGCCCACCCAGTCCAAGTGCTCCTTCTGCACCCAACTTCTCATCAGATCTATCTTGTGTCCCATCTATCTCCACCCCCTTTCCTAACTGGTTTCTAGACCCATATTGCTTGCCTAGTCTTCCCACACCCAAACTCACAGTTTCCCTCTGCCCCCTTCAGCTAGCTGTGCACAGCAGCCCAGAGAAGGAATTGCAGGGAAAGTCCAGCTCAGCCCTGGGCTGGGGCATGCTGAGTTGAACTTTAAGAAATCTCTATTGAGGATGTGCCAACTGGAATTATTCAAAGGGTTATTATTTTGGCCAGATTTGGGTGGATTTTCATTGAGATGGCAAAGGGCACATCCCTGACACAAATGCCAACCCCTGCCAAATGTCAAGTCCCTGCTCCAAAGTATGGAGGTTCTAGACCTTTTCACAGAAAAAGCCACCAGAATTTTTTAACATTAGTAAACAACTTATTTTTTCCATTCTCAGAATTTTGGTGAAATTTTCCAGAAAAAAAACCAGTTTGAGGCATATAGACAGCATTGAAAATTTCACCCCACAAACAGTTAAAGTTTGCCAAAGTGATAAGCAACTTAAAACAGGGCCTCATTATGGAAAGTGTTGGGCAACCTTAATAATAGATCTTTGTACTGTCATGGATGCTCATTTAAATTAGCAAACACAGGTCACATGGATGAGCCAAAAGTTCAAATGCAAAATGTATCCAAGTGAAATTAATCAGAAAGGTTTGGCTGTAATTGATAGATCAAGCTTTGTTATGACATTTTTAGTACTTCCATGTGATTTAGTTTAGTACTTTTAATATTTTTTCTGATTAAGGCACTGGACTAGGACTCAGAAGTCCTGGATTTAGGTCTCAGTTCTGCCACACAGACTTATTGGATGACTGCATTTAGTCTCTCCATGCCTTAGTTCCCTCCTGCCCGCCCGTCCCCCAAAATGGGGATAATAATATATTCTCATCTCACAGAGTGTTGAGCGGATGAATACATTAATTTTTCAGAGGTATTCAGATAGCTATGGGTGCCACAGATGAATCTGGAGGAATAGATAGATTTCATGTGGTATTTTGGCATTGCCATTTATGGCTAAAGCCAGAAAGTGAAAAGGTGTGAAAATGAAACGCACAAAAAAACAACAAAACTCTAAACTATTTCAAACATACAATTTGTGTTCAGAATTGCAGTAATTGCATGCACAAACACACACACGGTTTTGCAGATAAGATCTCAAGCCTTTACCTTTACGATTTTGGCGCTAAATGAACAATATATAGTAATTAAGAGGACTCTTAGAGACTGAAACAACTGGAAGAATGAGCAGGACTAAGTCCATAACTTCACATGCTGCACAACATGAGTGAAATCCTGGTCCCATTAAAGTCAGTAGCAAAGCTCCCATTGACTTCAGTGGGACTGGGATTCCACCCCAAATGAGTTGACATCTTTATTTATCAGAGACTTAAGGAAGATCTGAAAAGATTCTCTCAGAAATATAATACACTCAGTTGTCCATCATTTTGGCATCAAATCAGCCTCAGCATTCTGGAGAGAGTTTAGAAAATGAAAGCTAATATACCTCTTTCAATAATGTTAACTAGCTCTGAACAAGTAATTAATAATGAATAATTTTGTAGACACACTCTGTCTCCCTATTTTTTCAAGGGAGACTTGTGAATAAATGTTGATTTTTCTGAAATCCATTTGTTGTTCAAAATTATTTATTGAAGTTTCTGTGAATTTTGGTTCGTCTGTGACTTTCTATTTGAGCTGTTTTGCTTAGCTGCGATAGGTCTCATAAGAGACATTGCATTATTTCTTATTCTCTAGTTGGATGCATGTGACTCTAGTTACAAGACTTCTGGAAAGTGAATTTAAAATGTGCCATCAGCAACTGTTTGAGAATGTGAGTTTAAAATGTGCTTTCTGAAACATTTGTGGTAGTAAAACTCAGTCTCAGAATGTTTGCAGAAAGAAAACTCCAGTGAGCATGAACACAGTTCTAAACCAATTTTTGAAACAATTTTGTAATAAATATTTGTGGAAATATTTTTGCTTTACTTGGCCAGCTCTGACATTAACAATATTTTGGTGTTTACTCTCTAGTGAAATGGATAAAATAATTAAATAAATAAATAAATAAATAAAATCCCCCAATAGATTTCATTCTGTTAAGAAATTAGTATTCCAATAATATGGAAAGAAGGATTTGGTCTAAAGGAACATTGTGACATAGTCAATCATGTCAAAGTATATATACCGGTAGGAAAGCTGGAAAATAAGAACATTATTGATGGAAAATGTCATGAGGTCACTTGTCAGAAAGGCATTATAATTTTCTAGTAGGGAAAAAAAAAGAAAGATAATAAAATGATTAGCTAAATAACACAATGTACAGATTTTTTTTTAAATAATAAGACAAAGTCCTGCCAATCTAACAAGAGAAGTTGTTCAGGTACAAGAGATTATGGAGAACATAGGAATATTTCTTGGGGGAAGTGGATGTCTGAATGATACTTGGTCAAAAATAAAGCAGGGATATAGGTTGGTGATAGTTAATATGGTGATTGTGCTTTGAGAATGAGGACAAGGGAGGTTGATCTTGATGTGCTAAAAGGAAGGAATGCAGTGAAATGACTGGATGATGGGTGAGATGAAGTTAGAGCCAAGCAAAGAGTAATAACCAGTAGCAACATTTTGTTGAGACTGAAGTGAGGAAAGATGGGGAGTTAAAGTGGAGGAGGTGCAATTATAAAGGTATGTTCCTAAATATATATTAGGAGCTGTTGGTATGGTTTGCAAACACAGCAACCAGCAAGAAGAAGAAAGGGTGCTGATCTTCTCAGGAGCAATGGAAATGTATGATCTGTCAGTTCTGGTGAGAGGAGCTAACAGCTGGGCTGTTAGTGAAATAAGCTATAAAAGGAAGCACTGGCTTGTGGGAGAGGCCTCTGGGCCATGGAAGGAACAGACTCTGAGCTGAGAAATCCTGTCTGCCACAGGGCTGTCCCTCATAAAGGAATGGAGACCTGATATTTCCTTTTACTTGGACTCATGAGGCTGTTGATGCATTGTTCTCTTGGGTATTTTGGGTGGAGTAACTACCCTGGATTATGGAATAAAGCTCCTTATTGCTAACAATTGTGTCTCAACCTGCTTTGTGAAGCCCAGTTGGTTGGACATTGCATTCTTCTTGGGGCTGCCACAAACACGCGTCGTTGGTGTTATCTTTAAGACTCACTTTTTCATATTTTACTGTTGCTGCACAGATGTTTAATGTTGCTTTTGAAAGCTCTTTATGTTCCATTGTGTTCCAAAAGGCAAATTTTTATTTGAATATCTTAACTCCCATTAACTTCATTTCAAAGTGGATTCTTAACTTCCACAAGTTGCAAAAGCTCGTTTGACAGTATCTGTTGACCATCCCAATGGCATTGTATAGTTTGCATTAAGTAAGAGAGATAGTTTCTTTAAAAGATTTGTGAAGGGTGGACTAGGAGAAAAACTTGAGCATGGTCCTGCCTTTTCCTTAGTTTGAGTGATCAGAATAGTTCCCTTTCACAGAAATGAGAATTCATGACAACTGGCGTGCTTTTGACAACTGGGGCTTTATTAACAAAAGACTTTCCTTAAGCAAGAAGACAGTTTGTGGAACTCAGCCTTGGAAATTTGGGAGCCCAATTAATGTCATGACACTGCACTGCCACGTGATGATTGATTAATGACAGTTGAACCTTAAAGAGTCTGGTCATTTTCAGAACCAAAGACACTTTTCTGGGAGATGCAAGTGCTCAGCACTTCTTAAATTTGACCCCAGATGCTTATCCAAAAATACCTATTTTAGAAACTGGGCTCTCTCATGGGGTTCATAGAATCCTATAAGATTAGGGTTGGAAGAGACCTCAGGAGGTCATCTAATCCAACCTCCCGCTCAAAGCAGGACCAACCCCAACTAAATCATCCTAGCCAGGGCTTTGTCAAGCTGGACCTTAAAACCCTCTAAGGATGGAGATTCCACCACCTCCCTAGGTAACCCATTACAGTGCTTCACCACCCTCCTAGTGAAATAGTTTTTCCTAATATCCAACCTAGACCTCCCCCACTGCAACTTGAGACCATTGCTCCTTGTTCTGTCATCTGCCACCACTGAGAACAGCTGAGCTCCATCCTCTTTGGAACCCCTCTTCAGGTAGTTGAAGGCTGCTATCAAATCCCCCCTCACTCTTCTCTTCTGCAGACTGAATAACCCCAGTTCCCTCAGCCTCTTCTCATAAATCATGTGCCCCAGCTCCCTAATCATTTTTGCTGCCCTCCGCTGGACTCTCTCCAATTTGCTCACATCCTTTCTGTAGTGCGGGGTGCAAAGCTGGATGCAGTACTCCAGACGTGGCCTCACCAGTGCTGAATAGACGGGAATAATCACTTCCCTCGATCTACTGGCAATGCTTCTACTAATGCAGCCCAATATGCCATTAGCCTTCTTTGCAACAAGGGCACACTGTTCACTCAGATCCAGCTTCTCATCCACTGTAATCCCCAGGTCCTTTTCTGCAGAACTACTGCTTAACCAGTCAGTCCCCAGCCTGTAGCGGTGCATGGGAGTCTTTTGTCCTAAGTGCAAGACTCTGCACTTGTTCTTGTTCATCCTCATCAGATTTCTTTTGGCACAATTCTCCAATTTGTCTAGGTCACTCTGGACCCTAACCCTACTTTCCAGCATATCTACCTCTCCCCCCAGCTTAGTTTCCTCTGCAAATTTGCTGTGGGTGCAATCCATCCTATCATCCACATCATTAATGAAGATGTTGAACAAAACTGGCACCAGGACTGACCCCTGGGGCGCTCTGCTTGATACTGGCTGCCAACTAGACATAGAGCCGTTGATCACTACCCGTTGATCAGGGTTTCCTGATGGTGTTTGAAAGGATGACTGAAAACACAGAATTCTGCCTCTGGGGATGTCGTGGGAGAAATACTGCTCATGTATAATACCTTCACAGTTCCATAGAGTTGGGAGAGAGTAGGCCTCTATGTTTGATGGACAGGTATCTATGAAGGACCTTAAAGGGACCATGGTCCTCTTCTACTGCGTGCCCAGTGGACACCTCTGAAACAAACAGTCCACCAGTACCCTTAAAATTAGACATTGACATTGTCTGCCACTACCAAATCCCAGGCCATTAGGAAAGTGGGGGAGGAAAAGGATCTAAGCAAACCCCAATACATATAATATGTATTTGGTGGGGAAACACCAGTTTGAAAATTGGCTTGGCCCCTGTTTGTGAGGATTGGTCAGGGGAGAAGTAGAGCTGTCTTACACCTCTTATCTCGTCTTAACCATGGACCAGGAAACAAGTACGAACCCCATACAATCTTTAGGAAAGGAATAGAATCGTATAAACAGGTCTGCAGACAATCTTTGATAACTCCCTGCTGAGCAGAGAGAATAGTGGAGGTAGCTTCACTCCAAAATGATCACAACAGAGACCACACAGACAGGGAGATAAAAGTTCTCTGTATAAGCTCCTGACAATGCACAGCATTTTAGTCAGAATCTGAGGGATGCGGAGGTAAGCCACCTGCATTCTGATGACATCACAGAAATAAAGGACAGGGCCTGATTGCTTGATGGTGCTCTTTTATTATCATATCTCAGGTGTCACCTGCAATTTCATGCCTCAGGCAGTAAGACAGACTCCATCTGTCATCTACTAGTGAATCTCAATGAAATTTCTTTTTTTTTTTTTTTTTCAAACAGAGCCTGCTAGACTGGTGAAGCTGACATAAGAAGGCCCAAATATTAAGAAAAGATTTGAAAACAGGTAAGGAATAAAAACATAGGCTATTTCATGGAAATAAACTGATGTTTAATTTATAATGCTGGCATCTTAAGCTCCATGAAGAAAAGCCTCTAATTCATTCAACTTAATTCCTGTAAATTGGAGGTATGACATATTGTGCTATCAGTGTAAAACCTCACACTGGTGTAAATCAGGAGTAACCTCATTCAGGTCAATAGATTTACGCTGGTGTAAAACTGGTATGGGGAGACATTGAGGCCTGTTGAATGTAGTCATAGAGGGACTGCCTTTACGTGTTTGGAATTCTGGGTGTTCCCCCTAGAGCTGTGACTTTCCATATGACCCACACAGGAATCACTCACCAACCTGGGGGTGAACTCTACGGGTGCAAGGGAGTGGATCTGCTTATTCTTATCTGCTGTGACAGACTTGTCCTGTAGGCCGGAGCTGGAGGGAGAATAGTGATATGATCCTACCACTTTGCCACCCCTTTGCACTATTGGGCACCCTTAGAGAGTAGAGAGGGAACAGATCTGCCTAGCCTTCATGCAAAGGGGGGAAAGGCTGCCATTGCCCCCACACTCACTGAACACCATTTAAGTGCAAGGAAAAATCTGCCTCACAGATCAAAGGCAATAGTTTGCCACATTTACTCATGTTGAGTAGTACCATGAGGTGTAGTAGTACCACTATTAATAGTAGTAACCAGCAGTACCACTACTCTATGAATAGATAATTTCAGTGGGACTACTTGCTAAATTGTGTACTACTCAATGTAAGTAAGGGCCCACTTCTGCTGCTCTAAATATTATTTCTTACTTAGGCTCATAGAAATGTAGGGCTGAAAGAGAACTTCAGAGCTCATCTAGTCCAGTGGCTTTCAACTTTTCCAGACTAGTGTACCCTTTTCAGGAGTCTGATATGATTTGTATACAACCAAGTTACACCTCACTTAAAAACTACTTGTTTACACAATCAGACATAAAAATACGAAAGTGTCACAGCACATTAATACTAAAAAATTGCTTACTTTCTCATTTTACCATATAATTATACAATTGGTAAAACTGAAATATAACTATTGTACTTACATTTTAGTGTATAGTATATAGAGCAGTATAAACAAGTTATTGTCTGTATGAAATTTTAGTTTGTACTGACTTTGCTAATGCCTTTTATGTAACCTGTTCTAAAACTAGGCAAATATCTAAAAAAGTTGATGTACCCCCTGGAAGACCTCTGCATACCCCCAGGGGTACACATACCCCTGGTTGAGAACCACTGATCTACTCTAACCCCCTGCGCTGGGGTAGAACCAAGTAAACCTAGACCATCCCTGACAGGTGTTTATCCAACCTGTTCTTAGAAATCACCAATGACAGAAATTCCACAACCTCCCTCCTTGGAAGCCTATTCCAGAGCTCAACTACTCTTATAGTTAGAACAATTTTTCTAATATCTAACCTAATAGGTTAAGAGCATTACTTCTTGTCCTACCTTCAGTGGACATGGGGAGCAATTGATCACTGTTCTCTTTATAACATCCCTTAACATATTTGAAGACTTTTATCCAGTTTCCCTCTCAGTCGTCTTTTCTCCAGATTACATATGCACAGTTTTTTTTTAACCTTTCCTCATAGGTCAAGTTATCTTAGAGGTATCTATACCTTTTATCTACTTTGTTGCTCTCCTGTGGAATCTCTCCAATTTGTCCACATCTTTCTTAAAGTATGATGCCCAGAATTGGATACAGTATTGCAAGTGAGGCCTCACCAGTGCCAGCCAGAGCAGGACAATTACCTTGCATGTCTAAGGTACAATACTGTATCCAATTCTGGGCATCATACTTTAAGAAAGATGTGGACAAATATTCAATTCATTATCCTCTATAATTCCCAGATCCTTTTTCAGCTGTATTACCACCTATTCAGTTGTTCCCCATTTTGTAGTTTGCATTTGATTTTTTCCCTCCTCAGTGAAGTACTTTGCTCTTGTCTGTATTGAATTGCATTTTGTTAACTTCAGACCAATTTTCTCCTTTGTCAAGGTCATTTTGAATTTTAATCCTGGCCTCCAAAGAACTTGCAACCCTCCCAGGATGGAGTCATCTACAGTTTTTATAATCATCCTCTCCACTCCATTATCCAAGTCATTAATGAAAATATAAATAGTACCAGACCCAGGACTGACCCTTGACCCCACTATGTATGCCTTCCCAGCTTGCTAGCTAACTACTGATAAGTACCCTTTGAGTATGGTCTTTCAAATAGTTGTATACCCACCTTATAGTAATTTCATCTAGACCACATTTCCCCAGTTTGCCTTTGCAATTATCATGTGGGACGGTGTAAAAAGCCTTACTAAAATCAAGATACGCCACATCTACTTCTTCCCCTAAATACTAGGCCAATACCCTGTCAAAGAAGAAAATTAGGTTGGTATAGCATGATTTGTTCTTTATAAATCCATGCTGGCTATTCCTTATAACTCTGATATCTGCTAGGTGCTTACAAATTGATTGTTTAATCCTTTGATATTTGGAAAGATACTGGAACAAAGTTAGGCTGCCTGGTCTATAATTCCCTGGGTCCTCCTTGTTCACCTTTTTAAAGATATGTACTCTGTTTGCCCTTCTCCAGTCCTCTGGGACCCTCACCTATCCTCCAGGATTTCCCAAAGATAATTGCTAATGGTTCCGCGATTATTTCAGCTAATTCCTTAAGTACCCTTGGATGAATTTCATCAGGCCCTGCCAAGTTGAATACATCTAACTTATCTAAATGTTCTTTAACCTGTTCTTTACCTGTTTTGGCTTGCATTTCTTTCCCAGTGTTTTCTCAGGAATTGAAATTAGAGGAGGTGTTTGAATTTACAGGGGATTGGAAAACGACTAAACTGGCAACAAGGAAATTGTAACTAGTCGACCACTGGGAGGGGAGAGGAGGAGTTTGGGGGTGGGGAGTCTAGGGAAAACCTTCTTCTGCCTTGTTGTTAATATTGTGTTGAGTATTTGGTCATTGTTAATCTTTTTAGTGAAGACTGAAGCAAAATAGGCATTAAACACCTCAGCCTTTGTGATGTCATCAGTTATTACCTCTCTTTTACAGCAGTATGTTGTACCGTGACATGTCATGTCTCATTATGACATAGTATTATATACCAAAATAATAAAATGGTGTTGGGAAATTTTGTGATTTTTCCCAAGTCACAGTACTTGTTTTCATGCAGAATGAAGTAAAATTATATCACTAATAACAAGGTAAAAAACTAATGGTAGCTTCTATTACTGAAATGGGAATATTTTAAGTTATTGCAAAGGACATACCTTTACAATAGCCTTGGTTCTGTAAGAAACATTAAGTCTCCTTTAAATTCAATTACTGTGAAAGGGTTTCCAAGTCTTGCTTTTTACTGATTGGATTTGAACTTTTTACTGCCCATATATGAGCACTGTCTGAACTGCTGGCAGACAGGGGCTCCAGGGCAGCAGTAAAAGACAGATTCTGTACAAGAAAATTAGCATAAGTCAAGGACCAAATACTGCATTCCTTTTGATGTTCTGAGTTTGGCAATAAGTGTAAGGGGGGAAAAACCCTACCAGACTGAAACTGTTAATATTTCAGAGACAAAGAGATGCAAAGATTCTAAAAATTAAAGGAGTAGGAATCAGGTTTTCCCACTGGAGACCATTGTTTTTAGTACCATGTTCCCTTGTCTCTAACTCAGGGTATGTCTACACTACAGGGGAACAGCTATAGTGCTGCAGCTGTGCTGTGGTCATGCTGTAGCGTAGACACTTCCTACATTCCTACATCGACAGAAAGGGGTTTTCCATCAATGTAGGTAATCCACTTCTCTGAGGTGGCAGCTAGATTGATGGAAGAATTCTTCTGTCAACCTAACTGCATCTACAGTGGGGGCTAGGTTGACCTAACTATGTTGCACAGGGTGTGAAATTTTTCACAGCCCTCAGTGATGTACCCAGGTAGACATAAATTTTAGGTTTAGAATAGGCCCTAGAAACCCTGTAAATGCCCATGTTTAGCATGCAGTGTAGTTCTAGCTGTATCAGTCCCAGGATATTAGAGAGACTTGAAGATGAGCTCTGTGTGGCTCGAAAGCTTTTCTCTCTCACCAACAGAAGTTGGTCCAATAGAAGATATTGCTTCACCTACCTTGTCTCTAATGTTTAGCATGTCATTTTCCTAACTGGCAAACCTTGTCAACCTAGCATAATGACAGGTTTCAGAGTAGCAGCCGTGTTAGTCTGTATTCGCAAAAAGAAAAGGAGTACTTGTGGCACCTTAGAGACTAACAAATTTATTTGAGCATAAGCTTTCGTGAGCTGCAGCTCACTTCATCGGATGCATTTTCCGATGAAGTGAGCTGTAGCTCACGAAAGCTTATGCTCAAATAAATTTGTTAGTCTCTAAGGTGCCACAAGTACTCCTTTTCTTATTGTCAACCTAGGATCTGACTACCTGTTTGAGCTGCTGACAATACACCCTGTCGTGGGCCCCTCACCAGAGTAATCAGTATACACAGTTTCAGAGTAGCAGCCGTGTTAGCCTGTATTTGCAAAAAGAAAAGGAGTACTTGTGGCGCCTTAGAGACTAACAAATTTATTTAAGCATAAGTTTTCATGAGCTACAGCTCACTTCATTGCTGCATCCGATGAAGTGAGCTGTAGCTCACGAAAGCTTATGCTCAAATAAATTTGTTAGTCTCTACGGTGTCACAAGTACTCCTTTTCTTTTTGAGTATACACAGTAGTGTTTGCAGGCTCAAGCTCTATGAAACAGTTAATTCTAGCTTTTTTAAGAGTGGCAGTGTCAAAGAAACCCACTAGATTGTGACTTGGACTAAGTGTCTGTGCACAGAAGTTGGAACCTCCTCCTGATATCCCTGGGTGGGCATCTTGCCTGCTTACTCAAATCCTGGAGCAAGTGGGCAGGGTGGTCCTGCAAATCACTGACCATCACTGCTAAGCCAGGGATGTATTTATTTGATGTTGGTGTAGGTCAGCAGCAAATTTCTATGCCCTTCAAGCAAGGAGGAAGCAGCATGGGATTGTGCCTAGAAAAGTGTCTTTAAGGCATATGCCCCTTGGTTCTACTCTCAGGATTGTGAAGCTTACTCGTTGCTCAGGGCTCTGCTCTGCACACTCCATGCTCACCTGTGCAGGAAGGTGTGTCACAGCCCTACTCTCTCTCCGCCCCTTAATACTAGATGTGCTATAGGTAGAGGGTGCAGGGTATAACATTATGCCCCTACAGTGAAGCATATTGCCAGTGACAGTCTAACTCTTCGCCAAAAATTTACCATATTTTGAAAACTTTCTCGCAAAAATGGCCCCATTTCAAGTGAAAACAAACCTATTTCTGAGCGAAAAGGGGTACCTTCCAAGTTGAAACTGGTTTTGACATTTAAAGCTTTTGCAAGTTTGAATTTGAAATTCATTTTTTTACATCTTTTGATGAAAAATGATTATTTCATCAAATTTGTCAAAACAGTGAAAATGTGATGGGTACAAAACTACTCTGAATGAATGGTGAAAATTGTGTATAATTTCACAAATGTTTTCACTAGCATTCTACCACTCTCTCATGTTGTCAGCATTGTACAATGCTGAAGGAATTAGCTCATATATAGTACCAGTCTTCAGTTACCATGAAACCCATTGTGCTCCTCATTCTAGCCAGTGCCACTTCTAAGCAAAAACAAATGGAAACAACTTATTTTCAGAGCCCTGCATAGACTCAGTATCACATGGGCCAGCTTGAGGAGCAGGAGAACTTGTGTCAGAGGCAGTTTAAACCTGATTTTCCCATTAGCAGTGGACCTAAAGAGGCAACTCATGGCTTGATCTTCTCTCCTAGTAGTGGGACCAGAGCCAGAGACAGCATAGCTCGATCTCCTCCTCCAGCAGCATGAGACCCTGCAAATTGGAAGGCAAGTCCTGTTTCCATCTCTCTTTCAATCTCTGCAGTAGCAGAGCAAAATAGGCTTATGCATAAACTGTGACTAATTTGTGGTTTTTTATTTTCTTGGTGCACAGTGAGGGATATTATTTTCAGCAGGTTTTAGTATTTGGAGGTCAGACACAAGATATTAGTTTCAAAATATAACAAATTTAGGGTCTAACCTGTTTAATAGTACTGTCTTTTAAGAGAGGCATCATTATCAAGTGATCAAATTAGGAGACAGCGAGTCAGGAGGCCAGTATTCCATTCCCTATTGCAACTACTTATTGGGTGACCTTGGGCAAGTCACTTAACTTCCCTATCTCTCAATTTCCCCTTCTTTTAAATGGACATATTTCCCCATCTTTGTAAAGTGTTTTGAGATCCTTGAATTAATGACACTAAGAAGTGCAAAGTGTTCTCTCTTTTATACCAAAGAGAGAAGTCTGTTGATATATGTATTGACTTGTTAACACTAGAAGTTGGTAACATCTAAAAGTGGCTATTTGATATTGGCACTATGAGTTAGTTTAGAGCAGAAGGTAAAGATAATAATGGTATCTGATACAACTGAGGTTAGGCACTGTCTACCCTGAACAGATTCCACTGCTTCTTAATCAACAGGTAAAAATGTTTGTACTAAGGATTTCATTCTTAATAAGCTACACAGCAAAAGAAATTTTAAAAACTTTGTTGTTCAGAAATGCAAATTCTCATCGGTTCCTTTTTTAATTAAGTTTTTAATTTTCGAACACAAAGATAATGTTGATGATGACTCGTAAGCTTGGGCTGAGAGATGTACTGATCGAATGCTGTTCTTTGGAAATCTGCAGAGAAATGAATCTCAGGGAACAAATGAAATGATAATGGGATTTCAGTTCATCAAGGTTTAGTTCCACAAAATAAATGTTCAGTTTCACAGATTGTTTCTTAAATGCCTTTTCCTGTAATGCATAAAACTGATTCATGACTCAGATGGGAGTTGGAATTATTATTGTTATTAATACTATTATTGTTGTTGTTATTATTTCATATTACAGAAAGGCCCCACTCAAGATCAGGATCCCATTGTGCTAAGCACACACTTGAAGACACTGTTCCTGCCCCAATGAGATTACAGCCTCATAAAATAAACAAACAAATAAAGGGTGTAAGAGAGGAATACCATCAAATATACTGTAGCCTTAGGAGTGTCTGAATGGAGGAAGTGAGAGCAGATTATGTTAAAATCCAGCAATTTGTGAAGACTCTATTACCATTTCCTTCTATGGCTGCATTTAAGGGCTTGTCTGTACTGCCACTTACAGCACTGAAACTTTCCTTGCTCAGGGGTGTGAAAAAACACCCCCCTGTTCGATGCTAGTTTCAGCTCTGTAAAGTGGCATGTAGATAGTGCTACAGCCCTGGGAGCCATGCTCCCAGCACTGGGAGCCATGCCCCTTGTGGAGGTGTTTTTTTTACAGAGCTGGGAGAGCTCTCTCCCAGCGCTGGAGCTGCTACTACACAGCCACATTAAAGCGCTGCTGTGGCAGCACTTTAACATCAGCTGTGTAGACATACCCAAATTAAATGCAGCCATTGGAGGAAATGGAAATAGTGTCTTCATGAATCAGTTCAGACAGATATTTCATGTGTGGGATAAGAGATAGTGTGAAATTAGGTGCAGGGTCATTAATAAGAAATGCTGACAGATGGGTAGACTAAGCTGGCATCATTGAACAGCAGAAGAAGCCAGGGTGATGTGATGAGAGCTTGATACTGGAAGGAGCGCTGAGTGCCCTCTATTCCAGTTGATATAAGTGGGAGGGAAGTGTTCTCAGCACGGTGCAGGAACAAGCCCTGTGGAATTGGTAGATAGTAAGAGAAGCAGAGTTGAGAAGTGCCTTGTAGGCGAGGACAAAAAGCTTGGTGGAATAAGGCAAGCCAACAGAGGGATTCAAGGGGGAGCAGGAGTTATGAGTAAGAAAATGGTTTTAGCAGTTGAATTTTGAATAGACAGGATGGGAGTGATGAGAAAAAGAAATTACTGAAGACTTGTCTAGATGAATATTATCAATGGGCCTGGTTGATGTGATTGCTCATTTCAATGCAGAAATAGTTCAAGGCTATTGAAAATAAAAATAACCCTATTTTCCAATTGGCAGAACATAGAGAACACATAGGGCTGATTCTCATTTACACCACTTTACACCACTCTAGCAATGCTAACCCCAACTGTAAGGTCTCTTTATGCTGCCAGAGTGGTGTAAAAGGGCCTTAGTGTAAATGAGAATCTGGCCTATGGAATTTACAGTACTTTAAGTCTTAATATTGCCTCTCCTTCCTAATCTGTATCAGAATGGGAGTGAAGAAAAAAATTCCCAAAGATAAACTTTCTGATAGCTTTACAAACATTTTTTCATATAAATGATGTCTCTCCAAGGCTAAGAAGTATAATAATCTTCAGCAAGCATACCTTCATAAAGGTATGATTGGAACTGGCACTGAAATGTTATGACAAAAATTGTACACCTGTAGGGCTTTATGAGGGATCTTCCATTGTACATGCTGTGACAGTCTATACTATTATGTTCACCGCTTTTACATGACTATGATACATTTTGTACAAAGTATGCCTTGAAAAAGTCATAATCTGCTGCATATTATTGTCCTGGTAAAATGTGTGACAATATTCCATGTAAAGTTACAAGAGTCTACAGTATAACATTGTTATAACATGCTCTGAGGTTAAGAAAAGTAGCTCCAAACCAGTTCCTCAGAGACAGACACACTGGCACCCCCAGACAGGTATAAACAAAGTCGTGTGGGCCATGACTTAGTTAAGTGACCATTCTCCAGCAGAGGGAAGGTGTGAACCATCACAGGGATGGTTCCAACCTCACATCCACAAGAGATTACTTGTCATCTGTACCACAGCTGAGGGTAATCCTCATAGAGTAGAGTGGTATAAGAATGAGAGACAGTGGCCTCCAAATTACCACTCTCTTGCCCCATTTCTACTCATGGCATCTACCACTCTTGAACGACAAATAAAGCATCATTGAACTGAGGGAAGAGTGGTCTTGATTGGAAGGCTTTTCAGCCAGTACAGACTACTGTAAGCTTATGGTGAGAGAAACCGTTTTTCTTTTTAAATTCACTTAGCTTGCTGTGTTAGGTATTAGCTTGTGTTTTACCCTTTCATTTTCTTTTGTAACCAGTCCTGACTTTTATGCATCATTTTCTGTAATCACTTAAAATCTACCTTTCTGTAGTTAATAAACTATCTTATTGTTTATCTTAACCAGTGTGTTTGGTTAAATTGTGTGGGAAACTCCATCTGGGATAATAGGGCTGGTTCATATCATTTTCTTTTGATGAAATGACAGACTTTCTATCAGCTTGTACTGTTCAGAAGGGTATTTCTGCGAGACAAAGTTGGGACTGGGAGCTTGCTGGTGTCGCCTTGTATATAATTCATGTAATGCTGGCAGAGCATTCATGTAATATATCTGGGAGTGATTTTTGCCTGCTAGAAGCTGTGTGTGAACAGGCCAGAGTGGATGTTCTGACAGCAAGTAGTGTAAAAGGCACTCCAGATTGTAGTACTGAGGGGACACAACTGTTCAACAGTGCAGATTGTATCCTGGGGAATGTCACACATGCCTTATGACTTACGTTGCTGCAGGGTCAATAAGAATCTCTATATCCCTAGCTCCTGTACCATATAGGAGTTGCCAGGGTATCATAGAATCATAGAAGATTAGGGTTGGAAGGGACCTCAGGAGATCATCTAGTCCAACTCCCTGCTCAAAGCAGGACCAATCCCCAACTAAATCATCCCAGCCAGGGCTTTATCAAGCCTGACCTCAAAAACCTCTAAAGTATACCTCTAAAGGGCAAGTGTACTCTGATTGCTTAGCGTATACTACAGTAATTAGATGTACAAAGGAAGCACTTAAATTAGTGGATTACAGTTCATTTTAATGTTTTTAATTGACCAAAGATGGAAATACTTGTTTGTCCAATTTACTCCTCTATCTTTAAGTGTTGGATACACCTTTTCTTTTTATGCAAGGAAAATAAGAGGAAAAAGGATTAACTGAAAAAAAATAATTAATTGAGCAAAGTGCTGCCTGACTGAAGAATATATCATTGGCAAGTATGTAGAGGGTTTGTGCTTGTGTGTGTGTAGTCATAGAATCATAGAAACATAGAGCTGAAAGGGACCTCAAGAGGTCAGGTAGTTCTAGCCCCTCTATGCTGAGGCTGGACCAAATAGACCTAGACCATTGCTGACAGATATTTGTCTATACTCTTCTTAAAAACCTCCAGTGATGAGGATTCCACAACCTCCCGTAAAAGCTTATTCCAGTGCTTGACTATTCTTATAGTTTAGAAAGTTTTTCCTAATATCTAACTTAAATCTCCCTTGCTGCAGATTAAATCTGTTACCTCTTGTTCTACCTTCAGTGGACATGGAGAACAACTGATCACCATCCTCTTCATAACAGCCCTTACCATATTTTAAAACTATCAGGTCCCCCCTCAGTCTTCTTTTCTCAAGACTAAATATGTTCAGTTTTTTTTAACCTTTCTTCATAGATTAGGTTTTCTAAACCTTTTATCTTTTTTTGTTGCTCTCCTCTGGACTCTCTCCAATTTGTCCACATATTTCTTAAAGTATGGCACCAAGATTTGGATGCACCTGAGGCATCACCAGCGCTGAGTAGAGCAGGACAATTACCTCCCATGTCTTATATACGACACTGCTGTTAATACACCTTAGAATAATGTTAGCCTTTTTCACAACTGCATCATATTGTTGACACATATTCAATTTATGATCCACTATAACACCCAGAGCCTTTTCCAGCAGTACTACTGCTTAGGCAGTTGTTCTCCATTTTGAAGTTGTGCATTTGTGCATTTTTTTTCCTTCCTAAGTGAAGTACTTTGCCCTTGTCTTTATTTAATTTCATCTTATTGATTTCAGACCAGTTCTCTTATTTGTCAAGGTCATTTTAAACTCTAATTCTGTCCTGCAAAATGTTTGCAATCCCTACCAGCTTGGTGTCATCCACAGATGTTATAAACATATTCTTCACTCCATTCTCCAAATCATTAATGAAAACAGTGAATAGTACCAGATCTAGGACTGACCCCTGCAAGATCCCACTAGATAAGTCCTCTAAGTTTGACAGCAAAACACTGATAACCACTCTTTGGATATGTCTACACTACCCGCCAAATTGGCGGGCAGCGATCAATCTAGCGGGGGTTGATTTACCGCGTCTAGTCTATCACTCTCCTGTTGACTCCTGTACTCCACCACTGTGAGAGGCACAAGCAAAGTCGATGGGGGAGTGGCAGCAGTCGACTCACCGTAGTGAAGACACCGCAGTGAGCAGATCTAAGTACATTGATTTCACCTTCGTTATTCACATAGCTGAAGTTTCGTAACTTAGATCCATCCCCACCTCCCCTCCCCCCAGTGTAGACCAGAGCTTTGAGTATGATCTTTTGACCAGTTGTAGTTTCGTCTAGACCACATTTCCCTAGTTTGCTTATGAGAATATCTTGGGGCACTGTGGCATATGTGGGACTGTGTCATGTCTGTGTGTATCTGCGTAGAGTCATATAGATGTGTGTGGTGTGTGTATGTATCTATTCTACTTGTAAGCCATTAACCAGAAATAAACAGTATAAAAAGCCAACATGCAGTGTACCAAACTGCAGAATTAATAGACTTTATTCCTTAGAAACAAAAGACCTGAATAATCATGGTACCTCATTACCTTTTTCTCAGCAACACAGAGCCTCTACAAAGTCTGACATTGTTGCAAGTCTATTTTACTTCTGAACCTGGCTCAAGAAAATGGAGGGGTTCTGTCTTAATACAGACAATGTATTACATGCAAAAATTAAACCAAGCAATGGGTGGTGGATGTAAGGGGTGAATAGATAATGATAAAAAAAAAGTAAACTAGCAGTGGTTACATTTTCTATAGTAGACATAATTGATAAGTTTGTTGTCTGTGATTCACACATTATTTTAAGTTTCTGTGGGTGAATTTTATTACAAAATATTCTGCATTTTTAAATACCATTTAATTATGGTTTGTTTCCTTTGGGATTATATCACCATGGGATTTTAATTTGGTATATACCCTAAAGGGCAGCATATTTTCAATTATGAAATATTTCCTCCAGAAACAAAAATGGTTAAATGATTTATTGCAGGATCTTATTATAAGGTGCCTCATACAAGTGAAATCTGAAATGCAAATGGCTTAACAGTATAGTATAGGCAACACTAAAATAAACTGAGCATATGTGCCTTTTGCACAAAAATTATATTTATATACTTTCATCCTTTGCATAATACTTCAATTATTATATCTTGAAAACTAACTTGGAAAGCTGAGAGCTATGAAACATTTACATTATTATCTCTTCAAAAAGTTCATTTTTGGACAAGTATCATTTGGATAGGGATTAACTTAATCAGAGATTTTGAATCTTCTTTACTTTAATTTTTAATCTCTTTTTAAAAATATGTCTGAATCTTAAAAAGGCCTAAACCTGTAGTCACAAAGCACTGCTTCAAAAAAAGGGAAAAAAAAGAAAAAAGAAAGTTTTTAAAGCAGGCACCAGCTGTAAGAGAGATAGTGCAAGCAGCAGATTTGTGACAGAGTGGAGCATGAAACCCATCAGCTGATGAGTGAAAATCCCTGGTTTCTAATTAATCGAGGTACACAGGCCAAGGGATGAAGAGGATCAGGGAAATGAAATCAGGAAAAAGATACCATCAGTCATTTCTGCGGCCCATTGTCATACTTCAGAATCTGCTGTAATGAATCACTCAGGCATTCCACAGATACATTCAAATGGTGAAGAAAATTCATTGTCCGGTGAAGAGTGTTTGATAAAAATCTTTCTTTTCCCCCCTCTTTGTCAGAAGCCTATGATCAGAAAAGGAAATCCAGACAGCACAACAGGTGTGCTTTTGAAGGCCTGGTGAAATCTGCAAATGAACTGAGGTACTAAAGAAATTTTTTGTACTAAAATTTCTCCAAAATGAAAAAAAAGTATCTTGTAATAGTAGACAGTGGTAAAATATACTAAAAAAAGCTAAAGATTAAGGGGATAAAAGGTATAAACATTCTTCCGGTTGGGAAGCTCCTGTTCCTATAAAATCTTCTTATATGAAAAATACGAGCAAATATTTTTGTAAAATATATTTGCAGAGTTTAACATTTCCAGACATGAACGTCTGCTTTGAAGAGATATTAATCCACAGGCTATCTCTAATTTAAGAGAGCATTATACTGTACCTTTCAAACTTGACTGGAAAAAAAATTACTTACCTAAAAGAGCAGTTTTGTTTCCTGCTCAGATTTCCTGGTGTTTTTCACACAAAACAAGGGAAGTACATACCCCTGAATATTGGGTTTCTATGTGCATTTCTCTCTATAAATTCTATTTAAAGGTCCCAGAATTCAGGACTGAATTGCACTGAAATTCTTTAAGGATTTCATACTGTCTTTGTTTTAGAAAATATTGAGACCATTTTCCCTAGTATCTCACAAATGACACTGAATGTGAATTTTGCCTGTTGCTCAACTTTTTGACCCTGAACAATTCCTTTAGGCAGTTCAAAGTAGTGTGTGCCATTAGGTGACACCAGGAGATAATTGTTTTTAAATAATCAGGTGCTGTACTGAGACATATAAGGATTGCTGATTCATTTTAAATTTAATTACCATAATATAGGTTTTCACTGTCTATAATATCAATCACTAAGACACTTTATAGTTGATAATATTAAAATGGCAACAATAATGAGAATTCTACTTCATGATGAAAATAATTTTAATCATGGATAGATTACAAATCCATTTACTGTTACGGTTACTGAGAATTCTATTATCCAACTCCTATTGTGAAAGATGTTAAAACTTGTTTTCAGGAAATGTAAAAGATTACAGAAGTATACTGTCCATGTAAAGTTACTAGCACAACACAGTGACCAAAAACCTGTCTAACAACTGGAACTGTGAAATATGAGGCTTATAAGATTCTTATTATCTCTGCAAGAATAAGTATTTTCTTGTGCACATCCAGTTACAGGATCAATGCCTAAAATTGTAAGTTATTTGGGACTTGGACAATGGCTTCTTATGTGGTTGTATTGTACCTAGTAGTCAGACTATGAGACTGATTGGAAACTCTGGGTGCCACCTAAGAAGAAGTGTTAATAGTTATTTAAGCGGGAGTGTGGTATAGTGGCTAGGAAATGAGGCTGGTACTCAATAGAGCTGAGTTATATTCCTAGCTCTACCAGTGACTTCATACACATCACAGGATGACTATGAGCTGCCACTGTGATGTGGCTATGGAAAAAGTCTAATGCAATCCTAGGATGCATTGGGTGAGGTTTTTCTGATAGAGAAATGTTATTATCATTATACAAGGCACTGGTGAGACCTCATCTGGAATAGTGTATGGTGTTCTGGTCTCCCATGTTTAAGAAAGTTGAATTCAAACTGGAACAGATGTAGAAATGGGCTAGGATGATCAGAGGAATGGAGAACCTACCTTATGAGAGGAGACTTAAGAAGTTTGGCTTGTTTAACCTAACCAAACAAAGGCTGAGGGGAATATGGTTGATCTTGATAAATATATTAGAGGGATAAATCCCAGGGAGGGAGAGGAGTTATTTAAGCTAAGGGCCAGTGCTAGCACAAGAACAAATGGCTATAAACTGTCCATCAATAAGTTTAGGCTTGAAATTAGACAAAGGTTTCTAACAATCAGAGCAGTGAAGTTCTGGAACAGCCTTCTAAGAGGAGCCGTGGGGACAAAAAACATAACTGGCTTCAAGACTGAGCTGGATAAGTTTATGGAGGGGTTGGTATGATGAGATTGCCTACAGTGGCATTTAGCCCATCTGTGACTACTAATAGCAAATATATCTAATAGCCAGAGACAGGACACTAGATGAGGAGGGCTCTAAGTTATTATAGGGAATTCTTTCCCAAGTGTCTTGCTGGTGGGTCTCCCCAACATGCTCAGCCTCTAACTGATCATCGTATTTGGGACTGGGAAGGAATTTTCTCCCCAGATCAGATGGGCAGAGACCCTGGGGGATTTTCGTCTTCCTCTGCAGCATGGGGCCCTTGCTTGTTTTAATTACAGTAAATGGGGATTTGCTGTAACTTGAAGTCTTTAAATCATGATCTGAGGACTTCAGTATCTCAGCCAGAGGTTATGGATCTATTACAGGAGTGGGCGAGTGAGGTTCTGTGGCCTGCAATGTGCAGGAGGTCAGAGTAGATGATCCTGATGGTCTGTTTTGACCTTAAAGTCTATGAGTTCACCTCTCTGTGCCTCTGCTTTCCTACCTACCCTTTGACTCTTAAGACTGTAAGCAAACAATTAGTCGTATTATTTGTTTATAATTCCTGCCACAATGGGGCCCCTATCTTGGTTGGGCCATTAGGCACTACTGTAATATAAATAATAGTAATAATAGATTGGTAATGGGATATGAAACCTTTCACCTCTACATCCGTGATCTAGTGTCCAACAATCATTGCGATTTAGTAGCCTGACTGAATGAGTTGAAGGTCTCAATCCACTTTCTAGACGATTTGAAACAAAACAAAAACAAAAACCACACACACCACATTGTCCTAACTGGCATCTTTGCTGGCAGTATCAAAAGGAAGGTCCCAGACAGAATGGGCATGGGAACTGACCAGCCTTCTCACCCTGGAGGTGGTCCTTCCAGGGCAGAGGTGGAGTAGCATGCACTGCTACTTTCCCTGTTCAGTGGATAAAGTACTTCAATATATAGGTGTCAATCCATCACCTTTCATGAAATTCATTCCAATTTTAATAAAAACAAACAACAAACAAGCTGCTAAAACCATTTATTATTAAGAGTTTTAGCAAGGGACTCCTCTTCTGCTAAAACAAATAACAGGATTTTTCATCATGCCAAGTCATAGCTTGAAACAGAACATTATACATACACGCGCACACACACACACACACACATATTATAACTCTGTTGATATAATAGTATTAGTTAAGAGCTCAACGGCAATATTCTGGATTTGCACAAATGTATCTGAGAGCAGAATTTTGGACAGTTTCTTGTCTCAAAAATATCTGTTTTGTCTGTGCCTTTCTTTTCATAAAGAAACTGATGAAAACTTAATACTGATTTGTCATGTATAACTGTGCAGTGGAATCAGACTTCTCTTTCCAGTTGCATCACTATTTCCAAATGGGGATTTTAAAAGATTGGAAAAAAATTAAAAACTTAGTAGAGAATCAGTTTTTATCATCAAAGTCAGCAGGAGCTCTCTTACTAGTGTGCAAACTGCGCCCCGCACTGGTCCCCTGCTTTGGAGGAACTCTATGAATAAATTAAATTTCTAGAGACTGCCAGCTTTGTAATCCTGGCCTACTGCTCTTAGAAAAACAGCTCTCCCTCCCTAGTTGCATAATTTTAGTCATTTTAGGGCTTCATTTTCTTTCTTTTATTTCTCTTGCAGACCAATGAATTCGGGGGGGGGGGGGGAAGGCCAGGGCCTCAGAAACCCCAAGCTATGCCTCATGATCAGCAGTAGGTAAGAAATAGTTAGAAATAAAAGCAGCAAGATATATTTGTAATGCATTCTGCTTATGGAGCATCACTGTATAATATAGGTGTTTGCATCCTAACTGGCAAAGATAATATCAATAACATCAGTAAGTGGATAATACAAATGGAAGATCAATCTATTTTTGACAATAAATTAGGCTTCTACTTTTTATTGCAATGTCTTTGCATACTTTTTGCAGAAATGTTGCTACTGAATCATATTAAGCAATCAAACTTTAGTCTACACAATGAAACCATCATATTTTTTTTACTTTGGGTTTAAAAATGCATGAAAATGGAAAAAGAAAAAAAACTTGATTAAAAAAACAAAGATCTTTGTGGGCAAAAGTGAAAATATCGCTACCAACAAAACCTTCCTAAGCAACCTGTTTGGGAACTGGAAAGACCATTTGGAAAGATTTCATCAAAGTGATTTTCTGCAGATATCTCACAGGTGATCAGGATAAAGCCCCACAGCTTCAGCACTTCAAATATTTATCATATACATGTTTGCTTGAATCATGATAAGGGTGAGGTTTGGGACTTATGGACACTGAGATAGGATGTCACCTGAGACGAAATGCCTTGTTGAGGCCAGGAGAGAGAGGCAGGGGAAGGGGGAGTAAGGGATAGTAGGAATGGACAGCTCTTGTTCCAGCTCTAACATCCCAGTGCAATTATTTTGTGGCCATCCACTCCTTTCCTGCACAGGAGATAGGGCTATAAGTGTATGTTATTTTTTAATTACAAGGGGGTAGAAAAAAATCCTGATGATGGGCTAGAAGGTGCCATTGCATTGTTATTTTTTTCTCTCCCTTCGTTTGCTGATTATGTGAGCTGGGCTCCTTTGCTAGCCGATGATAAGCAGAATTTCCATGTTCTCTGCATAATTAATCCATCTCTGCCTCTCTTCATGCCAACTCGCCCGTTATCGCCGGCACATGCCTGAATTGCAAAAGAATCCGCTCTTCAATTGGAACTTATTGATATTCTAAGAAAAAAAAAGAGAGAAGGGGAAAAAACTGAAAATCCTTAAGTTTAAGCCGCAGATTTTTAAATGGATTAATTTCGCTGCAATCGCAGCCATCTAAGGCGGTAAGGCAGGCAGAGCAAATTGAAAGCATCTCCATGTTTGCAGAATTGGGTCCAGGATGCTGAAATGTACTGGCACAGCTCTCTTTTAAAGTCAGAAAATTACCATTCATTTACATCACATGAAATACTTTTTTATGCTAGAAATATTCAAGAGACATTCTTTAAATGCCTGCTAATGCTTGATAACATTTCTAACTTTCAACATTTTGCTAGACTTTGATATGACATGATAGGAATGCCTGCCAGTGAGGAATATTATATGTACTAGTAATCTCTTTTTATCACATATTTAGATTAGATCATCCTCTTCTTAACCATCCTGAAGTAGTCTTTAAACAATATACTCAGTGTCATAGGCTCTTATTTAGTATACTCATGCAAGCCAAAGTTAGTAGGGTATATTTAGACTTTGTCTAAAATGGAATTATTTTTAAGTGCCAATGTATGTTAAAAATATAAAAGTTTATCTTTTTACACTCTTCATGCAGTTAACCCTGACTTCATAGGATTCACTTTACATTTAGAAATGTTGTGTCCATCTCATTTGTAACATATAGTTTTTGTTATTTTAATACAGTTTGTGTGGATCCTACTTACATTATGAGAGAACTCACCTATATTATGTAGAAGGCTGGCATTACACTTTGTATATCAAGAGCTAGCGGAAAGGATGCTACCCACACCCTTCTCCCAAAATATTACCAGAAGCTAAATATTCTGCTCTTTTTGCTTCGTTAATATAAAAGTCACATTCCTCATTTCCTTGACCCCAGGAAGCAGCAGCATTCGGCAAGACTGAGAGATGTTTTTTTTTTAATGCTTCAGCTAAGCTACAACATATCTAGAACTCCTTGTCCATATGCTAGAAATCAGCAATTTATGCTGTTGTAGAAGGTAATGTTGACATTCACAGTTAACAGAGGGGAGGAGAAGTTGCTACAATTGACATAGACTACAAATGGAAATTTAACTGTTTTGAAATCTTTGTCATTATTAAACAGAACTGATTTTAAACATACTATAAGAATGAACTGCAAAAAAATGAGACACAGGCAGGTACATACCACAGCAAAAAAATGAAACAGCAAAACAATGATATTTGTGGAGACATCTGCTTCAGTTACAAAACAATGATTTTAATAACTGATGGGCCATCTCAGCATAAAATACCAGCATTTGTGAGAAAATCTGTGTAGCTAATAAGTAACTAAAATGTCAGTATTCTATGTTGTTTTCAGGCAAAAAGCTGAACCACAGAGAAATGGCTCAGTCACTATGGTAGTAATTTAAGAAAAACAGCAAAAAAGAACAAAGAATTTACAGTCTCTTTCAAATGACTGAGCATTATAAGGCATTGTTAAACTTGCAGATATTAGTGCTTACATTACAATATTGACAGTACAGTTTTTACCAAACAGTGTTGTTTTAAAGATTTATTTTGGAGGGAATATTCTTATGTTCACATATAGTTATAATAGCTGCTTAGTTGAATACTTAAAACCAAATTAAAAAGGAAATGAATTAAAAACTTGAAAATATAGATTTAGCAAATGCTTCTAAACTATGAATAAAGCAACTTCAATTACTTTTCCCACATACATCTATCACCTAAATATGTAAATTAAAAGCTATAGTTTCAAAGAATTAATTTTCAGTTGTGAAACATTTTCTGAGAACAGAATTTTGCTTTATTTTTTTCTACTAAATGTTGAAATACTAAATATAACACAGAGTATCTGAAGTGCATATAACTACAGAACTCCTTCATCTAGGCTGAAATCCTGGCTCCACTGAAGTCAATGGCAAAACTGACATTGACTCCAATATGGCCAGGATTTACCTATAAAATAGATATAGGACTTAATCTAGTTTGCACTAATGTCATTGTCTGAACTCTCATTTACCTCTCTGGAAGTAGGATTATTTTCATAAAAAGCTGAATTGTAAACTTAAAGCATTTGCATTATTATATACATATATAAAAGTATTAGACACTCAAAACATGTTATATTTATTAAACAATAGAAATAAAGCACAGATCATCACTAATTACAATTTACTTATTACCATGCTGGTTATAGTGTGAAATATTTCTTTTGTGTATTTTCATTCTGTTGTTAAAACTTAAAAATGTAATAACATGCCATATTAAGAATTATTAAAATAGTTGTAGACCTGTAAATATTCAATCAATATTTTACATATGAGGGTACTAGTAAAGAAGGCTGCAGTTTAGTATCATGTAAATTGGACTTGTCACACAGAAAAACTAAGGAATTCTTCCATTGCTGAAGAAAGAAAAATTCTTCCAATAATACTGCTGTTCATGTTTGGTATACATCAGTTGAAGGTAGTGTAAGGAGGTAGAGTAATTGACAAGAATGGCCCAGAGGCCACAACTTTATTGAACAGCATGGAAAAATGAAGACTGTTTCTTGGAGCAATCAGTGGCTGCAGCTGATATCCGAACCATAGGCTGCCAATTGTTCTAAATGATAAACTGAAGACTTCTAGATTTCCTTCTGGCCTGTATTTATATTGATCTGACCATGCAGTTTCCCAAGAGGTGGCCAGTGGTCTTCAACCATAAGCCACCAAATGCTCCTCCCAGTACAGAAGCCTAAAGCAGACACAAACTAAATGCTTGAAATCTACCAGTCTAGAATTCACTGTCTTGAGTGAACACAATCCCAAAATATCTAACTGGGAGACAAAGATCACCTTAATTTAATTGCCAGTTGGTTTGCAGATATTCCCTGCAAGAAGTATCTTGAAAATTTCCAATAAATAAAATAAGTAACTGCAATAGCAACTTAAAGAAAGGAAAACACATTACATTAGTAAAAACAAACATACATCAAGTAACTACAAGAAATTCATGTATTTCACATAACCAATCACAATAAATGATCATTCGGCTCCAGCAGGTAGGAGAGTAGGTGCTATAGAAGGAAAGGAGAGCCAAAAGGGCCTCTTCTGTAGCCTCCCTTAAGAGGGGAGATCCTCCCAGCTCCACCAGCCAATCTTAGGGCTCACAGGGCAACCAATCAGATGGCTGAACACAAAATTGAGCTAGGATTAGTTGATGGATGTGTGGGCACCTAGAGTTCTCTCTGGGCAGTGACAACAAGAGCAAGATGGCCTCATTGCCTTGAAATAGGGGAGCAGCCTGGCAAGATGGAATATTATCATCTATTTTATTTTCAATCTGATTTGCATCCCTATTTTATTACTTATGCAAAAAGGAGTCTCTCAAAATGTACCCCTGTAAGCTACTTATGATGAGTACCCCAATACTTATGGTGAGCTACTCTGAACATCGTAAAACAATATTTTTGCTAACAGTTACCACACATCTGTATGTGAAGTAACACAAATTTTCCCTAAATGTAGAATGAAAAATAAATTACTGATACTAGAGTGTGGTCAATGTGACTTTTTTAATGGTTAACATTGTATCTCACAATTATAGATCCCAGAAGCTTTCTTCCCTTTTTTCAACCTGCAGTGAGAAGGAATAAAGTAAAAAGAAAAGGAGTACTTGTGGCACCTTAGAGACTAACAAATTTATTAGAGCATAAGCTTTCGTGAGCTACAGCTCACTTCATCGGATGCATTTGGTGGAAAAATGCATCTGATGAAGTGAGCTGTAGCTCACGAAAGCTTATGCTCTAATAAATTTGTTAGTCTCTAAGGTGCCACAAGTACTCCTTTTCTTTTTGCGAATATAGACTAACACGGCTGCTACTCTGAAAGGAATAAAGTGTGTCTAATTCTAAATTCCTTAGTTCTACCAAAGATAGCATATATAGTCTATAAAGGACATTCAATGAATGCCAGAATCTCTCTTAAGGAGAAGAAGAAGAAGAGCAGTAAAATGTTGAATTGACTTGGAAGATACAACCTGGTTTCCAGAACAAAAACTGGGACAAAACTACAAAGGCCTTGCCCACACTGGAAATAAACTAGACCTTTCAGTGGTAGAAATTATAGTATGGACATGTAGGACATTTTTACCACTGTGTCAGCTAATCCTACACACTTGTTGAGCTGAACTGCTGCAGCAAAATACTTACAAATTTTCCCAGTTTAAATACATCCACAAATCTGTTTTGTTTTTTTTTGCATGAAAAAAACACAAACTCACACAATCTTTTGCAAATTTTTGTGTGCAGAGATGAAATGCATGATATATTAGAACCAGAAAAGCTGTCTGCTTTATGTATTCTCCTCAAAATTCTAGTATTTGTTGAGAGCCAAATACAAAAAAATAAGAAGCCACAATCCTTGAGCTAAGGAACAATATAACTTGGCCATGAAAGAACAACTGAAAAATGTAAAATACATTAGCTGATGATAGAAGATTGAAGTGCATAAACATGCAGTACTGGTTGAGGTGCTTTCCAGAGGATTATTTCAAGGAGGGGCTTGAAGATAGAGTGCGAGGTTGCTTAGCACACAAGAAGAGGGAGACCTTTCCAACTTTAAGGGGCAGCATGGAAGAAGACACCAAATGACACAGATATCAAGAATGATTATATCAGGTTTCTACTACACTGAGGAATGGAGATGGGCTCTGACAGGGTCACTGACTCTTTTGTATAGATGAAACCGATGAATTGGTTATGGAGGGGTTCCTTATAGATTCCACATTTGTGTCACTTTATTGTTTGTTTACACACATGTTTAAAAAATGAAGCAAAAACCACTCGAGGAAAACTTTCCATTCAAGATTTGCTGAGAGGCAGAACAAAGAGTAGAGAGAGAGAAGGCAGAGCCACAGACCACTGTGGAATTGCAAAAATTTGACAAATCACAACTGGTCTCTCTGCATAGCTGAGAGTGCAAGAGGAGTCCAAACTGCCTGAATCTGAGGCATCTAATGAGCAGAAACAAACTAATATCAAAATATTAATACAGGAAAATCAAATTCTCCAGAGGTACTCAGAGCATTTCATCTGGGTCATTGTAGCTCAAAACAAAAGTAAAGCTAAAGCCTACTCAGAACTGAACATATTTTTTATTTTTCCATTTGAAACATGGGATTATTTCCTGCAGGCATTTGGAAGGAGAGTGTATGCAGGACCTTGGTTGCCAGTAAAAATTCCAATTTTAGAATTCATCATCAGTCAGCATGAAAATGGGTCCAGTTCTATGGAAATTAGCTCATTACTATTATTTTTTTGCTGGCAACTGCACAATTTGTGCTTTTTGGATTTTGAAAAGCAGGACATGAATTGCAAAGAAAAAATGAGTTAAACTGTTAAACAGTCAGTTGTTAATTACTGAGGAATCCAAACCTATGTCTGGAATAAAATACTCAGACATCCAGCTGAACCTCGGGCCATATGTGCTCCTAGATCCCCATGTGTAGCTCCAGCTCCTTTCAAACACAGCACTGAGTAAAAAATTTAGCATACAAAAATATTAGTCATTGATATGTTGATACTCTAATGATCATAATTAATAGCTGAAATCTATCAGCAACACAGTAAACAGTGACTGCTGTAGAAAACAAGTTAAATATTCACTCTGAATTGTGATCATGTTTCATTCTCTTTACTTTGTTTTGTATAGGATTGACCAATAACTACATTACTGTTTCTTTAACAGGGTGCTTACTTATGGAGATCTCGCTTGTTACCTCACCAAAATACAGTATTTTTCAGCTGCAGTATATCAAATGTTTAATGGTTTAATTAAATAAATGAAGGTTATGCTCTCCTTCTGATTGATCCCGAGGTGTGATACTTAGTGGAATAAAACATAAAGACGAATCAGATACAATGTAGTAAATTTTAACTGTGTAATTCCAAGAATAATAATATTGCTAAAAATATTATTCCCTCAAGAGCAAGAAGTCATTTACCTTTAGCTCTAGCTTTCAGCTTGGTCCTACATAAGCATTCAGTTATAATTTATTATAATGGTATTCTTTACTTATATTTTTCAAACACAGATCATCTAGATTAAAAAGTATACACTTGTTTAACTAAATCACATTTATTTTACACTATATTCTTGTAAGCTAAATTAAAAAAAACGGAAAGGCAAGTTGCCATGATGCTCAAGGCAACATCTTTGATGAAAGGATTATTGTGGTTCGATAGGGTACAATGAAATGACAGGTATGAGTGGCAATTTATCATGCTCACCCTTAAAAATTCAGTATATGCTTATGTGAGCATATTTGCAAACATATTTAATGTTTAAGCAACTCACCTTTGCGACTGTTAGCTAACCTAACAAAAATATACCTAAAATCTAAGATTGAATTAGTTATGTGATTTTTCACATTTGTGTGATCTTTACATTACTAATCATATATTGAAACTATTGAACTGCAAACATGTTGCAGTAATACTGGGCCAGATTTTTAGAAAAGTTAGGTACCTAATTTGGGCTCTCATTTTCTCTGATTGCATGAGCCTAACTTGCAGCTACAAATGATTACATCTTAGATCAGCAATTTAGCTTGGGCCATAATTAAGTTCATGTTATAATTTAGCTAATGACTTTATTCCAGCAAACAGCTCCATTCAGGTACCAGGGTTTGCCTATGCAGAGCTCTTTGCAGGATTGTGTTCTAAATTATGCAAGTATTTTGCATACTCAGTTGTGCACCTAACTTGTTTGAAAATATGTCCAACATCGAATATAAATTAGGAGTTTTACCTGAGAAAGGACTGCAGGGTTGGGACCCAAAAATCCTGAGCAACTTTCATTAGGATTGTTTTTCTTTGTGCCTTATATTTCCTTAAATACTTATTTATGCAAACAACACACAGGTAGTGTACCCACATTTAAATAACAGAACAATAAACAGCTAAGGAATAATGCAGTTGGGCAAAGCAGAAACTCATGAGGCAGAAAATACTATCCTGGCAAGCTTGCTGTTGTATGCATTTTAAATTCCTCTAATTTTATTGGAAAATAAAAAGTGCTTGATATACAAATACATTAAACACTAGATTGTACGTGATTGAAGTACTTTGATTTATAAACAAATGCTTTATGATTGGGGCAGATATTCATTATGCAACTAGTCAACATTGTATGTGAAAAACATGATTCTGAAAAAAAGATTAATATATTAGCTTTAAAAATAGATATTTACATGTTCACCTCCTGTGTTCATTAAAGTATATATTTTCATACAGAAAATAGTAATGAAAAATTCTGTTTAAAGCACAAATCCTAAGCAATTCATTTTCCATTTTAGCAGCAGAGTTTCAGTGATCACTGTGAACTTTATTATTGCTTTATTTCCAGGAATTATTAGCTCTTTCTTAAATTGTTCTGTTGCAAATTTTAAACATATGATATTTATACTACAATATTTAATAGAAAGCTAAGAATTGCAAGATAGTTTACAAGTAAAACTAGTATTGCACTTCTTGTAACATCTTTCCATTAAAATGTTAACAAGCTGGATTAATTGCTTCATGATAAATAGTCCTTAAAAAAACTTGTTATTTTCCATGCAGCATAACATAAATACCTTATAATATATCAGTATTAGTCTGTTTTGAAATATCTGTTTTCTCCCCAAAAGTATAGATACACATGCTGCATTCTAATACTCTATTTTATACCATAATAGTGTCACAAATCAAGGAACTTTAAGGAACCAACACAAATGTATTTGCAGTTTGTATGGAAAAAAACCAGACCGATTCTGGGAGTCCAACACTTTTACAATAAACTTGTAGATTGCAAAATATATATACAAATCACATTATAGTAATAGCACATTATTTTGTCACTCAAATGCTATTTGGATGGGTACCAATATAGAAACTTCGATAGAAATCCCTGAAATGACTGATCAAAATTTAAATATTATACAGATTTTCTAATTCTAGATGAAATTCGTACAGAAAGCGATGATAGTTAGCGTGTATTAATTTCCAAAACTATATATTTGTATATAAAAATGAAAAGATGTAGTAGTATTGTGTGGTTTTGTATTCAGATAACCTATTTATTATTAACAACTAATTGTGAATATTAATTAGATTATTCATCTGTTTGTTTCACATCTATCTACACATATCTTCAAAAAAAAAGTATATTAACATCTGAGACTAAAAACCTGGCACAGAAATTATATTCAGCATGTTTTTGAAAATACATTTTACACTTAATATTTGTATAATTCAGTGAATATGTGAATTAAGTTATTTCTGCAGCAAATGTAATTAGGACATTATTCAGTTAGAATGGACTAAATTCATTAAGAAATAAGATTTTTGCAGTTGTTGGTTGCTAGTATTAGGAGATTGTTGCCTCTTAGGACTCAAGCAAATCCTGATTCAGAAGACAAAAATGTCTTTTTACCTTGGACAGAAAATTATAGTTTCAGTTTTCTGCATCTGCTTATGCAGATTGTCTAGATCTTTTGCATCCAAATGTCACCCCTATCTTGCATATGTGATGATGAAAATGGCCATCAGTTGATGACATCAAAAGGACTTCACTAAAACCCTGATCCCTCAAAAGTACTTAAGCAAGGGCCTGATTCATATTCTATTCTATATTGGTTCTTATACCACGGTCATCATCATAGTATCTAAGCACCTTTCAGTATTGTATTAAGCAATGTGACTGCACATTTGTCTTATTTGTTCTCTCAACCCTCTCCACAGGGAGAAGCACATGCAGTAGAGTGTCTTGTTTTGATAGATTTTTTAAAAAAAAACTATACATGATACTATGTATTTATAGTAGAGATGGTCAAAGAAATGTGCCTTGCACTTGTAACAGAAGGTGGTGATATCTCTGATGGTCCTTATTTCCTCTGGGAATTCATTCCACAGTCTCAAGTTTAAAACAAACAAACGGAAGTATTTTTTCACACAACACACAGTCAATCTGTGGAACTCCTTGCCAGAGGATGTTGGGAAGGCCAAGACTATAACAGGGTTCAAAAAAGAACTAGATATATTCATGGAGGATAAATCCATCAATGGCTATTAGCCAGGATGGGCAGGGATGGTGTCCCTAGCCTCTGTTTGCCAGAAGCTGGGAAGCAATGGATCAATTGATGATTACCTGTTCTGTTCATTCCCTCTGGGGCACTTGTCACTGGCCACTGTTGGAAGACAGGATACTGGTCTTGATGGATCTTTGGTCTGACCCAGTATGGCTGTTCTTATGTTCAGGCTGGCTCTCAAGAAAGCACTGTCTCCCTTATTGTAGGGACACCTGTTTGTGCCAGAAAAGCGTAGTTGTCAACCATGATCTTCATCCTGGAGGTATACATGGTCTTTTAGATATCCTGGGCCCAAGCCATGGGGTGCCTTAAGTTAAAGACTGAGGCCTTAAAGCTGATTAGAAATCCTATGGTAAGCCAGCATAGAGTGGAGGACAGGTCTGATGTGCTCACGGTAGCCTGTGTTGCGAGGAGGCAACCTGCAACTTCTGTACTAGATGAGGTTTCTTAAACACTGAAGTTTCCTGTCCAGGTATATTGCATTGCTGTAGTTGAACCAAGAGGAGACAAGGGCATGAATAACTGAGGCCAGGTCATCATCTGCCAGGATGGGACAGAGTCTCCTAACCAACCAGAGATGATAGAAAGCATTACTCATGGATGCTGCTATGTGAGATCTTAGCATCTGTAAGGAATCCACGAGTACTCCTAAACCATGGACTGAATTGACCAGTTGTGGGTGTGGACCTTAAGCTAAGGGAGATTGCACCGTGGCTGGAAACCCTTCAAAACGCTTTCCTGTGCCCACCAGCATCACCTCTGTCTCACTTGAATTCAGCTCCAGCCAGCTGTTCTTAAAAAATTCCATTGAAAACTCATTGAAGCCAATGAAAACATGCGCATTGACTTGGGGGGATTTTGGATCAGGCCTTATGTGCATAACCGTAAGCACATAAACAGTCTTATTGACTTCAGTGGTATTGCTCACATGCTGGAAGTTATGCACATGCTTTGCTAGATAACTAAAGTCCGAACGATCAGCATCTTGCAAGATTGAATCCTAAGTGCTATGCTAGATCGGAATCTAAGCATCCATTGAAGTCCATTAAAGGAGAGCTGGATTCTCTTGAACTGACCGTACAAATTATCTGTGGACATATTAAAGCAGTAAGAAGAATTATAACATTAAAAATGTACACCATGTAGAAAAAAAGTAGTTAATGCACCATTTGGTGATTTCCTGGAGGCATGCAGTTAGAAACACTGATCTGGAAGTTAAGTAATAGAACTTGGACCTTAATTTTAAGAAATATTTTAAAAGTAAAATGATACTTAAACAGAACCATGAAATAAAAATATCTTTTGATGGCATGTGGTTCATTTTTTGATCCTCCTGTATTAGGCTGGTGGAGTGTTAAGGCAGAGAAATTTAGCCTTAATTCTCTATCCATGACGCCTTCTGTAGGAAGTATCAGAAAAACAAAGATATTTTCATGGCCTGCATGAGTTTCCTACTGAATAGCTTGGCCTAATACTGAACAGAAGCCATTTCCAATACCTTACATGGCAAATAAGACCATGAAGCATTTCTGCTTTATAAAGCTCTTGTTAAAATAGAAGTTGTCTCTGTTTGAGAAGTTGTCCTTCTTCCATGACAGAACACTTAAATAAAACTCTTGAAAAAGACTGAAGTAAACAACAAAGTATATTTTATAGTATACAATATATCATAAACTATGGAATTTGTTAAAATAAATGGTATTTTGAATAATAAAACTTCTAAAATTTTGAAGCATTACATAATTTGCATCTTAGATTTATCATGAATAAATATATAAATCATAAATCATAAATCATTTATTCATACAGTGTAATGTAACAGTTTATTACCTACTGTGTGAATTTTGTAATCAGGGAATCCCCTGATGAAAAAAATAGCACAATATTAATTACTAGCACCATCTGTGCTAAACAATAGGGAAAACAATATTTTAATACAATGACTTCATGCATGTCAGTTATCTTCAACATTAAACACTGCAGTTTTGTTGATGTAGTTTACCTGTCTACTCATTTAAATAACTGATGTTCTTACAAAGGTTAAAACTATGAATAAATGAATTACAATGATATATAAGAAAATATACTAATAGGTCCTACATGGATCAGGCTCATTCATCAATGATGTGTGTATGCATAGATGTGTATACACACACACACACACACACACACACACACACACACACACACATTTACTGTGCCACCTGCCAGCTTTGTTCAGGGTTTCTGTCTTTCTGAAATTAAAAGCACTGTAATCATTCGATCCTCATAACAGAAATGTGAAAGCATTTGTCTATTGGAGAGAGATCATGTGTGATATTCTTTGAGTGCTTTCACATGTCTGTTCCATTGTAGGTGTGTAAACATCTTGTGCACAATTGTTGGAATTTTTTTTCCCTCAGCTGTACCTGTCAGGGTGATCCAAGCACCCTCTGTCACCACACGCCACCACATGCTGGTATAAGAGGTCAGAGCTGCTCCTGATCCCCTGTAGTTCCTTCTTACCATGAGCAACAGTTGTTGAAACAATTCCAGACTTCTTGCGGCAAGTGCTTCCCTCACTCTTTTCTGTATATATCTTGTTGTTGTTAGAAATTAGTTAGTTTTAGCTCATTTTCAATGCTAGAATTTGGTTTAATGTCTTTTTTTTACTACTTTTTATTTTTCAATACTAGGATTAGTACTGGAACAGTGCCACACTCCCTGGGGTTTCAGTCCAACCAGACTTGCGCTAACTCTCTGCCTGTTAGCAACCCACACCCAGGCTGCTTAAAATGTTTGGGAGAACCCCACATTAGTAACAACTGTCATATGTCTAAAGGATTCATGCCCTGCTCAAAGAAAGACAAAGCAGTGAGGCCCAAGTGCTTATTTATGGAGGCAGCACTTCGCCATCCACAGGAGTCATCACATGGAGAAAGCGCCCCACGTACATCAGCTTACATGCAGAGTGCCCCTCCAGAGATGTCTGTGGCTTTTCAGTCCCATTCACCAGTACTGAAGAAAAGATTTAGGTCTTGCTCAGGTTTGGTACCTTGAGCAAGTGTGTCAGTACCAAAGCCAAGTGCAGGCAGAGACTCTGCAAACCATTTGGGGGAAAGGACTGGAGCACACGTCATCAAGAAGGGGGTATCGTTGCCTCTGAAACCTAGGTCCATTGAGGCTCTCCCCTGAAAGATCTTTGTGAAGCCATCAGATAGTGCCGCTCCCAATCACCCTGGAGGTACACATAGCTGCCAGGGACCTTCTTAGCCTCTCAGTACTGGTATCGCTGGCAGTTCAATAAGGTTACCAATGCTTGCAGATCCTACCTCACCACATCAAGAGCCTGTGGTACTGTTACCTTCCAAGCATCCGCAAAAGCTAGTAGAGTTGAGAGGCAACTCAACAATGGTATCCCTGATACAACCATCCCCTAGCTCGGGGTACCTCTCTCCACTCCCAACTGGTTCTGCCCCTTCATGTCAGAAGTATCAGACACTTCTTCTTCAGACTTAGAGTTATCCCATCTAGAACAGGGAACATACCCCCCATCGTGTCTTGTGGACCATCCATTGCCACAGAGCAATCTCAGCACTGGCCTCCTTCTAAGGATCAAGAATTAGGGCAAGGATGTGTCCCAGACCTATATCAGTTGGCTGTTCTGGAAATAGTGCAGCGTCCCCCCTCCAGCTAGGACTTCCCCTCAACAGTCTCATTCACTGTCTTCAAGAGCGCTGTGAGGGTATCGGCACCAAGGGCATTATTCTCCAGTTCTCAATACCAATGTTGGTACTGACCAGCCAGAAGTCACTCAGGCAGCTTCTTCACCGCAAGACATAGATCAGTCACCACCTCAAAAGTCTGTGGCATCCTCTTCCTCATCACCAGATGAGGCTGTTGAGCTGGAAAGTGATTCACCACTACCAGAGGACCACAGAGCTCACTGAGATATTTTGAGAAGGGTGGCCTCTGTGCTCGATATTAAGGGAGAGGAGGTGTGTGAAAGGTCTCACAAGTTGGTGGAAATTATGGTATCGATGGCCTCTGCCAGTGTGGCTCTGCCAATTAATGAAGACACTATGGAGCCAGTTAAAGCACTTTGGCAGACACCCCCCTCCTTGCCTTCCCCAGCAAAATGAGCTGAGAGGAGGTGTATTATGTCCCCTCTAAGGTATATGACCATTGTTACTCTCAACCTCCTCTGGTTTCCCTTGTAGTGACAGTCGCCAACGAGTGGGAGAGACAAGCCGAAGGCAAAGGTTCAAAGAGGCTGGATCTGTTTAGTCGCAAACATTATTCCTCAGGAAGTCTGTAACTCAGGATTGCAAACCATCAGGCAGACCTGAGTCGCTATGACTTCACTCTCTGGGAAAACGTTATAAAATTTAGAGAGAAGTTACCAGAGGACTGAAGGCAGGAATTTGCAGTGATGGTGAAAGAGGGGGTAAGCGGGTCATCAGCATCAGCGGGTTTCCAGGACAGTTAGTGCAGATGCAGATGCTTAAACCATGGCATCAGCTATTACTATGAGAAGGTGTTTGAGGTTTGAATCATCTGAGTTACACTAGAGGTCCAGCAGACCATTCTGGACCTCCCTTTTCAAGGTCCCTTATTTTCAGAAAAAATAGATGACAGGCTCCATATCCTAAAAGATTTCTGGGCAACACTAAAATCTCTTTGAATCTATAATCCAGTAAATGAAACAGTTTTGGCCAGAGCAGCCATACAGGCACCAAGTTTTTGCTCTCTGATTTCAAGATCCTCCCAGGGGAAAGGGCAGGGGGGTTATAGGAGGTGTGCTTCACCGTCCTCCTCTTCAGCATCAGTGAGCTCATCCCATCTAGCCGCCTCATCCAAACAGCCATTTGGTGGGTTGGTCCAGGGCAGTGTACCAGTTATAGTTCCATCATTTCCCCAACTTTTGTTTACCAATCACTTATCCCACTTCCTAAGTGCTTGGGTCTGGTAACATCGGATCAGTGGCTCTTAAGCATGGTGGAACTGGGATATACCCTCCAGTTCATTTCAATCCCTCTTTTCCAGCCTCCCTTTCCTGTCCCTCTTCACAAGATTGTCCTTCAACAGATGGTCCAATCTCTTCTTCAGGCAGGGGCCATAGAGGAAGTCCCATTGTGCCTCAGGAGGAAAGACTTCTATTGCTGTTACTTCCTCACAGCAAAAGGGAATCACAGGTCTGTTTTAGATCTAAGAGAGTTGAACAAATTCCTGAAGAAAATAAAATTCCTCATGGTTACCCTAGCTTCAGTTATTCTCTTCCTGGAACAGGGGGACTGGTATGTTGTCCTCATCTTAAATGAAACTTACTTCCATGTCATAATAAACCAAAACCATTGGAAGTTTTTCAGATTCTTGGTGAATGGGTACCATTGTCAGTGCACAGTTCTTCCATTCAGTCTTTCAGCTGCTCCTCAGGTGTTTGTGAAGTGTATGACCATGGTGGCAGCACATCTATGAAAATTAGGAGTCCATGTATTCCTGTACCTGGATGACTGGTTGATCAGAGGTTGGCCTGAGGCTCAAGTGTTATCCAGCATATCCACCGTCCTTACCATGTTCAACACACTGGGACTCCTACAAAATTGAGTCAAATCAATCCTAAAACCAGTACAGAGAATAGAGTTCATTGGGGAAGTCTTAAACTCCACAAAGGCCAAGGCCTTGGTACTGCAATGTAGGTTCAAAATATTATGAGACCTAGTGCTGCGGTTGAAAGCATACCCTCTCACCACAGCACACAGCTGTCTCAATCTTCTGGTCCACATGGTAGCTTGTATTAGTTAGCACATCAGGCTGTATCTCAGAAAGTTGCAGACCTGGCTAGCTTCAGTGTATGCCCCAAGTTGTTATCATTTGGACAAAGTGGTTTGAGTGCCAATGTCAGTTTTTATCATCTTTGGATTAGTGGATGGATTCTCTGAAAGTTTGCAAGGGGGTCCTGTTTGTTCCCCCTCTACCAACCCTCATTCTAGTCACAGATGCATCATTCCAGGGTTGAGGAGCTCATGTGGGGTCCCTACACACTCAAGGTCTCTAGTCATCTCAAGACCTAAAGACTCATATAAATGTCCGGGAGCTAAAAGTGATATGTCTAGCCTGCTTGGCCTTCCTCCCCCACATAATAGGAAAGAATTTATTTTCTAACAGACAACTCTGCAGCTGTGTTATACATAAACAGGCAGGGTGGAAGAGTTAAAAGTCCGAGTATGCAGTTTTTCACAGGCATAAGGTTTATTTTCACTCTCAACCAAACTTTCTCATGAAGGTAGTCTCTAATTTTCACGTTAACCAGCTGACTTTCTTTCTGAAACTTCTGCTAATACAGATGAAGAGAGAGACTGCATCCACTGGATGTGAGAAGGGCTCTAGCTTTCTATCTGGAGTGTACTACATCCTTTAGGTCTTCTACTCAATTGTTTGTTGAGATTTCAGACAGAGCTAAGAGCAGTCAAGTGTCTACTCAGAGGGTTTCATTCTGGATCTCCTCATTCTTTCGTTTTTGCTACCAGTCAACTAATATAGTTCCACCAGCTGGAGTACTGGCACATTCTACTAAAGTGCAGCAACATCAGCGGCTTTCTTGGCACAAGTACCCGTCATAGACATTTGTAAAGCAACAACTTGGTCATCTGTCCCACTTTTGTTTTTCATTAAGCCATTTCCCATCAGTCCAGGGATGATTCCAGTTTCTGATGGGTTATCTTACAGTTACTATTTAGGTAGTCTCCGAGCCCACCTCCACGTTTGTCTGCTTGTGAGTCACTTCCAGTGGAATGGAAACATGCAAGCACTTGAAGAAGAAAAAATGGTTACCTTCTTTTCTGTAACTGTTGTTCTTTGAGATGTGTTGCACATGTCCATTCCACAACCCACCCGCCTTCCTGTTTCCATCAGAGTCTATCTGGTATGAAGGAACTGAGCAGGGTTGGATGGTGGCTCTGGGCTCTTACACCAGCATGCAGTGGCTCTTAGCAACAGAAGGCACTCAGACCACCCCGACAGGTTCTTTGGAGGGAAAAAATTCTCTGACAACTGTGCACAAGACACACACACACCTACAATGGAAATTTACAAAAAATTTAAATGTTAAATAAGATTGGTACCAACACTGATCCCTGAGGAACTCCACCAGTAACCTGCCTCAGCCTGATAGTTCACCTTTCCATATGACTCATTGTAGTCTCCCTTTCAACCAGTCTTCCTTATCCACTGGTCTTCCTTATCTAACTTTCAATTCTCATATTAATCCCCATTTTCTCCAATTTAACTAATAATTTCACATGTGGAGCTGTATCAAATGCCTTACTTAAATCCAGGTAGATTATATCTACTGCATTTCCTTTGTCTAAAAAATCAGTTATCTACTCAAAGAAGGTGATCAGGCTGGTCTGGCAAAATCTACCTTTTGTAAAACCATGTTGTATTTGATGGCAATTACCTTTTACCTCTATGTCCTTAACTACCTTCTCTTTCAAAATTTATTCCAAGACCTTGCATACAATTGAGGTCAAACTAACAGGCCTGTAGTTTCCTGGATCACTTTTCCCCCCTTTTTTAAAAATACTATATTAGCAACCCCCAAGTTTACAGATTCATTAAAAATTCTTGCTATTGGGATTGCAATTTCATGTGCCAGTTTCTTTAATATTCTTGGATGGAGGTTATCTGGGCCCCCAATGTAGTCTCATTAAGCTGTTTGAGTTTGACTTCCACCTCGGATGTGGTCATTTCTACTTCCATATCCTTGTTCCCATTAGCCACCCAGCCACTACTCCTAAGCTCTCATTATCCTTTTTAAAAACTGAGGCAAAGTATTTGTTTAGGTGTTGGGCCATGCCTAGATTATCTCCACCCCACTGTCAGTGCTTAGTTGTCTTCTTTCCTTATTTTCTTTTTATTTACATGGCTATAGAACCTTTTACTGTTGGTTTTAATTTCCATTGCAAGGTCCAAACCTGCTTGGCTTTTAGCAGTTCTCACTTTATCCTTTCACTTTCTGACCTCCAAGAGGTAGCTTTCCTTGCTGATTCATCCCCTCTTCCACTTCTTGCTGGCTTTCTGCTTTCTCTTAATAACCTGTTTGAGATGCTTGCTCATCCAGCTTGGTCTGCAACCCTTCCCTACATATTTTTCTCGTTGCTTGGCATGCAAGCTACAGATAGTTTCTGCAACTTTGACTTAAACAATTCCAAGCCTCCTCTGCATTCAGATCTTTGAGTTCTTCAGTCCAGTCCTCTTCCCTAATTCCCTTAATTTTTTACAGTTTTCCTTTTGAAATCATGGACTCTAATTTCAGATCTATTTTTGTTTATCCTACCATTTAGTTTAAACTGAACTATCTCATGATCACTCAAACCAAGGTTGTCCCCTACAACCAGTTCTTCTATGAAATCCTCACTACTCACCAATACCAAATCTAAAATGGCATCATCTCATGTTGGTTCAGTCACTGTTTGGTGAAAAAATCTATTAGCTATCACATCCAGGAAAATCTTGGCCCTACTGTTATTAGTAGCACTTGTCCTCCAATCTATAGCTGGGGAGTTAAAGTCTCCAATAATCACACAATTCCCAGTAGTATTTATTTCATTAAAAACTTTAAAGAGGACTCTATCCATATCAAATCAGATTCTGTGGTCCACAGCATAGCCCAAGCACTATGCCAAGGAACCTCTGGTAGCTTTCTTCCCCAAGGTGCTTTTGACCCCAACAGACTCTATTTTATCCATTCCATTACTTCTAATTTCTTTACAGTTTACCTGATCATTAATATATAGTGCTACTCCACCAGCTTTACCTATTTCTGTCTTTCCTGAACAGCACATACCCTTCAATACCTATACTCCAGTCACGACTATTATTCCACCATATTTCTGTTATCCCTAAAACATTTGGTTTTACTTTCTGCACCAGTAGTTCTAGTTCCTCCATATTGTTCCCCAGGCTCCTTGCATTGGTTTACAACAGTGGTTCCCAAACTTTTTCCGCTGCTTGTGCAGGGAAAGCCTCTGGCGGGCCGGGCCGGTTTGTTTACCTGCTGCGTCCACAGGTTCGGCCGATCGTGGCTCCCAGTGGCCGCAGTTCACTGCTCCAGGCCAATGGGAGCTACTGAAAGCGGCGCGGGCTGAGGGACGTACCGGCCACTGCTTCCAGCAGCATCGATTGGCCTGGAGCAGCGAACTGCGGCCAGTGGGAGCCGCGATCAGCCGAACCTGCGGGCACACCAGGTAAACAACCTGGCCTGGCCCGCCAGGGGCTTTCCCTGGACAAGTGGTGGAACAAGTTTGGGAACCAATGGTGTAAAAACATGTTAGTTATTTCTGATTGGTGTTGCCCAGATTCCTCACCCAATAGATTACAGCCATTCTATTAACCAAACTGTTAGCTTCACTGGTATCAGCACTATCTTTCTTCTTAAGGTCCATTCTCCTTTCCATTGCTGTTCCTTTCTCCATTGTTGTATTCTCTCTTTTTTTATTTTCTTCCCAGTCAATATTATAATCAGGCATGGAGATTACATGAGCATCTCCCAACCATCTCTCCCAAGTTCCTCATTTAAAGTCCTTTTAATTAGTTGTACTAACCTCTATCCCAGAAGTCTGTTTCTCTCCCTACTTAGATGGAGTCTATCCCATGAGAACAGTCCTCTGTCCATGAAGGCCTCTAAGTGGATGAACATCCCAAAGCCCTTCTTATGGCATCGCTGCCTGATCCATCTGTTGATTATCACAGTCTTGTCTTGCCTTCATTCTCCTCCTGTAGAGACAGGTAGAATCCCACTGAAGATCACCTAAGCCTCCATTTCTTTAAGTGTCTTCCCCAGCCTGGCATAGTCTCCCTGGATATGTTCCAATGACAATCTAGCTGCATCATTTGTTCCCACATGAAGGACAATCAGTGGATTCTTTCCTGCTCTCAATAGGATCCTCTTCAGCCTCAGGTCCACATCCCGTATCTTAGCTCCCAGCAGACAGAACACCCTTCTGTTCTCTAGATCAGGTCTGGTGACAGGCCTGTCTGTTTTCCCTGTTTTCAGCTGCCTTCTGTACCGCTGCTCCTGTGCTGCCTCCTGGCTGCTTGGCTGCCTTTATAAGCTCCCTAATTAATCAGGGCTCTGCTTCTCTCATAATACACTTCCCTACCAGACCCTGCAAACTGAACCAACCCCCCCCCCCACAAAAACACAAAACACAAACCACACAAAAACTCACTTCCCTTAAGGAACAGGGGCTTGCCTTCTCCCTTCTCCCTTCTCCTCCAACAGCACTCCCACTCCGACTCACCTGTTTTCAGCTCTGTTTGCTGCTGCCTGTGCTGCTGCTCCTCTTCTAGGCTTTGGGGCCATAGAACTAGTTCCAGTTCAGCATAGGGGAAAGAGGTTCTATTCCAAGTACTTTTGGTTCCCAAAACGAATGGGGGATGGAGACCAATATTAGATCTCAGACATCTAAACAATTACACAAAACAGCAGAAATTCAGGATGGTGACCCTCACAGCTATAATTCCCTCCCTAAATTCAGGTGATAGGTTTGTGACTCAGCCTTCAGGATGTGTATTTTCATATCATGATTCACCCCTCTCACAAGAAGTTTCTTCATTTCATAGTCAACCTTGACCACTTCCAGGACTGTGTGCTCCGTTTTGGCCTCTCTTCTGCTCTAAGGGTATTCTCAAAGTTCATGGCAGTCATAGCCACCCACCTATATCAACTAGGAACAATCATCTTCCCTCATCTTGATCTTATACAGGGGTTGATATTACTAAGAGCTCCTGTCGGCAGTACAAATAAGGTCTCTGTTCCACAGGTTAGGTCTCCAACTCAATCTCGAAAAGTATGCTTTGACACCAGTGTAGTGGATAGATTTCATAGGAGTTTCTCTGGATGCACCCAAGGCTTACCTATCTATGGACAGGTTTGTGACCCTAAAATATCTCTTCTCGAGGATTCAGATAAGTCCCAAACCTTGGCAAGAAATTGTCTCCAACGAGTAGGTCATATGGCAGGTTGTGACTTCATAATCCAACACAACAGGTTACATCTTTGATGTTTCCAGGGATAGCTCAGGAGTGTTTATATACTGGACAAGCACAGTCTGGACTAGCAGGTGTTTATTCTCCATTGAATTCTGGAGTCACTCAAGTGGTGGAAGAACCCTTCCAAGGTCTGTGCGAGAGTCCCTTTTCTCCAAGCTCCTCCTACCATCATTATAACATCAGATGCATCCCTTTTGGGAGGGGGGGCCCTCTCGGGTTGCACACAATCCAGGACAAATGGTCATCCCAAGAACATCTTCTTCACATGAACCTTTTAGAATTGGGAGCAGTCAGAAATGCTTGCATTCACTTCCTTCCTCTGATCAGAGCAAAATCTCTCAATATTATCCGGACAGCCTGGCCTGCATGTTCTACATCAGTCGTCGGGGTAGGACACGGTTCCCCTCACTTTGTGATGAAGTAATAGCTCCGGAATTGATGCATAGCAAACCAGATTGTCATCTCAGCTTCTTACCTTCCAGGTACACAGAACACTACAGCCGACAACCTCAGCAGGCGCTTCTCCCAGAATTACAAATGGCAGTTGGATTCATATTTCTAACCTGGGGGTTGGTTCGAGAAGTGGACATCTTTCCAACTGCCACCAACACAAAGTGCAAGACATTTTTCTTGAGAGGGGAACTTGACCCTCAATCAATAGGGGATGCCTTCTTTATTTCATGGAATCTTTTCACATACTCACCAACACCAATACTTTTCAAGGTACTGAACAACACAGGGCCAAGGACATTATAATTGCAGTGATTTGGCCAAGACAAGTTTGGTAGCCCTACCTCATTTGACTTGCTTCTTGTCCACCACTAAGACTTCCAGTCCTTTGCTGTCGTTTGTCTCTGAATCACAATCAGATTCTTCACCCAAACTTTTAAATTCTGCAACTCCGGGCATGTTCCTGGATGGTTCTTGGGGATAGAGACTTCCTGTCCAAAAAAGGGACAACAAGTATCATTAGATAACAGAAAAACAAGTCTTTCCTGTCCACTCTTCTCTTTCAAGTGTCTTGGACTACCTGTTGGAGTTTAAAAGATCAGGTATCGCTATGAGTTCTGTAAAGGTTCACTTGGTAGCTATAAGAGTCTTACACACATCTGTGGAAGGTTTGGGATTTTTGCTCACCCTACAATATCAAAATTCCTCTGGGGACTAATGAATCTTTTCCCACAGATTAGAGAACCGGACCCACTATGGGACTTGAATTTTGTCCATAACTGTCTTATGAAATGCCCCCTTGAGTCATTAGCTACATGTTTGCTGCTCCATCTATTCATGAAAACAACTTTCTTGGTGGCCACCACTTCTGCCTGCAAGATCAGAGAACGGGGGGAGGGGAGGATTTAATGGCAGACCTTCCTTTTACAATGTTTTTTCAAGGAAAAGGTATTATTGCAACCACATCCCAAATTTCTACCTAAGGTGTCTTCTGAATTTCATATTAACCAGACCATTCATGTCTCAGGTTTTTTCCCTTGGAACCAAATCAGACTAGGCAGGAATCTGCCTTCCATACTTTGGATATCAAAAGGGCATTAGCTTTCTATTTTGACAGAACCAAATGATTCAGAAAATTTCCCAGTCTGTTTCAATTGTGCACAGATCTAAGGGATCAACAATTTCCACCCAGAGACTTTCAAGACGGATTTCTGGGTGTATTATTTTATGTTATGATTCTGCCAGTATTCAACCTCCTTCGAGACCATTGGCCCATTCTAGATCACAGTCTACTTCTATGGCGTTACTCAAGGATGTTAACAGTAGCTGAAATTTGCAGAGCTGCAATTTGAACTTCAATACATACTCTCTTTAAGCACAATATGTTGATTTATGCCTCTAAATCAGATATTGCAGTTAGCAAGGCAGTTCTGTCTTTGGTATTAGACTCTGGTCCAAGATCCCTCCTCCCTGTGGAGATACTGCTCGGGAGTCACCTGAAGTGCAGCACCAATAGTGGCACTATTTGAAGAAGAAGGAGAGGCTACTCACCTTGTGCAGTAACTGGAGTTCTTCAAGATGTGTTACCCTGTGGGTGCTCCATTACAACCCTCCTTCCCCTCTGCTTTGGAGCTTCCTCTGCAGGACATTGAGAAGGATCTGAGGGTGGTTCACTTGTGCAGCCCTATATATCCTCGTAACAGGACACGAGGATGTACTGAGTGCATGCAGAGGGAAAAGGGAGAGGCACTGCTTACAAAAATCTCTGATCCAAGGTGCAGGGGCACGTGTGCACCTGAAGTGGAGCACCCATTAGGACACACATCTCAAAGAACTTCAATTACTGCACAAGATGAGTAACCTCTCCTTCGGCACTTGAACATACCTTTTGGAAAAATTAACCAGAACCTCTATTCTTCTTTCAGTTGCAAAGTCTCTTACCCATACCCATCAACATTCTATTGATCTCATCAACTACAATATTCTTTATTCAGTGTATTCTACCTATTCTTTCATTAAATCTAACAAAATTTTCTGTGCTGTTCATGATATCATCATCAAGCACTTCCTGATTATGTTTGAACACTTCTCTACTGCTCCTCAGAATTACCTTGTCTCCTCTTATCCATTTATTTTCATATATATCATATACTGTGTCCTATCTAGTGCTTTCAACCTATCCCCATAAAACTGGTCTATTTCCCATACTTCAAGCTTTCCTTGGCATACATGACCTTCAACTGTATATGTCAGAACCTTGGCAAACAATCTATGTCTCACAATGGTGTTTTTCTTTTTGTATCCCTATGCCCTCAGTAGTCTTAATAATTTGTGGTGGCCTTTACCAGAAATTTCATTTGCTGATGCACTTTTTCCTATATATTCAGGGATAACACTGATAGCAAAGAATTTGCAAGAGAAGAGCCCATAATGAGACTCCAGAGCTTCAGAAACTGCCCAAAGCATCGACAGAAAAATTAACTGGTTATTTACAGCCATCAGCCCACCTACTGTAGGGCAATGTCAATTCTCTTTGCCTCTGGGAAATCAGTTTTCCCAAGGCCATCTATGAGCTGTGCATTATTCTATAGTTCTCTGACCTGTGCTTGCCTGAGGCTGGATGGCAATTCTAAAGAGATGATGCTCCCTGCCCCTCCACATAGTATCTTGCCATTCCCCCCGGTAGTTGACTTCTACATGCTTCCTCATATCTGACATGGAATAGCCTGACACTACTTTGCCTCAAGAGATTATGGCTTTGTGCCCTTTGCCTTTGGAGTTGTTTTTTCTTGAGGTAGAATCACAAACTAAGGATAACTCTCAGAAGACAGTATTGCACTTTTTTCCCACAGCATCCAGAATAAAGTGAAAAGGGAGGGGTTTGTACCAGAACTTGCCTAATTGGCTAATTTTAAACTCTAAGAGACCAGAAATGGGACTTGACAGATAGTGGCATTTCATTGTGACATTCCGAAATTATTATTCAAATGATTCTGAACCCCTTCATTATCAGTAGATTTGTGAAGAAATTGAATCCAAATCAGGTATTCATCTCCTTTCCAGTCCCATCTCTGTCTGTTAGGAGAGCTGTAAATCTCATCAGCAACTCCACAGGGATGCTCTACCATTGCAAATTCAGTCTAATTTCTTTTCCAAGTGTGCTGGTAACCATTGCTCCATTTCCATATCAGTAATTCTCTTCTCCATCCAGCCTGCTTACTCTTGCTTCCCAATATTTTCTTATAAGGTTGAAAAGAATTTCATTTCTCCCTTTCAATCTAAGGTCTCTCTAATTTGTGATAACAACTCAAGACTGATATCTTCTCCTTCCTTGCCTCTGTGTCTACTTTCTTTTTCCTTTCCTTGCCTCCCTGGACCTTCCTAAAATTATGCATTAGAAAATAACCTCTTCCAAATACCACACTGTACTGACTTTTACCTCATAACAAAGTGCTCAAGAAAATCTCCTCCTCTAATCTTTCCAAGCACCTGTCTTACAATATTATCCTTGACCTATTTCAGACTGTGTTTCACTCTGGCCATAATGTGGAAGCCACTTTCTATTTATAGTTAGTGAGAGACCTAAGTGCTTCCTTTGACTGCTGTGGACCACTCCACTCATGTGGACCTCTTCAATAGCTGCATCAATTCTCTCTTGTCTCAGTTTTACTCTTACCTACTTCACTTAACCACACTTTCACTTTCCAACAGTGGTTCCTGCTCTGTGTCAAGACTTGTCTTCTGTGGAGATCCACCGATCTCAATGTCCTTTTCTACCTATCTCTGCCCTCCAAGGACACACTACTCTTTTCTGTCTAACTGTTCCTAACTCCTAACAGTGTAACTACAATGACCCCTTTTATGCTGATGATGCATAATTGTAAATCTCTTTCAACAGTTTAATGACTCCTCCCTTTCCACATACCCTCTGCCAATCTTGACTAGGTAAAACAAAAAGCTTAAGGCAGACCTTCTTACCTCATCCTCTCACCAGCCACCCACATATCAACTCCCCCAGTTGGAATGAGAGCAGTTTCAGACATTTGGAGTAGACTTTCTATATTTCTTCACCTCTTCAACTTTTACATCACTTCTCAAATCTTCCCTGAAAACATATATATTCTCCCTTGCCTATTACTCTTTCCCACTGGTAATATTTAACTCTAAATTATTGTGCGAAAGTTTTATGAAAGATAAAATTCAAAATAAGGATCAGATTCTGCTTACTTTGCTCATGTGAGTAATCCCATAGAAATAACATAAGCAGAATTTGGCCTCACAGTGCTATCATAAGAACATAAGAATGGCCCTACTGAGTCAGACCAAAGGTCCATCTAGCCCAGTATCTTCTGACAGTGGCCAGTGCCAGGTGCCCCAGAGGGTATGAACAGAGCAGGTAATCATCAAGTGATCCATCCCCTGTCGCTCATTCCCAGCTTCTGGCAAACAGAGACTAGCGACACCATTCCTGCCCACCCTGGATAATAGCCATTGATGGACGTATCCTCCATGAATTTATCTAGTTCTTTTTTGAACCCTGTTATGGTCTTGGCCTTCACAACATCCTCTGGCAAGGAGTTCCACAGGTTGACTGTGTGCTGTGTGAAGAAATACTTCCTTTTGTTTTAAACCTGCTGCCTATTAATTTCATTTAGTGACCCCTAGTCCTTGTGTTATGAGAAGTAGTAAACAACACTTCCTTATCTACTTTCTCCACACCAGTTATGATTTTATAGACTTCAATCATATCTCCCCTTAGCCATCTCTTTTCCAAGCTGAAAAGTCCCAGTCTTATTAATCTCTCCTTATACGGAATCCATTCCATACCCCTAGTCATTTTTGTTGCCCTTTTCTGAACCTTTTCCAATTCCAATATATCTTTTTGAGATGTGGCACTGCATCTGTACACAGTATTCAAGATGTGGGTATACCATGGATTAATATAGAGGCAATATGATATTTTCTGTCCTATTATCTATCCCTTTCTTAATTATTCCCAGCATTCTGTTTGCTTTTTCGACTGCCACTGCACATTGAGTGGATGTTTTCAGAGAACTATCCACAATGACTCCAAGATCTCCGTCTTGAGTGGTAACAGCTAATTTTGACCCCATCATTTTATGAGTATAGTTGGGATCATGCTTTCAAATGTGCATTACTTTGTATTTATCAACATTAAATTTCATCTGCCATTTTGTTGCCCAGTCACTCAGTTTTGATAGATCCTTTTGTAGCTCTTCACAGTCTGCCTGGGTCTTAACTATCTTTAGCAATTTTGTATCATCTGCAAATTTTGTCACCTCATTGTTTACCCCTTTTTTCCAGATCATTTATGAATATGTTGAATAGGACTGGTCCCAGAACAGACCCCTGGGGGACACCACTATTTACCTCTCTGCATTCTGAAAATTGACCATTTATACTTACCCTTTGTTTCCTATCTTTTAACCAGTTACCAATCCATGAGAGCACCTTCCTTCTTATACTGTGGCAGTTTACTTTGCATAAGAGCCTTTGGTGATGGACCTTGTCAAAGGCTTTCTGAAAATCTAAGTACACTATATCCACTGGATCCCCTTGGTCCACATGCTTGTTGACCTACTCAAAGAATTCTAGAAGATTGGCGAGGCATGATTTCCCTTTACTAAAGCCATGCTGACTCTTCCTCAACAAATTATGTTCATTTATATGTCTGACAATATTGTTCTTTATTATAGTTTCAACCAGTTTGCCTAGTACTGTAGTCAGACTTACAGACCTGTAATTACTGGGATCACCTCTGGAGCCCTTTAAAAAAATTGGCACCACATTAGTTATCCTCCAGTCATCTGGTACAGAAGCTGAATTAAATGACAGGTTACAGACTACAGTTAATAGTTCCTCAATTTCATATTTGAGTTCCTTCAGAACTCTTGGGTGAATACCATCTGATCCTGGTGACTTATTGCTGTTTAATTTATCAATTTGTTCTAAAACCTCCTCTAATGATACCTCAATCTGGGACAGTTCCTCGGATCTGTCACCTAAAAAGAACAGCTCAGGTTTGGTAATCTCTCACATCCTCAGCCGTGAAGACCGATACCAAGAATTCATTTAGTTTCTCCGCAATGGTCTTATCGTCTTTGCGTGCTCCTTTAGCATCTTGATCGTCCAGTGTCCCCAATGGTTGTTCAGCAGGCTTCCTGCTTCTGATGTACTTAAAAAAAATTGCTATTACTTTTTGAGTCTTTGGCTAACTGTTCCTCAAATTCTTTTTTGGCTTTCCTAATTGTATTTTTATACTTCATTTGCCAGTGTTTATGCTCCTTTCTATTTTCCTCACTATGATCTAACTTCCACTTTTTAAAGGATGCCTTTTTGCCTCTCATTGGTTCTTTTACTTTGTGGTTTAGCCACGGTGTCTCTCTTTTGATTCTCTTACTATGTTTTTTTAATTTGGGGTATACATTTAAGTTGAGCCTCTATTATGGTGTCTTTTTCACGCAGCTTGCAGAGATTTCACTTTTGGCACTTTACCCTTTAATTTCTCTTTAACTAACTTCCTCATTTTTCTGTAGTTCCCCTTTCTGAAATTAAATGCTAAAGTGTTGGACCACTGTGGTGTTTTTCCTGCTATGGGATATTAAACTCATTGAGTTTAGGAAGGGGTTTGAGCAGATGATGGAGCAAAGATATGAGGTATCTGAAGGGAAAAGCTCAGACTCACAGATGGAAGCAGGGCTGGGGAATTTTGAGGGGAGACTGGGTGAGGAAAGTGGTCAGTGGAAGCATGTGACTAAAAGAACCAGGCAGAGGAAAAGACGGGCTAGTGAAGGAGAAATAGAGCTTAGGAACAGGTTTGCAGAGTTGGAAAATGAAGAAGTGGCTCAGCAGGTACTTGTTGAAGGTGGAAGGGTAAGGAAAAAGAGAAGAGAGGCTAGTCCTATAGGAAAAGCGGAAGAGTCAAGGGAGACTACACCAAATATGAGCCCCAGGAGGATACAGGATGGGTTGAAGAGGATTATAAGGAAAAATAGGAATGGAAAGAACTTGCAGCCAGAGGGAACAGGGGAGAGACTGGAGAATAGCACTGTCACCAGGAAAAGGCAGGTCTATGTGATCGGGGACTCTTTATTGAGAAGAATAGACAGGCCTGTAACTAGAGCTGATCCAGAGAATAGAAGGGTGTGCTGTCTTCCGGGTGCTAAGATACGGGATGTAGACCTGAGGTTGAAAAGGATCCTAAAGGGAGCGGGAAAGAATCCCCTAATTATCCTTCATGTGGGAACAAATGATACGGCTAGATTCTCGCTGGAAAGTATTAAGGGAGACTACGCTAGGCTGGGGAAGACGCTTAAGGAAATTGAGGCTCAGGTGATCTTTAGTGGGATCCTTTCTGTTCCTAGAGAAGGGCAACAAAGGTGTGACAAGTTTATGACTGTCAACAGATGGCTTAGGCAGTGGTGCTTTGGGATGTATGGCCACTGGGAGGCATTCACAGACAGAGGACAGTTCTCTCGGGATGGACTTCATCTGAGTAGGGAAGGAAATAGACTTCTAGGATCAAGGCTGGCACAACTGATAAAGAGAGCTTTAAACTAGGAATTAGGGGGAGATGGTTGGGAGATGTCCAGGTAATCTCCACACCGGATTTTAGCATTGAGAGGGAAGAAGACGAAGTAAGAAAGGATACAGCCGTGGGTAGGAGAATGTATATAAGGAGCGAGGGCGGTGTGGATACTAGTCTAATAGGTTATACTGGCTGTAGAATGACTGTGCCTAATAGGGTACAAAATGTGAGCGAGGCCAAACAGCAAAAATTAAGATGTTTGTACACCAATGCGAGGAGCCTAGGTAACAAAATGGAGGAACTAGAGCTACTGGTGCAGGAAGTGAAACCAGATATTATAGGGATAACAGAAACATGGTGGAATAGTAGTCATGACTGGACTACAGGTATTGAAGGGTATGTGCTGTTTAGGAAAGACAGAAACAAAGGTAAAGGTGGTGGAGTAGCATTGTAGATCAATGATGAGGTAGAATGTAAAGAAATAAGAAGCGATGCAATGGATAAGACAGAGTCCGTCTGGGCAAAAATTACATTGGGGAAGATAACTAGTAAAGCCTCTCTTACGATAGTGCTTGGGGTGTGCTATAGACCTCCGTGATCTAATTTGGATATGGATAGAGCCCTTTTTAATGTTTTTAATAAAGTAAATACTAATGGAAACTGCGTGATCATGGGAGACTTTAACTTCCCAGATATAGACTGGAGGACCAGTGCTAGTAATAATAATAGGGTTCAGATTTTCCTAGATGCGATAGCTGATGGATTCCTTCATCAAGTAGTTGCTGAACCGACTAGAGGGGATGCCATTTTAGATTTAATTTTGGTGAGTAGCGAGGACCTCATAGAAGAAATGGTTGTAGGGGACAATCTTGGCTCAAGTGATCATGAGCTAATTCAGTTCAAACTAAACGGAAGGATTAACAAAAATAAATCTGCAACTAGGGTTTTTGATTTCAAAAGGGCTGACTTCCAAAAATTAAGGAAATTAGTTAGGAAAGTGGATTGGACTGAAGAACTTATGGATCTAAAGGTAGAGGAGGCCTGGGATAACTTTAAATCAAAGCTGCAGAAGCTATCGGAAGCCTGTATCCCAAGAAAGGGGAAAAAATTCATAGGAAGGAGTTGTAGACCAAGCTGGATGAGCAAGCATCTTAGAGAGGTGATTAAGAAGAAGCAGAAAGCATACAGGGAGTGGAAGATGGGAGGGATCAGCAAGGAAAGCTACCTAATTGAGGTCAGAACATGTAGGGATCAAGTGAGACAGGCTAAAAGTCAAGTAGAGTTGGACCTTGCAAAGGGAATTAAAACCAATAGTAAAAGGTTCTATAGCCATATAAATAAGAAGAAAACTAAGAAAGAAGAAGTGGGGCCGCTAAATATTGAGGATGGAGTGGAGGTTAAAGATAATCTAGGCATGGCCCAATATCTAAACAACTACTTTGCCTCAGTCTTTAATAAGGCTAAAGAGGATCTTAGGGATAATGGTAGCATGACAAATGGGAATGAGGATATGGAGTTAGATATTACCATATCTGAGGTAGAAGCGAAACTGAAACAGCTTAATGGGACTAAATTGGGGGGCCCAGATAATCTTCATCCAAGAATATTAAAGGAATTGGCACCTGAAATTGCAAGCCCATTAGCAAGAATTTTTAATGAATCTGTAAACTCAGGAGTAGTACCGAATGATTGGAGAATTGCTAATATAGTTCCTATTTTTAAGAAAGGAAAAAAAAGTGATCCAGGTAACTACAGGCCAGTTAGTTTGACATCTGTAGTATGCAAGGTCCTGGAAAAAATTTTGAAGGAGAAATTAGTTAAGGACATTGAAGTCAATGGCAAATGGGACAAAATACAACATGGTTTTACAAAAGGTAGATCATGCCAAACCAACCTAATCTCCTTTTTTGAAAAAGTAACAGATTTTTTAGATAAAGATAATGCAGTGGATCTAATTTACCTAGATTTCAGTAAGGCATTTGATACCGTGCCACATGGGGAATTATTAGTTAAATTGGAGAAGATGGGGATCAATATGAACATCAAAAGGTGGATAAGGACTTGGTTAAAGGGGAGACTGCAACGGGTCCTACTGAAAGGCGAACTGTCAGGTTGGAGGGAGGTTACCAGTGGAGTTCCTCAGGGATCGGATTAAATCTTATTTAATCTTTTTATTACTGACCTTTGCACAAAAAGTGGGAGTGTGCTAATAAAGTTTGCAGATGATACAAAGCTGGGAGGTATTGTCAATTCAGATAAGGATTGGGATATTATACAGGAAGATCTGGATGACCTTGTAAACTGGAGTAATAGTAATACGATGAAATTTAATAGTGAGAAGTGTAAGGTTATGCATTTAGGGATTAATAACAAAAATTTAAGTTATAAGTTGGGGATGCATCAATTAGAAGTAACGGAAGAGGAGAAGGACCTTGGAGTATTGGTTGATCATAGGATGACTATGAGCCGCCAATGTGATATGGCTGTGAAAAAAGCTAATGCGGTTTTGGGATGCATCAGGAGAGGCATTTCCAGTAGGGATAAGGAGGTTTTAGTACCATTATACAAGGCACTGGTGAGACTTCACCTAGAATACTGTGTGCAGTTCTGGTCTCCCAGGTTTAAAAAGGATGAATTCAAACTGGAGCAGGTACAGAGAAGGGCTACTAGGCTGATCCGAGGAATGGAAAACTTGTCTTATGAAAGGAGACTTAAGGAGCTTGGCTTGTTTAGCCTAACTAAAAGAAGGTTGAGGGGAGATATGATTGCTCTTTATAAATATATCAGAGGGATAAATACAGGAGAGGGAGAGGAATTATTTAAGATCAGGACACAAGAACAAATGGGTATAAACTGGCCACCAAGAAGTTTAGACTTGAAATCAGATGAAGGTTTTTAACCATTAGAGGAGTGAAGTTTTGGAATAGCCTTCCAAGGGAAGCAGTGGGGGCAAAAGATCTATCTGGTTTTAAGATTCTACTTGATAAGTTTATGGAGGAGATGGTATGATGGGATAATGGGATTTTGGTAAGTAATTGATCTTTAAATATTCAGGATAAATAGGACTAATCCCCTGAGATGGGATATTAGATGGATGGGATCTGAGTTACCCAGGAAAGAATTTTCTGTAGTAACTGGCTGGTGAATCTTGCCCATATGCTCAGGGTTTAGCTGATCGCCATATTTGGGGTCGGGAAGGAATTTTCCTCCAGGGCAGATTGGAGAGGCCCTGGAGGTTTTTCGCCTTCCTCTGTAGCATGGGGCATGGGTGACTTGAGGGAGGCTTCTCTGCTCCTTGAAGTCTTTAAACCATGATTTAAGGACTTCAATAGCTCAGACATGGGTGAGGTTTTTCGTAGGAGTGGGTGGGTGAGATTCTGTGGCCTGCGCTGTGCAGGAGGTCGGACTAGATGATCAGAATGGTCCCTTCTGACCTTAGTATCTATGAATCTATAAACTTAATTATATTATGGTCACTATCACAAAGCGGTCCAGCTATATTCACCTCTTAAACCAGATCCTGTGCTCTACTTAGGACTAAATCAAGAATTGCCTCTCCTCTGGTGGTTTCCAGGACCAGCTGCTCCAAGAAGCAGTCATTTAAGGTGTCAAGAAACTTTCTCTCTTCATCCTGTCCTGAGGTGACATGTATCCAGTCAATATGGGGATAATTGAAATCTTCCATTATTATTATTGAGTTTTTTATTTTAGCAGCCTCTCTAATCTCCCGGAGCATTTCACAGTCACTATCACCATCCTGGTCAGGTGGTCGGTAATATATCCCTACCACTATATTCTTATTACTAGAGCATGGAATTTCTGTCCATAGAGATTCTTTGATACAGTCTGATTCATTTACGATTTTTACTTCATTTCATTTCATTTCCTGCTTTCTTTCATATATAATGCCACTTCCCCACCAGCACAGCCTCTTCTGTCCTTCCGATATATTTTGTACCTGGTATTACTGTATCCCATTGATTATCCTCATTCCACCAAGTTTCTGTGATGCCTATTATATCAATATCCTCTATTAATACACGGCATTCTAGGTCATCCATTTTATTATTTAGACTTCTAGTATCGGTATATAAGCACTTTGTTTCCTTTTAGCTGTTTGCCATCACACGATGCAATTGAACGGGACTCTTTTTTATTTGACTGTTTCTGATCAGACCCTGCCTGTATTTTATAATTTTCTGTCCTCTCATCCTCATTAGGACATAGAGATTCTCTATTAATAGATCCTCCCCTAAGAGATGTCCGAACCATATGCTCCTCCACACCTGTCAGCTTTCCCCCAGCCCTTAGTTTTAAAACTGCTCTATGACCTTTTTAATGTTAAGTCCAATTATGTTGCATTTTTTTCTTTAATATGCTATAGGAATAGTTATTTTACAAATAGTAATGTACAAACATGAGTGTTATATAGAAACATTGTGAAAATGTCCTAAAGCTGACCTATCATAAATATAAAGGGAAGGGTAAACACCTTTAAATCCCTCCTGGCCTGAGGAAAAACCCTTTCACCTGTGAAGGGTTAAGAAACTAAGATAACCTCGCTGGCACCTGACCAAAATGACCAATGAGGAGACAAGATACTTTCAAAGCTGGAGGGGGGGAAAAACAAAGGGTTCTCTCTGTCTGTGTGATGCTTTTGCCGGGACCAGAGCAGGAATGCAGGTCAGAACTCCTGTAAAAAGTCAGTAAGCAATCTAGTTAGATATGTGTTAGATTCTGTTTTGTTTAAATGGCTAATAAAATAAGTTGTGCTGAGTGAAATGTATATTCCTGGTTTTGTATCTTTTTGTAACTTAAGGTTTTGCCTAGAGGGATTCTCTAGGTTTTGAATTTAATTACCCTGTAACGTATTTACCATCCTGATTTTACAGAGGTGATTCTTTTACTTTTTCTTTAATTAAAATTCTTCTTTTAAGAACCTGATTGCTTTTCATTGTTCTTAAGATCCAAGGGTTTGGGTCTGTGTTCATCTATGCAAATTGGTGAGGATTTTTATCAAGCCTTCCCCGGGAAGGGGGGTGTAGTGCTTGGGAGGAATATTTTTTGGGGGGAGATGTTTCCAAATGGGCACTTCCCCTGTCCTTTATGTGGTGGCAGTGTTTAACCTAAGCTGGTAAGAATAAGCTTAGGGGGTCTTTCATGCAGGCCCCTACATCTGTACCCTAGAGTTCAGAGTGGGGAAGGAACCTTGACATGGTGGCAGAGCAGTGGGATTAACTTGAAATCATTTTGAGATTTTTTTTTTGAACCAGAAGCACAGAAGGATTTTAAAAGATTTTAAAGGATTTTGCAAAAAGGCCAAAGCAACAAGCATAACAAAAGGGAGCTTGCTTTTGTGAGCTGGAGTTTCTCTACCTAAAGGCAGGGTAGTTAACCTCCTGCAGGGAAATTCACAAGTCTTCACAGACCTGAAGAAGTTTTTTTTTGTTTGTTTTTTGTTTTATTTTTTTAGCTAAGAGCAACTAGAAGGTTTTTCTGTCTATTTGCCTGGAGACAAAGGATTTTTCTGTAGGCTGAGAATACTATCAAAGAACATAGGTATCAGGTTACAGCACAACCTATTTTTTAACGAGCCAAGTTTTTTTTTTGTTTGTTTGTTTTATTTCTAACTCTCGGGTGTAAGGTTAGTTAAAAACAGAGAGGCAAACACGACAGAAACCAAGGAAACAGCCAAAGAGGCTGCCGACAGGAGAGTGATGGAGGCAAAGGAAAAAGAAATGAAAGAAAAGGAAAAAGAGAGGAAGCATGCTGTGGAGGAGAGGAAGCATGCTGAGGCGGAGAAAGAAAAAGAGAGGAAGCATGCACTGGAGATGGAGAAGGCAAAGGCTGAGCGGAATCTATTGGATAACCCTAACCATCCTTCCCCAACAATCCACAAATGGGAGTGACTATGTCCACAGTATGATGAATCCAGTGATACTGCTGAATATTTTCTCACCTTTGAGAGACTGTGCACTCTCCATAAAATTCCTGAAGGTCACAAGATGACCACATTGGTCGCAAAAATGACTGGAAGAGCTCTGGACATATTCAATAAGATGCCCATTGATGAGGCTTCTGACTATAAGTTCAAGAATTTGGTTTTAAAGCAATTTCAAATTACATCTGAAACATACAGAGTAAAATTTCGAACCCTTAAGAGAGGGTCTGAACTAAGTAATGTGGCTTATCTAAACCAGATGAAGGATCTGTTAGATAAATGGGTCCAAGGAAGGGGTGTCACTAGCTTTGATGGAATGTGTGATTTGATAGCTCAGGAGCAATTCCTGAATATGTCCAAGGAGGAAATAAAACAGTGTATATGGGATAAGGAAATGGACTTACCAGAAAGTCTTGCTTCTTATGCTGATTGATACGAGCAGTCCCAGACCGCCAGAGAGGCGGGGCAAGTCGGAACAAAATGGGTGGAGGGAGGAGAGAGGAACAACCCTGGTCGCAGTTGGAGTGGATACCAGAAGGGACACCCTCAGACCACACCCTACTACCGGGGGCAGCCCAAGGCCCCAACTACACACCAAGGAATACTCCAGACACCTTATCGTCCTGCCACACCGTTCTCCAGCAACCCACCTAGCCCCAGTGACCCGTCAGCTGGACAATGTTTTAAATGTAACAAGCCGGGGCATGTAAAGGCCAACTGCCCCAAGAATCCCAACAGATTACAGTTCATTGCACCGGAATCACACCAGAGGTCCTCAGGCCCAGATACCTTCCAGATACCCTCAGAGCGGAGGGAAACTGTGAGTGTGGGCAGGAAGAAGGTCACCGCATGGAGGGACACTGGAGAACAAGTGTTGGCTATCCATGCTTCTTTAGTGGACCCAAATTTAATCGACCCAGAGATCCAAATGACAATTCAACCCTTCAAGTCCAACTCTTTCAATTTGCCGACAGCCAAGTTGCCTGTCCAATACAAGGGCTGGTCAGGAACGTGGACTTTTGCAGTCTATGATGATTATCCCATCCCCATGCTGTTGGGGGAAGACTTGGCCAATCATGTGAAGCTAGCCAAGAGGGTGGGAATGGTCAACCGCAGCCAGGCTAAGCAAGCTGTCACGCCTAGCTCTGTTCCAAAAACTTCTACCAGGACCCTGTCAGAGGTGATGAAACCGGACCCCATGCCAAAGTCTGCAGTAGTGGATCCAGTCCCAGAGACCCAGACAGAGCCAGTCCCAGAACCAGAACCGGCGGAACAACTAACACCAGAGGGCCCCACTGAACCTGAACCGGCAGCAGCCAATAACCCTAAACAAGAGGCTCAGCGGGAGCCTGAACCCCAACATAGTGCACCAGTGGAGAGTGGTTCACAGTCAACAGAAACAGCCTCATCCCCTACATTGCTTCCAGAGGGACCAAGCATAGGTCCACAATCCAATGAGGAACTGATGTCTCCAGCATCAAGGGAACAGTTCCAGACCAAACAGGAAGCAAATGAAAGCCTCCAGAGAGCTTGGACGGTGGCGCGGAGCAACCCACTGCCTCTCAGCTCTTCTCATCGATCCAGGTTTGTTGTAGAAAGAGGACTTTTTTACAAGGAAATTCTTTCCGGTGGACACCAGGAAGACTGGCATCCTCAAAGACAGTTAGTAGTTCCAACTAAGTACCGGGTAAAGCTCTTGAGCTTAGCCCACAATCATCCTAGTGGCCATGCTGGGGTGAACAGGACCAAAGACAATTTGGGGACAATCTGCCCCTCTGGCAGTGCATGGGCATCTCCAATAGTTCTAGTTCCCAAACCAGATGGGGAGATACGTTTCTGCATGGACTACTGTAAGCTAAATGCTGTAACTCGCCCAAACAACTATCCCATGCCACGGACAAATAAACTATTAAAGAAACTGGGATGGGGCCAGTTCATCTCTACCTTAGATTTAACCAAGAAGTACTGGCAGGTACCACTAGATAAATCTGCCAAGAAAAAGTCAGCCTTCACCACACATGTCGGGCTGAATGAATTTAATGTACTCCCTTTCGGGCTGCAAAATGCACCTGCCACCTTCCAAAGACTTGTAGGTGGTCTCCTAGCAGGATTGGGAGAATATGCAGTCGCCTACCTTGACAATGTGGCCATATTTTGGATTCCTGGGAAGAACCCCCAAAAATCTACAAAAAAGTCTTCAAGTGCATAAAGAAGGCAGGACTAACTGTTAAGGCTAAAAAGTGTCAAATAGGCCTAAACAGAATAACCTACCTTGGACACCAGGTGGGTCAAGGAACTATCAACCCCCTACAGGCTAAAGTGGATGCTATCCAAAAGTGGCCTGTCCCAAAGTCAAAGAAACAGGTACAATCCTTCTTAGGCTTGGCCGGATATTACAGGTGATTTGTACCGCAATACAGCCAAATCGCCGCCCCACTGACAAACCTAACCAAAAAAACCCAGCCAAATGCCGTTCAGTAAACCAAAAAGTGTCAGAAGGCCTTTAACCAGCTTAAAGCGACACTCATACCTAACCCTGTGCTAAGGGCCCCAGACTTTGACAAACCATTCCTAGTAACCACAGATGCATCCAAACGTGGTGTGGGAGCAGTGTTAATGCAAGAAAAACCAAATCAAGAATTCTACCCTGTAGTGTTTCTTAGCAAGAAGCTGTCTGAGAGGGAAAGCAACTGGTCAGTCACTGAAAAAGAATGTTACACCATTGTCTAAGCTCTGGAAAAGCTATGCCCATATGTTTGGGGATGGCGTTTCCACCTGAAAACCGACCATGCTGCACTACAGTGGCTTCATACCACCACTGGAAATAACAAAAAAAACGTATTCAGTAAAGTTTAGCTCTCCAAAATTTTAATTTCGACATCCAACACATCTCAGGAGCTTCTAACAAAGTGGCTAATAAACTCTCCCGTAAAAGTTTCCCAAAAACAAGTGGTTAAAATCATCCTTAACCCGTTACAAAAAATACAGTAAATTGTATTTCAGAAGTCCCATACTTTTGCTTAGAAACTGAGAATAAAAAGGGAAGTATATAAATATTAAACACCAAACTAAAGAGGCACAAATGCCACATATGCTTTACCTTGTCAGCCTATAGTACAAATGACTCTTGCACTCAGCTGTCTGGAACTTTTTGAAAATGAGTAACTTTAAAAATATAGACATTTTGAATTAATATTTCAAAGGAGGATGACTAAGCCTTTAAAGACCAACTGGTGCATTGGCAACCTGCCAGGAACAGAAGCTGTGCCTAATTTGCATTAGAAATTACATATTATTGTAAATAAAAAATAAAACACACAAATATTGTCTCTGCTAGATGAACCAAAATTACTTGTTTGAGTTCACCAGCAACAATGGCCTGCAGCTGATAATCTTTGTGCTTGCAGAAAGAGGGTGGCAGGAGAGGCTGAATTTTAGGGGCCAGGTGATGATCCTCAGTTGTGGCTTAGGAGCACTAGATCAAGGGTTCTCGCAACAAAATTTTTGGTGGCGTCAGAGTGCAGCCACCAACTCTTGCTGGTGGCCACTCTGAAAATTTTCCCAAAATACTTAATTAACTTTAGGAAAAACAAATAAATATACACATATATGTGTCCAAATCATTGTAATTTATTTATGTAGGGATTTTTGGCAGATTCAGTAGTAAAAATAATGTACAGTTGTCTCTATTCTTTACTGGATGTAAACAGAATAGAAACACAAATAAAGTGCTTTGCATGTTTTGCTTTTTGGCTGATTTTTTTTTGACTTGCTAGTTAGTAAGTTTGTTACTGTGAAAAATAATATTTGTATATTTGTTAATATCAATTTTCACAGCAGACTTACTCAGCCTCAGCAAGCTGGGTGACAGAGTAAGCCCGGGATGGGGAGGTGAGTAGGGAGGCAGGGATACCGGGGCAATGGGGGGTGAAGGTGGCAGCAGGGGTTGGGGCGATGGGGGGGGTGGGGATAAGCCTTGAGCCTGGGGTCCTGCTGCACAGCTGGGGACTGGAGGAGGCAGAGGGGTCAGGGTGACGTGTGTGTGTTGGAGGGTGAGCCTGGGAGTGGATCTCTGGGGCCAGAGCCCAAAGCCCTGCGGCTGGGGGCCGGAGCCTGCTGCTGCACAGCCAGAGCCTGCCACCTATCACCCCAGGGCTGTCGCCTGAGCAGCACCACCCCTGGAAAGGTGGGAAACTCATACTGGTCACCTGCCCTTATTGTGTTTGTGGCTCCAGGAGGCATGGACCAGCACTTGCTGGCGGCCCTGAGGGAGAGACTGCTGCTTTGCCCCTGCTCCAATCACCACCCAGAAGGCTGTGGCCGCAAGAAAAGCCCTTGGTGGCCACATTTGAGAAACACTGCACTACATATAGAAGTGAGGGAGAAGGGTGCACAAAAGGTGTATTTTGAACATTCCTGGTCTTTGGAGCACTTTAAACCAAGCTGATCCCCCATCATAGGTTTGATTGTCCTGTGGGACCACTATGACTTTTGGGGATCAGAAGGGTGTCCAGGAATCCCAGCCATTTCCCCTAAGGTGGTAGCAAAGACAGGCTAGCATAAGTGCCAATACAGTGGCTCTGCACCACTTAAAGATGCTCCTACCTAGAGGGGATCCTATGAGGGCTGGATCTTTTGGGTTTAGTGCTGCTTTATGCCAGGAAAACAGCCAGAGTACATCCCAGAATTGGGCCAAGGACACCACAGGGCATGTATTATCCAAAGAACAAACCTGCTTTACATTTTGATCCAGGATGTGTGACCCTATTCCAGCTTGGTTCTTCAGCAGCACAGTAAGTAACCTATGCTAGGCAGGCAAAATTGACTATCCCACAGTCACTCGTCTATATATTTTTGTGAGCACCACTTTTGTAAATAGCTTTGTATCCCATTCATTCCAGTTTTGCCAGGGTCTGTGCGTTTTAGTATTTGTTGAAGGACTAGTGGTAGAACATTAATATTTTTAATAGGATTCCCCTCCAGGTACATGAAATAGATTCCCAAAGAATAGGCAGCCCCTTCATCCTTATTTTCTTCAAATGGCAATAGTTTGTTTAATGAAGAAAACATACATTGCCCAAACAGGATGAGGCTGACTCATTTTCTGAGCAAAAAACAGACGAGTCATGAGCTGGAGTTGCTGGACCCTATTTACGTAAATGGTGTTATTTAAGAATGAAGCTTTTTAAAAAATTTTTTTTTTAGTTATGTTACATCAAAACACAGTTTTAGCTAATAGTCTTTATAGAGCTGAGATTTAGAGGTAAGGCATTTGTATACTCAGAGGTTGGTAAATAAATCACCTCTAATGAGGTTTTCTAAATAACTCCTTTCCATTTTCCTCTTAGATAACACAAACATTAGGGATGGGACATGTACTGCATTTAGCTACCAAGCAAAGGTTAACACTGTTTACTGCTAAAACAGGAAACCCATTTTACATTTTCTCTTATTCAATGGCTGCAGAATTGGCTACAAATTCACCAGTTAGGCAGGATAGAGCTCTCTGTCGAGCACAGGAACGAAATATGAAAATGGAAGCTGAGATCAGCATTGTGAAGAAAGTACCACCTTACGCTGTGGCATGAACATTATGACATGCTACTGTTTTAAATTGTAGAATGAAATACGCAAAAGCTAAAGAAAATACTTGAGTCTGAGAAGGGTGTGCTTTTTAAATTGTGCTTTATGATTAGTCCAGTTGCCAGGGGACAATTGCCCACATGACAAAAACAACCACTGTAGCTGACATTGTTAGCAGACAGTATATAGGTCAAGGACTAAACAGGGCAGGAGCCTAAGCTATCCCCTCACCCTCCAGGGTCAGGGTTGATATATTTTATTGATCCACTGTTCTACCAGTATAGTTCCCTCCCACCAGAAACCACAACACTAAACTTAAAAAGTAGGCAAAAAAATGCTAAGGATACACAGGGATATCATACCATAAAAGCTCAACCCCCCTTACCCAACAATCCAGAAGCCCTTGTACCCCTTGCCACTAAAGATAGCTAACAGCCTACAGTCTTCTTTTCCAAGTATAGCAAGGAGAAATAAAGCAAAATTATTTACCAGGCTGTCAAAAAGAACATGCACAAAATAAAATCCTGAAACACCTGCTGTCTTTTGGATATTCCTCTATGTCCCAGAATCTGCCCAGGTTGTCAATATGGCTGAAGCAGACCTACTATTAGACCCAACAAAAGAAACTCCCCAGCCTAGTTGCTCTCAGACTAAAAGCACAAAGATAAAAATCAATGGACCTCATCAAAAAGGAACATAACAGTAAGGACCTGACCCAAAGCCCATTGAAGTCAATGGGTCTCATTCCAGTGATTTCAGGGGGCTTTGGATCAGGTCCTAAATTTCTTCTTGCCAAAGAAAGGACACATAACAAATATCATCATCACCTACTAAAAAGTGTACATCAGGGTAATACAGCCACATCTCAGTCCAATAAATGTAAATTTTACTATCATACACTGAAAGGGAAGAGAATGAGTGCGAGTAACAGTTATTGTGATAGCTTTCCCACACCCTAACAGCAAGCCATCCCAATGAGCAGGTCCAAGGGATAGGGAACTCCTTTAATCTTAATAACTATAGTACATCCTCTGCTTGGGTTCCAGAACAGGCACTGCTCTGGACCTCATTAACAGAACTGAAAGCTATGGGTTCCATTCCCAGTACAGTAATGAAAAGTAGAATGTGTAAGTGCTAGTACACCAGCGTGATTGGTAAGGTATTAGAAGCCAGCATTAGGCATAAGCAAACTAAGCAATTGCTTAGAGACCGGGGCAGTTCAAGGGGGCTCCCTATTTGCTTTTTGTTGTGTGGGGAACCCCACAAAATACTCCTGCTTAGGACTCCCCTCCCCCATGGACTAGCATCACATCTGTTAGACCCTAAGTAGAACAGAACCAACCAGACCTGATTATAGACTCCTGTTAAAATTCTGGCAATTAAATAAGGGGGGAATCTCATGCAAATAAGTCATCAACCTACTCCATCCTGGAGAAACCTTTTTCTTGAAGGTAAATATTATTTATGTGTTTTTTACACTGGTGACTGAATGCTGGCTCAGCTGTTTTATCTGTTCCACATAACCTTGACCAACACCAGATAGCACCCTTAGCAGGGCTACAATGCAGTCATAAACATTTGCATGGTAGTGGCTCCTTTCTAACACAATCGATTCAAAGTTCGCTGTGGCTTTGGGTGGGCAGGGATGACTTTCACCTTTAGGGCCAGACTATAACAGTTAGTTGGTGCTTCGTGCTGGGGACAGTTCAAAGCCACACTAGCTCAGTAGGGGGGCATTGGACGTCCCGGGGACGCAAGGCTTGTCAGAGAGCTCCTCAAAATACAGGTAGACTAGAGTGTACTCACTGTACCTCACTTAGAGGGTGTAGTGTACTTCTTTAAAAGGCTGGCTTGTAGCTCTTTCAGTTTATTCATCCACTGCTCCGTTATTGATGCCAATCTCCAGGATATTCCACAGTATAATTTATCTGTATCTACCATTCAAGTTACTAGGCCTCTATTTTGTTTAAATGAGCTATTCCCTGCCTTCTGTCTGGGGAATCAGGACCAATTTCTGCTCTTGGGTGCACCCAAAGAGTGCTCACTGAAGTTAGAGGAAGCCATGCATGCAAATAGAATTTGTATTTTAGGTTTTGTTTTAATCTCTAATTCTAAAATAAGTGGCCTAATTTTCAAAATTGCTGCACCATCAAATTCAAGAAATGCTACTGCTGCTCAGGACTTCTGAAAATAAAACAACTTGTTTCAGTGCCTAAAAGGGGTTTAGAAGCCTAACATTAGGCACCCATTTTTTAGAATCATGTCCTTCAAATTTTTAAGTGCTTTGAAATCCTTGGATAAAAGGTATTGTGTGACTGAAAAATAGTATAATGTTATTATACCTCTATAATATTATTTACTTCATTATTAATTGGACAAATGATTTTTGTTCTACCATTCTGCCAAAATCATATTTTAAAATCACATTGAAAATTATTTAAATGTCAAGCTTTTTGGGGCAAGGACTCTGTTTTTTATTTATCTTGAGGTGCCATGTACATTTATGTCACTATTAAATAATAAGCAATAAATAAACCAGACACATATTTCAGTTGAATGGTACTGTACAGATGATGACTCGTACTATATTGTACATTAGCAAGTTGAACTACATGTCCTAAAAATGCCAGTAGCATGAGCAGTTGATAAAAATTAGGCGTTGTAAGGGTTTGTGTGTGCATAGTATGCTTCTCCTAGGATAGATCATGAGAATTTGTTGGACATGTAGAAACAAATGAACACCCCACACTGTGATCTGATATTTTTCATTTATGGACATTTACCTAACAGTTCGATATTCAAAGACACCAGGTGTTAAAAAAGGCAGACACATATTTCTAAATAAATCAGGGTTTATTTAACATTTTAAATAGTTTCAACCAGCTGTTTGCCAGAGATTCAAACTCTGGGGGACAAGCCCATCTAGACTGGCTTGGGAAACCTTCCTAACTTCTGCCATGACTATTAGGCATGGATGAAACAATCTGAAAGCTGCCAATATTTATACATTGAGAGTGAGACCTGTCAGGGAAAGAGAGAGAGTTCGAGAACCCAGGACATAATTTAACACATTTGGGCCTCTATGCTGCAATTGGTAGTCACACTGCTGCGTCTGCACCGAGAGCCATTGAAGTCAATGTCAGGGATATGCTCATACAGAGCCATTGTCCAGGAACCACTGTGAGTAACACAATACACAGAGATTCAGCTAAAGCAAAGGTGCAACATTTACTAGCTAAGACATAAAAGAACTAGAGGAAGATCTGTTAGGTGCCTCTTCCCCTCACAAATTATCAGGCAGGATAAGTGCAGTGTAGTTTCCAAAGAAGTGGCTGTAAATTAATTAGCCTCTTACAGTTTGTATAGCAACTTCCACCTTCTCTATCTATCTATCTATCTATCTATCTATCTATCTATCTATATGTTCCGTTCTATGCATCCGATGAAGTGGGCTGTACTCCACGAAAGCTTATGCTCTAATAAATTTGTTAGTCTCTAAGGTGCCACAAGTACTCCTGTTCTTTTTGTAAAGGCAGAGCAGTCCTTAAGAGGAAGGTACCATAGGGCACCTTCCTGTGAAATCAACCCAGGAATCAAGACAGAGAAGGTGCCAGATCCCCACTTTCCCTTTCCTCATGCAAGGGATGAGCTGAGAGTTGCTTCTTTCTGCACCAGATAGTAAAGCCCTCCCCTCACTATGCCATGAACAGCAAAGGTCCAGCCAGATGCTTCCCAGCCAGTGCCATTGCCTGGAACTGCAACAGTCACTGTGGCCCCACTGCTACCTCAATTAACCCGACTGGACACTTGCTACACAGCTAAGACAAATAATTATAACACTATGCTCCTCACAGTAAAACCTCCTGTGGGCTCTGAGGAATGTGAAAAATCTACCCATTAGTTGCCAGTCTGTGATGTGGGAAAAGTCCTTCTTAGACCCTTAAAAGGGCACTGGCTGAAACCCAAAGTAAAGCTGGAAATCTAACTAAAGAAACAAGAACATAAGAAAAAAACAAAGAAATGGTAGGTGGGGAAAATAGGTATGAATGGAGGCCAGTCTCTTGGGGGAAGCCATATAAACTGTCCCTCACCTGCAAGGGTGCCATAAGACCAATGAGGTAGCCACACAGCCCAGGAACAGTCCTTTCAGGCCATAGGAGGGGGAATTAAAGGCACTTCCACCACCCTGCTTTCCTCAAACCGTGCCCATGGCTGCCAAGGTGGCAGGAGAGGGTGCTGCCAGTCCTTCGTGTCCTAGGGAGGACCTAAGGGGTGTCCCTCTTCTGCTAGTCCAGTCAATCCTCTCCATAGCTAATGGAGCAGAGGGCAGTATTTGTGAAGACTAGTCCTTATGTGCTTATTTTCTTTGTCCTGGAGATTTCTGTACTGCCTTTAATTATATTTGGCCAAGACAGTGTAATCTTGGAGAACTTCTGAAACAAAACAGATAATGTGTGTGCTCAGGTGGATTTTCTAATGAAATCCATTTTATACAGTTTTAGAACTTAACTTTAAAAATATGCTATGTTCACTTGACTCATGTGGAATCAAACGCCTAAGAAAGTTTTGTAAGATCAACATTATTTCACACTAATTTAATTTTACTATTAGTTAATCGGAGGCTGTACTATATGGTGTTCTGAATACTAGAGCAAATAACCCATTACAATTAATATTATTGTTATTATTTATTAACTAGAGGGTCTATGATGGGAGTAGAAAGTGTTAACCTCAGCAGGGAGCAGTGGAGATGTGTCCTCTCAGCAGCCCAAAGAGGCTTGATAAGGAGCAGCCAATCAGGGAAGCGTTGCAGAGAGCAACCAGTCTGGGCCCAACAGGCTCAGATAAGAGGAGGTACAGAGCAGGGTCAGTTGTTGTTGGGAGATCAAGGAGTGAGGACTGTGTATCTAGCAGGCTGAGAGACCTGCAGCACCTTGTACAGAGCAACTGTTGGCATGGACCAGTAGAGCAAGAGACAGCTCCTGGCTAGCTGCTGGGAGTTGGTAGTTGTGCCCTGAGGCTAGGGAGAAAAAGGTGCTGGGGCTATGAGGAAGTGGCCCACGGAGATATAGCAGCACTAGAAGAAGTTAGTCGCTGCAAGAGGCTACTATCTATGGGTCCCTGGGTTGGACCTGGTGTACAGAGTGGGCCTGGTTCCCCCACTCCATAGGGGAAATGGCAGGATTTGGACTGCAGTACTAACCCCTGGAAGGTGGAAACTTGGATGGTGACCAGGCAGGAGGGCTGAAGCATAAAGAGGATGCTGCGGTTCCTGAGGCTATGAGAGGTGCTGCAGGCAGACAACTGGGACTGAGTGACAGCATGCAGACTGTGGATGGGAAGGTGTCGGCCTCAAGCTGATCTCTAGAGTAATCAGGAGGAGGTGCTGGACCAACAGTGAGTGATGTACCCTGTGACAGGGATAGACACTCTATTTCTTCTGTAGGTCAAGTGCAGTGCACACATGAGGAGCACTTTGCATTCCTCTATTCCCTGCCCCAAGATATTTGTGCAACCTTTCCATCCTCCTGTATTTCATGGACTCCCTGCAATCCTTCCCCCATACTCATTTCCTTCTTGCGGCTGGAGCTTTTTTGGTCTCTGTTATTGTGTGTGCTCACCACCAGAGCGCCCCTTTGCATCAAGGCATGATGTTGCAGAGGGTTTTCATCTCCATTAAGCCACCTGCCTCTGCATGATTCAGCCCTGGGCTAAGAAGCATCTAAGTCTACCCTCAGATGCTACCCTTTGAACCATCTATGCTTTCAGATAACAAAAGCTCAAACTAATGTCCAAAGTTTTTCAACAAATCAGGTCTTTCCCTGGGCTCTGTCTTCAATCCCTTTTCTCAGCTACTCCACAATCTTCTCCCTGAGCTCTGCTACTGAGCACTAGCCCCTCAAACAGCCTTCCTGAGGTCTGTTCCACTGCAGACTCTGGTTCAGGTCCCTTCACGGGAGTTTCTCTGTGATTCCTCCTTTCAAACTGAATTCTCTCCCCTTTTATGAGGCCCAGGCAGCATCCATTATGTTATCATCTGATGACTTGGTCCTGCTTTGAGCAGGGGGTTGGACTAGATGACCTTCTGGGGTCCCTTCCAACCCTGATATTCTATGATTCTATGATTCTATGACTTTCTCCTGCCTCTCTGTCTGAGAAGCAACTGTATTTGGGAAGTGAGGCAGAGATGAGAGAGGGTTATTGTTATGCTGGATGCAGTTAATGGCTGCCATCAACTGGTTCTTTGCCCTGTTAACCAGACACAAGAGGCTCTATGTCTTCCCCCTCCCCCTCATTGCCCTCTTCCAGTTTTCATGAAAATCAACAAGGTTCTGTCCCTTGATTCCTAGACCTGAAATTTGGAATGCAGTGTTCAAAAGCCATTGCATTACATACAGAGAAATGCCATCAACTTGAGTGTAGGACCTCACTTTGTAGGGCCAACAGCTTTACCTATTAAGACTTTATACAATTTTGCCTTAGTTTTATTTGTATTATGCAATACAGATGTCTTTAGAGTTGCTTAATTATATGTTATTGAGAAGCAGTTTGTGAGCCAGTCTATCACTGATCTCTACTGTAAGAAATATAGTGAAAATGCTAAGGTTACCTAACTGCAAAATGTTATCCTGTCTACTATAATTTTTATCGGTAGTAAAATAGAGGAAAAAATTCAGAGGCTTCCTCCCACTGGTTTACTTGCAATATTGTGTGTGTACCTATATGTGCTTGCATTAGGCAGGTGTAATGCCTGGGGCCATTGGGTTTAATACAGGTGTCTGATTGTTAAAAAGATGCACAGAGGATTAGGATATTTATAGTACACTTGTACCATGTACACCACTTATATGTGTGTACATAATCTTCTATGTACGTAGTTGGATGACCTTTTGAAAATTTTCCTCATAATCTTAAGGCTTTTTCCTGGACATCAGTAGATTTTCTGCATCAGTAGCACGACTTTTGGTACAGCATTTAAGATCCAAGCTTTCATACCAGGTTGTATTGATTATGTAAGTTTATGCTGATTAAGCTTCCAGTAAGAAACACAGGGACACAAAAATACAAAACAACAAATTCTCAATGGAATTAGCTAAATCAATGAAATGTGAATTTATCTCACTTTAATATATGTTAAAACCAAATTAATAAATGGTCAGCTCCATGGCCCACAGATTAATCCATAATGATGTTTTCCATGTAGCATTATTTCTACTTTTCTAGCCCAGGCTAGCTAATACTTACAGCTCTGCCAGTTGCCAGTCACATTCTGTTCTTTAATAAAATCATTTATTGCATTACTGCTAGACTGAACAATAACTGAATTTCCACATGGGATGATTTGGAAGGAAAAGTGGCTGCAAGGCTTTTTATTTGGTATATCCAGATATAATTTAGCATACTCATGTCTATTGATACTTACTGTACATACAGTTCAAATTTGGAACAAATAATCCCAGACACCTACTTGAAGGAAACCTATAACCTTCTCTCTGCTATGCCTACTTTGTTGTAAGCTCCCATCAAGTGGTTGTTCTGAATGTGAAGTTTTCTTAGTTAATTACACCTTTCCTATACAAGGTATTTGCCAGGAACTTACTCATAGTGACTGATTCCCTGTAAATAATGATGATTTTGACAACAATGAAGGTACTAATGCTGTTGGTATTATTTTTAGATAAATTAACTATCATCCCCAGTTCTACAATGTACACTACAGAATTGATGCTGTTCATCCCCTCTATATGAGCTATCATTATTTCAAAACTGTTATCTGATTACTTTCTTTCCATCCATCCGTGGGATGAAATGAAAAAATACCTGAATCTCTAAATTTACCTTAAACAGTCAAAATCAAACGGTGAAGTAAGCATGCACTAGGAAGCAAGGAAGTCCTGATCGTCAGTCCTAGCTCTGTCACTTGGCTTGACCTTGGACAAATTACTAAATGTTTGTCTTCTGTAAAAATGGAAATAATTATTTACCTCACAGGGTGTTGTGAGAATTAATTAGTTAATTTTTGCAGAGCACTCTGAAGATATAAAACACTATTTAATTAACAAGAATTGTTATGTTGGAGTTTGGGTGGCTCCCAAGGAGTGTCTTTGATCTATACACACTCTAAAATCTCTCTGAAGCTGGTGGAGGTGACAGCCATTCAGGCTAAATGGGAGAACAGTTTTGAATGCCCCTTTGTTTAGTGATAGCTGAAACACTAAAAGTCACTGCCCAAATCACAGACCAACATGGCAAGGCTGGAGTAGGAATGGAGCCGTGTTTTCAGTGTGGACTGAATGGAAAAGTAGGGGCTTGGTATTGTTTGGCAGAGGTGTGTGTGTCTATGAAACAGAAGCAGCCAGAAAAGCAAGTAGCAAGACAGGAAAAAGCATGTGAAGCAACTTGTAGTGTGGCCTGAGAGAAAGCCAAGAGAGATTTTAGGGCAGAGTACTGTCTGGAAAGAGGCTTAAATTGTGAGCAAATTGATTCCTACTGTGTTCTGGGAAACAGGATTTTGTGCTCATTCTTTGTACATAAACAGAATTGCATCAAAGATACACTTCAGTCTATCATCAATTTCTCCTAATGAAAACAACCTGAAAGGCCCTGAATATTGGCTAATCATTCAGGCTAAAAATGGGTAACAGTATTATTGGCTTCAAAACTACAGTTCTTCCTCAAAACTAGAACTTGCCAAAAGACAACAAATCTATTGCAAAATATTTCTGAAATGTGTTTACCATTTTCCTTGAGTTTCATTGAAACAATAACTATCATGTTAGCCATAGAGTTGGTCAGAAAACAGATTTTTTTTTCAAATATTTTGATATTTTTTCTAGTTTTTCTTAATTTTATCTATGTAGTAAGGACTGAAGCATCTAGCATATTAATATTATTATATGCAACTGGTTTAAACCCATGTTTGTATAATGTGCAAATACTATTTCATATTGGCCCAATATTTGTAGATTTGCTAACTACTCATGCAAATTGTGCTGTCTTCTGGCCAGCTCACACTGCTGTCTCCTACACATGTATGGATTTCCAATGATTTGGATTTTGGTATATGTAGGAACAGCAGAACATCAGAGAAAACCCTCTGATTCTCTGAGAATAGAATCATATTAATACATAATTTGTACTAATACTTTGCATTTGTATAGTGTCATTTATTAGACAACCAAAAAGCACTTTTCATAGGTAGGTACGTTTTCTTATCCCCCATCTTATAGGTAGAGAAACTGAGGCACACAGAGGTTCAATCAACTTGCCTAAGGTCCATAGATCTCTGTATACCTGATATTGGCAAGACAACTTTAAGGCTCATTATAACCTGTGCAACACAATAGAATGCAAAAGTACTTTAAAGGAACATCATAAATTTGAATTCATGGAGGATAGGTCCATCAATAGCTATTAGCCAGTATGGGCAGGGATGGTGTTCCTAGCCTCTGTTTGCCAGAAGCTGGGAATGGGCGACAGGGGATGGATATACATTTTATATATGTAGCTCTTGTTCACTGGGAAGTTATGCCCAGTTCTCCCAGTTTCAAATGTCTGTCATGCTGGGAAGCAATTTTGGTGAGCACCAAGCACTTCTGGTGCAACTGTTGCCAAGGGGAATCACGCTTCTGGGCAATGTGTAACTTTGGTCTGGGGCTCAAATCTACAGCCAGAAAAAACAGGGAGATTAAATTTCAGCCCCTCATGATGGATAGCACATTATGTCCAGCTTCTGACTCAGGCCAAGGGAACTCTCCCACCCCTGTACACTGTTCTCTGAGAGAGTCTGCTTCCTCAGCTCTTAGTTGCACTCCTCAAGGGCATCTAAGAGGAAGATGAAAGTCTTCCAAAGACCATTCCTTGACTCCACCAGGTAGGGAATCTAACTCAAAAATGCCAAGGTCATTGGGGTCTTCACCTACTTCAGCATCATCCGCTCACCAGTCCAGTACCCAGGAGGCTGCTGATTCCTCAGGCACCGCTAGACTGAAAGATGGCAAAATGTCAGGCCCAGAGAGGCCATTAGTACCATTAGCGGACTGAGGCGGCAAGAAGAGCTCTTCCTCTGCTTCTTCAGTACCAAAGAAACTCGTTCATGCTCCAACCGCAGTTCCCTTGGAGTGCCCAAGATCCACGGTACCAGCAGCGTCCTTGGCCACCATCACGTCAGTGCAGGCCACAGACTCTGTACCAATAGCACACTCAGTACTCCAGGACCTGGCTGTATCAGATGCCCAATTCTCTGCTGCTTGGGTTGGTTGGGACAGTCCCCTTTTAAAGCTCTGTTGCAGATGTCACAACTTTTTTTTGCAAAACTGGGCATTTGGCAAAACTGGATGTGTGTAGGAACATTTGGGCAAGAGGTAACAGTACAAATTCCCAGTTTTGCCAAAAAAGTAGTAGTCTGTGATGTCAGCTCAGGTGAGTAGAGATGCCAGGTCACTCAGGCCAGCCCCATCGCCATTTACCTTGTGTTCTGTTTTCAGTTTAGAGAAATATCAATTCAGGGCTCACCCCCTCATTTCTATAGAGGCCCCTTTCCAGAAGTTACTGATGAGCCTATTATTACTTGTGGCACAAATTTGCAATCATCATCTCGCTGTTTTGAGCACCCATGGGTGCCGCCTCCTATGCTTTATGCCCCATCACTTTGGCCATATTGGGAGTCTTGGGTGGCTTATCACCAACAATTTTCCAGGGAATCAAGTACCACCCTACGCAGAGAGAGGCAACCTGCATTATCTGTTCCCTCTTGGAAGCCTGACCCTCAAGAATAATCCTTTGGGAAGCAGGAAGCTAGAGCAAATGAAGAGATCTTGCTAGAGCAGGCAGGTAGGTAGATGGATGACAGATGCAACAGACTGCACCTGAACTGTGCAGGATCAAGTTCAATGTTTATAAAATAAAATAAGGTATCCGTATGTGGTAATGCTAAAAATGGGAGAATTACTGCATATGAGATTTTCAGAAGGAAATTGTGGGGTAGAGGGAGCAAAACGGACCAGACATGAGGTCCCACTAAGGTCACATTGCACTCTTGGAGTGAAGCAAAAATAACTTAAAGTTGTCCTATGAGGACAGAAGAGGATTCCTCCAAGGTGGGCACACCTTGTGGGAAAGATATTTAATGTGTGGTGAGGCTGATGGGGCACAAGAAGGTGGCCCTCTATGGTAGGGAGACAGTGTGACAGACTGGAGGGGGAAGATTGGAGAACAATTTGCCCTTCCGACCTCTGGCTGACAGAAGAGTTCCAAGGATATTTAGTGATCATAATGTAGTAAATGAGAGCAGCCCTGTGGCTCCTCTAGCTTGTGCTGAAGGTTGTTTTGGGCCCTATGTTTCTTGCTGGGGCAAGATTGCAGACTTAAGGGCACCCTTGTTTCTCCTCATTAGCTCAGTGCAGCTAATGAGTTAAAATTAAACATAATTTAAACATTTGTTGAATAAATCAAATTTCAATTTTTTTTTCAGAAGAATAAGTTTGGACCATAAATTCATTCCCTCGAAATACTAGGTTAGTGATGTTAATTCTTTAAATAATGCCTCCATATTTAATAGTATGGAGCAATGTTATCTTCACCTAAGGGTTTTTTATTCTAAATATATTTTCAGAGAGATTTGTGTAGGCCCCAAATGATTGCCTTACTCTATGGTGGCACTACAGCTTACATCAACATAAGTTATGTCACTCAAGGTGTCAACTAGCAACCCCCCAGAGCCGATTTAAACGCTGGTGTGGACAGTGCTATGTCAGCAGGAGAGTTTCTCCTGCTGACATAGCTAAGCTGCTCAAATGGGCTGGAGTAAGTAAGCTGACAGGAAAGATCTCTGGCATCGGTTTAGAGTAGCTACACCAGAGCTTACAGTGGCACAGCTGTATTGATGCAGCTGTGCTGCTGTAAGATCTCTAGAGTAATCATAGCCTTAGACCTATGGCCGGGTAATACCAGAATGAGATATAATGGCTTAGGGAGGAATCCATTTTAAGGAAAATAATTCAGCTTGAAAGTAATGAGGGTCCATCTTTTAAAATAACTTTTAATTGTAATAATGATTTGGAGAAAGTTGTGGTTATTGAGGGCAGAGAACATGCTGTGATGTATAAATATTCCCAGGTAGGTGAAACACTTAGAAGCTCGTAGAAGGTGGTAGTTAGTAAAGAAAAATCTGGGGACATTAGTTGACAAGGTCAAGTACTTGGATTTAATCACATGACTCTAAAACAGAGGAGTCATCTCAGATAAGGAACATTAACAAGAAAGCAATATGTCACCTGCATAAAGTGAAATATATTGCTCACAACCTCTTACCTTTGTAACAGAATTATGGAGATTTTTAGAAACTTTGTTCTAATGTGCACTTCAAAATGATGGTAGGTGGTAATGTAAAGCAGTTATGCTTTGATTTAGTGAATGTAATCTCTGGTAAATTTCATGTTAATATCTGGGACAGACTGTACAGCTAATCTCAGTGTTTTGGAATTGAGTTCTGTATCTGACTGTTTAAAAGTTTAGAGAAGCAAGGTGGGTGAGGTAATATCTTTTATTGGACCTACTGTTGGTGACAGAGACAAGCATTCCAGATGCACAGAGCTTTTCTTCGGGTCTGGGAAAGAAAGAAGCTCAGTGTCACAGCTGAATACAAAGTGGAACAGATTGTTTAAAGACATGGTAAATTTGAAGGTCAATTGACTTATACTGAAGTTATACAAACTTGCTAAACAATTATAAGTTATAAATAACTTTTGTAACTGCAACTGGTTGCTCTTAATCTCAACTTGTTTTCAGCCATACAAATTCAAGGTGTTGCATTCTCTAAATAGACGTTAGCTCTTAATTAACAAAGGATATATTGCCGGATGCTAAATACTAAAAGTAATACAAATAGATTACAGTTCAATACCCTGATGTATTATGCCATACAAATCAGAGATAGAACAAGCTATTTAGATCTTCTACTCCATCACCATACAAATGCAGGAGCATTCCCTAAAATATATTCTTGGGTGATTTGTTCAGTCTAGTTTCAAAAACCCTCAAGTGAAGAGGCTTCTTTTCCTTTATTAGGAGACTATTCCACAACCTAATACATAAAATACTATCAGGAAGATTTTCCTGATGGCCACCCTAAATTTTCTTTTTCTTTCATCTCATTACATCTGGTTATACATAAGTTTACTACACTAACTGCTTGTTCCCAATTCTTGGCATGGACATCTATCACACATTTGTAGACTCTTACCATGTTCCCTTCTAGTAATCTCTTAATAATAGTATACATATTTAGCACTTATAATCTTTACTCATAAGACATTCTCTCAAGCCTGACCATTTTTGTTTTGTTTACTGATCTCTCTTCAGTTTGTCTGGATATCTCTGATAATGTAGGGCTAAGGACTTCAATAGGAATTCAATAGAACTGGCACAAGAAAGAGTAAACAGGGTATCCTTAATAGGTATAATGTGAATTTGAAAGGTAAGAGAACCATTTACAGTGAATGACTCTGTAGGCTTGAAATATTCAGTAGCAAGTAAGAGGAGGAATATCCATGAGCATCCACATTTTTCTAGCATTCCAAATAATCAAAAGTTTTTTGTTTACATTGAGAGATTCTGTGATAATAGATACTTCTGTATACTGAGGAAACCCCCACCACACTCAAAGGATGCCACATGTTGTCAGTCGGTTATCTGTTCTGGACTAGTAGCAGTTTCATCTAAATATTGGCTTACTTCCTTTTTATGCAGTAATTATGTAGGGAAAGAGGCTGACATGGGTGAAACATTCAAAAGTGCTCAGTGTTGGCCTATCATTGCTCCCACTGAAGTAAATTATAAAACAATTGACTTCAATGGGAGTAGAGTTAAGTCTACACTGAGCACTTCCCATGTTTGGAACAGTTTGATAGCTACTCTGCGATCTTTGTACTATATATTTTAAAACCTTTTGTATCTTTAACAGATGAAATCCAAATTTGATTCAGTAGAACAGATAGTACAAAATAAGGGCCCACTCCTTCAAACACTTACCAAGCGCCAATCTCAATTCAAGTCTAGGAGTTTTTCCATTGACTTCAGTGGGCACTGAATCAGACCCATAGTGCTTAATGCCATGAGCAGTCCCATAGTCTTAATGTCTCCTACTGAAATGTGGAATATAATGAGCTAAATTCTTCTGTGATAGAAGCCGTGCTGTAGGCCAAAGCTGAATGTTAGTCAGAAAACTAAGTCAATCTGTTTAATTTCATATTCCACCTCCAATCTTTTTGAGGGATCTATGATGCTATAAAACATTCACATTCCTTCCGAGTCTTAACCACTTCCTGTTGATACTGTTTATCTGAAAATTTAATGATCTCATATGTTATACTTAGATTAGCAATCTGGGGTAGATATAACCCTATCTATGAATAATTTAATAAGAATTTTAACATCACTGTTGACCAAAGATATTGAACAAAAGTGGAATACATTTAGAGTGATTACCTGTACTGCATACAGATGTGGTCCCTTCATCTCCAAAAAGATATACTGGCATTAGAAAAGGTTCAGAAAAGGGCAACTAAAACAATTAGGGGTTTGGAACGGGTCCCATATGAGGAGAGATTAAAGAGGCTAGGACTTTTCATCTTGGAAAAGAGGAGACTAAGGGGGGGATATGATAGAGGTATATAAAATCATGAGTGGTGTGGAGAAAGTGAATAAGGAAAGATTATTTATTTGTTCCCATAATATAAGAACTAGGGGCCACCAAATGAAATTAATGGGTAGCAGGTTTAAAACAAATAAAAGGAAGTTCTTCTTCACTCAGCATACAGTCAACATGTATGAGGAGGTTGTGAAGGCTAGGACTATAACAGGGTTTAAAAGAGAACTGGATACATTCATGGAGGTTAAGTCTATTAATGGCTATTAGCCAGAATGGGTAAAGAATGGTGTCCCTGGCCTCTGTTTGTCAAAGGGTGGAGATGGATGGCAGGAGAGAGATCACTTGATCATTACCTATTAGGTTCACTCCCTCTGGGGCACCTGGCATTGGCCACAGTTGGTAAACCGGATACTGGGCTGGATGGACCTTTGGCCTGACCCAGTATGGCCGTTCTTATGTACCTTTATTGAGAAATATTTCAGTAGTCAGAATATTACCAATAGTTGCTACTTTGTGGAACATTGTCAACAACACAGGGCATGATGGGAGGTTATGGTAGGCACAACCGTTATAAGATGAAATAGAAGAAGAAAGGTAGATATTGTTAGTCAAATGCAGAGGGGACAAATTCTGAGGTGATTCTTAGAGCCAGAGGCCCTTCTAAGAATGCAGAGGTGTGAGTGTGTAGGAAAGACAAGTGATCCCAGCCCCAGGCATGTGCAATCTGAAGGCTCCAAAATACATCAGAGCAATATCAAAGTAGAGAAGATGTAGATATGAGAGAAACCACTTGAAAACATCAAGGACCTAAACCACATATTCTGCCATCATCAAAAGAGCTCCCCAGATATACTGCAGCATTTCATATAATTCTCATCTAGGAAGAGACCTGCAATTGATTAGGGTTCATATGGCAAACAGGCAAAGCAGTAAAAGTGGAGGGATACTGTTAAGAGTTTAGTTGTGATAATGTGCCAATTGACATGAGAATGTATCTCTATTCCCTGGAAAATAATTCAGAGATCATTGTCAAGTAAGGGAGTTTTTAGGTCTGCAGATTAAAATGGAAAAACTTTCAACAAGTGTGGAATAGTTAGGAGAATATGAGCAGGACCGTCATTGGAATGTATTATAGGTGTCTGATTTTTGGTTGTAACTGGCCTCAAATTATTGTGGTGGCAACTGATGTTTAGAGAGTACCTGTTTGGGCATATAACTGAGGTAGTTAGGTACTACATGACACAATTTCCACATGCAAAATTGATCTGCAGTTATTTGCACCTATAAAATGAGGGTACAAATAGGAAGGTGATCAGAAATCAGGCCCCAAAGGTCCAGTGAATAAACTTGCCAATCTGTAGACATCTGAGTACTGAAATGTAACATTTCACAGTCAGAGCGTGTCCATGGCAACCAGGTCCAGGGTTTCCGAGGTGATTCATTGGTTAGTGGCCAAAGAAGAGGAATATATCAAAATAGAGTTGGAGTCATGGAAACCACATGATATATTGTAGTGGCTGCAGCTGTAGAATTATTACAACATAAAGAGTTGGTAATTTGAACAAAAATAATAACACTGAACATGTACACAAATGGACAAAATGTCCTCCTATAAAAAACATGTTCTGAGTTGTAAGTACATTAGCGGAGGGATTGGCCCTAGGCAAGAGCAACAGGCCATTGGGGCCTCATTTTTGCAACCTGATTCTCTCAGTGAAAAAACCTTTCTCACCCCATCTGTACAAGTTCTTCCCCCAGGGACCTGTAAAAGGGAAAGCTGGGCATGCATTAATGGACTTTACATATCTAATGTAATATCTAAACTTGTCAGTATCTTAGAGATCATGTTTAATTTAAGTTTTTATACTTGTATTTCAGTTTCATCATATTTATCAATTTCATATATTTCTCATCACTTTAATCATGTAACTGCAAGTCTAGTCTTTCCCTTTAAAACTACAGCTAGGGTACAGTTAACACTCATACAGACTTCCATTGATATATTGAAGTAAATAGCATGCCCCAAACACTTCAGAAAGTAATGTTCTCTGTAACTCAAGTCATCATGACCAAATGGAGATTAAAGGAAAATGCAACTTCAATACATCAGAGTGTCTTTCATTTATGATCTGTGGTAAAGGCATCATGGATCGGGACACAAATACTAATGGATAAACAAATATATATAATTTTTTTTTCAGGGCCATCCCTAGGCACACACAGCATATGTGGCTGTGTAGGGCACCAGAAAATTTGGGGTACCATTCCCCTCGCTGGCGGTGGCTGAAATCCTCTTTTCTCTGGCGCCACTCCTGTGCTGAGCCGGCAGTCTTCTCCCCAGTCCCGCCCCTTCCCTCACTCGCTCCTCAGCCGGCCAGCTCAGGGCTCCAGCCTCTGACTCTGCCGCCCCAGCCCCGAGGACACCAGAGCGGCGCAGCTGGTCACTGGTGGTGCAGCAGCCCGGCCCACTGCTGCCCATAGCGGAGTCCATCCCTTGACCCTGCCTGCCTGCCCATGCCACTTGGTGAAGTGAAGGGGGGGGACTTAAAGTGCTGCTCTCACACTTTCCTAACACACACCGTCTCTCTCTCACACACTCCGCCTCTCACGAGTCACAGTCCCCCAATACAGATTGTGTCTCTCTCTCTCTCATACACACACACACACACACACACACTCTGTCATGCACACACACACGCGCACACACACTTGTGGTGTTGTTGTTGTTGTTGTTACTGCTTGGTACTTCCTGTCAAAATGCTCATGGTGAGCCAGGAGTAGCTAGGGGCTGCAGGAGGGCCGTGGGCTCTGGCAAAATGCAGCCCCCATGTGACAGCACGAAGCCTGCCTTGAGCCACCGCCGCAGCGTCTGCTGCATACGAAGCTTGGTGTGTGTCAGCAATGGGGGACAGCTTCTGGGGGCCTGTGGGCAGGGTTGTGGTTGTGCCCCCTTGACACACTGGGGTCAGCAGTGCAGACTGGGAACAGCTTTCAGTGGAGCATAGGGGCACCAGTTTAATAATACTGCATAGGGCCCCATAAATCCTAATGACAGCCCTGTATACTTTGCTTGAAGATCACTAAAATCCCAAAGCATCCCACTGAAATGACCATGAAAACTATCCAATATACCAAAAACTTGAAAAAGCAAAGTCAATGGACCAAATTTTGTTGTTTCATGTGTGGAACCCTGATTAAAGTCAATGATGTTACACATATGAGTAATGTGGTCCTCAGTTTAACAAGCAGCACAGTACTAGACATACAGATATTGGGTCAGATTCAGTTTCTGGTGTGAAATTAATGATCATAGAAATTTTGGAAGGCATATTAAACCTCATGCTTCAGGTTTTAAAACAATCTCCAGTTAGAAATTAGGATGATACCGAATGTGAAGGGCATCTTATCCAGCCTCAATTTACTATGGGACTTTTACACTTTCCTCTGAAGCACATAGTATTAGTCACTGTCATAGACAGGATTCTGGGCTAGATGGATCTAAGGAATTGCCAGTCTGGATCAGACCCATCTTCCTACATTCATATGTAATATAGGCAAAGTGTGTCTGGTATTCCAGAGTGTCAATAACAATATTAATGTACAATAAAGTTTGAGTAAACGCATGTAAACTAATCAATGTTTTCTCAGAATGAGCCCACCTTTCTTCCATCTGGAACTAAAATTGAGGACCAAAATTTTCATTACCCTACACCTTATGTAGTCATTTACACCAACATGAAGTGATGGCAAAGTGGGTGTAAATGTGAACTACTGTGGTTTTATAAGACTTTAAAACCATTTTACACTCATTTTGCAATAGTGAAAATGACCACACAGAGTTCAGGGCAATGGAGAATTTGGCTCTTTGGGTCCCATTATGGGAATTGCCAAATAATGTGTGTTGGGAATTTGAAGGGGTGCAAAGCTAAACCTTCCAAATATAAAGTGGATTAATCTGGAAAGCAATCAACAACTGAGATTTCTTTCCATTTCATATTTTAATTCTTACTTGCCTAGACCACTAAGTCATGTTGTTATATCTATATCAGTATTAAAATGTGCACCCTGTTTTCATCTAGAGAAAAAATTTCAAAAATGCCTCTGACTTTAGAACCTAACTCCCATTGTCAAAAGTGACCTAGATAGCTGGCTAAGTGCCTGTCAGTTTTGAAAATGGGATTTAGAATCTAAAGTCAGAGGCATTTTTGAAAATTTTCTCTAGTCTGAAACTTTGAGTTGTTACTTGGATTTTCCTATGCTACTTGAGCATTTCACACAGATGGACATTTGAGGTAAATTATACTGAGAATAAGACAGAGGCCTCATCCTAGACTATACTGAAATTATAACAATTCAAATTATACGAAACATGTTGGACTCCTGCACATTTTCAAATGTGGTTTGTTGGACTGATGCGTATTGTGCTGTAGGAATCAGGATTATAATTTGACACATTATTTGGTAATAGCATAACATTAGAAATATGAGGTCAAATGTTAATTTCTGTAAATGTATGTGGAATTATAAATTACCAGTTGAATCTGACTTACATTTGCTACTTGATTTTTCTTCGGTATATTGGAGTACAAAGTCTTTAAAACCTGGACTGCAGTTACCTTAGTTTATGCAAAGAGACTGCTTCTTTGAAGGTAGAAAACCTCTTGAATCCCACTGCTGAAAGACAGGTGTGTTGACATGTTAGGAATTGCTTCATATGTTCATCTCTCATTTATAAAAATAATGACATAACTGAAGAATTGCATGTGAAATGAAAAGAATGTATCCCTTATCTAGAGAAAAATGCAGATGTGCATGCAAGTGAGAGATAAATGAATTCACTGAGGAAGAGTTGTGAGGGTGTAGTGGTGTAGCTATCAAGGATTTTGTCAAGGTTTTGTTTGTTGCTTATCTGAGTTATATTTTTGGTAAAAACTAAAAGCCATTTCAGAATAAATAAGATGTGTACAGTACTGGTGCATGCATTATGCATGGGTAGAGCCTCATTTGCGTGGTGTAACCATACAGCTAATGCACAATCACAGATCATTTACCAACGTGAACCAGCGATTGTTATGCAGCCATGCAAGAAGAGCATCACATACTGTGCTAGTGACAGCAGAGGGGAAAAAAAAAGGAGTTTATAAAGCCAAAGGATGTGCTTATAAAGCCACAGTAGACTGCTGGCAGCCCCACTGGAGTTATAGCTTTATCTACTGTGGGAAAATCATACAAGTTGCCAGGTCTCTTTAATTTTTTATTCTCTGTTTATGTTTCTATATAGGCTGTTGAGAGATCAGTATTACAATGTAACCTGCTTTGCCAAATCTGGACATAAACAGCAAATGGATGTGACTGAATGCAGACACCTAATCTGGCTGTTTGAGATGCTACAGAAACTGCATATTACCCAGAAGGGGGTGCTATATGCCAATTAAACTGGAAAAGTGGAGGAAGTGTAGAGGAGACTATATTTTAGTCACCTTTTATGCTTGATTACATCATAGTGAATGAATGTACTGTCAGGAAGTGTGGACATAAACTCTTTCCCTCACCTGCCAGCACTCTATATTTGCTGCTTTCAACGCTTTCGTTGTTTCTTAACATGATCCTATACAAAGGTGCTTTCCTAGAAGCATCGATTGTAGAGTAACTTTAAGGATTGTACATCCATTCCTGTGGAAGATGGGGTTGCAGAATGAAGAGAAATGTAGTGACTTACTGTGACACTTTGGGGTTCAACCCAGACAATAAGGGGTTGTCACCACCTGCCCTGCAACTCTTGGTGCCTTAAATGTTATGCTGCTGTGGCTCACAGTCCTGACATCAGCAGCCAGCCTATAAGCATGCAAACCACATCCTGGTTTCCACTGCCCAGTTACTCTTTGCAGTGACCCCAAAACCCTCCCAATCCTTAATTTCCCCCAAATCATCTGCCTGTGGGACAATCTACTTAGATTCCCAGAATTGTGAGTTACTGTGTTACCTGCCTCAGCAAGTGAGAGTTTTGCTATTGCTGGGCTGAGTGACAACTCCATGATATGCCATCTTGTCTGCCTTGCAAGCAAACTCTTCAGGATGTTGCCAGACAAAATGTTGCCTTGGAGGTAACAAACAGTGAACCCCAACTCCTGAGTTCCCCAGGGTCATCTCCCTGCAGTGTCCAGCCTCCCTGCAGTCACAGAAGTTGCTGCTCCTTTAAAGAGACAATGCACTGCAGCTCATTAGCTAGGATCTGACAAACACTTATTTCAATCATAGCACTGAATTGGTTTACAATAATAGTAAAACAAATTTATTTAACAAAATGACATAGAATTAAGTGATACCAAGTATAAAGAATAAAAATAGAAAGGATTACAAGCAAACAACTGAAACAAGTATAAATTGATTTCAGATAGACTGAAACAACAGCTGGGAGAGGTGTGAACTACCCCTATTTGTCTTAAAGGAATGTTCACTCAATCTTAATAATGATTTCATTGTTTACAGTGTTAACTATCATCATAGTTGTGTATGAAAGGAAGTGGATGATATTATAAAGATTTGTATTATCTACTGTGTGTGACATCTCATTTGAATCATAGAAATACAGGACTGGAAGGGACCTCAATAGGTCATCTAATTCAGTCCCCTGCACTGAGACAGGACTAAGTATTATCTAGAGACCATTCCTGTCAGGTGTTTGTCTAACCCGTTCTTATAAACTTCCAATAATGGAGATTCCACACCCTCCCAAGGTAATCTGTTCCAGTGTTTAACCACCCTTACAGCTAGGAAGATTTTCCTAATGTGTAACCTAAATCTCCCTTGCTGCAATTTAAGCTCATTACATCTTGTCCTGTCCTCAGTTGTTAAGAAGAACAATTTATCACCCTCTTCTTTATGACAACCTTTTACTTGAAGATTGTAATCATGTCCCCTTCAGTCGTCTTTTCTCTAGCCTAAACAAACCTAGTTTATTGCGGGGGGTTTTTTTTTTTCAGTCTTTCCTCATAGGTAATGTTGTTTAGACCTTTAACAATTTTTGTTGCTCTCCTCTGGACTTTCTCCAATATGTCCACATCTTTCCCAAAGTGTGGTGCCCAGAACTGGATAGTATACACCAGTTTACGTCATATCATTGCTGAGTAGAGTGAAAGAATTACTACTTGTAATCTTGCTTACAACACTCCTGCTAATACTTCCCATAATTATGTCTGTTTATTTTTTCCAATAGTATTATGATGTTGACTCTTAGTTTGTGATCCATTATAACCCCCAGATCCGTTTCTGCACTACTCCTTCCTAGGCAGTCATTTCCCATTTTGAATTTCTGCAACTGAGTATTTTTAAGTGTGGTACTTTGCATTACTCCTTACTGAATTTCATTCTATTTATTTCAGACCACTTCTCCAGTTTGTCAAGATCATTTTGAATTCCAATTTTCTCCTCCAAAGTGCTTGCAACTCCTCCTCAAGAGCAAATGGAACAAATGCCCATCTTTGTGTTTAAAAAAAAAAGTGGGGTGTGGAAGGTGGGGGTGGAACAGCAATGCCAGATCTGCCATGGGCAGTAGGCAAGGATCAAGTGAGCAGTGATGTCAGCCCCAGCCTTTCGCAGGGGCAAGCAGGGCTCAGATGAGCAGCAATGCCAGTCCCATACAGGGATGGCGGGGAGCTTGGACAAGCGGTTTCAATCAGCCCCATGTGGGGAGGGGGTGTGCACTTGGGCTAGCACCACGCAGTGTCCCATTTTCCCTTTGGGAAATATGGTCACTTTACCCGGAAAGGGAGGACTACAGTGACCTGACCAGAAGGCCATGCTATGAAGCAGGAGCAGTCGAGCCCAGAGACAGTGAGAGACAGAGTGCAACCGCAGGAAGGAGCATTGGCCTGGCAGAACTAATCCCCAGATGCAGCCCCGAAGAAGGTGTCCACCCAGCGGTGAATAGAGCACCTCTGTGCCACTCACCTTACCTTGTGTCTCAATGGCTGCTATATCATTCTCTGTGGCAGAGAAACTAGGAAATCTTCTTATGTACTGTATGAGTGTAGATTTTGGAGGATATTAGGGACATAATTTTGTTAATATACTACACTAATTACACTTCTAAACAACAAATGTACTTTTTTCTTTTAATTTTGCAAACTAATTTTTAACTTTTACCAAAAACCTTTATTCTTCACTGTAAATATATTTTTAAAATGTAATGCTCTGATTAATCATAATGCTGATTTAAGTGGTCAAATGCTAGTTTTTAAATAGCCACTGAAATAATACATCTTTATATGTTCAGTTTTGGGCAGACCAGTATGACCGTAGTGGGTTGGAAATAGAGAATATGAAATCACATTTCTTCTTAAACATTTGAGAAAGAAAAGGACAGAATATGAATAACCCTGTTGTGTAGGGTACTCCATATAGTGTGTGTGTGAGTGTGTGTGTGTGTGTGTGTATATAGATAGCAAGTGTGAAAAATCAGGATGGGGGTGAATGGTAATAGGCTCCTATATAAGATAAAGCCCTGAATGTTGGGACTGTCCCTATAAAATCGGGACATCTGGTTACCCTCATAACAGCGGTGGTTATTTTAAATATGGCTCTCAATGCACTGGGATCTGGGCTGAGACCCCCAATGCAGCAGAGTAATGGAATTGCAACTTCTCTGGAATAAATACTTATTTGTGATGTACATTTCCAGCACTGCTCTGTGTTGTCTGTTTTCACACCTGTATCATCTATGAAATAACTGTCTTACACCATGCAATTTAAAAATGATGGTGACAGAATTACTCATTATAAGATCCAATCTGTATAATGTCCAGCTGATGAAAACACTACTTAATCTCAGTTTCTTGTATTTCAAGATTTATGGATCTAAAAGTGTGCATGCGTGCGTGCCTGTGTGTGTGTGTAATCTGTTTACCTTTCCTGGACTTGAAGAGCTCTGATTAGCTCAAAAGCTTGTCTCTTTCACCAACAGAAGTTGGCCCAATAAAAGCTATTACTTCCCAACCTTGTTTCCCTTCTGACCTGAATAAACAGATGGTAGGGTACAGCAGCGAACAACACAAACAACATTCATCACTCTCTTGGACCAAAGACACTACCAGTGTTGACTGGGGAATAGGGCTGAAATGTTCAAAAGTGCCTAAGTGATACAGAGCCCAAGTCTCATTTAGTAGGTGGTCACCTAACTACTTTTGGTCCCTTTAAAAATGTAAATCTAAGCTGAGAAATGAACACTCATTAAAGCACATTTGTTAGTGGACAAGCAACTTTAATGTTAATTTATCTAACAGTTGTCTAATTAAAAAAAATAAGTATGCAGAATAAGAGTAGAATAAGAGTGTTCACTAAATCCATGAGTAATTTGCCCATTCCTACTCAATAACTGCTTCTTGTTCAACATCCTATGTCTGGATCAGATGGTGGTGAAAATCTTACTTTACTGAACAATAGGGAACTATTCTAGATAAGGCTTAACTTGTAGTACAGTTTGAGTTAAAGGTTAGTGAGCATTCCAGTTGGCTGTTGCCTCTGAAACATAGCTTATGTTACTGCCTGCAAAATGGTATGATTATTTATAATACCAGGGGTGTTATTACACAGACTCTACATCTCAAGGGGACCAGCAAATGGAACTATGGATGTTGGATGCCAGGCTCACTTTAAGTAGAGCAAAAACACTTATTAGTAACACCTTAACACGTTTCAGCAGAATATTCACAAGAGATGCAAATAGGGAGGGAAATCATGTACTGTAATCAAATTTCAGAGTAGCAGCCGTGTTAGTCTGTATTTGTAAAAAGAAAAGGAGTACTTGTGGCACCTTAGAGACTAACAAATTTATTTGAGCATAAGCTTTCGTGAGCTACAGCTCACTTCAGCATCCGAAGAAGTGAGCTGTAGCTCACAAAAGCTTATGCTCAAATAAATTTGTTAGTTTCTAAGGTGCCACAAGTACTCTTTTTCTTTTTGCGTAATCAAATTGTTCACATAATTGAGGAATACCAGTAATAACCCCCTTCATTGTATATATTCATCTAAATCATTCAAAAGAAATGTTAAAACTGATTGTCTTTTATGAACTGATGTAAATCCAGAATAACATGACTGACATTAGTGGAAGAATTCCAGAATAGAACTGGGCAAGTAAGAGTATGTGGAGTTTGTATTTAAAACTCTGATTCACTTAATTGATATTCATGACTCTTTCTCTTAACATCTTCATGAACATTTACTTGTGCAAGTTTTTATTTGCAAGACTATTTACAGACAGCACTATCAAAACTAAAACGCACAAATATTCACTAGTGTATTTGTAACCGAAATTGAAGCACTTTGAAAAACTTTTTATTACTTGTACAATGCATAGGTTGATCAATCATAAATGTTCAGGGATAAGTAGTGAATGGGGACTTTTCTTTTATAAACAGAGATCGTCCCATTAGAGAACAGAAACAATATCATCTAAGTGATCAATCAGACATGCAAATAATTATTACCACAGAGCAAATCTACAAACTGCAGAATGAATCACAGGCTAAAATTTGCTCGTGGAAACGATTAGTTGAACAATTGTGAATAATGCACAAATTTGTTGAAAAACAGGCCCTGGTTGTGGGTAATTCAAGAACTGCGAAAATTTGCTAGACTCCTCCCAACAACTAGGTTGAGCAGCTCTAACACCCGTGTACCTGTGGGCAGGATCTGGTGCAGTCTGTTCAGGGCCCATCGGTAACTGATTACCGCTTGGTGGGCCAGCCAGCCACCAAGTGCTTTTTCCTCTTTTATGAATGCCTACACATGCCCGCTCCTACACCGGGCCCCCGGAGACACGTGCAGGGGAATGCCTGGCTCCAGCTTCCCCGTGGGAAACCCCAGGTGAGGCGCACGCACTGTCCAGGAAACGCCAGGCCCCCCGTGCCCACCCCGTGGAGCATCCGATTCAACCCAGGCCCTGGAGCGCCTTGGCCTTAGCCGAAGTGAAGTGTTGTGCGCGCGCGGGGCGGGGGGACGCAACGGTCCCCAAAGCACAGCGGGCGCTCGTGATCCGCGGCAACGGCGCGTGGCTAGTCTCACCTCAGCTTGCAGGGGCTCGGTGCCTGGCTCGTGTGTTCCCCTAGCTGAGTGAAGTTGGGCTGGGGGACGAAGGGAGCCGGCTCCTTCCCCTACGGAGGGCAGAGAGCAGCTCCCACAATTGAAGCCTCCCGCCGCAGCCTCCCGCGGCCCGGAGGCTGCTGTTTGCAGGCGGACCTGTCTGTGGAAGCCGCCAGTGTCCGTCCCCCCGGACCGACAAACTCCCCCCCCCCTCCCCCCGCCGTGGAAAGCCCCTCCCCTCGCCCCCTCCTCCCCGGGCACCTCCCGCAGCCCGTCAGTCTGAGCCGAGCGCGGCTCCGAGAGCGACGGCGGCGGCGGCGGCACAGCCACGGCGGGGAGAGCGAGCGCGAGCGCGAGCGCTCCCCTCCCTCCCTGCTTCCCCCACCCCCTGCCTCCCTCATCCTCGCCGCCTCTCACGCGCCCGAGCTGCCTCTGCCCCTCGTTCCCTGTCACTCGCTCGCCCGCTTCCCTCTCATTTGACTGCGCCTCGCGAGGCGTCCAGCGGATCCTCCATGAGCCCCGCCGACTGATCTGTCCCCCCCAGCCCGCAGCCCTCGCCTCCCGCACCTGGAGCCCGGCAGGAGCAGCGGCAGCATGTCCCGAAGGAAACAGAGCAAACCCAGGCAGATCAAGCGTAAGTTTCCTGAGGGGGGCTCCCTCTGACAGACTTTTGTTTCTGTCCCTGGGAGAGTCCCGGGTATGGGCTGAAGGGTTAAACTTTGCCAGAGAGGCTTGAGGGGAGAGAGAAAAGGGCAGGGATGAAAGAAAAGCTCCTTTGATGCAGTCCGAGCAGCTGCCTCGCGACTGAGCATCTAGTCCTTTGGCGCGGCGGCTGCCTCCCCCTCTCCCTTAAAACTCCCTCACTGCGTCTGGAAGCCAAACCACTTCTGTAGTTTCAAGTTGAGCTAATTGAGGAGACCCAATAAGTATGCGAGGGATCAAGTACAGCTGCGGGGTGGCTGGGGAATCCATGGCAGGCTCAGGCTGCCGAAACACCGGAGCATCGTAAAGAAACAGAAAGTGGGTGGAAGAAAAGTTCCAGCAAAGGGAGCACTAGGGAAAGGATCCTCTGAGCGGCACAGCTCAATACGACCCGTCTCTGGGCAGTGCTGATCTAGTCATCTTTCGGTTCTCTTCGTCCCGCCACTTGGGTTTGCTTTGCACCTCCCTGGAGGATTTGGTTTGCATCTAAACCATTTGCAGATAGTCGCCTTTGTTGTTTTCGGAAGTGCAACCCTTTTGAAGGGGAAATGTTTTTGTTTTGGTTAGAAACCAGGTGTATTGTAGTCAAAAATCTTCTTCCTAATAGGATCCATAGGTCACTTTTCCTGCCTGGGACACACATCAGTGACATGAGCTGTGATCTCAACTTCGTAAACTTTTTGCTGATTCAGATTGTTCAACCGAGCAATCCTAACGGTCGGTAAACAAAGAAGTGCAAGGGCGTTTCAAAACAGATACAATAAACCATTTTGTTTTAAAATCAGCACCACTGAGCTGATACAACTTGGTGTCTCTGTCCTAGAACTACTTTAAAACTAACCGTCATGTGACTTGGAGAGGATCTTTTAATAGCATTTTTCTCATTGATTTTTGACTCAAAAATGCTTATGAATAGCTCAGTTCTGGTGGATTTTTTGAATGGATGAACTGGTTTAGCAAACAAGAAAATGAGTTGCAGGTTGAAAAAAGATTGGTGTCCTTAAAACATTTGGATTGTGTTGGTAGAACATCCCTGCTTAGTAGAAATTACTTTTTAACTGTCTTTTAATATGGAAAATAAAATAGCAGCATGTTCCTGATTAAGTTTTAAGTTTACTAAAGTTAGTATATAATACTAAATGATTGCAACTTTTACGTTTTCTGTAAAGCATTTGAAATCCTTCATTTTTCAAGGAACTTTTTAATTACTTTGGGTTTTAATATTCTTAAGTAAACATGTTGTTTGCTTTTAAACCTATACATTTATTATCTAATATGCATTAATCTATAAGTGTAGTTAATATTTTAGAACTGTATCTGATATGGGATATGATTATGAAAGTTATTAGTTGGAAAGACTTTGTTGTGCATGACTAGTGTCTTGATTGTTAATAAATGATCAACATTATTGATTGTATGGCACAAAGACCGTCTGATTCTATTTTTTTACATACTTTTTATTCCCAATGAACTATGTTAATATTTGTAATGTCCATTTCATAATGGCAGATAAATGCTTGGATACAAATTGGGGATTATGTACTTCTGATATAGGTCACAAAGCATTTTTATGGCTTCCCTATATGGCATTAAATGTTAACCCAAATGCTTTTGGTTTGTTCATAAGTGACATATAATGGTTTGTGTGTACATGATGTATATAAATATATAAGAATAAATATAAACACACTTAACATATATGTGAAAATGGGTAGATTACATTGTACATTTGTGTGCATAATCTGATTTTTAAGAACTTCATTTTTCCATGCAAGTTATCATGCAAATTAGACTGTAAATTTACATTGTCAGGAGAAGTGAAACAAGGTCATCAGAGTTGGAGGACATATTATGTTCATAGCACTTCCAGCTGATGGCTTTTGGCGTTGTGTGTTCCTTAGCTAGTTTTAAAGTAATTTTTGTTCAAGCCAATCAGGCAGTGTCCTGTACAGAGATGTCTATTAGTATTTGACCAACCATAACTGATGTTTTCTCAGACTTTGAGAAGTTTATTTTGATAAGAAGCATACTTTATTAAAATGTGTTTTTTGAGATTTTATTATTTAAACCAAGCAATATAGTATTTTAGATGTAATATTTTGAAGTTAACTTTTCTTTTGTTGATATTAGAACAGAAAAATTGGAGTTGAAAATGCTGACCATAAGAGTTGTCGGTAAAAATAATGGAATTACTAGTGACAAGTCTAGACCAACACTTTTAAGTTTGAAAACTTCAATTTACAATAAAACTCTACATTTTGCTGATAAAGTATGCACAATTTAGGAGCTCTGTGAGAAGCAAAAAGTCAGCTTACACGAGAAACTCTGAAGACAGTCAATTTAAAGGACAAAAAGGTTGTTGGGCACAGTTTTTTTCTTTTACTGCACACAGTTCCCTGCTATCTAAAATTGTGATTTATGCAGTATTTTAATATTTTGCTTATTCTTTCCCCTTGGGTGCTCTCTGGGCAGCGATAAAAAGGCGACGCTGAAAGAGCACCATTAATTTGCTCTGATGACTGGCCAGATAAGGGGAGATAATGGGAAAGATAAGCGGAGAAGATATACCATCAGAAACCCGATTATTACCATTAAAATTCCAGCCCAGCAATCTGCAGAAGCCTGATAATTCCTTCTCCGTTTCCACCACTTTGGATGATAAGGCAAAAAATAGTCACTCAGTGCTCCTTGATTAGACTGCCTGGGTTTCCTGATAATACTGTGATAAATTATGTATTTTGCCCCCATGTTTTGTCCCAAAAATTCAGATTTTTTTTCCTTTCCAGGCCTATATTTTTCTCCCCTCCCTTAAAAAACCCCTCTCTCATAAGCTATTATTGTAATACTAGTTTGATAAAAAGCACTGATAGGATAGGAGGTGTTTTGTATGGGAGCCCCATATCAATGTTATCAGCCCATCTCACTGCACCAGCTGCTAGCTGTTGTTGTTTTTAGCCTTATCACCTCCTGCCAATATGCCAATAAATTGCCCAGATTGTTCTCCATTCTGTGGCTGCACTGCAAAATTTATGACAGAAATGATGATTTTTTTACTAATGCATTTCTTTATGATTAGCAAATGTGTTGTGTGTGCAGTTTTATTGTTATTTTCTTGTTCTTCATGCAGTTGACTGTGGTCTAATAATGTGTTTACTGACCTGTTTGTCCCCAACTTCAGTCACAGTTAAGTACAGTGGTTTATGGATTGGGGGAGCGGTGCTGGCTGAAACATTTTTTTCAAATGAAGCTCTGTTACCTAAATAGTTGAATAAAATTCTTAAAGGACTTTTTCATTAGCTATATTGTAATGTTTTACAAAGACAGTCTTCTCTGAGATATTAAGGGAATAGTTTCTCATACAACTTTTGGTTTGGTTTGTAATTTGTTTAGTATAGCATGAAGATTGTTAGGTACAATTAGATTGTGGGGAAATATGGCAACGTGTTTATGAAACCTGGGTTAGGAAGAAAAAGAATTCTCATGAACAGTCAAGTTGAAGATTAAATACGTTACATAAACGTTTTGAAAGTAAAATGCTTCTTGTCAGGAGAAGTGTGGTTAGCAATTCACCATATCAGGCTTTCCTGAAGAAGTTTGAATTGATTTACAATGAAGAAATTGTCTGTACAGCATTTGAGGTCTCATTCCAAGCTATTTCATATACTTTATGCAATATATGAAAATTATAAGGAGAAAACACTGACGATTGTTTTAAGTCTCCTCCTGCTTTATTGCACTGTTTCGCACCATACGTACTATGATTTTTTTTAAATGTTGGTTTAAAATTAACCCTTCTTTTATAATGTGGATAATAGTATTGTTTAAAATATCATCTTTAATTTTAACCTAATGTGGATTATATAGCATTAACAAGAGACACGGTTCTTTTCTATACCGTCTTGTTTCTGTTTTTTTTTATACTGTATTACATATTTCAGGTATCCAGTGAAAATGTCCATTATATCATTAGTTACTAAGACGATTAGTAAAGTAAAAATGAGAGAGAATCTGAGTTTTAGTATATTGATGGCTTTTTCACAATGCTAAGTTAAATATCTCTTGCATATTTCACCTGCCATATGCTCAAACAAGTTTCCTTCTCTAAAACAAAACCATTGATTGTCTTTTGATCTTAGGGAAATTGGTGTTTTAAAGCAGCAAGTAGAAGGACTGCCCTCTGTTTAAAAATGTTGCTTTAAAATTACATTTCCCATAGCAGATATATTATCAAAGTTTTATATTTGTGACATATCTTTTTATTTGCCTTTAGGAGAAAGTAATGACTAGTGTAGTTCTGCAGTTAAACATTTACAGAATTAAATCTGCAATATTGTAATGCAAAATAAAATACACCATTTACATGGTTATGTTTTGAAGTTTTTAGAAATCAAAACAACAATGCATGCAATAGTATTTATTTATGAAAATGGATAATTATACAGCTTTAGTTGATTTTTCAGGAGCAGACTACATATGAGAAAACTAAAATGTTTTATTTTGTTTCTCTCTTTGGAAATGTGCAGAAAAAGCTACTGATTAGAGGTTCATAAATCATCCAGTTGAGTTTTCTAAGTTTAAATAGAGATAGTAATACAGACACAAATACACCAGCGATGTTCAGATACAGTAGGCTTATATGTAAGCCTTTGAGTTTAGAAGTGGAACTCAGAAGTGAAAGTCTCTTTTTGAATAAAATTGCAAAGTAAAATAAAATATAACGTCAACATTTTTAAGGGGCTCACAGGCTAAAAGTAGGATAGTAAAAAAAATGTATTACAATCCTCACCACTTTAAAAAAATAGACTTTTTAAAATTTAATGACAGAGTTTAACTTTGTACTCTCCTTTAAATCACTCTGTAGTACCTTAAAGGTGCTTCAGATTTTTCGATTCAATTAAAGGAGAGCTCTAGGTAAGCAGCTGCCTAAATCTTTTGAGTATGAAACGATCATGGTGATATTTAGTTTTTGTAAGACTGAGTACCAGTTCCTTGCAAACAATTGATCTTTATGTTGCAAGATATGTATAGCATTTGTTAAAACAGAATATCGGTTTGCAGTCATATATTAAAGACATAAATTTATATAATTCAGCTGTGAGAGAAAGTAATCCAATTAGATAATTTGCTCCTAATTTTTCGTCTCTACTAATTCATACTTTTGTTAGATGTGTAAAAGCTAATACTAAGATTCATGCAGACTTCTGTGTAATGAAGTGAGGAGGAAAGCACGCCATCCATCAGTAGTACCAATTATTTTCCATTAAACATAAAGTGTACTTTATCAATAGTACAAAGATAGCTTGCTAATGAAGAAACTCGGTGTATTGTGTTTTAAAAGAAAAAGCCTTGATTCTTTTAAATGAAGAATTCTGTGTTTCTTGTTTTGAAAAGGAAAAACTTAGATATGGAAGTTTTCTGATGGGGAGCTCAAATTGGGTTTACACCTCAAATTAAGGTGAAGTGGAATTACTGTAAAACAAATACATAGTTGCAGTTAATATAAATAGAGCCTATTCTTTTAAAAATGGGTGATGCCAATATTGCTCTTTGGTTTGGATAGGTCTTCCTAGAAGGACTTCTGTTCCACACTGGTGGCTTTCACCTGTATATTTTTATTATTTTTCCCTATTCAACTGAGAAAACAAACATGTCCCCCTCTTGAAAAATTTACATAGAAACTTGTAACGTAAAATCTTATAACCTTTATATGCTACCTTCTGAAGAATATAGTCTGTTTGGATTTTCTGTTTGGAACTGCTTTAGCAAGAAAAGTCTTACACTGTACTCTTGAAGGAAAGTTTTTTTTATAGATCACATTAAAGGTATCAGTATATAAGACTCTGAATAATTAATATTGTAATTGTTGAAGTTTATTATTTGTTTTGGATATGGGTGAAAATATCCAATTAAATTGGTGGGTTTGAATGTGGGATTACTGTGCTCAAGAAAGAGACATAGCTCTTTAAAGGTATTAGCATAAAGACAGCGTATTTGTTTATTATGTTTCAAAATCAGCCACTAGTATCTCTGCCACAGGTAACAATTGACTTTTCAGGCTTCAAGTTAATAGCCTTGTCTCTTGCTTGTAAGGATCAATATTAGTATTAATTAATCACCATTATCAGCCCTAGGATCTGGTTCTATTTGTTGTTACATCAGCAAAATATCAATATAGAAAGTGGACTCTCTGATCGTCATGGCAACTTCATCTCTTGGGTCAAAGAAAGTTTATCTTATCTGTGCATGGAGAGTGGCAAACTGTTTAGGGATCTAGTTTGAACTCTAAGAACATTGATTTAGTTTTTGTTTGTGAATAGAGGCTGAATTCCAATCACAAGGGATAGGTAAGATTTAAATATTAATGCCCAAAGGCTTGTCTGAGAGGGTGTCATACCATTACCGCCAGATTGTCTTTTTGAGATGACACAAAGGTAGAGAAAGAGAATTGTGTAGTCAGAATTATTTAAAGCTCAATAATTTGTGCATTTGACAAACATATTTTAAATGAAAGTATGATAATTGTATTGCATTTACATGGCAATATTACTTCTTGCATGTGATCCCACAGTCAGGGATTCCTCCACTTATACAGAGATCAGTACAGAGTTAGCTCAGGAAAGTGTGGGGAAATATCTTATTTATTCCCAGTTAAGAGATTAAAACAAACAAACAAAAAAATGGCTGAGAAGACTATGAGGTTTGATTTCATTGCTGTATACTCCTGAAATAATGACAAACAAATAAAGATCAGGGGCAATCTGAATACTACAGCCTAATCAATTATAGTTATCCTTGGAGACTGATGAACTGATAAAATATTTCATGAGGCTGTAATGACAAAATATTACTACTATTGTTTTGTTATACACCATAGAAAGTTAATAGATCACTTTCAAATGGTCTTTGTCTAAGGCATCAGATTTGAGAATTTTGAATATATATATGAATATATGCTGGGCAGTTTTAAAGACATTAAAATCCTAATATATGTAGTCTTGTCTGAAGTATAAACACACTTTCTATACTAATTATTCTTAAATATATATGTGTATTCAGGTGTATACTGTCTATAATGTTTTAATACATGTATTTTAAGCATAGATTCAAGGTATCAGTGCTATAATTACTAAGTCATTCAGCAGATAGTATTTTTCTAATTTTGTTATTCCTCACCTGCAGGAAAATAAAGTTTCCATGTCATATCAAAGAGTGAAGCTGCCAATCTATAATATGCTCATTTGGGAACCCCAAAATATACTCAGGCTAATTTAATATACATGCAGTAGCAAAGAGGAGTTCTTGTGAAAAAAACACTAGCATAATGGTTACACTTTAAAAGGAAACACTTCTTAGTATTGACAACTCTCATTGATTATTTAGTTTTGAAAGGGTAATGCCATCATACATTAGTAACAATTCCGGATGGTTGTCAAAGTAGATGTTTCCTTGTAAGGGATTTAGTCTATTGTAAACTAAACATACAATATGTAATCTTGATTTATATGTACAGTACTTCGAACTACTCTATTTGATGTAGGGATATTTACAAAAAAGAGGATTTTTTAATAAGTTAAACAATTTTAAAAATCAGCAAAAAAATGCCCCTTCTATCTTCATGTTAGATATGTTGAATGAACTCTGTAGTAGTTATGGATCCATTTTCTCCTTATTTGCAGTTTGTCCAGACTTCCCATGTTGAGAGTAAAGGTTACACAGGTTGCCATCCTTTCTTACCATTGGCATCTTTTATTCTGAAGAGTTATATAGCATTTCTAAAATGCAGAAGTAGGGAGAGTATATCTTTATTAGTAATCCTGTGCACAGCTTTGCATTTGAAAGTTGCTATATCTTTTATGTTTATGTAATTCATCAAGAACAAAAATATTTTGGACACATTCTATCTTTAATTACACTCAAGGAATCCCATCATTGCAGTGTGTAAATAAAGGTAAAGTGTGGCCCCAAACTTTCATATTATTGAATTACCAGTTGATAGTTTTATAGAACTTCCTCTTACAAAATAAGGGAACATTAAATTAATATATCTCCAATGTGAATACAACTAGTAATGGAATATCTAGACTCACACGAGATTAACAGTGAGTTATTTGAACTTTTTCTTCATAAATTCTTCTCATACATTATTTGCTGCACTCCAAGGTGCCACGCGACTCCTTTTCTTTTTGCGGATACAGACTAACACGGCTGCTACTCTGCTATTTCTGATCACAGAAATGAGTTAGAGTGATGTTACTTTGTACTACCAGGCAACTAGACTTGCAGCTTTCAGTCTGTGATTAGCTGATGTAACGATGTGTCAAAGGCTGATTTTAGCGTAGTCAGTCTTTTTACCTCAAAACAAAACACAAAAAAAATGCAATGTAATAAAATACTGCATCATTTTCAAAGTTATTTATTTTGGTTTCCGCTATGTCTAACCTTTTCTGAAATTGACAGTATTATTCTAATTATAAACCTTAAAGAATAGATCTTGCAGACTCTTATGCATGTTCTTAACTTCATGAACATGAATAGTCCTATTGACTACACTGAACATTATACTACATAAGTGTTTACAGGATTGGGGCCTAAAACACATGCAGTGATATATGCTAAGAAGTTCAGAGTTTGGTGCTTACAAAATTCCATTGAACACAATGAGGACCTTGCTTTAATAAAGTGCTTTCCATTGTACACAAATGATTTTCATGGCACAGATTTGCTCCTTCTGTCACAAGTGTCATGTTTTACATCCTTTATTTTTCAAAGCTGAGGTATGCTTTTTGTGACAAAATTATATGAAGAAATTTTATATTGCCTTTTAAGAGCATATTTGCATTTATTTTAGAAATGCGAATTTTAAAGAGAGTAGAATGAATTATAGCGTACAGTACTGTATACCTCATAGGCCAAAGTATAACGGAAGAAATCTTGACAAGTATTTATTGTAAAGAATATTTTTTTGAAATTCAATAAACTCATAAATGCTTTCTGTAAAATGCATGGAGATGTTTATTTAGGCAGAGAGGAAATTTTCTAGGGAGTGATATTAATGTCACTTATGCTGGTGTAACTGTACTGGCTTCAATGGAGTTACTCCTGATTTACACCTTTGTAAATGAGTTCAGATTGAGGACCCTACTACTTTATATTTGACTACCATTTCACTGGAGGGGAGGGAAAAACAAAGTTTAAAGATTAATGTTTATATTAATGTAATAGCATAAAAAATGTACTCACTTTGCAGATCTTTAGCTTCATGTGAAAATGTGAATATTCTTTCGGATGTATTGAGTCCTAGTTTTTAATGTTTATTTCCTAACTTTTGATTCAGGCTTTATATTAAGCAGCTATGCAAATTGCTACGCTGAAACATTCTGAGGTACTTAAACTAGGTCATATGTGTACAAAGGTACTTTCTATAGCATTTCATAGAGGCAGTGAGGCACCTAAAATTGATCTATCTATCAAACATGGTCCTGATCCTATACCCATTGAGATCAGGTGAAAAATTCCCTATGGCACTAGATAAATCCAAAACTACAAACGATTTGAAAAAGCAATTTCCCCCCTTCTCCTCCTCCCCTCCTCCATCAAAATATTCAGCTAACAAATATAGAGAAATAAACTTCCAATTTTTCTTGGCAACTGGAATACATTTATTTTGAAAACTCTAAATTATATTGATATTATGAACATGTTTTCAGTTAACAGTACTTTGGCCCCTTCATCCATTTTATTCTAGTTGAGACGTTCAAATGCTTATTACAGCAGTTTGTGGTGGTGTTTTGTGTGCTCTTACTCATGTGAATAACCTTTATTCACATAGCAGTCCTATTTGAATGGAATTGTTTATATGAATAAGGATAGATTATTCAAGACAGTAAGGTAAGGGTTACTGGATAAGGCTCTTGATTTGAAAATAACTTTAATTTACAAACAAGACTTAATTTTTATTAAGGTTTTATTTTTTCTTTAGAAAGCTCTCTTTGATACTTGTTCCAAGATAGATATGGAATTTCAGTGAGGACTGACCAATTTGAGTATTGAGAAAAGCCTCAGATATTTGAGAGTTATTTTGAAAATATATTAGTTGGTTGCTAAAAATATAAGTCCATTCTTTAACAATGTGCATCTTGGACAAACAGGCGCATATTTTGTCATCAAGTTGCTTAAGCTTCTGAAGTCAGGGCTACAACTGGGTCAGATGATAAGATGAGCACAACAGAAAAACGAAGAGCGCCTCTGATAAAAACTGATTGATTGATGTCTGGCTTCCCCACCATCACAAGCGGTTGACAGTTAGTTTGGGATCAGATGATTTGGCTTTTGCGATAGAAGATGGGGCCCACTAGGCAAGTCTGAAGGACAAAAAGGTCGGTTTCTGTGTAGTGTCAGGCCAGGCTGCGCTCCCAAAAGGTGGGACATTGGATTATGTTCTTTAGTTCTATGACTTAACTTTTCATGGTCCATTGAAAGATGAAATAATCTGGTCACTGCCAGTACAGGAAAAAAGAATGGGGGAAGACGGGGAACAAAAACCCCTAAACTTACTAAAAAAGTGAATTTACAGTAAAAAAAATATTTTTTTAAATTTTAATATTTACTTACAACTCAAGTTATTTATATAGCTTATAAGCTTTCTGGTAGAGAATACTCCTTACTTTATATCTAGCACTGGGGTTGCTATAAAGGAAATTCTCTTATATAAGTACAGTAAAGGAATATAATGTAATATAGAAAAAACCTGGGTCTTAGCTTTTGATACACTTACCCATGTTCAATGAACTATTATGTCCTATATATCTTTGAAAAGATAACAAAGTTAATTACTATAGTACACTTTTAAAATTTTAATAAAAAAGTCAAATTCTGTAAAATGTAGTTTCTGTGAATTAACCAGGGAACACTATCATTGATACTTTACTACAGCACTAAGAACTGTGAATTTCATAGGCTAAATATATCTTTTCTACTCAGAACACATTACAATTAACAATCAAAGTGTAATAGGCACAACTGGAAAAATGAAAATCTTAACTTTCAAAATTAAAGATTTTCCCAGTGTAAACCATGAAAATGTATACCACTCTCTCACAGTTGGAATCGGGACAGCTTGGATTTGAATTTAGATTTTCGACTGTTTGATACTGTCTTGAAATCCTTTATGATATATTGCTTTTCTTTGAGTTTTAAGGGTTAGATCTCCAAAGGACAGTTGGGTCTCAGCTAATGCTGCTGGCTAAATATCAGTAAGATGAATTCTGCAAGGTGCTGAACTGCTGATAGTAAAACTGGAATGCAATATGAAAGAACCCGTAGTATAACATGGAGTGCTACCATAATAAGTGATCATTGTAAGTGAACTGGTGATCATTTAAACTGTGATTAGTTATACTTCAGGAAAGGTTGTTTTATTACTGTTTAATCTGTAGGGACCCGATTCATTTTTTTTTAAAAAAGGCTTGTGCAGGTATTTTACAATGTTATCATGGATCTTTTGCACAGGAGTTGAAGTATATGTTGGAGGCATGATTCAAAAACTAAAGTTCAGGACTTACAGAAATGTGTGAGCACAGGTTTTAGGCAAGACTATAGTAGTGTGTAAGAGCATCCTCCATTTTTGTCAAGAGCATGACAGATCACATTAGCATCTAGGTTTCTGTGGATTTTTGTACACTGTTCTGGTGTGCTCCTACAGCAGCATTACGAGTGGCGGTCAGAAGCAAATTGTTACAGACTATACACACTTGCAGGTATGGTACAGATTCATAAGTATGTTTATCTGAAAAAATATGTTGTACAATAAAGTAATTAGACTGTCATACAGTAAATCAGTTGCTGTTGTAAATATATTTTTTTCTTTAATTATTTCAAAAGTAATAATATACTTCATAAATCTTATTGAGGAACTTTTTTTTCTTTCTTGAAAGCATGCTTTTCATATCTGACCAGGGAGAGTGCCCTGCCTTACTTTGCCTGTTTTAGAGTTGTACACCCCTAGGGTGTGTAACTGAGAGCCATCTAATTATACACAGAGGAAAATCAGGGTTGGTGAGTTTAAAAAAAAAAAAAGTCATGCAGCCAAAATAATCAAGATCAGCATACTTATAAATGGAAAGTAACAATCAGCTACTTAGACCAACTAGACTGTGTAATTTTATGATTAGTCTTACAGCTTAGGAAATCTCATTTAAGTGGGAGTGTACGTTGGGGATGTTATAGCTGGACTGATTAGACTGACATTCACTTTGACGTTCTTTGACTGTTACATTGGAAATTTTCACTGTCAAGAAAGAAGAACATTGGAGTTCAGGTAAAGAATATTTGTGACACAAAGCTTTTGGGAGATTTTTTCCCCCTAAGAGCGATTATCAATCACAAAATTCTCTTGGGAGGTATAATAACTCCTGCAATGTAGAACAAAGGATGAAACAAACACTGAATATTTGGGGTCTTATTCTTTTCTCACTTACACTGGTGTAAATTAAGATTAACTTTACTGAAGTCAGTGGCATTATACCACTGTAAAACTAGTGTAATAAAGGAATCACACCCTTTGTTCACCATTTTTGGGAAATTAAAACCCGTTTGTACACTTTCAAAAATTTCTTGCAAGAATGCACAGTAATTTTTGGTACCATTAGAATATTTCAAATACATGGCTTAAATTCCATTTTATCTTAGTTTTTATTTTTAACTGAGCACTATTTTATATTTGCACAAGTGGTCCTGGACTTTTCCAAAGTATTTTCTGTCCTTCATGTTGCTGAATTATGTATGCATTGAATTGTGTTAATATTTAGGGGTGTTATCTCAGTTTTTCAAAATAACTGCTGCTAACTAAGCACATACTTATTATTAAAATATTTATTTATTAAAACAGTAACATTGAAAAATGTTTTACGGTCAATTTGGTGGCCTCTATCCAGTTCCCAATGGACAGATGTTCACATTGCAAAAATACCACTGTGCAGATGGCACTATTTGGCATCTTTCTTTAGTCTTCACTTTTATTATCATTCTCATATTGAAAGGCAAACAAATCGTGTTTCCTAAATAGACTTAAGAACTTTTCATAAACATTCTTGAATTACCACCAGTTTCTGGTGCATCCTTATAATACATAATGTTAGAGATCATTTTGGGGTTTAGAATAAACAGATAGATTGATAGACAATCTGTCAGTATAGTTATGGAAGATATAGATATAAATGGGGAAACTTTAGGTCTAGTTTTTTTTTACAGTGATCTATAATTTTGAGTGCTTTGGTTTCTGGATGCCCATAATTAGATTCCTGGGGCCTAATTTTAAAAGGTTCTAGCTCCCATTGAAGTCAATTGAAACTATGGCTATAGATGTTATAATCAAGGCAACACAGATAATCGATGGTGCACCTAGGAATAGAAATCAGATGTTTTGATGCCCATTCTTACGGTTTAGCCACAATGTGATCCTTTTTTCTTTCACAAAAACTCCCAAATATTTGTTGTAAAAGAATTATATCTCTTGGATTTTAATGTCTGGTCAAAATAGCCCATCTGTAGTTAGTAAGATTCTCTCTTTCACTACTAAAACACCTACCGATGTACTTCACGGTAGCTCAGGCTCTTATTTTAAAGTAAAATCACAAGTAGTGGGATGTTGCCTTCTACAATGGTAGCTCTGTATTTTCAGCATATGCGATGTCTGTTTTATTAACCTTCTAAATGATGTGGAGTTTGGTCTTGGAAATAATCAGTCTGTCTTTTAAATTTCAGTGTTGTGCTATTTTAGTTTCTGTCATCCAAAGAGAAGTTTATCTCTTTTAGGTTTTTCCGAAATTCTGAAATTTTGAACTGCTGGGCCAGAAACAGTTCATCTTTCATACATATCAGATATTTTACATATTGAGTGATTTTAAGATGCCTGTCATATTTTTATCCAGACTATTATATCCAGTCAGATTTTCTTTTTGTTAAGACATTTGGCGCTATGCCAAATATGTTGCTCTTTTTTTATACTGTATTAAGGATGCTATATCCTTGAAATAGATCCAACAATTTCTTCTCTATAACTGGCTTAAATTGTATATTGGAGTTGAAAGCAGTGTTGGGAGTAAAAATGTAAACCCACAGAGAAAACATACATATAATAGAAGAATGAAGGCCTTAATTTATAAATATCACTATACACCTTTTTGCTCATAGAAATGATACATAGCATGACTACAACTGAAGCATTTTGATTTTCTTTGAATTAACTTTAAAAGGAATGGACACAGAGATGAAATAGAATTGGCATGAGTTGAAAGTTGTACAAAGAAATAAATGATGACATTTGCTCTGAACCTCTTGAAAAATGAAGTTTAGAGTTTAATTAAAATAAAATGTGTTTATAGGAGCTGAGTTCTCACACAGCAGATGGCTTTCATGAGAGCTGGTCGAATTATTCACTGATTAATTTTCTCAAGAAATGTAGCCTATTTTTTTGTCTGTGAATTAGACACAAATAGGTCCTGAGGGTTATGACTTTGCTTGTCATTTGTGCAAACAAATTTTAGCCTATGGATTGAATATTTTGAACTATTCACAGTTTGTGAGCTATAAAGTATATTTGTGGATTGTTTAACTGATCTCCAGTTTGTCACACTACTACCAACTATTCACTATAGTAATTTTAAGCATACTCAATGGTAAAGTATTGTACATGATACAAAATCATACATTTGTAATGTAGTGCATTATACTGTTGATAATTATTGTTTGAGTCCATACCTTATTCTGATCATATGTTTCTTCATAGCTCCCTGTATACGGGGTGGTGGAACTCTGCATACTAAATGAAAGGACATGCTGTATGTGTATGTCCCCACACAGTGAGAGGAGCACATGTCCCAAAGTCTGTGAAAATTTTACAAGTTATATTACATACAGTAGTGGTGTGATCCTTTACTCTTTCAAGGCCACTTCTGTTTGCTTGTTTATTTTTCTTTTTGGTTTTAAACATCAGTGGGAGGGTTATATATCCTCTGCCTATGGAGCAATCACCATCCCAGTAGGTACACATGGAGTTTGGTTTTTGTTTTCTTTGTTCTGGTTAGCTTTTGGTCTGAAATTTGTGTGGTCATGGGTGTGCGTATGTGTTTTCCCCTTAGTATTTGGTTAATAATAACAATGATACTTAGCTCTCATACAGAACATTTCCTGAAGTGGATCAAAAAGCCTCTTTACAGAGGAGCTCGCTATCTATCATGTTACAGATGGGGAAACAGAGGCACAGAGCGGGTAAGTGACTTGCTCAAGATCACCGAGGAGCCCAGTGGCAGAGCTGGAAATAGGATCCAGGTCTTCTGGATCCCATTCCCAATTACTGTAGAGGCAACCCATACTACTGTATAATTACTGACCTTAACAGCTATTTTTGGTATATTACTGATATTTTCGTGCTGGTGAAAATGGTGCTTTATTAAGAAAGCGAGATCTCTGTCCTTTGGACCATATAATTGTAATAGAGGACAGCCAAAACCAGGAAAATATAAACCTTTAACTTTTGGACAAAACACTGTGCTGCAAGACCATTAAGGACGGGTTATTAGGCCTGCAGCATTAACGTTACTTGTAGTATACACACAGGGGTATGTTATACTTTTGATTGTGCAGAGTCAAAGTGTAACACCAAAAGGCAACACAGTATATTCCTGATCTTGGATGCATTAACTCTAGATATGAAATGAGTGCCACACTGACATTTTCTTTATTCAGCATGTGGAATAAGTGGCATAAATGCTGGATATACCCTCTCTGGATTACCAACATCCTCATTTGTTTTGCTGCACAGGCAATAGCAAGCAGTGAATAAATAGATATTGGGTAAGGTGTAAACATTGAAGTAGCCACTCCTTCATGGTTAGCCTGCTTGTGCACCACACGTGTGAAAATGGCCTGCTACAGTGGATACAGAAACCAAAGCCCTATGTTTCTCTTCAAGGATTGGGACCCTATTTTATAATTTCTGTTTAGTTGTATAATGTAAGTTGTACATCGGGTTTAATTTTTCTAAGTCATTTATCACATCCTTTTCTTACAAAAATATTTTCAGTGGCAAAACTTGCACTTGTAAAGGCCAGGATTTCACCCTTATTGTTTTATTACTAGTGGTAATTCACCTGGATTTTGTAGGGCCAGCTGTTGGTGAAGGGAGTCTCCTTTGACAACTAATAACAAGTGATACTTGAGCTGTACCCACTTTTCTTGAAAGGTGACTTGCAAAGGAAAAAATGGGATTGTACCCTTTTTTTTTTTTTGCTTGTTAGTGATTTATGAAAAAGGTACGAAAGGTGGTGGTAGTTTTGTTCTTGTATAGTTTATTTTTTCTTCCTGCTTGATTTTACTTTACAGCAGAAATTCAGGTCTGGACTACTCTAGAACTCTGTGGACAAATGGAGAATTGTGATGTCACAGGAATTTGATACCAGAAGCAGAGCAATTGAGAGGGGAAAGGGTTCTTTAGACTACTGAATAGAATTGGTGTGAATTGGCATGAAGTTATACTGATTTATGGCTGCTTAATGTTTTTCTGAAGGATTTGTTTAGCACCTACTTCACTTTGTTAATGATTCTACATCTCCATTAAAGTAAGGGTTGAGATAGCTCTTAAACTGCTTCTGAGACTCTCAAGAAGTCTTTCCTCAAAACTGAGAGACCAGATTTGACATTCCTGATAGTCTCAGGTAACTAACAAACAGGTAAAAAAAAGTCCAAGCCCTCTGTGTACAACATAAAGATGCAAAAACGACAGAACCCAATTTTTAAAAAGTCCTTTAATACATTTCTAAGCCGGTAATAAGTTTTATTGAAATCAGAGTGGATTCTCCAAATACACTTTAATAGGCTTGAATGGAGACTTTGAAAAGGTCAAAGCAGAATGCAAGAGGTTAAAATGCTGAACAATGACCTGAATAGAGAGTTGTTGTGTCTCTGGATCCCAGACATACTTTATTAGGACAACCCAGCTGGTTTGCTATTTCTATCTCCTCATTATCAACACGCTTATGGTATGGCTTCTTCCCCCTCACTTCCATTGCCAAGAATTTGGCAGGGACACCAAGTGAGGAGGTCAGAGACTGATTGAGGGGAAAAAATGTAGCTAAGACTGCAGCAGAGAGAGCCCAGTGGGTAAAAAACTAACAGAGGTTTGCTATTTTATTTTATGGAGACTACCAGTATAGTATTTCTTTGGTAAGCAGTGATTACAATTGTGTGTAATTTGTTACTAAGCAGCTAACACATTGGGGCCTGATTCTCCTCTCACAATGGTATAGAGTAAGAATAACAACACTGAAATCAACTGACTTGAACCGGTTTTATGAGTGTAAATGAGAAGAGATTCAGGCCTGTAACTTTTCATCTGTTTTGGCATTTTTACTTACTTGAAGATGAAGAAATTTTGAAATTTTAGTTCCTTTTCATGGAAAAAATGAAGATTAATGGATGGGAGCAGCATACTAGTGAAGTGTTGTATGTGTTGAATTTGGCTCTGTACGGCTCAACGGAGAAAGGAAAAAAAAAAAAAACCCAACATCCAGCAATGCTCAAAGGAAGGAAGTGGGAGGGAAACAAGACCTTCTCACACTACTTCCATAGTTTCCATTTCAAAATACATGTATCAGCTCTTATGACACATAATCTACATCTACAGTATGTGGTTCTGGGATTGGTAATGGTGAAACCTATTGCATGCTAGCACTGATAAACAGGAAAATAATCCCACATTCACATGTCCAAAATACTATAAAAACACAAGCAGACAAACAAAAGCTTTCATTTTCTATAAAAGATATGTTTCTTCAGGACAATATTTAGTTTCTCCGTTCAGTAAGATATGGATTATCTCAAACTAGATAATACTATACTGAAAAAAAACTTTAAATTTTTTTTCTCTTACTGACAACCCCCTCACCCTTTCACAAAATAACAATATGTCTGAAGAGAAAAACAACCTAATTTCTGCAGGCTCGATCCTTTAGCTGTTATGCTTGCCTGACTTTCATAGAAATACATATAGGTTATGCGTGCACAAAGAACTGCAGGATTGGGTCTCAAATTCTCAGAAGACTTTAAGACAGATTCTTAAATAATAGGTTTCAGTGTAGCAGCGGTGGTGCCACAAGTACTCCTTTTCTTCTTAAATAATAATGTTGCATTAGTATTATATCCTACTTACATTAATACATAATTATTCATAATTCATTATAAATCTGATATTAGTGGTGTTATTCTGAATTTATACCATAACTATTTTAATTAAAAGTAGAATTTGGCCCTGTATTACAATTATAAACTCTAAGGGCCAAATATTGTCCTGGGTCTCTGAATGAAACTCCTTTTGGCATCAAGATTTGTCATACAATTTAAGGACTATCTCTGACCCTAAGTATAGGATAATGTGTTAGGAGGATAATGCAACATTCCTAAGAGGCCTTGATCCTCCAAAGTCCTAGATTAATATTGTCCTGGATGACACATTGCTATTAAACTGTACTAAGTGCTAACAGAATTGATTACACAAGAACACCCTAGTACATGTAGGAAGGAAAAGTGAGGATTTTTAAAAAAGAAAAAGAAATATTTTGCTGAAAGAATACAAAATTCCTCTCACTGGTAAATGTGGGTACCTGTTAAATTGAACAACATAAACACAAAAGCAGAGCGAAGACAATAGACAAAAGAGAAAGAAAGGATTCACTCTGTGCTGAGATTAGAACCTGGGGCTTTCCAGATGTGAGGAATAATTTATATTTAAAGAATTTATTCCAGTAGAGAAAGGGAGAACATTTTGGTTGAAGCTATGCCTGTAAAGCTGCTATTCCTGTATTCATTCTTAATTTTAAAAGTACCATTTATGCTGTTATTTTTATACTATTCACAGTAAACTCATGACATTTCTGCCCCCTCACAACAGATACCTAACAATGAAACAGTTTCAATTAAGAAGCAGAACATCAGCCTCTGGCATCTCATTCTGCTGTTCCATCTTTTTTGCTAGGGAGAATTCATTTGTTTCTTAATTAAGAAAAACACCAATAGCATGAAAAATCTGCTTATGGTACCTGAATGGTAATTAGGTGAAAGGTAAAAAAGAAACACGCACATACATTCCAGTAGCAGCTAAAATGAACTTGAGCTGATAAAAATGAACTAAACTACCCTTGCATAAATCGAGGCTGAGGGAAGTGTACAGTCATTATGGCTAAGACAATATGCAAACTATCTTCAAAGAAATCAAATTGCTAGAGTGTTTTCATTTGCATGTATTAACTATTAACATAATGAGGAGAAGTGACATTGGACCCGGATTGTGTGTCTGTTCGGATTGATAACTCTACTGCATCTGCAAACAGGCGCCCAAAAATCGCACTAGTAGTCAGATCAGTGTTGAACTCTAAAGTGTGTGTATGTGTGTGTATATCTGGAGTCCTGAACAAACCTGCTGGGGTGTTGAATGCAAGCCATTTTTTTTTTTTTTTGGTGATCCCCTACCAGAGGCACTTACTTTGCTTTAAAGGTACAGATCTCAATTTTGAACTTTTTCATCATGGATAGTGTCATATATAAAGAAGGAAGGCTCGTTAGAGTGTACAGATTCAGAATTGTTAAATATGATTGAATTGTTAAATAGTTTATGCAATAGTTATTCAGCTGTGTTTTCTCTTTCAAGAATGTCCTGTTATATGAAAACAGCCTAATAAAACTATCAAACAGTATGTTTATGAAGAGAGGAAAACCTCAGTTGAACTCTGACTTTTTGGATCATCAATTACATGGTATTCTACACAATTACTTGGACCATATTCAACAGGGTAATTACAGTACTTTGTCATGTGCTTAGCTACTATCAAGGTGCTTAGATATTGATATGACGGTGCCATATAAGAACCTAGATGGACACTGTGTATTGTTCTCCGGGGGAGGGGGAAGAAAGTACATCTTCTTAAAATCTACAAAAACTGTTAATGAAAGCATATTAAATACATAGTTTTCGCCATGATTTTCATATGTCTTTTATTTGCAAGGTTTGTTTTAACCAGTTATTATTTATTGTAGCTCAAAATTATTAAAAGAAAAATATTTTTCGTAGAGAGTATGTATTAGTGAAAAGGAGATTGGAAACAGAAACAGAAATTCTCCAGAAAATTCAGGTAATTTGATAATTGGATAAATACACTGCGTGTATATACATGGAATGTTTTGTGTAAGTTTTATCCTGTGCTGTTTTTGTGCTTTGCAACTGATAACAAAATGGTGACTATCTTTGCTTTCTTAAAAAAAGGCCATATTTGATTTCCATCTGTGAATGTAAGCAGTCTTTCCAGAGGGCAAAAGGGATTTTTTCCATGGCTATTCTTGATTGCTGTGTGCATCTGTTCATTAATATAAACCCAGCACTCAAACTGCAGTGTGAGCTTGAATCCTGTGAAAATTTGTGTTTGTGAAAGGAGTACACCTAAGGCAAGCCTGATGGTGAAAGTTAAATTTGTAGAACAACTATGTAACTCAGTGGTTCTCAAACTTTTTTTTTCACGGACCACTTGAAAATTGCTGAGGGGCTCGGTGGACCACTTAATGATCTTTCCAAATGTTGTTTGTACTGTTAGCTAACTATTGTTAAGTGCTTTGGATAAAAGCACTATATAAAAAACCCCTTACAATAATTAATGCTTTTTGTTCTACAAATAAAAGCACACAATTCATATTTTAATATCAGTAGTCTTACCTTTCTAATGCGATGGTGGCCTCTCTTCCCTGCTGCGGCAGCCCCTGAGCTGGGGCTGGGATGGAGGGGGGGTCTCCCTGGCCGCAGCAGCCACCAAGCTGGGCTGGGAAGGAGGGCTGTCTCTCCCTGGCAGCGGCAGCCCTGGAGCTGGGGAAAGTCGCCTCTTTCTCTGGCCACCGCAGCCCTGTATGTCTCAAATTCCTCCCACCTCCTCTTCTCACTCCACTGCTCCCTCCCACCTACTGTATTCCCACTATTCCTCCCAAGGCCACCACCTCACCTTACATGTGCATCTTTTCCAGGGTCCAGGCACCTAATTAGTGGAGCCATGCCTGCTTGGCTCCACTAATTAGGTGGGTGGCCCTTCATTTTCTTGTGTGCGGCCACCCAGGCGCACATCTTAGAGGGAACTATCCGCGGACCACCTGAATGGAGCTCACGGACCACTGGTGGTCCACAGACCATAGAGAACCTCTGGTATAACTTATTTCGTACACAAAGACCATAATACAGGGGTGGCCAACCTGTGGCTCCGGAGCCGCGTGTGGCTCTTCTATAGGTTAATATGCGGCTCCTTGCATAGGCACTGACTCCGGGGCTGGAGCTCTATAGATGCTAACTTTCCAGTGTGCCGGGGAGTGCTCAACCCCCTGCTCTGCCATGCCCTCACTCTCCCCCCCACCCCACCAGAGCCTGCTGCGCATTGCGTAACAACTGATTGTGGGGAGGTACGGGGACGGAGTGGGAGGCACTGATTAGTGGGGCTGCCGGTGGGCAGGAGGTGCTGCAGGTTGGAGTGCAGGGAGCTGATAGGGGGTTGCTGACATATTAGTGTGGCTCTTTGGCAATGTACATTGGTAAATTCTGGCTCCTTCTCAGGCTCAGGTTGGCCACCCCTGCCATAATAGCATCTCATGTATGCAATGAATGCTTGCAGAGAAAAGAATTTCAAACTTTATACATACAAAAATGCTTTCCATTAATGAGTTATATGCTGGTAATATAGTGAAGGTGTAGGAAAACACAAACCGTTTTGCATTAATTAACAACTGACAGACAGAACAGCTGCAGAATCGGAGTCTACAACTTTTTTATGCCATGAAATGTACAGTAATTTTACAGTAGTTTTCCTTTATATACTGGGAAACAAACACTGTAGCAGTTCGTTGAATGCTTTCTTTACTGAAAAACAAAAAATTTCATCTTGGTTTCTACTATTTGATTTAATTCTTTTTATTGTATATCTAATGGAGTAGATCAAAACATGGACACTGAAAAAAAGTGGGTTTTTTTCTGCATGCTGAGAGCTATGTGAAAATTGAAGTGGAATTCTCGATCCATCCTGCAAGCACCTGAGCTGGGAAAATGACCATAACCCCTTAACATTCCCTATCTAACATTCCCTGTCTAACATTGCAAGCCACTGAACCTATGTAAGCCTGGATTTAGTTTCCCCTCCTGCAGCCTGCTCCAATACTATCCACTGTGCCAGTTATGTTCAGAACTGGTCTGGAGCTCACCTTTACAGTGCAGAAGGAGATGTGAAGACCTCTTGTCTGGATATACTGGAAGAAGGACAGGAGACACTGGATATTGTTTAATTAGGCTACAACTTTATCATTAGTTGTCTGAGATTACCCAGAAGATAAAAGTGTACAGTGCAAGTAAATTCATCATCACTTCTCTCTCTCTCTCTCTCTCTCTCTCTCTCTCTCTCTCTCTCTCTCTCTCTCTCTCTAATATGCTTTCATCAGCCCTCCCTTTCCATCCTGGTCTCCAGCCAACCTGCTGCTGGGACCTGACCATCCCCTGCCCCCCTCAAATTAAGGTTAAAGTGAGTTATAAAAGGGGAGAGGTGGTTGGCTTCCGGCTGTGCCAGACATAGACACCCCAACCCCTCCATTCTGCTCCTTTAACAAACATCTCCTTTAAATCCTTTATCAAACCATTTATCTGATCACTGTATCCACTCCCTATGGAGTACCTGCACTGGACATCCGCCACAAAGAGGTGCCAGCAATTAGCTTGGCTATCTCCCTCCGATATCCAGCTGGATTCCCAGACATCTCCTAATGCTCTCTTTAGTGTCAGCCAAAAACGTGAACCCCATCCTCCCTGAATAATTCTGGTTCCCCAAATGCTATGTCAGGATGTAAAATTACCATCCCCCTCTCTGACCGCCATGAATTTGGCCACCTCCCTACTCACATGCCTCCTAGCCTCGTCAATCGGGGGAGGATCTCCCCACCACACTTTGCATTTAAGCATGTCTGACTACACAATTTTTACTCCTGGAAAAAGTTCCAGGATCTGCTTCAAGTCCCTCTTAGCTCTAAACATTAAGGCTACACCTTTACTCATTCCCAAATCATTTCCCTAACGGTGCACCACAGGTGCTTGCTGAGGTGCCCCCCCAACCTCCCAGTGTACAAAAATGGCATCAGCTGGTCCCATAACATGCCCCTCCTTCCTTTCCAGCTCAGGACTGCTTCATCACTGAGCCCCAGCTGCAAACCCTCAAGCAACCTGGACATCTGCCTGTGTGCCCAATAAACAATACTCTGCCCTCAGATCCATACCACAGTTTGCATGGCCTGTATTCCCACAGCTGGAACGAAAACACAACAGAAATTAATGCTGACTCCCCACCTGGGGTCTCGTGTACATTTTGCATACTTCTGAATGCCAATACACAATTGCCTGAACTGCTCCAGCCCCCATACCCAGCGGTGCTGCTGCTGTTGCTGCCCCACTCGTGAATGAGTGGGAACCAAATTTCTGGGTTGGAAACCCCAACCTTATCAGTCCCTGTCTCACCACTGTAACAAACGGATATCATCTGAGGGGACTCCTGTCATCATGCATAAAGAGTGGCCATCCCTCCCCAGGCATATCACTATATATGCCCTCGAAGCCTCTGCAGGACAGACCCCGGACTCTCCACCCTCCTTTAAGATAATGAAGTTGGTACAGCTTCCTTGATCTGTTTGACTTTAGGAAGTTTAATATAACTGCATGCTCCTGCCAGAGTCTAGCCCGCAGATCCAAAGCCCTTCCAGTAGAGTCCCTACAGGAGCCAGATACTAGCTCGCTCATCCCGAAAGCTCCAAAAAATGCTACCAAAAGTGCTGCCCTCAACAAGGCCACATTCAGTGTGCTATGACATACGTTCTCCAGGATCCTCACCAGATCTGTAATCATGTTAACTGTGAGGCTCCACATAGTCTGGGGAAAAGGGACTTCTCCCACCGAGCTTGCCCTTTATCAACACCCTGCCATTCTGGTCCCTTGGGGATGAGTCAGTGTCACCATACTGACCCACTCTGCTTCTTCAGCCCTTCCCCCTGCAGCAGTATAGCCTTTTCCCTGGCAAGCCAAACAACTCCCTCCCTGCTTAAAGTGTGATGCTGTCATTTTGTGCTGTGTTTCTGAAGAAAGATTCCACCACTGCTCCCTCTCCCACCTGCCAAGGGATACCACAGGAGTTTGTTGACATGGGCAACTTTGAACAGGATGAACTGAACTTCAGTCTATGTTCCTACAATTTTGAATTTAAGAAGTGATTTTTTTAAAAGCGTTGTTTAAAAATAAAATAGTTGAAAACACTCTTTAAACAACTTAAATCCAGAGATCCCAAATCCTTTAGGATTGTTTACAGAATAAACATTTTGAACTAAAAATTGCACACAAATGTATTTTAAAAATGAGCATCATTATTTTTTCAAGACTTTAACTCAGGGTTCTTTATTCTTCTGTTACTAAGAGGTTAATTTTCTGAGGAAAGCAGTAAAGTTTGCATCATTTTGCGGCATGTAGTATTCCTAACAGTGACATGAATATAAAGCTTCAGCCTGCAGTAACACATCACAACTGAAAAGGTGGCATGTGACATGACTTTTCAGAGCAAGCCATGAAGCATTCAATGCAATCTCATAACTTATATATGCAATTTTATTGTGTTGTGTCTTCTCTTAGATGGTGAAATAAACAAATAAAATGAAGGATATTTAAAACATATCAGTAAGTTGGTCTTTTTTATAGTGTTTTATAGAATTTATAGAAATTTACATAATTTTTTTAAGGAGAATGGTTTGTTTCACATGTTAATAGATTCATGAACATTGTTTGTTCCACAACTTATATTTTTGTTTTTGGTTTGCCTGTTGGAGATGGCAGGATACTGAAAATTTAGGGGAAGGTTTGACTCCACCCTCTTTTGATCTTTGAGCACAAATGCAGAAGTCAAACAGAGATTTCTTAAGAAACTCTAGAAGATAGTAGATTTCATGTCAAGTGTGTATGCTGCTGTTTGCCCCTCAAACACATAAGGCTCATTCTGCTCTCACAGATCTTAAACAGGTATAATTCTGTTGGTTTCTGTGGAGTTACTCTTGATTTACAAAGTGCAATGAGATTAGAATTAGGTCCATGGAGGTCCACACCTTTAGATAATATGTCCGTGTGGATCTGGGGGCAAAGGGATGCATATAATGAATCATATTATGATTTTTTAAAAAATATTATTAAAAAGAGTGATCTGACTTTGGACAATAGCAAAAAAACCTAAAAATGGGAGAGAGAGAATAATATTTTTGCAGATTTTTGCATTTGTAAAACTAAACCATACTAGGTAATTCTGTTTTACTGTTCAAAAGTCAGAATTCTGTATTCTAATAAAAGTGTTCATAACCTTTAAAAGCATTTAGATTAAGGTATGAATGCATGTTTATCTCTGTTTTTCAGCAGCTTTACCCCAGATGTTTCAAACTCAGAAGCTAGATGTCTAGAAGGTATTTAGTAGTTTTCCCATCACAATTAGTAGCTGTGCCCATTCAGAGTCCCATTAAAGTCAATGGGGTCTGTGGGTACATCTGTCTACCTACAAGCAACTAATAGCAGGATCAGGACTTTGGTTTCTCCACTGAAAATGGAGGTAGACCTTTCAAGGTCCTCAAATACACTTTTCCTCCTGCAGCACTGTCTCTTCTGGAGGAACTGTTGCTTGAGGAACCAATTTTACCATGGGAGGATCAATCTGCTCCTGTTAACCTTCCTTCCTCCTTGCCTGATGACCCCATGATCCTGGACTCTTCTCCTCGGGTTCCAGATGATTTTAATTCTCATCAGGAACTTCTTGGAAGGATGGCTTTGGCTTTGGACATATAAACTGAGTTTGTGTAAGAAAACACACACAAGCTTTTAGGCATTCTCCAGGCTGCTGCCCCAGGAAGTAGACTTCCATATTAATGAGGCTTTTCTAGAACCGACAAAGGAAAAAGGGGCAAACAGTGAGGGGGCAAAATTTGAAGATCATACAAAACTACTCAAGTTAGTTAAGTCCCAAGCAAACTGCGAAGAGCTACAAAAGGATCTCACAAAACTGGGTGACTGGGCAACAAAATGGCAGATGAAATTCAATCTTGATAAATGCAAAGTAATGCACATTGGAAAACATAATCCCAAGTATACATATAAAATGATGGGGTCTAAATTAGCTGTTACCACTCAAGAAAGAGATCTTCCAGTCATTGTGGATAGTTCTCTGAAAACATCACTCTGAAAACATTCACTCAATGTGCAACGGTAGTCAAAAAAGATAACAGAATGTTTGGAATTATTAAGAATTGGATAGAAAATAAAACAGAAAATATTATATTGCTTCTATATAAATCCATGGTAGCCCACATCTTGAATATTATGTGCAGATGTGGTCACCCCATCTCAAAAAAGATATATTGGAATTGGAAAAGGTTCAGAAAAGGGCAACAAAAATGATTAGGGGTATGGAATGGTTGCTATATGAGGAGAGATTAACAAACCTGGGATTTTTCAGTTTGGAAAAGAGATGACGGGGAGATATGATGCAGGTCTATAAAATCATGACTGGTATGGAGAAAGTAAATAAGGAAGTGTTATTTACTCCTTCTCATAACCCAAGAACCAGGGGTCACGAAATGAAATTAATAGGCTGCTGGTTTGAAAGAAACAAAAAGAAGTGTTTCTTCACACAATGCACAGTCAACCTGTGGAACTCTTTCCCAGAGGATGTTGTGAAGGCGAAGACTATAACAGGGTTAAAAAAAGAACTAGATAAATTCACGGAGGATAGGTCCACCAATGGCTATTAGCCAGGATGGGAAGGGATGTTGTCCCTAGCCTCTGTTTGTCAGAAGCTAGGAATGAGCAACAGAGGATGGATCACTTCATGATTTCTGTTCTGTTCATTCCATCTGGGGCACCTGGCATTGGCCACTGTCGGAAGGCAGGATACTGTGCTAGATGGACCATTGGTCTGACCCAGTATGGCCGTTCTTATGTTCTTACACCAACCTCATTATTAGCTCCTACAGACTAGAGCACTGACAAGATTTATAATGTCCTTATGTAAGACGTCAAGTCTTTTCATCCTACCCCAAACCCATTAGTAGTAACAGCTACCAATGTTAGATCACATTGGCAGGGGATATTTAAATCAACTCCCAAAGAAAAAGAGCTCAAGAGACTTGATTTGTTGGGGGGGAAAATTCAATCTCTTCTCTCCAGATGCACATAGCAAACTAACAGGTGCTATTAGTAAATAGGACTTCGTAAAGTGGGATGCAGTGTCCAGATTTACTGAGAAAGTCCCTGACGATTCAAGGGAGGAGTTTAGGCTTCCCTTGGTGTCCAAGATATCGTTCCAGTCTTCATTTGATGCAGCAGACACTTCTTCTAAGGTGATGACCTCCGCAATAACAATGAGGAGAACCTCCTAGTTACAAACTTGGGGTTTAATCTTTTTCATCCACCATAGACTTGTGAGATGGGTCCCTGAAAAGGAACAGGGCATGTAGGTGGGGAAGAGGGTGTGGAAAGGAGTTGTATAGGCTTTCCCAACAGTTTTTTGTTTTCCGACAAAACTGATGAAACTTCACATTCGTTCAAAGACTGTCTTCCTACTCTTCGCTCCTTAGGGATGCTGAGGCACCAACAGGTGTCAGTATAGACCTCTGCAATAACAGTATTCACAACAATATTATAGAAACCTTTCTATCTGCCAAGGCCACATGATTTTATTGAGAAGGCATCATAGGCCTGGAAGGGACCTCGAGAGGTCATCTAGTCCAGTCCCCTGCACTCATGGCAGGACTAAGTATTATCTAGACCATTTCTGACAGGTGTTTTTCTAACTTGCTCTTAAAAATCTCCAATGATAGAAATTGCACAACCTCCCTAGGCAATTTATTCCAGTGCTTACAGTTTGGAAGTTTTTCCTAATGTCCAACCTAAACCTCCCTTGCTTCAATTTAAGACCATTGCTACTTGTTCTATTCTCAGAGATTAACAATTTTTCTTCCTCCTACTTGCAACAACCTTTTATTTACTTGAAAACTGTTATCATGTCCCCTCTCAGTCTTCTCTTTTCCAGACTAAACAAACCCAATTTTTTCAATCTTCCCTCATTGGTCATGTTTTCTAGACCTTTAATCATTTTTGTTGCTCTTCTCTGTACTTTCTTGAATTTGTCCACAGCTTTTCTGAAATGTGGCACCCAGAACTGGACACAATACTCCAGCTGAGGCCTAATTAGTGTGGAGTAGTGCGGAAGAATTTCTTCTTTTGTCTTACTTAAAACATTCCTGCTAATACATCCCAGAATGATGTTTGCTTTTTTTGCAACAGCGTTACACCGTTGACTGATATTTAGCTTGTGATCCACTATGACCTCCAGATCCCTTTCTGCAGCACTCCTTTCTAGGCAATCATTTCCCATTTTGTATGTGTGCAACTGATTGTTCCTTCCTAAATGGAGTACTTTGCATGTGTCGTTATTGAATTTCATCCTGTTTACTTCAGACCATTTCTCCAGTTTGTCCAGATTATTCTGAATTTTAATCCTGTCCTCCAAACACAGTGACTGCTTTGCTATCCTTGTTCTGAACTTTTTCTGTACAGGGTCACATTTCTAATCTTGACAATCAAATTTTAAAAATATATTAAGTACGGAAATGGGACTGTATGGTGACCTATTTCGGGAGACTGTATGAAGCTTATTGGGAGACTAATAAACTTCACAAAGTTTTCCAGAGTTGGCTCAGCTTTGGTAGCTCATACATCCCCCAAACGCCCATCAATGCAGAGAGGTCTGCAGGAGTGGACCATTTAGCGTACTGATGAAATTACTAAGCCACTCCATGAGCTGGTGCACTTTCCAGGCACCGGGAGGCTGAACTGTCAAGCCTCCTAGGACACATCAGGGAAAAGATGCACTCCTCCAGGGCATTACTTTCCCTATAGTTTGTTCTCTACAGAACATTACAACAAAGGAGCCCTGCTGTGTCTGTTACAGCACCTGTATATTTCCATGCATATTAACTGGGAAGTATAGTCAAGTGGACAAAGTGGGTGCTGTGTATTTCATAGGAAGTGAAATGTAATCTTTTAATGGGATATAACATAATTTTTATAATCTCTTTTCACAAGAGATAAAGATGACCACACATCTCACTGCTTTCAGGACAAAATGCAAGATTCATCTCTTCCCTATAACTTTCCTTCTAAAATACAAAATTTATTAATAATAAAATATTATACATCCTTCCCTTACATGTGAGGGAATAGGGGAGAGAGCCAAAGATCAACATTGATTCGCCCACATGGTTTCCTTTCTTGTTTTTTGTTTTTAAGTTGCTCAGATAAAGCATGGTGAACATGCTATGAATCCACATATACAAAGTTAGTGGGGAATTCCCATCCTATTAAAATTCTCATTTTTCTTTCTAATTCCTATCAGTGCAATTATAGTTTAATGCATACGACTTTCCTAAAGCAAGAGAAATAATTAATTACAATAAATTAGGCCGTCAAGCTATTAAAAATTAATCGTGATTAATCGTGCTGTTAAACAATAATAGAATACTATTTATCTAAATATTTTTGGATGTTTTTCACATTTTCAAATATATTGATTTGAATTACAACACAGAATACGAAGTTCCAGAGTAGCAGCCGTGTTAGTCTGTATCTGCAAAAAGAAAAGGAGTACTTGTGGCACCTTAGAGACTAACAGATTTATTTGAGCATAAGCTTTTGTGTAACTCACGAAAGCTTATGCTCAAATAAATTTGTTAGTCTCTAAGGTGCCACAAGTACTCCTTTTCTTTTTACAGAATACAAAGTGTACAGTGCTCACTTTATATTTATTTTTATTATAAATATTTACACTGTAAAAATAAAATAAATAGTATTTTAATTCACTTAATACAAGTACTCTAGTGCAATCTCTTTATCAATAAAGTTGCACTTACAAATGTAGAATGATGTACGAAAAAAACTGTATTCAAAAATAAAACAATGTAAAACTTTAGAGCCTACAAGTCCACTCAGTCCTACTTCTTGTTCAGCCAATCGCTCAGACAAACAAGTTTGTTTACATTTTCAGAAGATAATGCTGCCCACTTCTTGTTTACCGTGTCACCTGAAAGTGAGAACAGGCGTTTGCATGGCACTGTTGTAGCTGATGTTGCAAGATATTTATGTGCCAGATGTGCTAAAGATTCATATGTCCCTTCATGTTTTGGCCACCATTTCAGAGGACATGCGTCCATGCTGATGATGGTTTCTGCTTGATAACAACCCAAAGCGGTGCAGACCAATGCATGTTCATTTTCATCACCTGAGTCAGATGCCACCAGCAGAAGATTGATTTTCTTTTTTGGGTTCTGTAGTTTCTGCATCGGAGTGTTGCTCTTTTAAGACTTTTGAAAGCATGGTCCACACCCTGTCCCACTCAGATTCTGGAAGGCACTTTAGATTCTTAAATCTTGGGTCAAGTAATGTAGCTATCTTTAGAAATCTCACATTGGTACCTTCTTTGCATTTTGTCAAACCTGCGGTGAAAGTGTTCTTAAAATGAACAACATGCTGGATCATCATCTGAGACTGCTATAATATGAAATGTATGTCAGAATGCATGTAAAACACAAAGCAGGAGACATACAATTCTCCACCTAGGAGTTCAGTCACAAATTTAATTAACACGTTATTTTTTTAACAAGTGTCATCAGCATGGAAGCATTTCCTCTGGAATGGTGGCCAAAGAATGAAGGGGCATACAAATATTTAGCATACCATGTTTGGCACGTAAATACCTTGCAGTGCCTGCTACAAAAGTGCCATGCAAACGTCTGTTCTCACTTTCAGGTGACATTGTAAATAAGAAGTGAGCAGCATTATCTCCTGCAAATATAAATGTAAACAAACTTGTTTCTCTTAGCGATTGGCTGCACAAGAAGTAGGACTCAGTGGAGTTCTAGGCTCTGAAGTTTACATTGTTTTGTTTTTGAATGCAGTTATGTAACAAAAAATCTCTACATTTGTAAATTATGCTTTCACGATAAACAGATTGCACTACGGTACTTGTATGAGGTGAATTGAATAATACTATTTCTTTTGTTTATCATTTTTACAGTGCAAATATTTGTAAAAAAAATTATAAAGTGAGTTCTGTACACTTGTATTCTGTGTTGTAACTGAAATCAATATATTTGAAAATGTAGAAAAACATCCAAAATATTTAATACATTTCAATTGGTATCCTATTGTTTAAAACTGCGATTAATTGTGATTACTTTTTTAATAACTATTAATTTTTTTGAGTTAATTGTATGAGTAATTGACAGCCCTACAGTAAATTCACATTAGATACACAAAGAGAGGGGAAAAAAGTTCAGCCATGTCAATATATGTTTTGTAAAAAAACAGGAAGATTAGAAAAAGGTGTTTGTTTAAATATTAAAGTTAAAGAAAAAAGATAAGAACAACATTGTGTGCCTATTAAGACCCATAAATCCACACATGGGAGCTCTTTGTTGGAGGATTTGACTTAGAGCTAGTCCCAACTATATCTTGTTTAAATTAACTATTTCAAAGCTAAATCATAAGGTGCCTTTAAAAAAAAAAGTAGATACCCATTTTTATGTGGTGGGACTGGTCTTTTTTAACTAAACTTTTTTATGTGTGAAATATTTTGGGTGTAATGATCAAATGATAACTGCACAATTGCTTTCTAAAGGAATGCAAACAGTCATTTCAGCCTAATCTTGTAAAAAAAAACTATTTTAAAACAGTAAAAGATTAAATTCATTTGTTATTGAAGAGGGGGTAAACTCAGTCTAGATGGGAATATATTGTGACAGAGTCAGACCACATGGCTATAGGAGAGTAACAGAAGGCAGATATATTAGCCCCAGGCTAAGTAGGTGCCTTTTCCCTGGGTAAGGTAACAGGGAAGGTTCCAGAACAATCAGGAACCTTCTGGAGACCATTAAGATGGGTTGATTAGAACACCTGCAGCCAATCAAGAAGCTGCTAGAATCAATTAAGGCAGGCTAATCAGGGGACCTGGGTTTTAAAAAGGAGCTCACTTCAGTTTGTGGTGTGTGTGTGAGGAGCTGGGAGCAAGAGGCACTAGGAGCTGAGAGCGAGAACACGGACTGTTGGAGGACTGAGGAGTACAAGTGTTATCAGACACCAGGAAGAAGGTCCTTTGGTGAGGATAAAGAAGGTGTTGGGAGGAGGCCATGGGGAAGTAGCCCAGGGAGTTGTAGCTGTCGCACAGCTGTTCCAGGAGGCACTCTAGACAGTTGCATTCCACAGGGCCCTGGGCTAGAACTCAGAGTAGAGGGCGGGCCCGGGTTCCCTCCAAAACCTCCCAACTCCTGTCAAACACAGGAGGAGTCGACCTGGACTGTGAATTCAGAAAAACGGCCAAGCTGAGGGTTGCCGTGAAGCTCCAAGGTGAGCAAATCCGCCAATAAGTGCAAGACCCCCCAAGATAGAGCAGGAACTTTGTCACAATATATATAATATAGGAGATGAGAAGAGCATGGTGGAAATGCCAAATGTTGCATAAAAATTACTCGAACAAGTATGAATTGCACTTGTATCTGTTCTTTATAGTTATAGAATAAAATGAATTTCCCTTAGGGGTAGAAAAGCACACCTACAAGAAGAGCACTGAAATCTTATCCATCAAAATGAAATCTCATAGTTTCAAGGAGAATCTAATAAAAGAGAATAACAGGTTTTTAGGCTGAGGTTGTGGTTCCTATTGAACTGATAAATAGGTGTTAACAGAATGTTTTTAAATGATTTATCAAACTGATTTAATGGTGTGTTTAGTAAGCTCATATTAATATTAAATAGTTTTGTGTTAGAAGGTTTACTAAATATGATTAAAATAGACTGTTATTTTTACACATGTAAACACAGTCAATCATTCAGGCAAAAGGCCATTTATATTTTATACCACAGACACCATTTGAATTTGTTTAAAATATTTACAGTATTTTTGTCAACAAACCGTGACCGGTAATAGGAATAATATAACTAACTGGCAATAGATAACAGGATAACTTTGATAGCCACCCACCACATGGACCTAGATTTCTCTACATAATAGTCGTTAACCAAACAAACCTCAACATTTAAACCTGAGGGAAGTGCTTTAGAAACTGCTTTCAAGAGAGTGCAGTGCATATGGGTGCTAATGTTTCTTTTTTATTTTTTGGAGGAGGAAATGTGATTAAGATATACTAAATGGAAATCCATACAAAACCAGTCAAATTGTTAAAATATTCAGATATGCCATATCGTAACAAGAAAGCACTGTAATGCACTGAAATCAGCAATAGAACAGCTGTGTTTTAAAGGACAGTACTTTGAATGTCACTTGACAATTTGCTTTCAATTAGAAGTAATTTACAGGAAGATGCCCACAAGCTAATCTTTACAGGATAATTAAGTTCCATTTTCTTTACTTTTAATTAAAAAGCAGAAAAGATTTAGCTGATCCATAAAAAATGTTCTGTTTAAACATTCATCAGACTTCACACTCTTTTTTTTTTGTTATTTGTTGTAGCAGATGTTATCAGAACAGCAGTCTGCTCTGTTTTAAACCAGAATATTTGGTAAGTGAAACACGAGTTGAAATAGTTGTATACAGCTGAGGTATGATCATTTAGCGTCTGTATATTTAAATAGTTCTAAAATGATAGCCCAACTCTGGGCTTTAATCTTGTGCCTTCTATTACTTTTAATTGCAATGTAGAAAAGTAAAGCAGGCTAGTAGCACTGTGGATGATCTACACATGCTGAATAAATCAATACTATTTTCACTTTGTTTTTGTTATAATTTTCACAACACAGTTAGCGCTGTAATATGAATGTAAATGTGAAAAGAAAAGGATCTTTGCCATGAAACTTATGGTTAGATTTGCGTGTAACCAAACTGCCCAATATTCCTTCAAAATCGATGAAGTAGAGGAAAAAAGAAAATACTTTTGCTGATCATATAGTGAAATAAACACAAGTGCTGTGTAAATTTGAATGTCTGGCCACTGAAATCAATGCACTGCGATGATGTGATGTTAAACCTCAGGCAATAGATGAAGATGTTGCCCATCCTCCTCTGAACCTGCTACACATCTTGGCAGGTTGTTAAAAAAATTAATATAAATTTGTTCACAGCGTTAACACTTTATTCCTTTTAAAACAAATTGAAACTTTGAACTCATTGAGGGCTTGTTTAGTGGAAAGTTTGAAGTGTTAATACTGTAGATTTTGTGTCATCAATTTATCAGCGCAGTTCTTCACTGAAGCGCTATGTTATTTTTGAGGTACTGATCCAAATTCTCTGAATATATATTGGTACAGCTCCATGTACTTCAGTACAGTTGTGACTGTTTATACCAACAGAGGATTTGGCCCATCATGCGCTAAAAATACCTGAATACTTGTTTACAGTTTGAAATGCACTTAATTTATGCTCAACTCAAATAAAATTTTAACAAATTTGCCATAACTAACCATTTCTGGTGCTGAGAAGAAGCATCAAAATTTGGGCCCAAATGTTCATATTTTTAGAAAGTTTTAAACTCTTGAAAAGAGAGACATACATGATTGTCTGCTGTAATTACAGTATCCGAAATATGATAGCTATGATTTCTTATTACTAAAGACACAACTGTGTTAATGTGGAAAGCAGCTAACTGTACATGTCTTACAAATTTGCATTTAATACATATTTCACATTTGAAGTTTTAGTGTTTGCACTTGCATTGATAAATGGATCAGTGCACAATGAAGTCATTCTTTTCTACACAAACAATTAGTTTGTGGCAAGCTGGTTTGTGAATTTACATTCTGCTAGCCTGCAGTGGATGAACTGTCTGTATGGATCCTGCTGACACGTATTAAAAGTTTATTAGTGCACTTGGATGTAGCCCTCTTTGAAACGGTATTGCATGATGATGATTATAATAATCCTAATCCTAATGGAGGCTTGTGATGAACTAGGAAGAAATCACACCCTTTGTGTATAAAGCTAGAGGATTAAGAAAATCCTTGCAGAGTTCCCTGCAAGATTCCCAGAGTGAGTCCTTCTCACAAGGAATGAATTCCCAAATCCACAAAAAGAAGTAGCAGTTCTGCATGGGTAGCTCCCTCACTTCACTACTGTTCCTACCAGTGCTTCTGTTGGCTGAGACCTCAGGGGTATGCTATATTGGTCACAGATGAGAACTTAAGATCATATCAAAGCAGAATTAGCTCCTAAGTGTCTCTCATAATGGCTGTCACACTACCTAGGTATACTTTTTTTTTGGTCTAACACTACTTATACCATCAAAAATTATGCCCACCAGTACAAAAATACATTATACCTATATTAAAAACCTATACAAGTAAGAAAATAGGGATTTATGATTGAAATTTGGGCCTGTTTCTGAAAAAAATTTAGACATATTTAAACACATTTGGCTTTGATAGTATCAAAGTTCATTTTTGAGGATCCCCTTATTGCTACTTTTTTTAAACGGAGTGCAGAGGTATGTACACAGAAATTAGGGTACTTGCATATGTTATTGTTTGCATGGTTATTATTTGAATACCAAATTACACACGCAAGTGCCCAGTATGCCCTTTGAGTTTAGGCTGCATACTGATTTAGGCTTCTAAATGAACATGGCCTACTTAGTTTAAAGAAGAAGTAAATAGCAACAGTTTTCTTCAGTAGTTTATTCAGTACTAAAAATAAAAATAATAAAAATGATGACCTATTACCTGTTTTAATTAATAATAATTTAATAAAACAAATTTCACAAAATGATAGAATCCTTGCAGTCAATGGGAGTTTTGTGTGGGCAAGGACTGTCGCATTGTTTAGTTTATAACCTAAAAATCTCTTTACCAGTGCAAACAAAGGTCTGAACTTGTTGTAGTGACTGCTGTTGAAACTAGTCAGAGTTTTGGCTGTGTAAAGATTCTAAGATTGGGCTCACTTCTTCATGGTCATTTGCTTTAGCAAAGTAAAACTAAAGTGTTAGGGATTGCTCTACACTAGTGGTTTCCTTCATTTCCAGGGTACTTTTAAATGCAGTGTTATCACCTTCAAAATCAGCAGTTCTGATATATCAGTATGCTAGGTGTAATACTGATTTCATTATATGTGGTAACCAATGTATTTTGGTAACCAGTGAGGCTTATCACTGTAGATTGTTCAATGATACTGTCAAGATAAGGGACCTAATGAATTATATACCTCGGTCCTGTTATAACTGATGACAGAATTTGGCACAGAGTGCTCCTCTGCATAAGAAGATTTCAGATTTTTTGTAAATTATCAGTTTTTTTCTAATATGTAAACAAAATCAGAAAATGACAAAAAAGGATTTACTACTTACAATTCCAAAACATGTAGATAGTATATTCCAAATGTTCAGCAACAAAAGTCACTTAAATGTTGATAAATGCAAAGTAATGTACATTGGAAAACATAATCCCAACTATACATATAAAATGATGAGGTCTAACCATTCAAGAAACAGATCTTGGAGTCATTGTGGATACTTCTCTGGAAAATCCTCTCAATATGCAGCATCAGTCAAAAAAGTGACCAGAATGTTTGGCATCATTAAGAAAGGGATAGATAATAAGACAGAAAATATCATATTGCCTCTATATCAGTGGTTCCCAAACTTGTTCCACTGCTTGTGCAGGGAAAGCTCCTGGCGGGCTGGACCGGTTTGTTTATCTGCCACGTCCGCAGGTTCGGCCGATCGCGGCTCCCACTGGCTGCGGTTCGCTGCTTCAGGCCAATGGGAGCTGCTGGAAGCGGCGCAGGCCGAGAGACATACTGGCTACCGCTTCCAGCAGGTCCCATTGGCTTGGAGCATCGATCTGCGGCCAGTGGGATCCACAATCAGCCGAACCTGCGGACGCGGCAGGTAAACAAACCGGCCCGGCCCACCAGGGGCTTTCCCTGCACAAGTGGTGGAACAAGTTTGGGAACCACTGCTCTACATAAATCCATGATATAAATCCCCATCTCAAAAAAAAAATATTGGAATTGGAAAAGGTTCAGAAAAGGACAACAAAAACGATTAGGGGGTATGGAATGGATTCCGTATGAGGAGAGATTAATAAGTCTGGGACTTTTCAGCTTGGAAAAGAGATGACTAAGGGGGGATATGATAGGTTTATAAAATCATGACTGGTGTGGAGAAAGCAAATAAGGAAGTGTTATTTACTGCTTCTCATAACACAAGATCTAGGGGTCACCAGATGAAATTAATAGGCAGCAAATTTAAAACAAACAAAAGGAAGTATTTCTTCACACAATGCGCAGTCAACCTATGGAACTCTTTGCCAGAGGTTGTGAAGGCCTATAGCAGGGTTCAAAAAATAACTAGATAAATTCATGGAGGATAGGTCCATCAATGGCTATTAGCCATGATAGGCAGGGATGGTGTCTCTAGCCTCTGCTTGCCAGAAGCTGGCAATGAGTGACAGAGAATTGATCACCTGATGATTACCTGTTCTGTTCATTCCCTCTGGGGAACCTTGCATTGGTGAATGTTGGAAGATTGGATACTGGGCTAGATGGACCTTTAGTCTGACCCAGTATGGCCGTTCTTATGTTCTTATCACCATGTAGGTTGTTCGAGGTATTGTTGTAGATGTGTTGGTCCCAGGGTATGAGAGAAACAATGGGGGTGGGTAGATAATATCTTATATTGGACCAGCTTCTCTTGGTGAAAGAGAGAAGCTTTTGAACTTACACAGAGCTCTGTGGAAGCTCTAAAGCTTGTCACTTTCACCAAGAGAAATTGGTCCAATGAAAGGTATTGCCTCATCCACCTAATCTCTGACGCATATAAGTGGCATTTTAACACCATAGTCTCAAAACTACTACTCTGTTGCTCCCCATGCATATCAACCTTTTTATATTAAAAAAGTGTTACGTTGATGTAGAGTAATTCACATTTGTAATCTTGTGTATCACAATGAGTTTATATTCCAAAATTAAACAAAAATACAGTATTCTCCCATTTATTTGAAACCCTATTATCCAAACCTCCACATTATCTGAATCCCTTCCTTGTCCCCTAGTATGAGATGTATGAGATACATGCTGCAGAGGACATGTACCTCCTACTGGAAGACAAGAAAGGGATTGGGATAGTGCGGAGGTTTGGATAATAGAGCAGAGACCCCTGCCAGGACTGTGAGGAGGACGAGTCACCAGCCATGGGGAAGACAATCCTGCTGTTGAATGGCTCTTCCGGTGGCATAGGGAGGCCTCTGCAGTCTTTCTGTCATGTGAGTGAGTGGGGAAGAGCAGAGACCCCCGCACAGACTGCGAGGAAGAGGGTGATTGTCTGGCCTCAGGAGAGGCCAGTCCACTACTGAATGGCTCCTCTGCTCTCGATTATCTGAACTCCCAGTTATCAAAATAAAATCCATGTCCTCCATGCTGTTTGGATATTTGGGAGTAGTTACCTATCAGCTCTGTGTTCTTGGTGAACCAGGGCGCAGTACCCAGCTTGTCTGACTCACGAAAGACCTTCCCTCTGAGACTCTGCTTGAACCAATCAGAAGAAAGACTTACAAAAAGCAATGAAAAGGTGGTGGAAGACACACCTAAAGCCCTCCAGACAAGGGTGACGGGATTAAGGAAACTCCCCTAGCCTCATTTGCTTCGGAGATGGGACAGGGAGGCATCTCCAATAGCATACAGAATAGAGAACAGAGATTCCAAGGCAAGAACTGCACTGAACTATGGGACCAGAAAAACAGGAAAGCACTGCATGATGGGGGATCTCTGCTCCAGATGTTAATGAACCTGCACCTGCACACACCCAGCTCAGTAGTTATCAGACCAATTCTAGTAATAAATCCTTTATTGGTATCCAAAATATTGAAGCTGCCTAATTGCATTGTGAGTTCCCTCCAAGGAACACCACCCATAGCCAGGAATGATCAGTTCCGATTGTCTAGCCTGAACAAAACAACTTTGGTATACACCCTTGAGACATCAGTTTTCCCACAAACAAATCTAGTGTTCTCTCTTAAACCATTGTTCTTTTTCTACAAAACCCCCTACCCATGCTCAAGTAAGTGTTCTGATGCCGGTATCCAACACCTGCATCAGTTCCATTGGGACTTCACCTTCGCCTGACTGATCGTGCTGGGGGCTCTGCCTGTCTCCAGCACTCTGGGCCCTCAGCTACCACTACCATCTGGGAACCCCAATCGATTCAAGCTTCATGGAGTGGTGAGAACCCCTCTCTCTCTCTCTCTCTCTCTCTCTCTCTCTCTCGGTATAGTCTTCTGCCCCTGACTTGTGTGATCAATGTAGTTTTCTAAACCTGACTTGTATAATCAAATTTAAGTTATATTTAATATTATAACTGTTTTGTTTGTTTGGCTCCCCTATGGTTATTACTTGGCAATAAATAACTTTAATGGTTAAGCTGGTTGCTTCTCTTCCCCTCTTCCCCCGCCATGTGGGTGTTTTTTGGCTTCCTCATTCGCTCTGCAGCAGTGCTCCTCATACTTAAGCTAAAGATCCCTGCAGCACCCAAAAATCCTGTGGGGTTTGCTTACCAGAACAATTGTAATGTGAAAGTGGGGATATGGATGTGCTGAACCTAGGACATATGAGGGTGGCAGCTTGGAAGTGCTGCTCAACGCAGTCCGCTGAGTCCAGTGGCATATAAGGGTGTTAGATTGAAAGTGCTGCTCGACTCAGCCTGCTCAGGCATGCTCTATTCTGGTGTGGTGCCCATGGCATATGAGAGTGACAGCTTGGAAATGCTGCTCGACCCAGCCTACTGAGTCCAGGGACATATAAGGGGTCAACTTGGGAGTGCTGATCAACCCGGTCCTCTCAGATGTGCTCTGTTAGAGAGAGTGTGTGTGTGTACGTCTGATTCTGAGGCTGGAAAAACCCAGTCCTGGAGAACCTAGATCCTAAATGCAGGATAGCTACATTAGGAAGGAACTTGCAGAAGGGAGAAGAAGAGCTCCATATGAGAACACAAATGACACAAGCAGTACATTGACAGAATTACAGAACACCCCACTCCAGAACAGTAATCCTAATAAATGAAAAAAGAAAAGGAGTACTTGTGGCACCTTAGAGACTAACAAATTTATTAGAGCATAAGCTTTCGTGAGCTACAGCTCACTTCATCGGATTCAATGCATCTGATGAAGTGAGCTGTAGCTCACGAAAGCTTATGCTCTAATAAATTTGTTAGTCTCTAAGGTGCCACAAGTACTCCTTTTCTTTTTGCGAATACAGACTAACACGGCTGCTACTCTGAAGCCTAATAAATGAGCGTACCACAAAGTAACAGGCAAATCTGGTAACAGAGTATACTGTACATTTTTTAAAAAATCAGATCTCTGTAGCAGAGAATATTGTAGATTAAATTCTTCCATCTCAGAAATGTACAAATCTCCCGTTGACCACAGATTCATTGACTTCTTTCCATCCCTGTTCCCCCACAACCTTTTTTTACTTCAAGAGTCTAACTCATTTTAGGGCTATCAGGCCAAATCTTGCTGTCCCATATTTATTTGTGAAAGCACAGTTTGGCTTCATAATCCTAAAATTAATAAAACTCGGGCAGGAAAATAAATTGTATCGATGAATCCGTGGCATGAAATCATTGCATTTAAAAATAACTTTTTCTCCCATTTCTAAACATAATTTGTGCAGTATTTTAATGCTATGGCACCAATTATTGGTAGGTATTACTTGTCTATTTGGGGGGGAAAGGAAAAGCTAATGGAATTCAGAAAAGCAATAATTACTAGGCCAAGAAATAAGGCAATTTTTAAAATGTCAAGTAGGAGTGAGACATTTACATTCTAAAAATTAATTATGGGACTATATTGTTTAAATGATGATCACAAAGTAGAAGTGCAGGGAACTGAAGGTGATTCAGAGAAAATTTTATATACCTTTTTTCTTAACTACAAATTAGAATAGATCTTTGATGCAACCCATGCATGAGAGTATATTAGAAATTGGAAAAATCCTGTTTCATAGACATTAAACTGTCTATGAATTTTAAATCTCTAAGAGTGTAAATATCAGATACGTAGTTGTTAGACCTTCAGTTTATCTGTCTATCTTATGTATATCAATGAGAGATGGAAGATGTGAGGAGCAGTGGGAGAGATTTTACATAGGTGCCTATAATATCTCTGATGGGCCAAATGTAGCCTTCCTACCTTCCTAATTTGGTTTAGCACTGTATTAGAACTTTCAATGTGCAGCATTTGATTCCATTTGCTCTTTTTGTTGTTGCAAACTGTAGATGAATTAGAAAAAATGGACAGCAGGGGTGGGGGTAGGGGGGCTGAGAATGACATGAGTGGAGATGAGACAAGAACTGCCATGGACAAATGAGCAAAGAGTCCACATGCAGCTTCAGGCAGTGTAGTATGATGGCAAAACAGAACAGTATTTTGGGACAGTAGCAGCTGTGTCTCAGTTTATAATAACTGTGTTTTATCTGGCACAGATGATTTGGTAGCTTCTGTAACAGCATTGTTCAGTTACAGTTAAGAATCTAATTTATGTGCCTGATAAGAAAAAATTTGTCATGGTTATAGAGCTTTTTTGTGTTTTTATAGAACTCAACAATAGCTTTGATTTAAAACATTTTAATTTGGCAGTTATTGTAATTCATACTATAGTTTTACCCCGAGAAGTAGAGGAGAGCTCTCACAGATGGCTAATATGGTTTGGCTATGTCAGAAAGTTGGGCCCCTTTTTGTTTGGCCCAGTCATCCTCTTGGTGATTTCAGTGCATGGACTATTCCATGTCTGCATAATATGAGCCCATTCATTTAATCACAGTCTTAGAGACATAGAATATTCTTATAATTTTGATTTCTGTAGTTCCCTTATTGCGGGGGTCCCCAACCTTTCTGTGGGAATAGCATATTCCTATTCCCAGAAGACTGTGGCGGGCGCCAGAGACCCCGCCGCCGAAATGCTGCCGAGAAATGGAATTCTTCTCGGTGGAATTTCGGCGGCACAGTGTCCTGCGGGCACACACAACTGCCCCGGCGGGCGCCATTGCACCCGTGGGCACCACATTGGTGACCCCTGCCTTATTGTGTCTGAGACATATCTGATCCCACCTTCCAAATGGGGTGTCGGTCAGTTGACTGACTGCTATTACCACCCACTGAAGGGGTGCCTCGTGTGCCTGAGTTGGCTCTGATGCTTGGAAGATAGCTTGGTTTATTGTTGAGCTTCAAGAGTTGAACCATAAATAGATGAAATGACTGAAGAAGTGCCCAGGATGAAGTATAGTGATGACACATATAGTTGTGTATCTCTTTTTATGCAAGTTTGGTCTCTGCTCTGAAGGAATGCTTGCATTATATTCTCAGCTGAATGCAACAGAGCTATCTCATCTTTGGCTCTTAAAAAGCAGTTTTGTTGGATGGGGGTTGTGACGTTGCACTGCATATGTTTTAGGGAAATATACTTATGATTATGAATATAATGTAACTGAAATATGCTTATGCAAAAGGTCTCTTGTAAGGTATCATTACAAAAGTTATAACCTACTAATACATTCCTCCTATTTGTATGCATGTATCATTCTTGTATCTGAAGCTAGAAATATGAAGTATAACTCTGAGGTCCTATTGTAATTATGCAAAGTGGGCCATTAATGATGGTTTAGATTCTTGATGGCTCCCATTGACAAGGACAATTGGTTGTAGATGATTTATTTACCTGCAAACTTTCCTGGGTACGATTGGGCCACTCCTGGAAGAATGGTGGCTGAGGTCTCACAGGACATGTGAATGTGTCACCTGATACTAGAATCCATCTTAAACCTTGTGCTTTTCCCTCTAGAAGGAGGGTTGGGGACCCAGAGAGACAAAGGATTCTCGCCTTGTGCCAAAGCTATAAAAGGGGGTGGAACAGAACAAAGGGGGGCTGCCAATCATGAAAACACTTCTGTTTTCCACCTAAGATTTCTGCTGGAACTAACAAGGACTGTACCAGAGGAAAGGATTGGGCCAAGACTAGGAAGGAGTCTAGTCTGTGAAAGAAGCTTATTGGAACATCTCTGAGGGTGAGATTTTACCTGTAGTCAGTTTCTTAATGTATTAGGCTTACACTTGTGGGTTTTTGCTTTATTTTGCTTGGAGACTTTGTTCTGTCGATTATTACTTGAAACTACATAAATCCTACTTTTTATACTTAATAAAATTACTTTTGTTTATTAATTAACCCAGACTAAGTGATCAATACCTGGGGGAGCAAACAGTGATGCATATTTGAATGATTTAGTTGGGGATTGGTCCTGCTTTGATTAGGAGGTTGGACTATGCCATGTGCCACTTAAGAAATGTTCTGAAAGTTACTGTTCTGGCTTATTAGATACGTTTTACAAAAATTTCTTAAGTACATATCTTTTCCAACTGAAATATTTTAAAATTCTTCATTTGATTTTAAATGTATTTGTACACAAAAAGTCTTGTTCTAGCATTTAAAATAATACTTAAAAACTATACATTATTTCCATTTAACTTTTTTTGTTATAGAGTAAAGCTAAATATTAAAAGCTTAAATATCAGATCCTATAATAATTTTTGTGAAGTATGGGGTAAACATTGAATGCAGTAGTTTTTAAGTGAAGTATATAAACAATTGCTGAATACGGCCTGCTTTTGAGTACACTGTATGTTAAATATTAAGTGAACATTAAAAAGGTTATTGTGTCCTGATGAAAACTGAAATGTAATACATGCTTGGAAAAAATATGTAAGGTAGCGAAGGCTGGGAAAAAGAGGAGTTTAGCAGTTAGGGATTTTTTTAATGTGAGTAGGATTGTTGCTTCAAAGCATAAATCACCATCAAGCATTGTAAATCAATTTTTCTAATTAAAAGGAGTCTTCTGGCTTTTTAATATCTGTGGATAACTAAAGTAAGATGCCAGACATTATTACTGAGGTGGTCTGGCCACATAATCCATTAGAGGTTAGATTCAGTTATATTGGTGAATGCAAACTGATTTTTATGGTTGTGAGATTTTTCCTTTTTGTTCTGTCACGATCGAATAGTTCAGTTCTAATAAAAATCTGTAGAGAGGTTCAGGTTAGTGATCTGTACATTCTGTGCATAATTTGTAATGTTACTATTGGAACTGATCCTAGAGTTCCTTCTTTCTAGCAAGCACCTAAAATATGCTTCATCCTAAGCATTGCATTTTACCTGATATAACTTTAATGGTCATTAAACAAAAACCATGTGTGTTGATTTCCTAGGTTCTTAATACAGGGTTTGTGTGCCTCATTGGGTAGGTCCCTAGGGTTAAGGTGGGGAGAGGGGAAAATGACAAATGATCAGAATGTGGAATACCTGTCAGGCTATAATTTACAGGATATAATAGTTGTTAAGTTATAAGTAAGTATTAAAGGATGTTTTCTTACTCTAAGAATTAAATAAACCAGTTGTTTTAAAAATACACAATCTGTTTTATGCAACCACAACATCATCTCACTTGAGTTAACAGAAGGATTTGAATTCTGGACCTTCAGTTCAGATATCTGCTTCTTGAGCCATAGAATTGTGTATCTTCTTAGATCAGCCACTAGAGGAGGTCTTGGCACTTTTTCCCCATTGGGTTACACAGTTGTTTGCTAGACAACAGCAGCATACTGGAGATCAGGAATCCCTGGCTCTTGGAGAAGAGTGTGTTTTTTATGGTTAGGATAACCAAAACACACGTTATCTGGAAGATTGTGTGGCTGAGTAGCTAAAAGGCAGTAATTCATTCACTGGGGGGGGGGGAGAAGAGCCTGGTTTAAAACCCTTTACCACATCAAGCAGAGAGGGAACTTGAACTTGGGACTCCCACATCCTTAGTAAATGCCCTAGCCACTCAGCTAAGGATCAGAACACAGCCACCAGTTCTTCCTCTGGCCATTTTATGAATCTAGCCCTTAATTTTTTTCCCCTTGTATTTTAAAAAGGACTCAAACAAATTCTGAACATTTTCAGAATTTTCAGATTTGGTTTGGGACAAACTGATCTTTATATTTTAGATTTTTTTGGGGGCGGACTTCCAGCAAACAGAAAAATCAATTATTCATACAACTCTAATCATGACACAGATGAACAACATCTATGTATAAATTGTATACCATATTAATCAGCAGATGAGGAACAATGTGGTGAAAAGCGCAGATCCCAGACTGTTCTGGTTTTCTTACAAAGGAGGTCTGAAAAAAAGCTGAGACAATCCAGTGGCAAACTTCAAATTAGGCGTGATTTTGGAACTCTTGTTATATCCTCTATATCAACCCAACTTTCATCAAAGCACCATAAAAATACATAGAGTAGCCAAAATTTACTTCGTGTCTTATTTTGAGTGACTTTTTTTACAAAACAAAGATTTAAAATTTGTGTTAAAGTGAAAACTTTTGTCTCAGTCTTAACTATAGAGCCATGACCAAGTGATTCCATAATAACATGGAAACGAACACCAGAATATACTGTCATATTAAAAAAACTGAGGGCTACATTTAATGACAACCTGGCATATACTATTAAGTTTAATGAGAGTTGCATAATTTATAGAGTTGTATCCCTTCTCAGTAAGCAAAAACGTACGCATAGATGAATAGACTCTTTCAGACCATGTGAAGCAGAATGTCAGAGGAGACTATTTGTGAAAGTTGTAGTAGGAATGGCATAAAGTACATGGGAAGACATAGTAAGCCATGCATCTCTGCTTGTTGAAAGGATGTCACCTAAAGAAAAAAGATGCTAAGTAAATTTTCAATATAATCTACATGATTTAGGAGCCTAAATCCAATTTTCAAAAGTGACATAGACGCTTGGCGCCAGATTTGTTAAGGTATTCAGGCACCTAAAGATACAGATAGGTACCTAGTGGGATTCATCTGGTTCTTAGGAATCAAGTCTCATTTACAGTCAATGGAACATTTGCTCCTAAATCAATTAGGTGCGTTTGAAAATTTTACCCACTCTGTTTAGAAAACAAACAAGCCTTCCCAAACACTAAATGTGTATCAAATCCATGCATATAAACTGTAGCTGGACTATTGTAGTACAGTCATCTTACGGGGTGCTATTCTTAGAGACTACAAACATACTTGTAGACTACAAACATACCACCTTATGTTGTATTGAATCTTGTGAAGATCTGGAATGCTATGCTGTGTGAAAAGTTGGATGAGATATGTCTAAGGAATGCCTATTAGCTATTCCCTTTTAGAATTGATATCTGTGATTCAGAGCTGGGGCTCTGGTTCAGTTCTGACATGGAGTGTCCCAGCACTATACCTGGTGGGGGTCTTCTGTCTTTCACAGAAGAGGAAAAACTGAGGTAATCAGTATGTTCATCCTGTTAAAGAGTTGTGTAATCGTTTATATATCAGTTTTCACTGGAAAGTTCCATTAGGATGGTCATTATATATACATTTTTCTTAAGTGTAAGAGAGTATTAACTCCAGGGTCCTGGCACATTCCAATCTAAAGCAATGAATTCTGCCTGCCTGAATTCTCCTTAAGGTAACAATTCGATACAATGGGTTTCATTGCCTAGTCTAAACGATTTAAAACCAGAGCAGCTAAAGCTTCTGCTCTTTGCTTAATTGTAACTTGGTTGATTATGTAGTACGCTGTGACAGGCAGAAAATGTCCATAAGTTGATGGTGCAGGCCTTACCTATCAAACATGAATGACCTAGAGGGTTAATGCCGGAATGCTCATTCTGCTTTCTGATAGCTTTTAAAGTCAGAGGTTTACTGTTGATTAGGACTTTTCAGTTTTAGGGACTAATGAACAGCTGTTGGCCTGATTGTGAAACTGAGATGAATCAGTAGTGGACAAACCTCAGACATCTGAAGCAGGGCTTCTGGTCCTTCCATGACTATCTGGCAAGACTTGGATATGTATACTTGGCTATGTCTATTCTGTAATAAAATTGTGCCATGATGTGTGTGGTTCAAGGATTTCCCCATTTTGAGTGCTGATGCACTTTTGTTACATTGGCCCTCTGTCATATAACTATCAACTCTGTATGTCACCTTTGGCCTTTTGTAAGGGACATTACATTTCTTCTCAAGAGATCCCAGTTACATTTAATTTCCACAACAGCTTTGAAAGCTGTGTCCACTCTTGATAACTATGATCCAATTCCTCATTTACATTCATTAATTGTAATTTACTTCTGCTTACAATATCTGAGTGGGTCAAAAGGAGCATTACTGTAAATGAGAAATAAGGCTAGAAACTTTGCCAGGCAATTCCTTGAATTGTGTAAGCAAAATACAACATCAGGAAAACCTTTATTTTCCATAGAAATTGAGAAAAAAAGATCTGAAGGGTGAAGAGAAAATAAGTGAACCACAAAATCCAACTCTTTCTCCTTCAGAGAGTGTGTCCTTCAATACATAAAATATATCTTTGATGGGCTGGTAAACTCCTTAGGCTTATTTCAGCTTTTCAAACCAATCTATGTATACTAAAGAGTTGCCTCTTCAAATTATGGTTACCCTTTTTGCTGAAGAAATAATAATAAAAAAGTTATAGTTCTGCTTGAATAGACCCAAATGACCACAATTTAGGACAACATATTGATCTCTGGATCCACTGAATAATCAGCCAAAAACTTGAGAGCATGTCATTGGTGAATATCTCCCCTGATGGCAAACTTCATTCCTTGATATCTTCTGCATGAAGTAGATTGTTCTTTGGAGTGCTTTGAAATACACTGCTTTTTCATATATATATATATATATATATATATATATATATATATATATATATATATAGGGCATCACATACCCAGTTCTCCTGTATTACGCTGTCTCATGCAACCAGTATGAGCCTTTTTATGTTTACTCTGGTGAAAGCACAGAAGCAGCTGTGAGGATCTAAGGTCTGATCCAGGGCCCCCTGAAGTCAGTGGAAAGATTCCTGTTGACATTGGTGGGCATTGGATCATATCCCGAATAATTTTAAACATGTTTATGGGATAAGTCTAGAGTATATATTTTCCCCATGCTAGAAATTACCTTTCAGACACATTTATGATGTGCCTGTCATTCCTCAGAGGTGGATGCATGAGCATGCAGCTAGGCAATGTTAAGGCTCTTGGCTTAATTCATTGTAGCTTTAATGAACTCCATTGCCATTTTTATATAGCCCATAGCCAGAGATGTAAAGTAAATAATAGTTTTTTGCACTTTTATAGCACTTGTCCTCCAATAATATCAAAGTGCTTTACAAACACTAATTAATCAAGACTCACAACAGACGTGTGACGTTTGTAAGCGGGAGCCTTTAATGTACAGTCTGTTGGGTAATAACATTAGAGCACTGCATTTTTTAAAACTGAACTAGCTCGTTATTATTAAGAGAACTATTTACAGAGGTGTTGCAGCTAGCATTATAGTCATGTGCACACCGGCTGTCTGTCTGGTGCCTCTTCCACATTTTCCTTTTATAAACTGTGCTCCTCCCTCTAAGTCCCATGCAGGTTGCCACATCTTTCCTTTTGATAATTTTTGTTGTTGTGTCTTTCGTGCAAGTGTTTGCTTATGCCAGAGGTTACTAATATATAGCTTGTATATAGCTCACCCATAGGATCTGGCCTTTACTGCTAGCCCATGGCAGCCAGTTAGGCCTTGTATATCTCTTAAAATATGCTGATCTTCAAACCAGTCTCTCACTTTTTGTTGTGTTATTGCTATTGGTTGGGGACTTGCTTCCTTCATTTCGTTGCACGGTGTCCTATTGGTTCTCCTAATTCTCCTGTGTCAAGCCAGCTCAAGATTGAGGCTCTATCTAAATTCCCATGGTCCTGGCCTTTGCCCTGTCAATCCAGATGTGCACCTTACTGCTACTCTGTGGTTGTCTTTGGTTTCATCTCTTCCACCTGAGTCTGTAGCTACCTCATATGACCTGTGTCTTACTGTACCTTGGATTGTTACCTTTTGCCATTGCTTTTTGTGGCTCTTTGATAGTTGGACCCAGACTTGCTCACCTGTGAATAATGGCCTCAGTCCTTGGATATTTTGAGGAGCAGGTTGTCTGCCTAGCTTGGTGTTCTCCTAACTGCTTCTCTGTCCTGTCCATCATTCCTCCATTGGAGTGTGGCAGACTACCCATCCTGGGAAGCAGAGTCTTGGTTTCCTGACCGATCAGTCTCTCAAATGGGCTACTGTTTAGTCCTAGGGAGGGACCTGTCTTATCTTTGCCATCAATCTATAGGCTGTCTTTACTACTTACTCTGCTTTCCCTTTGCTTTGTGGGTACCCAGAGGAAGATGTCTTTTGTGTACAAATTCCCATTTGGTGCTGAAGCATTTGAATTCTGCTGCAGAGTTCTGTGGCTCCTTGTCTGAACATAGCATGCAGTTATACCATAACTTTCAAAAGGCACGTTCAGTTTCCTGATCACAGTTCTTGCCTAGTGTTCTCTGGATATACCACCTCCTAGAAATGTAACCAGGTAGATCCTGTCATTAAAAGTGAACAGGTCTTTTCCATCCTCTTCTCTTGGCTAGGTTGGGATTTCATGTGGCTGTACATTTTTCCTCTGTTGTCAATCACTATACTTTTTGCACATCTCACTCTGTTCCATGTATGCTCTCAATTGAGCATTCATGCCTGGACAGTAGATATACTCTCTGGCTTGTCTCAGGTCCTCTGTCCACAGATGAGAAGCATATATCCGTCTCTTGACATCAGCTCTTAAATTTTCTGGGATTACTACTCAACCCCCTGTAAACAATATCCCGTCATGCACACACAGCTCTTCTCTCATCTGGCAGGAGGGGATAGTTTCCTGTGACACATGCTCTTTGTAATCTGGCCAACCTTGAAGTATGGATAATTCTATTGCCTGTAGCACTCCATCTTGATTGTTGCTTCATAGGATTGCTTGGAGCCTCGCATCAGAGAAGCAAAGATATGCATGCTGATAGGTATCTCCTGTTCCTCAGAGCCATCTGCATTGTACTCCGGAAGGTATGGCCAGCTCAATGGTTCTTCCATCACCAGTGAATTTCCTTGGCAATAGTGCATTTACTTCATTTCCTTACTTCTCCTTGCATTGTTCAGACAAGGCCTACATACCTTACCCTCACCTCTCAGTGCTTAAATCTCAATAACATGTATTGTAGTTGCTTGGGTGCACTCAGCAGTGGCTTCTTCAGAATGCTTCCTAATGGCTTTAGATTAGACTACATGTCTGCCTTGTGCCCAGGGTGGATTTGATTTAAATCAAATTGATTTAAATCATGATTTAAATAATGATTTTAAATCACTAGTCAGGAAGACTTTATTTAATCATGGATTTTTACATAGAAGTGGATTCTTGTTGGTTGTTATAACCTTAATACATATTCTTCACAACTCAGAGATAGATGTAGGTTTCATTTTTAGAAGGTACATACTATAAACTTTTAAAGTGATTTATTTTGAAAACTTCTTAGATTAGTTTTACAGCTATATCAGAAAACTAATGATTATTTGGTTATTTCATTTACCAAAGGTAATTGAAGGAGATATTTTGAAGTCATTGGGAGATGAACTATCTCCAATTCAACAAGTTAATCATTAATTTTGGAAGATTTTCTTGCCATGCTGTATTAGGAGGAGAACATCACCAGACAGATATTTAAATTGTTTTATTTAACTATAACAACAATGTTATGTATTCAGGATTTTTTTCTTCAACAGCAAACATATAATATTTTAACAAAACAAGCATATGAATTTTTGAATTTAGTTAAACATTCAAGTTTTTTTAAAATCAGGTTTGTTTATGTTAAAATTGTTTTATCTAAAATAGTAAAATGAAATATTAAAAAAAAACAACAAAAATTAAATTGACTATGTCAGCCAGGTAAACATGAGAAACTTAAAATGTTGGCTTCTGCAGCTAACTCAGTTGCCTTCACATTCATTTTCCTGTTTGTTCATAATCTGGAAAAGAAAAACAAGCTTTCCTGCTTTTGCAGGTCCCAAAAGATTTCTCAATTTGGAGTGAATTAGTCCAAAGGAAGGAAATATTCTTTCTACACTGGCAGAAGAAGCTACTGCTGTTAAAAGTGAGATTATCACTTCAACAGTCTCTGAATCCAAGTGCTTAAGTGACTTCCACCAGTTCACTGGTGTGACTTTCTTTAGAACATCATCAGGAAACATATATTTCTTGAATGGTTCTTATTCCGAAACTGGGTCTCTTTTACAGCCTGCTGCCATTGTAGATTTTCCCTTCTAGTGAGAGAATGGTATGGTACATCTCAAATCAATGAAGGCTACACTCAGAAAAACCTCAAGACTTCTGGAATATGCTGCTCAAACAGTTTCACTTCTGTTTCTACTGCCTGTCCCTCCCTTCTCACATTTATCTCCAAGACTACTTCTCCTTGTCCAGATGTATTCCGCTCCCAACAATCTTCTATTCATTGAACTTTTTGAAACTTTGCACTTTTAGAGAGAGGTAAGTGATTGACTCCGTGTACACAAATTTGCAGAGGGACAATAGGGTTGAGGTCTGTTATTTCTCACCTCTCTATTATTTATTTATTTATTTATTTATTTATTTATTTATTTAAACCCATTTTTGCTGTTATCAAGCATGTTATCTCTGGAGACACAAATCCACAGTTTGAGAACTGTAAAACTAAGCATCTCCGATGGTATCTTCTAGACTGAGCACTGGGTAGATAGAAAGATTAACCTAAATAATCTATACAGAAGCCCCTGGAGCCCCATAAATTTGGGTTCCTAATCCATGAACTATTGGAACTCATTTACAAAACTTTTCTTAAACATTACATGAATATATTTTCTCATACTATAGAATTAGAATTTATAATCCCTATTCCATGATGAGATATCTTTGAGCTATAATGTATCTTAATTAAACCCATCTTTAAATAGGTATTTTCCTCAAAGCATTTTAGCAAAAAAAATCCGATTTAAATTAAAAAAATCCGATTTTTTAATTTTTTTTAAATCACTGATTTTTATCCACCCTGCTTGTGCCCAAAGGTGAGCTGATGGAGTTGTTCCATTCCAAAGAGCACAGCCAGTAGGTTCTTTCCTATCTGAACATATCCCCTTTCTATGTCTGTCAGGGTTCTTCTAGCAAATGCTATGTGTTGCTGGCTTCGCATCTGTTTTCTGAGGTGTCACACAGTAGATGTAGCTGTCCCACAGTGTTGTAGTACTTTAGAACTGGTGTCTTGTTTGATTTCCATACTCCTTGTAGAATCCTATGCTCCCCTCTCCAAGTTCAATGTAGATTGCTACAAGGAGTATTCTCATTTTACATTTAGGTAAATTGTGGCACAGAGATTCATTCAGGAAATCATTGGCTGATCTAGACTGAAACTAGGAGTCCTGACTCCCAAACCCATACTATAGGACACACTAAAAGTAACCAAGAGTAAATAATTTTGCAAGAGTTGCCACTGAAGTAATTGAATACTTGTCCCCTGCCATGTGACTGGGTATAAACTTTGATAATCCCAATTCATTTTATGTGACTGGGGACAGAAAATAAAGATCAGTCTACTAATCTGTTATCATCAACTTTGTGTCATACCTTTATTACAGATTTAATCAATTGTATATTGTAAGATCTAGAATTAAATAGAAATTCTAACTGAATAAAAAAGTTAAATATTGTCATGTAATGAAGTATGTATAAATGGTTGAATCATCAAAACTGCAAAGTAACATGTGATCATAACAATTAGGAAGAAAGTGATTTGAAAAGTGAAATCCTAGTCACACTGGTTAACACTCTAATAGCATCTTAAATTGCTAAAAGTGAGACCTGTACTTTGAAATGGAGCTTTGAAAGATACAGGCTTGGCTCAAAGCACAGATTCAAATTTAGATGTATTTCTGCTCTGTGTATCTGAGTTTCAGTCTTGAATTTAAAACTGTAAAACTTTGTGTGAAGATGTGACAAACTGAACATTAGTGATTTAGGTACTGGCCAATACATGTCCAGGGGCAGTGTGATTTGTTAAAAATATATTTCCTATTCCTGTCCCCAAAATTGAGTTTTTAAAATCCAGCTCAAAATTTTGCTAGAGACTGAGTAAGCTTTCATGGGCATTAAACTGACATGTCTAGCTGGTATTTCATGTTGTGACAAATCAAATTGGATAAGGTCACTTGTACCACAATAAAGTATGACCAACAAAAGAAGAGATTTTTCTGGTTGCTGGTCATGTGCAATAGAAATATGGGAATATATTCATTTATGTTTAGACTTGAGAACAGTGGTTGATGACAAACATTTATAGTGTGTGAGTGTGTGTGTGTGTGTGTGTGTGTGTGTGTGTGTAATATATTGATGGAAAGCTTTGCTGAAGCAATGATTTGTGCATTTAGTCAGAAGAGTGTTAAGAAATTATCACAAAATGTAATCTCTTGCGTGACTGAGTTCCAACATCTAGTTCCAGGTCCTGAGGAGGTTCTCTCTCCTGTGCTCATGTACCTTTGCCTATCAGTTGATTATTTCATTGCTCTTGTGGGTCACAGAATTCATGGCAAGTCAGGGTCTTTCAGGTAATAAAATCCAGTTCCATGGAGGGCTTTGAATATTAGAACAGAGCCCTACAACTGGACCTTACATTATTAGCTGACAGCACAGAGGATGGAGCTTTTTGTGGGAATGTGTTCAGGATAACTTGTGTTTCTAAGCACACAGTCTGCTACATTTTGTGCAAACTGGAGCTTAATAGTGTGCGTGGCTTTGTGCCTATATATAATGAATTACTGGAATTAAGCCTGGAGGCCATGGATGCATGATCACCATAATCAAGTCTCTGTTTAATAGGATGGGTCTTAATCTTCTGGCCATCTGTAGATAGTGGGGAATATTTTTTGCAACTGTAGCTGAAATATTTGGTCAGCAATATCAGATGCTACAGAGAGCTTCAACAGAATGAGTTTGGATGTATTATACTTGTGCATGAAGAAATGGAGATAATCCAACAGAGCAGTGAGTACTGGCTAGTCCTGATTGGAAGCCTGACTGGATAAAATCTAGGATTTCTGGAGGCTAACAGATGACACTAGAGTCTGCTTTGTTTGTAAATACTCTATTTGCTGAGAAAAGGGAATTTAGACATGATGTGATAGTTAGCAAAGTCCTCAACTTCAAGCAGTGGTTTCTTAAGAAGACTGGGAGGGGACATAACGTTTTCATAAACTGTCATAAAATAGTTTACATAAAAAGTTGTTACATGGAGGAGGGAGAAAAATTGTTCTTCTTAACCTCTGAGGCTAGGACAAGAAACAATGAGTTTAAATTACAGCAAGGGTGGTTTAGGTTGGACATTAGGAAAAACTTCCTGTTAGGGTGGTTAAGCACTGGAATAAATTGTGTGGGGAGATTGTCGAATCTCCATTACTGGATATTTTTAAGAGCAGATTAGACAAACACCTGTCAGAGATGGTCTAGATAATACTTATTCCTGACTTGAGTACGAGGGACTGGACTAGATGACCTCTCAAGGTCCCTATCAGTTCTATGATTCAGCACTTGTTGGAATATTGTATATTTTTGGGTGGGCGGTAAATTGCTTTCCTCAAAGAAGATGTTTACATTCTCTGTTAGTAGATTTCCCAGGTGCTCCCAACTCGCTTTACCATCCAGGAATGGCCCTGACTACTGTCATTTCCTCTCTGACTACTGATTGTGGGAATGGGCCTGATTCTTGGAAGAAATACATCATGTTTCTGGTCCTGTTCTCTGCTTCCTGTCTCTGGTTGGCAGTGAAGAAATCCTGGGGACTGGCAATGTTCTCTGTGAAATAAGAGGTTATTTCTTTGCAACAGGGGATGCATGTTCTAGTGTGCAGTAAAGGCAGCCTGGTTTTCGAAGTGACTTATAGTCTGGAAAAGTTCTGAGAGCCTTGATGTTGCTATCTTAGGCAGAGCAGAGGTAGTCTTTTTGTGTGACTTCTTGGCAGGAAACTAATATTCCTAAATTATGTTTTAATAAACACTCAGTAGTTTTAGGTGCCCAAACTGAGACCACCTAAAAGGGCCTGACATTCATAGGGTAAGTGCCAAGTCCCAAATCACTATTCACTATGAAAACCCAGTATTGCCAACTCCTAGCAATTTTGGAGTGTTTTTACCTGTCTCGTGAAAACATGATGAAAGGCACCAACTCATTAATTTAATCGTATTCAAAATGGCTGTTATCTCTTACGACTATCCATGTGGCCGAAGCCAGAAAAATGGCTGCCGTTTCCCTACTGTGGAAATGAGGCTGACCTTAATAAATTCGACTGCCATGTCTTACTGTTTTCTGTGAGACTGCCCACAGGTAAAATGGCTGTTACTGTATGGTTCAGGGGGCTAGGCAGGACAAAGGGACTGTGAGGAGCAGCAGAAACGCTGTGATAAGTGGATGAGAAAAATGAGGGTGACCTGGGCACTGGGGGGATTAGGAGGCAGATGGAATGAAGTGCAGGGAAATGGGGGGGCAAGAAGGGTGGGGAAGGGAATCAAGGTGGGGGCTCTGGAGCAGGAGGAGGCAGAGCAGGAGTGGGGCTGATGGAGTGCTGCCCAATTTCTGGCAGAGAAACTGGCGGGAAGAGCAGGCAAGTGTTGCTTTTTGCAAAAGGCTAAACCAATCCCATATTGTTTTTATTGTGACAGTGATTGGTGAGCCCTATATTCGAGGATGATCTCTACCATGGATTTACATATGGGTCCTGAGATTACTCAGGAGTCTGATCCTGGAACCGCAAATCCTCCCGCAGTAGGTACAGACATTTTGTGTCAGGCCAGCAGCCTGCTGGGAGAAATTTATTTCTTTTTCCTTCCTCCTCTCTATCTTTTCAGCTTCAAGGGCAAGGTGCTTCTCCTTGATGTGGGCCACTGCCTGATGGAGGATATGGCACGTTGGGATTGTTTGGTGGCTTGCTCTTCCCAGTTTGTGATGTTCACATCAGTTTTCTTAAGATGCACTTTCAATGTGTCCTTGTAGTGTTTCCTCTGACCACCACGGGATCTCCGAGCATGGGTAAGCTGAGAGTAGAGGACTTGTTCTGGGAGGTGAGACTCTGGCATCCGCACACAGTCCAGCCCAGCGAAGTTGGTGCATGAGGATCATTGCTTCAATGCTGATGACACTGGCTTCAGCGACGATGCTGGCATTAGTGCTACGATCTTGCCACTTGACATGAAGGATCTTCCAGAGGCATCGTTGGTGATACCTCTCCAAACTCTTGAGGTGTTGTTGAGAGGTCACCCAGGTTTCGCATTCATAGAGGAGTGTAGGAACAACAATTGTCTTACAGATTTTGGTGTCCTGCCCTAGGTCATGGCCTGTGAAAACTCATTGGAGCAATTTCCCAAAGGAAGCACTTGTGTACTGGATCCTGTGCTGAATCTCACTGTCAATTTTTGCATTTTTGAGACAGTTGTCTACCGAGGTAGCAAAAGTGCTCACCTGTCTCCAAGTCTGACCCTTGATGGTGATTTGTGGTATGTCATGTGCAAGGCCTGAATCAGATTGATAGAGCACTTTAGTCTTCTCAATATTGAATGATAGTCCTAGACTTTGGTAAACTTGTGCAAGAAAATCCAGTATGGACTGAAGATTATTCTCAGTGTGCATGATGACACAATCATCAGCATACTGAAGATCAGTAATGGATGCCCTGAAGACTTTAGACTTTGAGCCGAGACATCAAAGATTAAAGAGCTGCCCATCCATTCTGTATTGAACGTAAACTCCATTGGGGAGGTGATCTTTAATGAGGACCAAAATGACTGTTAAATAGATGGAAAACAGGGTTGGGGCAATAACGCATCCTTGTTAACCCCAGTTTTGATGATGAAAGGTTCTGTCTCAAGGCAATTACAGAGAACCATGGTAGTCATCTGGTCATGGAGAAGCCTTAGGACCTTAATAAATTTTGGAGGGCAGCCAAATCTGGCCAGGACCTTCCGCAGGGCTTCGTAATTGACAGAGTCAGAGGCCTTTGTCAAATCGATGAAAGGCATGTACAGGTCCTGATTTTGCTCCCAAGACTTTTCCTGGATTTGGCGGGCAACAAAGATCATGTCAGTTGTCCCGTGGGATGGTCTCAAACCACACTGAGATTCCAGCAATATTTCCTCAGCAAGGGGAAGCAATCGATTTAAGAGGATACTGGCAAGAATTTTCCCTGCTGTAGATAGCAAGGCAGTGCCTCAATAGGAGATAAGTTGGAATGTGGAAACTTTCTTAAAGCTCGTAGCAATATTAGCATTTCTCAAGTCTTCTGGAATCTTCTCATTATACCAGATATGAAGAAAATGTTTGTGGAGTTTTCCTACTAGTTCTTCATCTCCAAACTTGTAGACTTCTGCTGGTATGCCATCTGGCCCTGCTGCCTTCTTGTTCTTAGGTTGCATAATGGCTTGTGTTACTTCTTTAAGGGTGGGGTCAAAAAGAGATTCTGTTTCATGTCGTTGAGGTATAGATTCAATAAGGGCATCAAAGACAGTTGACTCACGGTTCAGGAGTAACTCAAAATGCTCCTTCCATCTGGCTTTGATGGCTTCGCTGTCCTTAAAATACGTTGACCCATCTTGGGCTCGGAATGGTGTGGGTGTATGGGAGCATGGGCCATAAATTGTCCTTATTGCCTGAAAGAAACTCTTCATGTCATGTTTATCAGCATAAAGTTCACCCTCCGTGGCCTTTTCTTACCACCACAGATATCACAGATTTTCCTTTGGGCTTCAGCCTTGAGTTGCTTGGATTGAGTTGCCTGTATGACTCTTTCTTCTGCTGGTGTGATGTGTTGTTTTGTCACTTGCAGTGAGCTTTTCTTTTCTCGTCAAGCAGGCCCTGAATCTCAGGATCATTCTCATCAAACCAATCTTGGTGATGGCAGGTGACATAGCCAATGGATTCAGCACATGCTGAGAGAATGGCAATCTTTAATCCCTTCCAGAAATTTTCATTATCATCATCAGCTGTAGGTATAGTGGCAAACTTCTCTTGGAGACACGGCTGAAGTGTCTCCCAAGTCACTATATCTTCAAGGGACTTGACGTTGAATTGCTTTCATACTGATTTTGCCTGCTTGCAATGTCTTGAGGCAATCTGGACATTCATGATTGATCTAAAAAGGTGACGGTCTGTCCAACCCTAGTGGATAACAAAGATAATGTACGGCTGGAAAGAAGAACTGCTGTCGTCGCCAGGGAACTTGCGAGATGTAACATCGACATCGCTGCCCTGAGTGAAGCAAGGTGCCCAGATGAAGGTCAGCTGAGGGAACAAGGTGGATGCTGCACCTTTTTCTGTAAAGAAAAATCTACAGAGGACAGGCGCATTCATGGTGTCAGTTTCGCAATTAGGAATAAGTTTGTCAGTCATTTTACAAAATTTCCTGTAGGAATCAATGAACATCTTATGACTCTTCGTCTTGAGCTCAGCAACAACCAGTCAGCTGCTGTCATGAGTGCGTATGAGGATATTGAGGATATCAAGGAACAATTCTATATAGATCTTGACAGAGTCTTGACCAACATTCCAAAGAAGGACAAGATTATTTTCCTCTGAGATTTTAACACTAGAGTCGGGCAGGAGTCAGATCTCTGGAATGGCACTATCAGAAAAGAAGGAATAGGAAAGGCTAACTCCAGCATCCTCCTCCTCCTAAGCAAATGTGTAGAACATGGTCTGATCATCACAAAACCACCCTCTTTAGGCAAAGTGAGAAGTAAACGACCTCCTGGAGACACCTTCGCTCTAGTCATTGGCACCTTCTTGACTATGTTATTGTTAGAGCTCAAGATCGGAAGGATGTCTGCATCATGAGGGCCATGCATGGAGGCAATGACTATTGTATTGCTTATATGATTGATACAAATTTAAAATTCTTTAATATGTATACCTATAACTCATCAAACCTAAAAAGTAATGTAAGTTCTATGTGCAAGTGTAAATCATGATGCATTAATTAATTCAGTGGTTCTCAACCTATTTACCATCTAGCCCTTCTTTTATCAAAGAAAATAAACCAAGGAGGGGAAAAAGTTAAGACAGGAATAGGAAATGGATGGTGGTTCCCCTGTCTTAGAGTGAAGAGAGGGGAAGTGCAGTCTCCATCTGAGCAGCAAGGGAGTGGCATTTTTGTGTCCATTGGAAGTTGATTTTTCCACCTGAAATAATCACGCATGCACACATTGGCAGAGGAGTAGAGAGGAATTAGAAAACACCAAACATAATCTGATGGTTTTTAAATCTCATGATTTTGGAGGCTAGTCTGATTTTTTTGGTGGTCTGACTCATGATTTTTGATCTCTTAAGTTTGGCAGTATTAAAAACTTTGACCTGAATTCATGCAGTGGCCACATCACCAGTCATCAAAAGACAGGCACTTTCTGGGATGGACTGCGGGAGCCAGTCAGCAAACAGCAGGACTGGGAAATTTTGGCAAAACCTGCTATTGGGCAAATTTAGGAAAACTCAGATTATATGAAAAGTGTCATGCAGTTATTTGAAATTTAATCTAAAACACGCCTGTGGTAAACTACATGGAACTCAGTTTAGCTGGGTGAACAGGATGAAGGCTGAGTCAATCCTGTAGGGATTTTAACCTGTCGTTCCAGAGAGTCTAGGTATTTCACATCTGTTGCTTAGAACACTAAGCTCCTGTCTGAAGCTTGCAATTCTATGACTCATGGGAATCATGAGGCTTTCACCACACAACTCCCTTTAGCATTAACTTGGCACCACTTTCATGTTTTACTGATAGCACAGAACGTGCCCTTTTTCACCCTGGAGGCACTAAACTGAATTAAAGGGGTCGGTGCTATGTGTTGTACTCTGTATATTTTATTTCTCTTCTTCCAAAGCTTTAAAAATGGTTCATAATTTGTCAGGGAGGATTTAAGAGTCTCAGAAATGTGTGACTCTTCTATATCAATTCTTATGATCAATTTTGGTCCTCTGTAATAATGTGTGTGTGTGTGTGTGTCTCTGTGTGTATGTGCATAGTATTTAATTCCATTTTATTGTGTGAAGAGGAAAACACCAACAGTTATAATGAAAATTCAGTACAATATAAAGCCATGTAATATTATGACATGAACATTTTATACTTGTTCACTGCTTTATTATAAGAAAATTCAGCTAAAGAGCCAGTGCAAAGAAGAAAGAAACAAGGGAAATGAGTGAGAGATCTTCTTGTGACAGAGAGAAGAAGCACTGCACACCACCAGAAAATTGTTGTCATGCAGTAGTAACAACAGCCTATAACGGTCTCAAGCAGTTTCAATACATTCATCAGTGGAGCTCACTATTCCATAGATAATGTCACTAGAATAATAAAAACAAAGAGCAAATGTCATCAAATGTATAGACAACTTCCTTTATTAAGTGCTACCCTGTCACTTAATCCATTGTTGTTCTTCAAGTGATTGGCTATATAGAGACCACTCTTGGTACACATCTTCCCCATGTGATTGAGACTGGATTCTTTTTGGACAGAAGTGTCCATTAATGCCAGTCCTGTGTTGAATTAGCACTCAATATCCTTGCTGTCAGTGTGTTTGAAGGTGTGTGAGTGTTTGATCCTTCAACAAATCCTCTGGATGTCTCGATATCTTGCAGGTACAGCAGGAAGGGTTCAGGAAAGGACGCAACTCCTGTGATCAAGTCCTGGCCTTGACCACCTTTATCGAAAACAGTTTTCAACAAAATCTGATGATGGGAGTCGTCTTCTTGGGTTTGACCACCGCCTATGACACAGGTTGACACAGAGGCCTTTTATTTAAACTCTCTCGAGTTGCCCCGTGTTGGGCGGTCCAAGTAGTAAAGCTTTGTCTCCAAAACAGGCGGTTTAGAGTATGCATGAGCAACTGCTGTAGCTCTTGGAAGTGTCAGATCAACGACCTTCCTCACGGCTCAGTTCTTTCACCAATACTGTTCAATGTATACATCAACAACCTGCCAACTACACTCTTGCACAAGTTTATCTATGCCGATACATCTGCTGCAGATACCAAGCTCAGTCCTTCTCACAAATTAACAAGGTCTTGAATGATGATATGAAGCTTATGGCAGACTATCGTAGTCAATGGCCCCTGCAGCCGAGCTTTTCCAAGATGGTTTCTAGTGTATTTCATCTGCATAATGCAAGCCATGAGTTAAAAGTTTTTTCCTCAATGGCCAACACTTGCAGCATGATCCAAACTCGATTTACCTTGGTGTGACATTGGATAGGTCATTAATGTATTGCAACTATTTGAGGAAAATGGCAGCCAAAGTCAGCACTTGGAACAACCTGCTCAGAAAATTGGCTGATTCAACCTGGGGTGCGAGCACCTGGATTCTTAGAACATCAGCCCTTGCCCTCAGTTATTCAACAGCAGAGTACTGTGCTGCTGTCTGGTGTCGCTCATCTCACACTTGTTGATGTAGCTCTAGTTGATGTAGAGCTTAACAAAGCTATGCATATTTTTATTGTGACCTTATGGGCAACTCCATTGCCGATACATAGTAACATAGCACCACCCCTTATTTGCCGTGAGAAGGCCTCTGTCATACTGCTGGCCAAGATCCACGAGAATAGCAATCTGCCTTTGTACGCAGACTTTTTCAACCACCTGCCAGATTGCCGGTCTTCTAGACGCCCTTTATGGTCATTTATGCCATCACAGGACATGACGGTGGAATCTGCTTGCCACAATGTAGTAACTGTCCTGCTCTCTTGCCTCTAGAACCTGCCATGTGTGGGCCAAACCTTTCTTCAGTTCCTTCTTACCACCTGTGACAGCAAGATGGAACCCTTGCATTGTCCGCCTTTTTTATGACCGTGTTGTCAGTGTGAGTGATATATTACTATATTTCTTAGGTGGTATTGTTGCTAAGTAGTTAGTTATTTTTTAGTTTGCATGTTTACTTTAAAAAAGTGAGGAAGAAAATTGTTAGTATTTTAAAATTATTTTTTCATAGATAGATGGGCTTTGAGGCCTCCCTATCTCAGCCAGGACTGGGACTTGTGTTATTATGGCAGACAGTAACTCTCTGGGGTTTAAGACGTGCCCCTTCTGTGATGCTTCTAAGCCACTCAATGATGGTTAGTGTAAGTGATTTTTTTGTTTAGGTGACCATTGTTCCATCTGCCTCTCTTTCTAAGTGGTATGAGAAGGCTAGAGATGCCTGCCTAAAGTTATTTCTTCTGGAGCTCCCCATGAAAGCCTCCTCGGACATGCAGAGGGTCATAGCCAAGACTCAGTCTTCTGTGCAGTTACCCTGGGCTAGTGGCACAGCAAGCCGATATTCTATTCCAGTCAGCTGGGCTGAGATGTCTAAAAGACTCTAGTTGTTGACTTTGGTTCACATGTCCACATCTTTAAGAAAGCATGTGAATGAGCATCAGTCCAGAGCCAAACCAAGAGTAGGATAGTCCTGGGGCCCTCGGAGACATAACAGTTGACATATGTTAGACTTCTTTCAAGCCCCTCAGATGAAGAATGGCCAGTGGCCTAACATGGGTCCATCTGATGTCTCATTACTAGGTCTGAGAAGAATGTCTGTGGTAAAGACTAAATCTACTGACCAGCTTTCCTCTGGCAGTGACTCTTTGGCACTCTTGGTGTTCATTTCACCTAGCACCTTCATTCCGTTTGATGTTCATGACCTATTCTGCACCAAGTGACCTGTCTGTGGGTGTCACACCAGAGTCCCCCTTGCTAGTCTGTACAATGTCAGCAGTACTAGCTAGCTCTTTGGTCTCCAAAATCATAGCATATGGCAGTTGATACATCAGTACCCTCTCGTTTTCTTACTAGCTACTTCCCCACCCAGTCACAGAGGAAATCACACTTTAAGCAAGAGAAGGCATGCGTCATATGGAACAAGCCACCTAGTGTCTTCCTCTGTTCCACTAGTCCAGTATCCGTATGCTTATCAGTCATGACCTTACTGGGCACCTTGGGACATGTAGTCATATCCCACAAGCCACCATCTTCTGTCCCCTTTCTAGGATTTGAATCCTTTCCCATAAGAGTGAGGATGATCAGCAGAGTTAATCCTGGCAGCAATATAATCCTTCTCCCCAGTGAGACAGTGAATCCCTCTATGCCCCCATGTTCAACAGATGGCTTCAAATCTTTCGTAAAACCTGATGAAGTGCATGGCTGAGACCCTTAACATCCCACTGGAAGTTGTGGACTAGAAGTCACACAAATTGTTAGACATTCTGCACCCTTCGATGTCGGAGAGATTTATCCTGTCTATTAACGAGGGATTTGTTAAAGCCTGCAAAGGACTTGTGGCAGACTCCAGCATCAATATCTGCCACTTCTAAGAGGGGGATTAGATGTCACCAAGTTCCTCCTGTGGACTTCAGATACATTTATTTGCATCCAGTGCCAATCTCACTTGTCATAGTGGCTATTCAGGAAAGATCCAAGCAGCCAGAGCCTCCTAAAATAACACCAAGGGAAAAGGACCCAAGAGGCTGGATCTGTTTGATAGAAAAATCTACACCACTGCCAGACTCCAGATACATATTGCAAACTGTCAGGCTTTTCTGCCAAATATGACTGATTACACAGGAGCAAATTGTCTCAGTTTATGGAAGACTCCCTCAGGAGCACAAGGAAGAGAATTAATATCCATCATGCTAGAGGGACAGCTGATAAGTAGAACTTCCCTGTAGGCTAGTTTAGATGCATCTGATAAATCTGTAGGCACCATGAATGGCCACATCAGTGGTGATGCAAAGATCCTTCTGGAGTCAGTCACTGGGCATATCTAGGAAGGTCCAAACCATGACAGAGGATCTCCCATTCAAAGGTTGTGACCTCTTCAAGGCAAAGGCTGATGAGACCCTCCATTCATTAAAGGACTCTAGAGCTACTTGATGTTCTCAGTGGGCTTGTATAATTCAGCTCAAAGTAGAAAGCAACCCAGAACTCAAACCTCCTTCAGACAGGGTCTCTCTGCTCCATATTGTTAGAACCCACAGAGGGCATTGGATTCACTCAGAACAAAGCTAAGATTCCAGTGGAGGCAAGCCACCACCCTTGAGAGCTTAGCTGAAGCTTTTCCCCAACCTCTTTTGGCAGAAGTCTTTTTTTGGGAAGTCTGGACTGGGATCACTACTGACCAGTGAGTCCAAGAGATCGTCAGCAAGAATTATTGCACACAATTCCAGTCACTTCCTACTCTGACACATCTTCCACATCCCTGTTCAGGGACCCTTTCAAGAGATACTGTTGAAGCAAAAGGTGAACTCTCTGTTGCATATTGAGCAGTGAAAGAGGGGCCCTTTGAGTACAGGCACAGTTTTTAATTTTTAAAATTTTTTATTATACCCATTGTTTTCTCATTCCAAAGAAGAAAGGGATGGTAGCCCATTTTGAACCTTCCAAGTCTCAACAGCATTTATCTGCTCACAGGAAATATCACAGATTCCTAGTAGGAACATCTCACTACTAGTACAAGGTCTTGCTCTTTGAACTTTCCACTACACCTAGGGTGTTCACCAAGTACTTGGCAGTCATAGCAGCTCTCGCTTAAGGAGCCCTGGGATCCAGATCTGCCCATATCCTGTCAATGGCTTGATGTGAGGAAGATCACTGTAAGAAGTGACCAACTTGATCCAAGTAACCATTAAAGCCCTTTGACACCCAGTGTGGCAACGGAGAAAAATCCATGTTTATTCAAAGTGTAGAGTTCATAGGATCCATATTAGATTCCGGGTCAGCAAGAGTTTGTCTTCCACAAAAAGATTCCAAAGACATCACTTAAGAGCATGCCTCAGAATTCTGGGACATATGGCCTCATGCACCTATATAATGCTGTTTGCCAGATTTCATCTATGCTTCATGTGTGGTTGGTTGAAATCGCTGTATCTACCCAAGGCTGTGCATTATGTCAACAATCAAGGACGGGTCTGATCATATCTGCTCTGTTAGGAAGCCATTTTTTTCTGGCCTTGATGTATTCATAATTGGATCACATAGCAGGTCCACATCATCCAGGCATTCAGAACTCACTATCAGATCATCTCAGCAGGGAGTTCTCAGACAACCACAATTGGTCAATCAATGACCCGTTACCCAGTGCTGCAGGGCACCTTTGGCAAGTTGGGATACCCATTAATAGACCTATTTGCCAAAGACCAGCACAAGAAATGTCATATGTCGTGCTCCAGTGTAGGCTCCCTGTCAGATGACTTTCTCCTCTGGAAACTGCAACAAATATATTCATTCTACCCCAGTGCCAATGATACTGAGGGTCCTGAGGAAAGATGCTGGATTGATGATTGTGATAGTCCTACCGTGGGCCAGACATTTCATGTATTTGATCTGGTGAACCTCTCAATGTATCCCCTCCAGTTACTTTGCCTGCTCTGCTCAACATAGTCTCACAGAACAGTGGTCAGATCCTACACCTGGATCCAGCATTTTTACATCTGATGTCCACTGAAAGAAGCTGTTCAGCTGACATACTGTTCCAAAGCAGGAAATCTTCACCTAGAGTATGTCAGGAACTGTGGGCCTGAGTTCCCTCAGCTGAGCCTGGGGCTAGTTGGGATAATCCTTAAGCAAGTTAATGAGCCCAGCTTGGCTGCAGTAAAATCACCTAATTGGCCACCCAGCCTTCGTAATTGTCTGCATGGAGCCTACAGGTCTAAATTTAAGCTCAGATTTAAGCAACAGGATTCGGGTTGCTCAATACTTATGCCAACAGCTGCGATCATCCCTGCGCCTGTCTTGTTCCCAGTATTGTCCCTGCCTGGTTCCCAGCCTTGCTCCAGACGTGTTTCTGACCAGTTCCTGTAGCCCTGGGCCCTTGTCTATTTCCTGACTCCGGCTCTGAACCTTGGCTCTAACTTGCAGTTCCTGTTCCTGGCTCCAGCTACTTGGCTGGGTTGTGGCTGTAACCACTGGGATGGCCTTCAGCCCTGATCACCAGATCATACCACCCACATCCTGGTCCCTGACAGACTGACTTGTAAAGCTAATTTTAAGAGGTTTTCTATTTGGGCATCTCAGCATCAGTTGTCTCCTTTGACAACACCCATTTTAGCAATATTGGACTACCTACTATCCCTGAAATAATCTGGACTTTCTACTAGTTCCATCAACCAACAATTCTGTACATTATGCTCCTATTCAGGGCAATGGTGTATTTTCTCACCTACAGATTCATGTTTTTTCCCCAGTTCTGGAGGCCTCTCCCTCTTGGGACTTCAATATAGATTTAACAAAGTGTGAGAGGGTGCTACTAGGTACAAATAGTGACCTTTAGAGATTAGCACTTGATCACTTAGATCACCTTTAGCACCAGCTGTGGTTAGAATAGGAGGGAGTTAGGTAGCTTGATTGGGTTTTGAAGGCTAAAGGGGATCATTTACACTAGTAGGGAGCCCAATTAGGTAATTACCTCAACAGCTTGAGAACCCAGGGAAGAAAGCAAGCAGTATAAGAAACTGAGCTAGAGGGAGTCTGTTCATACAAGGTTAGAGGGTCCACTCTTTGAGCACTTAGCACCCTGTTCACTATCCAGCCTATCAAAGATGCCTTTATAGTAACTGCTACATCAATTTGAAGAGTAGGGGCGTCTTAAATGCTCGTGGTAGTTTCAGTTTCATAAGGATAGGGTTATTTTCAGGCTTCATCCCAAGTTCCTGTCCAAAGCTCTTACAGAGTTCCATATGAATCAATTTATTCATCTCCCAGTTTTCTTCCTCAATCCTTACTGGACCCTGGGGAAACCTACATTTCATACACAATGTTGTAATGGCATTGTCATATTACCTTAACAGGACAATCATTCAGGAGCCCATTTACACTCTTTTTGTGGCCTTTGTTGGTATGTTTAAGGGCCAAGCTATCTTCTCACAGAAGTTATCAAAATTTGTCTTCAATTGGATAAGAACATGTTACAAGATAGCCAAATTAGATCTACGTAGCTATTGCTGGCGAAAAGACTCCAATTTTATGCACATGAAGTACCTGAGTATCAAGAGTGGAATCGATGCGATTAACATGTCTAAAAGAAAAAGCATCCTTTCCAGACTTCTGTCCTGGGAGGAGACATTATTCCAGGTGATTGTATTATTAGACTTTTTGCTACCAGTGAAGCTTGTACAAGAATTCTTGTAAATCAGTGAGCTCTTTGAGTTTGTAAGTTTCAAATATAGTAACTCCTCGCTTAAAGTCGTCCCGGTTAACGTTGTTTCATTGTTACATCGCTGATCAGTTAGGGAACATGCTCATTTAAAGTTGCACAATGCTCCCTTCTAACGTTTGGCAGCTGCCTGCTTTGTCCGCTGCTTGTAGAAAAAGCAGCCCTTTGTAGCTAGCTGGTGGGGGCTTGGAACCAGGGCAGGCTCCAGGCACCAACGAAAGAAGCTAGGGCGGCCAATAGAATGGGACGGCACTCCATCTGTCATCGGGGCGGCACGTCCCGGTCTTTGGCGGCAGGCCCTGCAGTCCCTCTTTTCCTCTTTGGCTGCACTTCAGCAGCAGCTTAACCAGGCTTGGTTTTTGTTTTTTTTCCCTTCGCCACTTGGGGCGGCCAAAAAGCTGGAGCCGGCCCTGCTTGGAACCAGGGTGGACTGGCAACCCCCCATCAGCTCCCCGCTCACCTAAGTTCTCTGTGTGGCAGCCGCCCAGTAGGCTATCAGTTGCCGGCAGTTCAGCTGTCCCTCCCCACACTGCCATGTGCTGCTCCTGCCCTCCGCCTTGGAGCTGCTCCCAGGAGCCTCCTGCTTGCTGTGTGTGTGTGTGTGGGGGGGTAATATCAGGGTGTCTCCCTCTCCCTGCTCCTGCCACCCGCTTACCATATCTCCCTGCTCCTGTCACCGGCTTACCATATCTGGGGTGTGGGGGTGGAGGACACACAACAGGGCTCAGGATGGAGGGAGCTTGCAGGCAGCAGCTGCTGTCTCTGCCAAGGTGTCTCCCCTCCCTCCATTCCTGCTGCCTTGTAGAGTGTGAGGCTACACTAACAACAATGCGTTAACCCTTGAGGGATCAGCTGAGTTCTAGTTCATCATTTAGCAGTAAGGCATTCCCTGGGAAATATCCCACCCTGTTCCACTCTCTGACTCCACCAAGCTTCACAATCATCATCACTGTGTACAGTATTAAATTGATTGTTTAAAACTTATGCTGTCTAAACATATATATATAATATAGTAACTATAACGTTAAGCAAGGAGATACTGTATACACTATCTGGCTGGAACAAAAGAATTCCCTAATATTAACTTGACTCTTCAGTCTATCTATTTCTTGAAGTTCTGATTTTTGAACACCTGGTAACATATGTAGGAGGAAAACAAAATATCCTTCACATATCCAACACTTATCTGTATCTGTCATATTTACTTTGGAGTTCGATGCTTGTGAAAAATATTTTTAGTGAATTAGTCAGATACAGAGATCTACTGAGGCTCTTTTTTGTTATGCTCAGTTTGTTCCCCTGTTGTGTGATCAAGGGGATTTCTAAATCCTGACTACATTTTTGTTGAAGAGCTCTGTACTTTTTTTTTTATGACATACTTTTTATCGAGCCTGGAGACTCTGGAGAAGCTGTTTCCCTGGGGCAAAATTAATCATCAGCTGTCTAATTTGTGAAAAATGCCAAAAGTGGCTTTTTTTGCAGGCCAAAGTTTTGCTGCAACTCCGCACATATCTTAAAATTATCATTAAGGGTTAGATGTTATGGGACAGATTATGCTTTTCTGTCCATTGTTTCAACATCATCAGTGTGTCTTTGATTAGCAGGCCTGAATTTCTCTGTAGTATTGAACCTTTATGTGTTGATTGGATTGGAGTCTTTCAATGCTGCTACTAGGCCTATTTTAGTTTGCTACTTGTGTTTTTCAGCCAGTAGTTTTCCTACCTCTCTCTTGACTCTCAATGGATTGTCAGTGATTAACCAGTCTGTGTCCAGCCTACATCATGCACATTTTGTTCGTGCACTTCAGTTTTTCTGATATGAAGCACTGCCAAAGTGTTGATCAAGCTGTTGTGTCTTTGCCAGTTAATTTTGTTAGTTTGTCCTGATATTCTTTTTTTCCCCCTAGACCAATATGAGAATATTCTTCCTCTGTTATAAGACTTCATAGCTTGTCATAAAGGAATCTGTGATCTTTTCTAAATAAAGGTTGATAACTTTTTGTAAGAAAGTTGTATAGTGTGGGTCCTAATATAAGGATGAATTAAACAACCGTTTATGATTGTATGTACAGTATCTGGATGTGATATATTCCAAGTGACTGGAGCATGGGTAGAGATTTCTGTTCCAATACTGACTGCTATTGTCACATGTATACAAATAAGGGTAATTTTAAAAATAAATCTAGTCTACAATAAGTGAAGTCAAGTGGAGATAAGAATGAGAAATCTCTAGCTGCTGTGTTCACTATTCTTCATATTTGTTGTGGCCTTTCTTGGATAAAAGGGCTTCCAGAGTCAGTCTAGGTAGGCAGTGTGTTGCATGGGTCTTACTAAGTCTGTCAAGTAGTGGGTCTGTTACTAATGAGGTTAAGGTTCCCTCTGAGGTATAATGTGTTGCGTTAAAAACAAACACCTGGGCAGTTAGTTTTGAAAAAAAATCATGGACATCCCTGTTGAGAATATGTTTTTTCCCCTTAACTATTGCTAAAATGTCATTTAAGGTTAATTTAAGATTAAGGTAAAGATGAAGAGGGACTAGCTCCAATACTTAAATTAAATTTTAAAGTTTAAATTTAAATTATAAGATTTTTGTGGAACAATATGGGTACACCCTTGATTTGGAAGAAAGGACTTTTCATATGGCAAGTCCCACCCCAACTCTTTGATATCTCAGAATCAGGCAGATAGCTTTCTTGTAAAAATGCTGTATCTGCTCTAAAACAATGAGGAGTCCGGTGGCACCTTAAAGACTAACAGATTTATATGGGCATAAGCTTTCGGAAAAGTGGGTTTTTTTACCCACAAAAGCTTATGCCTAAATAAATCTGTTAGTCTTTAAGATGCCACCGGACTCCTCATTGTTTTTGTGGATACAGACTAACACGGCTACCCGTCTGATACTTAGTATCTGCTCTAGTTTTCTTAAAATGTGCCAGTATTTTCTTTTCTTTTTATTAGGATGATCCATCCCCTCTTAACATTCCATGGAATGATTTTGAAGGGGTTACTCATGACTAGATGCAGTTGTTACAATTCTATTTGTCCATCTGGGATCAGCTAATTATACTTAAGGAATAGATTCATTATCAGAATTATAAGACTTCTGAAGTAGACACACAGTTTGTAATAAGTATGACATGGAAAACTTGTCTTCCTGTTTTTGTTGTATTGGGACAGACCACAGCATCCTGGATCACTCCCATCATAGATAAACAAAAATATGTGGACTGCAGCTCATTAGTTTAAGGATTTAGGCTCTGTGTGAGAATTATTTTTGTATTTGTTATATTAGGATCAAAACTTGATTCTAATCTGCAGCATTTACCTAGGCATCTTGCCGTCCCTCCATTTCTATGGATTGTTTGTGAGGAGGGAGTTTTGTGTATGTATTTCATGTTCCTTCCTTGATGCCTTTCACTAGAGTTTTTGTTGAAGCAATTATAGATTTCAATAACTGTCTCAGGTGGAAGTCTCCAAATAAACCTACTCTAGGTTCTCTGTCTGCTGCTGCTTCCTTTCTCTGAGAGAGGTATTGGAGACTCTGTTCCATTTATGATTTTCCACCTTCCAAATATATTGACATGTACTTTCCCTCTTCCATCTGAAATATGTATCAGTGTAAATAATATCTAGGTGCTTTGCATCTTAACACACATCACTTTTTTGTAGTGAATTTAAAAGGTTTGGATGAGTATCTAAATTTGTGTTTTAAATTTATACATATATAGTTGACACTACCGCTTTTTCTCTGGCTATCTTCCAAAGAAAGGCTTTAACATCTGCAATCCCACCAACAGGCTCCCAGCCATCCCCAGAGCTTTCGCTGGTTCCTTATAACTAAGGCTACAATTTAGTCATGGGTATTTTTAGTAAAAGTCATGGACAGGTCACAGGCAATAACCAAAAAGTCACAGTCAGTTAAATCTTACCTGCTGAGGGGGAAGGGCGATGCTCCAGCAGACACTGCTGCTTCTAGGGATGGGGGGTGGCCTAGGGCCCTGCTCCTGCTCCTGGAGGGGGCAGCCTGGGGCCCCATTTCTGCTGTTGTGCGCTGGGGGGTGGCCCGTGGTCTGCCGCCACCACTCCAGGCTGGTGAGCGCCCCAGGCCTCACCACCTCTGCTGCTATTCCAGGCAGGGGCGACCTGTGCTGCCCCTGCTGCTCCTGGACCACTGCTCCGGGGCAGTGCCCAGGGCCAGCTGCCTGGGACCAGTTCCCTGGGGCTGCTGGAGCAGTGTCCAGTGTGGCTGGCCCCAGGGCTGCCCCAGTTACTCATGTGACCCTGGGGTCAGCCACACTAGTCGCTGCAGCTGCGGAAGTCATGGTGGTCCCGGAAAGTTACGGAATCCGTGACTTCCATGAAAGATTTTTAGCCTTACTGATAACTTATACTAAAACCTTTAATAGGCCCTAGTCTCCCTCCCTCTTCTTTACAACCTCTAGCAAATCACCAGACCCTCTCCTCCATATCCCCATGCATTCAGAAAAGCCATCTGACTTCCCACCTTTAGCCACTTAATCTGCTCCAGCTGATTTCCTCCTACAGATAATTCCATGAGGCCCTTTTCTGCAACACCCACAAAGATACACTTGAGAAAATCATCATGAGGTCCATTAGTTTTATATCTTCTCTGGTGGTCCCACCATGATTGTGTTAAAATTGTTGCACAATGGGTATTCTCTGGTAAAAGTCAGAGGTGCTCAAGAGGATTTTTCATGTGCCTCTCTATGCTTCTGATGGAAGAATAAAATGGAGGCCTACCCCTGCTCACAACCTCAATCATCATAGGCAACTGATCATACACCCACTTGATTCAAACTGATATTTGCTCAATAGTCTGAACTCTCTTCTTTATATTACCTGGTAGGAGATCTGGACCCCAGGAAGCCTGGGTTTTGAAAACAGCAGCATTCAGTGCTGAGCAGAGAGGTTTATGAATGTTTTTGATGGGCTCCTGAGAGGTGTGTGTGTATGTGTGTATAAGGAAGAGAATATATTATGGGGAAGAAGAGAACCAAGCAATAGGGGAGCATGTGTGTCTGTTTTGTATAATTTGATCCAAACTTAAAGCTTCTGTTCAATAGAAAAAAATGTGACACTGGGTCTGGCTTTTTGTTTTTCTTTTTTCTTTTTAATAAAAACTCTTTCATCCATGTTTGGTGAAAACACAAATATCTTGGGTTGCAACATCCATGCTACACTCTAAAATCCTACATTGTTTGCCAGGGGGAACTGGAAGGACATCTAAGGATACTCACTGGCAACAGAAATAGCACTTTAAGGATTTTTCACGTCTGGATATTGATGATGAGAAAAAGTCCTATTTAGAGTGTTTGTTTTCCTGGGACATCAAGCAAACCCTTACACTTGTACTTTAAAGACAAAATTTCAACAGCCTTGTGTTAGATAATTATATAGCAATTAAATATTGCTAATGACTTTATAACATTTTTCACCATTTATATGATGATAGTAATCTGTACATATTGACGTTCATTTTAATGTATGATTTCTTTGTTAAATTATGAAAAAAATAAATGTGCATTAGCTATGATGAAAGAGGGAGGGAAAAATAAATTGTGGAGGAAAAAGTATTAACCAATAAAAAATGACTTTCTGCTTCTGATTACTACTTCCAAGTTTGTTTTCATTCTTCAGCTGTCCCCTGTATGTCTTTGCTGATCTTTTCCACACATCAGTGGGGCAAACCAATATTCTTAATCTAAAAATAAACCCCATAGCAGTATCAAAATGTCATTATAATGTATGGTTACATTTCATAATATTGTGGTCTATAGAGTTTTACACTCCGTTTTTTAATAGTAATGTCAGGTCTATAAAAAATGTCCATGTTGGAAATCTGATTATTTCCAAAATAACTTCTGTTCCTGTACAATATGATGATATTACATTGTGTATTGCAAGCAGTGCTGCAAGCCATTTTTTATGTTTCTTTCTGTATTATTAACAATGGCTGACCATTATTATTAATACTATACTATTATAATCTTTTACACTTTCATTTAAAATCTATACTCTCCTACCAAAAGCAGTCTTAAAAATAAGTGTTTAATAGTACTACTTGCTGGAGTTGGTTGGCTGTTGTATCTGTAATGGATAACATCTAAGTCATCTGCCATCCAAAGCCAAGGGACCTTGTTCCACTTCACTGTCTTGGACTTTCACCTCGTTTTTCCAAATTATTGTGTGGTGCTACAGACTTGAACAATACATGCTTCACAAAATTTTCCCCCAGTATGGAGCAGAGGTACCAGTCCCTCTTTGTTTGCCTGGTATGACTACACCTAGAATGCTACATTCATTTCTGAACACCTCAATACCAGAAATCATCAGAAAAATTGAAGGGAGTTCAGAGACAAAGGCAACAATGTTTGAGGAGCTGTTGGGATTGACTATTGAGGACTGTTTAAATATTCTATGAACTCTGCATTTTGATAAAGTGAATATTTAGAGGGATAAATAATGGGGAATGTATTAAAAGTAAACACTGAGAAGGGAGAGAAATTATTTAAAGTGGTATAACCATGGGAAAAATGGGTTGAAATTTGGTAAGTACTAGGAAAAACTTCACAGTGACATCCTTTGGATTATGTAATATAATTTCTGAGTGAAGTCATGAAAATGCAATGCCTTGAGACCTTTACAACAGGAATGGCCAAAGTATTAGGAAAATACATTGTAGGGTCAATTCTACATTGGCAATTCAATATTGGCATAACATACCTGGCCTTAATTCTGTGATATCAAAGTGGAGGAAGAAGGCAGTTTTATCATTCCACACGACATTTACAAGTATAACTGTCACTATTTATATTAATTTATTTTTATAAGGACAGATCACTAAATGTTATTCTGTATAGAGATACTATAATGTCTGATGTGAAGTAAAACATTACAGTGAACCTTATAAAATTATTAAGTAATATTAAAGCATTAAACACTACACTAAATTTTTAAAAAATAAATGAAGGCTACATACATATGGAAAAACATTTCATTATAAATATGAAATATAAACTTCATACTTTATTTAAAATATAAATATAAAAGGATCTTTATGTGATTTTAAAATGATTAGTTCATTCAGATCAAGATATATTAGTATTATTGCTTTATATTAATGAATTAAATGGGAATACAAAAGGCTTCTTCCTTTTCACCTTAAGTGTATTAAAAATAACATTATATAGAGTTTGTTAGGTTTCTCTCATTTTCTCATCATTGCTAACTTAGGATTGGATTTGTGACTTAGCTATTGTGCTGCATGCAGAAGTGCTTGTAATTCAAGTTTGCAAGAAACTGAGCTTTGCAGCATGGTGAAACTGCTGCATATATAGAAAGTGTGTGTGTCTTGTGTTATGAGGCAGGAAAAGTAAGTGCATACTGGCAACTGATCAATGGAGAAGCATTGGCATGTGCAAGTAAGACTACTCAACAATGAGAGGAAGAATCCTGAGGTTGTCATAAAGTAGATTAGGGATAAGGATACCATACAAATCTCGGTTGATTCAAACATGGACGAAGAGTTACTCACAATCAGATATATGTGGGAACTATTGCCTCTGTACTACAAATGAGCAAATTGGTTTATATGAAATCACTAAAACCTCCATTCATTATTGGAAATTGATATTTTTGAGGATGGGAAAATGTTTTGTTTAAGTTTTTTTCTGTATGTCACATATCTCTGTAATTAATAGGTGGAGATAGTGAACTTGCACATATTAAGGATCATAGTGGAATGAGATTGGTTCATTTATATTTGATGTAAAATGGGATGTTAGGGGGAATGGGAGGGTAGGTGAAAAGCCAGTTTCATATCTCTTGTGCTGAGAAGAACAGAAGGGAGAAAGGGATGCTAGATTCCCTAGCAAAAAAACAGTTTAATTGTATGCAGCTTAGTGCAGGATATTCCTTAGAAAAATCAAGGGTGTTTAGCATATGTATGGTTCCTTTGTAAGGTTTCCTTACTTTGCTAGAAATAGATGGAGTTAGAAATTTGAGAAAAATCAAATGAGCTGAAAATGTGACACTGTGAGAGTGGAAAGGTATAGCAACAAAAATGTACACATACCTGGGACACTGAAAAGCAGCAATATGATTTTTCTTTCAGAATGATCACAATTAATACATGATATATTGTTGATGATGCACCCTCAGCTAATTTTTCAAAAAACAGAGTAAGAAACAGATATGGAAACAAGTCTGCTAGTATAAAATTGTAATTTGTCCTATTGGTTGGGTAACTTAATGAGAAGCTGCTAGTTCTGTGGTTTTTTTGGGCATCTGATGCTGCTAGTGATCAGCATCAGTTTTATACTAAGTGCTAGTCAAAGTTTCACATAATGTATTTTTCATTCGTAGTTCAATTGGACCAGGCCTATTCATGTGAATAAGTACTACCTAAAAGGATTAAGAATTGCAGAATTGGTCTTTAAACATTGTGTGCTGAATCTGAATCTGAAATAAGTGGATTCAGTCCCATTGACTTGAAGGAAAAAAACTCACTAATGATTGGGAGAGAGGAGACAAAGTGTGAAACATTAGTGAATAAATGTAATAAATACAAATATTTTGCATCACCAAATGCACTTTAAGTGAAGTACAATTCTTAAAAGTATTAATATTAATTCAGAATGTATTAATAACTGCACAGTAGCATATATTGAAAAATAATGACGTTTTATCACTATGAGACTCACAGTACAGCATGCTTGTATTACATTTTTTGCCAAACTGCAGAGAAAAGCTGCCAATTTTGGGGCTGATGATAAAATAAAGCCACTAATAGTTTAAATTGAGCTTTGCTCTATAAGTGTATTAAAAAAACCCAACAACCCCAAACTCCATTACGCTATTGTGATAAATGGTAGTAAGTATTGAGTATTACTATTATTTTATTAATTAGCAATATTGTGAGTTCCTTACTCAGACAAACTGCCACTGATTTCAATGGGAGTCTGTTAGGGTAAGGACTGATTAAGGAGTCCAATTTATTTCATTATTTTAATTGTCTTTTGTGGTCTCTTTAGAACTACCAGTTATTTAAGTATGAGGTTCCTCAGAGTGCCTATTTGTCAGAACTTCTACTGTATTTAAGCTCTTCCCTTAACTATGTCAATGAGTTAAGGATGAACTTAGAGTTTGGACTCAAAGCTGGATCAAGTTGGAGTGCCGCACATAAAGACCAGTAGTTCACACCTCCGTATTGCAGAGGAGTCAACTGTGGGCTGTATTGAAGAACTGTGTGAGGTACATTTATCCTGCAGCACTGTGTAGTGCATCGAGGCAAACACATATATAGAAGCAGAGGAAAGGGGAAGAGGAATAATAATTTGAGAGAGAAGTTATGAGTTCGCTGGTATATTTTGGAATTTGGGTTCAGAATCTGTGTCCATTCCTTCCCTTCATTTTATTGCAGAAGTGACATACAGAGATGAGAGGCTGCTTAATAGGGACAAAGAGGAGATGAAAACAGTTTTAAACAAAAGTAGAGCAAGGGTAGTCTGCAACCACATACAAAGATAGGTTAGTTCTCATGGTATTGCTTGGACAACAGAGAGGTTACCAAACATACTGATACCCCTGCATGATCAGTCCTGAGCCAAATCTGGCATATTACAAGATAGGATGACAGACACTGTCCAGCCATCATGTTCTAGTCTTCTAGGGGGGAGGGAGGCATCTTTTCTATCCTGCTTTCATTGTGTTAAGTTCAAAGACTATTCTTCTAGGCAGTTTGGAGTAGATGACCAAATCACCATAGAAAGCATTGGGAAACTATTTGAGAAAGTGGGACCTGTTTAATTTGAAAACGGATCTCTTAATTCATCTTGAATTCACACCATTTGCTGTTTTCAATCATTTGGAGATATTTCATCTGAAGGATGTCCAATTTCTTTTCAATCTAGACAGTGAGGAGCCATGTTTTAGTCCCATATGTTGGAATAAAGACCATGAGATATTCTCTGGATCAGAATCTTTCTAGTTATCAGGGTGTTCAGCTAACAAAAGACTTTTTTGATGAGATGCCCCATTTCTGACTATACTTTTGCAGTGTGGTTTTAATGTTCTTTCTCAGTGCTGTCATGTTATAGACAACAGAGCAAAAATTAGTAAAATTATTGACAATCTCAACACGGTGGTTGCCTAGATGCTAGAGACCTCAGCATGTTTTGAAATTTCTGACTGGAAAGATTTTGGTTTTTATAGCGGGATGGTCACTTCACTCTGGCTCAGCAGGGGTTAAAAGCCAGCCCTTGGAAAGGGCTGGGGCTGGGAGAAAAGGCTAGGCTGATTGGGGAAACAGCCACAGCTAGGGCCATGCCCCAATCAGGCCACAGCTGGCCCTATAAAAGGGCTGTGAGACAGGCACTCAGGGAATCTCTCTCCAGCTGTAGAGAGAGAAGGACTTGGCTGCCTGGGAGCTAAGGAGGATACCTGAGTAGAGCAGTGCTGGGGAGTGGCAAGAAGAGCTGGGGAGCTCCAGTGTGGTAACTCCCCAGGCTGCAGGCCTTGTGCAAGGCCTACAGAGGTACTGGGGCTACAGAGGTGTAGCCTGGGGTTAGGCAGAGGAGTTGCCTAACTGCCTTGCCTGTGATGAGTGGTTTACAGACTGCAGTCTGCCCCAGTGAATGGGGATTAGATGGTGATGGACAATAACCACTGAGGCAAGGAGGTGATAGAGGGCTGGGGGTTCCCCTGGGAGGGGAGACCCAGAGTGTGGGAGCAGTGCCAGGGGACAGCATCCCAAGGTAAAGGGGCACCAGGGACTGGGAGGGACATAGTGGGCCAGTGGCAGGCAAGACACTGGCCTGCAGAGGGTGCTCTGGACTGGAAGAGTTAATTTCCAAGATGACCAGCAGGAGGTGCTGCACTGGTCAGTCTTCCTTTGCTACAGTTTAACCTCAATGAATTTTAAGGCCAAATTTTGCTACAGAGCTTTCCAGGGTTTTAAGTGCTGTAGCTAGCTTGGTCATTGGTTTGACAGCCAGTGCTATGTTAACAAAACTGACATTGGAGAGATTCTTATCAAGGTGTATGCTTAAAATGCATTTACTTGGTGTCTTGTCGGGCACATAGCATATGATGGCATTGAAGAGTTCTGGGATGGCAACACATCTTTGTCAACAGTGTCATTTGCGGCTTGTACATTTCCAGAATGATAAAATAACAGTATGTGCAGCCACAAAAGAATAGCTGGTCCAGTGGTCTCTTCTTAACTTAGTCTATGATGGAAATTGCCAGAGACTAATTTGTGGTTGGTATTAATGAAACTGGCAGATTGATAGGTTCTGCAGTTGCTGATGGAAGATTTCCAATGATGACAAGAATTTAATTAATCATCTTTGTTCGACCAGGTAAATCAGTGAATTAGCTTCCTGTAAAACCAGGTGTTTATAACAACAAGCTCATGAGAAACACACAACTGTTAAAGCCAGTTACTATTGTGGTTTAAGGTATCCAAGACAATATGTCCAATAACATTTTTTTCCATCCTTCACTGGAGTTAGCAACAGTAGTATTAAAGTTGCAGAGGAGACTGACTCAGACTTTATGGACAGAAGGGACCATCATGATGATCTAGAATGACTTGCACATCGCAAGCCATGGAACCTCACTTAACCACTTCTGTAATAGTCCTCAAAATGTGATTTAAAGACTTCAAATGACAGAGAATCCACCATTTCCTTTATTTCAAAGCAAGTGACATGTGCCTCATGTTGTAGAGGAAGGCAAAAAAACCCTCAGGGTCTCTGCCAATATGGGAAAATACCTTCTTTCCCCAAATATGGTGATCAGTTAGACCCTGAGCACGTGGGCAAGATCTACCCACCAGACACCTTGGAAATAATTCTCTGTAGTAACTCAGAGCCCTACCCCTCTAGTGTTCCATCTCCTGCCATTGGAGATATTTGTTAATAGTAGTTGTAGATGAGCCATATGCCATAGCAAAAATTATTGTTGTTAGTCCCTAAGTACATGACTTTGCATTATTAAATTTCATCCCATATCTATTACTCCAGTTTTCAAGGTCACCCAGGTCTCTTTGTATGATATTCCAGTCCTCCTCCGTATTGGCAATTACTCCCAACTTTTTGTCATTAATGAAAATGTTTAATAAAATTAGTCCCAAGATTGATCCTTGAGGAAGTCCATTAGTAACTTCCTTTCACCCTGACAGTTCACTTTCCAGCATGCCTATTGTAGTCTCCCCTCTAACCAGTTCCTCACCTACTTCTTGATTCTTGTATTAATTCTCATCATCTCCAATTAACTAATAATTTCCCATGTGGAACTGTATCAAATGCTTTACTGGAATACAGATAGATTAGATCTACTGTATTTTCTTTGTCTAGAAAATCATTCTTCTCAAAGGAAGAGTTCAGGTTGGTTTTGCATGATCTGTCTTTTTGTAAAAGCATTGTTATATTTTATCACGGTTACCATTTTCCACTATATTCTTAACTACCCTCTCTTTCAGATTTGTTCTAAGACCTTGCATACAATAGAGGTCAAACTAACAGGCCTGTAGTTTCCCAGATCACTTTATTTCCCTTTCTTAACTATAGGGCTGTATTTTCAGTTTTCCACCCTTGAGTTTATGGATTCATTACAGGTCCTTGCTACTGGGCTTGCAATTTCATGTGCCAGTTCTTTTAATATTTTTGGATGGAGATTATCCAGGCCCCCTCAGTTTTCTCCCATTGAGCTGTGTGAGTTTGGCTTCCACCTTGGATGTGGTAATTTCTACTTCCATATCCTTCCTGCCATTAGCCACCCTGTCAAGCTCCCAAATTCCTCCTTACCCTTATTAAAAACCAAGGCAAGGTATTTAAGTGTTGGGCTATATCTGGATTATCTTTAATCTCTATCCCTCTTCAGTGCTTGGTGGTCCCAATTCTTCTTTCCTAGTTTTCTTTTTATTTATATGGCTAAAGAACCTTTTAATTTAAACCAAAAGTTTTTCAAGGTCCAATTCTGCTTGGCTTTTGGCAATTATCACTATTTTGTTACACTTTCTGACCTTCAAGAGAGAACTCTCCTTGCTGATCCATTTCTTCTTCTGTTTCTTGTAGGCTTCTCCTTTCTCTTAACCCAAAGGTGGGCAAACTACGACCCGCAGGCCACATCCGGTCTGCAGGACCGTCCTGTCCGGCCCTTGAGCTCCCCACCGGGGAGGCTAGCCCCCAGCTCCTCCCCTGCTGTCCCCCCACCCCCGCAGCTATGCTGCCACGCAGGCAGCACTCTGGGCGGTGGGGCTGCACTCTCCTGGAGGGCAGTGTCTGGCTCCGGGCAGCGCGGCTGCCAGACATGCTGGTCTGAGTGGCGTGGTAAGGGGGCCAGGAGGTCCCAGGGGGGCGGTTGGATAGGTGTGGGGGCCTGTCAGGGGGCAGTTAGATGGGGCAGGAGCACAGTCAGGGGCTGAGAAACAGCAGGGGGTGGATAGGTGTGGGAGTCTCGGGGGGGCCTGGCAGGGGTGTGGATGGGGTTGGGGCAGTCAGGGGACAGGAAGCAGGGGTGGGATCCTGGGGGGACGGTTAGGGGTGGGGGATCCTGGGAGGGGGCGGTCAGGGGACAAGGAGCAGGGGGGTTGGATGGGTCGGGAGTTCTGAGGGGGGCAGTCAGGGAGTGGGAGGGTTGGATGGGGGCAAGGCCAGGCTGTTTGGGGAGGCAGAGCCTTCCCTACCTAGACCTCCTACAGTTTTGCAACCCCAATGTGGCCCTCAGGCCAAAAAGTTTACCCACTCCTGTCTTAACCTGTTTGAGATGCTTGTTCATCCAGTTTGGTCTGCAGTCCTTCCCTACAAATTATTTTCCCCTTATTTGTGGTGTTTCAGATACTTTAAATCAAAATTGCAGAAACTAATTCCAGGCTTCCTCCACATCCAGATCCTTTTGTTCTTCAGACCAGTTCACTTCCCTAACTGATTCCCTTAGTTTTTTTTTTTTTTAAACTTTGCCCTTTGGAAATCAAGGACCATCCTTGCAGATCTATTTTTGTTAATTCAGATCTAAATGGAAGGATAAACTTATGAACCAAGGTTGTTCTCTACAAGCAGTTTTTCTACTAGGTTCTCTCTACATACCAAAACTAAATCTAAAATGGCATCACCTCTTGTTGGTTCAGTGATTATTCAGTAATACCGCGATTCGAGAACTGAAAAGAGAGCAGAGTTGATTATAGAACTCTGCCTTGTTTCTTCAGAAGCTTTGTTAGTTGGAGCACAGAAAATAATTTCCATATTCTGTGCTTATGCTGAAGTTCATAGTTAAGTAGGTGACTGGAAATTGGTGTAAATGATAAGATGAATTTAAAGATGTAATGTTTAAGGAGAAGTCCCAATTCTTTTCTTGTATTGAAAGCACTTGCCCATATAAGATAGTAGCTGTTTAGTCTTGCCTCACTGCCATCTTTAAGGTGGGTTTCAGTGAGGCCAGTTATTTACATTCTTACCTGGACACTTCTCTGAGAAGCAGCTCTTTTGAGCCGCCTTTATTCGGGGTTAGCACATTCCATGTCCCAATATGTAAAAGACCCCCTTCTAAGATTAATTTTTACAGGTTGCAAATCAGATTGAATTGAGGCAAACACATTTGTGATTTTTATAGCAGTTGGGTTTGGGTGGCAGGTTACTAGCCCATCTGACCCTACACCTGGGTCCCTCAGGAAAACATGAGAACCCTCAGGTAGACTCCATCCACTTGGCTAGGGTTGGAGCTGCCTTTACAAAGGTAGAAAATATTAAATACACAGGAATAAACATGAGTCCTTCTATAACAGTTTAGGATACCTTTGCTTCACCATAGAAAAGTGGGTATTGTGTCTTTAAACTGGGGATGTAAAACTGCAGTGAGTAATGAGTATGTATTCCTCTGATTCCTTAATGTACTTGATGTGAGGTTCGTCTTTCATCATAGCTAATATGCTGTCCATTAAATGTGCTGCAGCAACGTCATTAGTGGCTTCAAAGTGCTCCTGCATGCATCCAATTTTTCTCTAGCAGGTGAGAGAGAGATGACTAGCTGAGACTAGTATCTCTGTCACAACTTCTGTGATCTTCTGTAAAGGTTTGTGGTTGGTACATAAGCTCTCCATAAGACTCCATTGATGTCGGATACAGAATGACCATCACCCTTTTGCAGCACTCAATGTCACAAATAACTTTGCTAAAAGAATCACCTGGGCATATGCAAGACAGAATCCAACCTAGTCGCTATCTCCTGTCTGAGTCGTTGCCAGGGAAGAGTGCTTTGCTACAGCAGTACTTGCCAAATGATACCGACTGTAAAAAAACAAACAAAAATACGCGCTTCCTGGCCATAAGACATCCAACATATTACCTACAGGTTTGAGTTTTCTGAGTGATTAGGTTAAGACACAAAAAATGTTTAATTACATGTACCATAATGCTATAGATTTAGAAGATGCAAGGTAAAAACCCCCAGTGCTGCCTGTCCTGAAGGGGCTAATATTGACAGCAATTGTAGCCTGTGTAAATTGGGGGTATGGGGTAAATTAGGCAGTCTCATTGCTGCCAGTATTCTTTGCTCAAATATTTTTGTACAAAAAAACCCTGTTAAAATAATAAAATTTAAAGTTGAATTCTATTGTATCAAATTATACTATATAATCTAAGAGAAATATTACTGGGGAATGTTTATAGGCAAACAGAATATTTTCCTCTCCCTGGTGGCCCTTGTGTACTGTCTAACTTGATGCAAATGGTTGACAAAACCATCTCCCAGAATTATTCCTAGCATAGGAGGCCTTCTACAGGAACCACAGAGTCAGTTTTGCTGGCTGTATGTCTTGCCTTCTCTTCCCTCAGGAGGATCCAGTGCAGGGAGCATTCTAGGGCAGTCCAAGGGCAGTGGGAAGAGAAATGGGGTAAATCCTACACCATGCTGCTTCAGTGTCCCATGTGGGTCATTGTGGAAGGGGCTTGTATTAGGGCAACCCCTGAATAAGAAGGCCTAAGCTGCTACCTTCTCTCTCTCCCAGAAACAGATGAATTTATCCCAAGATCCCTGTGAGCACTATTTATTTCTGAGCTCCCAAATGTAGGCTTTTATAATGGCAGCCACAAGTGAATTAAGCCCTTCATTTATACCACCTCTTTATCTTTAAGAAGATCCCTTCTAAAATTGTATCCAGCTGCATTATCATTTCATTAACTATAGTTTGTAGCAGGCTTTGCATTCAGGCAGTACAAGGAAATGCAATGTTGACTGTCTCCTGCACCCAGCTTTGCACATTGAGTGCCTGCTGAAGGCCCATTCACTGTTTAGCTATAGCCAATGACTCTTGACAACAGACAAGAGTACATAGATTATGGATAAACTAGTGACCTAGGTGGGCAGTAGTTGAGAGAACAGTATTAGAATTGTGAAGTTAGGAATTAGGGGAGCATTTGCTGAACTGGCTCCTTCAGTCTCTCAGATGGAGGCCACTAACAGTTTCCAGAATCTGGTTTAAATTCATTCTTGTACACCACTGTCCCACTGGGAGTATTTCAGAGTGTGCTCAATTTAATTTTTGATGCCAGTTGGTTTTTATTGGCTTGCTTTTTAATGAGCATAGTAACATAACATTTTGGTGTAACTTTTGTATTATCTGTTTTTTTGTCACAACTTAATACCATATATTCTGAATAGTAGTCTTTTTCTCCCGCACTGTGAACTCCTCATTTCTGGCCCCACTCCAGAGCCTGTACTCCCATCCAGAGTCTTCACCTGCTCCCATACCCCAACCACCTAAGCCAGCTCGGTGAAAATGAGCAAGTGAGTAAGGTTGGGGAGAGCGAGCAACAGAGGGAGAGGGGATGGAGTGAGCAGAGGGGTGGGACCTCGGAGGAGGGCCTGGGCAAGGGTGTTCGGTTTTGTCAGTAGGAAGTTAGCAACCTACATCTGGCGATCCTTTGTGCATCTTAGTACAGAGGAAAGGATTGACTCTGCATTATAGATTCAGCTGACCTTGATTTCTGGAAGTAATCATTCCTGAATAGGATAGGAACTGTAAAGTAGGTTGTAGTGCCACTGCCCCGGTGTATCTTTAAAAATGATATTTAACAGCACAGGTGTTCATGGCTCTTTACAGGCATATAGGGTACAATCCTTGCCCTGAAGAGTTCACAATAAGGCAACAATTTAGTACTCCCACAGAGACATCTAAAGAGGAGAAAAGGAATCCAGGAGCCTCTTCCCTAACCTCCATCACAACTGTATTTAGCCAGGCCCAAAACAAGCCTAATGGTAGTGCTAGGTTGCAAGGCTAGCTAGTGTTTCCTATAATGTACCGCACAAAAGGGACCCAATTCATTGGTGCTCATACAGTTCTCTTGTACTTATTATTCCACCAATGGGGTCACAAAACAGCCATAAGGGTCCTTTCATTCCACACCACATATATTTTAAGAATAATAATTAAAATTGTTTTGTGCATTTTAGGATGGTCATATAGAAGAGATGGCTTCTCTTCTGATCTAGCACAAAGACAATAGCTTATTGCTATTGAAATGGTCAAAATGTGCACTTTTGGAAGGAGACCACTTAAAAAGGAATTTGATTAGAAATGTATTACAACACATAGTTTTCCATAGAATTGAAACTTGAGCTCTAAAGGTTAACTTGTGGAATTCCATATTTCCTTATACATTCATGCATATTTTGAAATCGCACCCTTTTAACACTTTCATTTGTTAGAAAGTATTCTGACCTATGCTCTAAGAAGAAAATAAGTCATTCAGTAGTTTCATTGTGGCCTTGTGGATAATAGTAAGAGAAAGGAAGACAAGACGAAAGTGAAGCTCCAAATTTCTAGATCATTTAAAGATCTTTGAAAAGTTTACGCACAGAGTTAATACTGTCATGCACCAAAGTGCCAAAGATCTCGCAGTGAATATTAATCCACTTTTATAAAATCAAAGGGTTCATATTTTTTACTGAAAGAAATAATTTGAATAAAATTTGACCCTTTCTACAATTGTCTGTGGGTCAAATTGAACCCACCATTAAAATTCTCTAATATCTTTCTTGTATTACCATTTCAAAACTCAATTTAAATATTCACAGAGTTCTTTTTTAATAAACTTAACAAAATTCAGGTAATTTCCTTCAACTTTCTTGATTGAAGGAAGGCAGTGGTACAGATATAAAAAAGATGTACAGCTACAAGCAAAACCTGAAATCAATTATATATACGAAATAACATAACACATGGAAAGAAATTAATCAAAAGGAAATTTCTACTATATGATTCTCTTGGTCTGCTACCTGCAGGCAAAGAACATAAATGAAAAAAAAATCAACATTCTTTTTGCAGATAAGGGAAAATTAATAAAAATGTTTCCTTCCTACCAGATTGCCTGATGCAACTTGTGTTAAAAGTAAGTTGCTGCAGGAAGAACTTGCTCATTTAAAATAAATCCGTGTGTGTGTTACAGAAATACAGCATTATTCTTCCTGTTTAAACTCAATTACATCAGATTGGTATGGATTAACGGTGTCCAAAGAGCACCTCTTCCCTACCTCATCTCATTAAATTGTTGTACACTAGGTGCACTTACAGAGTTTCCACCAGTTTGAGAACTGGTTCCACTAGTACTGCTCATTAAAAGTATATGGAGTATCTCTCAAACTGTCTGAATTTTTCAAAACTTAAGAAACCTTTAAACTATCACCAGTATACATAAAGTAGATATCTGAGGAGTTTAAGGTGTGGTTGCAAGGTAATGAATATCTAAAAGTTGGCATCTGCATTGAGCTGTTGAAAATCTAACATTAGGACATCTGAGAATTGCAAAAATGATTTTAAGTTTAACAGAGCACCACTATAGTCTAAACATAGAATACTTTTCTTTAAGTATTTGATATTTATCAGAATGACAGGTTTCAGAGTAGCAGCCGTGTTAGTCTGTATTCGCAAAAAGAAAAGGAGTACTTGTGGTACCTTAGAGACTAACAAATTTATTTGAGCAAAACTTATGCTCAGATAAATTTGTTAGTCTCTAAGGTGCCACAAATACTCTTTCTTTTTATCAGAATGGTAAATATGAATATTTAAGTTTTCCCATTTAACTGAACAAATATGGTGATGTGTCTGACTGCCAATCACTTGTTGCTAGGAGTGTGCATTATAATTTTAAGATGCTCATCTTACAGTTGGCTTACTACATATTGCTATATGCTGCCAAGCAGCAGGAGACTGGAATTTAACTGCCTGGCTTGGCTGTTGCTTCCCATATTGGTGGGAACTGTGTAATGAAGAAATTATGCTGAAATTCCAGGGGGAGGAGGAAGGCTAGCTTTGATTTACTCTCCAGTGAAAATTGATAGCCATTTGGAATCAGCATTAACTGAGAACCAAAGTGAGTTCAGTAATTCTGAAAGATAGTCATAGAATCATGTCACATGTTTCTAGCTTGGGAGAGAACCTAGTAAGAAGAAAAATCTAAAGCATCCTTGAAGTTGACTATGAGCCAGAAGCTGTGTTTCATAAATTTTGGATGTCATGCCTCAACCATATTGTCCTAGCTTGAGGTTCCCATCCTGTGAGGAATATTATAAACTTGGTAGTCAGATGGTGGTTGAATGGAGTCTTGGCATCCTGGCCCTGAGTTAAAAGCCAAAAAATGGAAAATAAGTAACTGTAAAGGTATTGCTTGTATTCCTTCTCATTGCTATATTGATATCATTTTACTCCCATCAACATGGGTTCATCTTCTATGTTTCAACACTCCATATCTTCACACTGGCAGACAATGATTTGGTATTTACAGTTTTGTCCACTATAAAGTTGATGAACCAGTGTAATTTGAAAAGCAGTTCTGTCACTTTGAGGAAAGCCAGTGATGTGCTGAAGAAGGAACTTTGGGGTATGTTTGTAGGAACTCCTCATTCAAATTTCTTTCATCAAGTTGAGGGAAAAGCTGGGATGTTTTTCTTGCTGCTGACTTGAATTCAGAATCATTCAGGGTGCTGTCAAATCATGCTGACCCGAGATTACTTCTTCTTGGGGCTTCAAAAATTACTTTTTGAAGAACAAATTTATTTATCTTTGGAATGGACCAGGTTGTACCAGCTATTCTAAACTCCTAACATTCTTTGGATGTTTTTCAAGAAATGGAAGTCCCCGGACCACTTCACAATGTCTTCTCTTCACCCTCCACATTTAAAATTAGACAAGTTGAACACTGTGCTATCCTCCCAATATTCTTGGCTCTATCTTTAGAAACTGATAGAAACATTTCCAGCGCACCAAATACAAGCTTGTTGGCTCACCTGTGCCTTTTTCTTTGGTTATGTTTAGAAGAAAATTTTTTTTAAAAAAAAACAAATGGATTAATTCTCCAAAAAACATGCCCCTTCTGTCTATAAGCTTATTTACACCTGGTACCTTGGTTTTAATAGTTTAATAGCATTATATTCATGGCAGCGCATCGTTGGGGGAAATTTTCAGAATTTCAGCAAGATCATACAAAATGCATTCCGTGGATCCACCAAGTTTTGACTCAGCAATGTATAATGGCTTTTAGAGAAGACTTATTAAATACTACTACTACTAATATCTCAGTAGCCTCTACCCAGCCATTCTGAAGTATTTTTTTTAATTTGCTAAGAGGATTGTTTTATGATGCTGCTGTCAGAATGCTGGTTGACTAGGAAGGAAGTTAACCACTCATGACTTAATGGGTTAACGATTTCAGAGACTTTTCCACAGCATTAAGCAAAGCATTTAAACACATGGTTAAGACTATTTCTGTGTGGCAAAGCCCTTAAGCATGTGCTTAACTTTGAGCACATGCTTTAGTGCTTTGCTGCTTACCAATGGTCTGATTGAAACCAAAGGACTTGATTCACTATTGCATTTCTCCAGATTTATCCCATGCTAACCCCACTGATTTCATTGGAGTTGCACCAATGCGCTTCTCCAGTTTTATACTGGTGTATTAGACCCAGAGTGCTTACAGGGTCAGGTGCAGTTTGTCTCATGAAGAAGCATTTAATTTTAATAGGCATTTTCTCCTTTAAAGGAATTTAGGGCTATTTTCTCTTATGACATTTCACTCCCATCTTGCCTATTTGAAATGCTTTTAGTCATTTTTTGTACATCTCTTGCCCTTTTAGATTTGTATTTACTTCTATCTTTAGAGAGTAGGGATGAGGGATGACATGTTAGTGTCATGTCTATTTTGTGCTGTATAAAAAGGGTCAGTTACCTTAATTTTTATAAAAAGAAAAGGAGTACTTGTGGCACCTTAGAGGCTAACAAATTTATTTGAGCATAAGCTTTCGTGAGCTACAGCTCACTTCATCAGATGCATTCAATGCATCTGATGAAGTGAGCTGTAGCTCACGAAAGCTTATGCTCAAATAAATTTGTTAGTCTCTAAGGTGCCACAAGTACTCCTTTTCTTTTTGCAAATACAGACTAACACGGCTGCTACTCTGAAGCCTTAATTTTTATATATATATATTTATAAAGTGAAGGTAAATATTTCTTTAACTGTTAAGAGACTAAACATAATTAAAAAATGGGCTTGCATGTCTTTAAATCTGATACAAATTAGGGAACTAGAGTTCAGATTTCCCCACACTGCTCAGCCAAGTGGCCTCAATCAGAAGTAATTTTCTCTATGAAGGAACATGGAATTCACTCATTAGCCTCTCCTGACTAGATATTATTTGTATCAAATTATATGTGGTGGTTTCCTGAAGTGGACTACTGCGCCTACTAAGCCACACAGGTTCCTTACTGAATTCACTCCTTCATTGCTGTCATTAATTTTACTTATGTTTCTAGTGTCTGTTGCCCTTATTTTATTTATTTTTAATTGTTTTAGGATTATGGACATCTGAATAAAATTTTTTTTTAAAAAACAAACCCCATACATCAATATGGAAGGTAGAAACTGAGATCTGCTCTGTAGTAAACATTTTCCCAGCTTTCAGTTTGAAATCTTAGGGGAGAAATGGAGAATTCAGTTGCCTACACACTAGCTTCTTTAAGATCAGAAACTAAGCTTTTTTTTTTTTTTAATCCAAGTGTATTTGGAAATTCTTAACGGCTTATCAAGTTATCTAAATAATCTGAAGCACTTGAAGTTCACCTTTTCCTAGATTACATCTAATGTTTTTACACAGCCCTACTAAGAAAACACTAAAAATCAAAACACAAGTTTATGAAAGTGAGACTAAAAGACAAAAATCTACCATATTCCCCTGGAATTAACCATTTAGCTAAACTCTTAAACCTTCTGGGATTTAAATTTTATTATTTGATTTCAAGGATCTAATCCCATCACAAGCCAGTTGGCACTCACATTAAAGAAGAGTTTTAGGAGTTGGAATTATTTTGATTTGCACTGTTGCTGCTTTATTTTATGTTTTGCTGGTGTCAATATTTCACTCTGCCAACTGTGTTTTCAATACATTTTCCAACAAAATAAGGAATGGAGCTTGTCTACATTGAAATAAATGACAATGAAATAGGAACATAAGACATGTATGTATACTGTAATTGTTCAGTAACATGAAAAGCATGATTAATAACTGGTAACATCATTAAATTAAAGCAAGGAATTAAAAGGAAGCACACTGTAGTCTCAACTCACTCTAGGAGGCTAGCCCATTGGGGACCTCAAGCAGGAATATTTTTTTCAGGCCTCCCCACTCAACACGTGCTAATAATTAATAGGGGCCGCTTTGAGCTGCTGGGAGCCCTAAGCAATTGCTTAGCCTGCTTATGCCTAGCACCGGCTCTGCTAGGAACTGATGAAGATGCAATCAGTAATCTAAAGTGCTGTAACTAACATCAGCAAAGTTAGTGAAAACGGACAATTGAGGAGGAAAACACCATATCACAGAACTGAGGACCTCCACTCTTTTTAATGTTGTTGTTGTTGTCCTTGTGACTTTAATTTTAAATTAAGATAGTTCCATTCAAATTAAAGATTTAAAATTCTGGACAGGATCGATTTCAGTTGAACTACTTACAGAGTAAGGTAGTATGAATTAGAATAGCAGAATAGGGATGCAGGATCAATTTTTAAATGGATTAATAATGAAATGCAATGGAATCATTAAAATTAGAAAAATATCTACCTGTTAATCCTTAGCTGAATGTAACCATTCATTTTCAGTAACGGTCAATGTAGTTTGTGGGTTTTTTTTTAAGGGACGGACTTTTGTCCCTGAGCATTGTGTGTGTGGATGATTCTTTGACCTCTGCCTGCAGATGTCTAGATAGGCAAGCATTTCTTAATTAGAGAACACATATTGGGGATTTGTGCATCGGCATCTGGATGTGTATGCACAAAATAAAACCACATTCAGACGTACACATACAATCTGATTTTGTGTACATGTGATGAAATTTACACTTCTCTAGGACAAATTGGGGAATTATATATGTGTATCTATATTTGGCATCTACCCACAAAATGTTTGTTTTTAATCTGAGCTTCATTTAAACCGATTAACCACCATAAGTGCAACCCCTTTTGTCATGTCCTCCTCTCTACAAACATTTGTTGAATTATGTGACATTTTGTGTACTACTTGAAAATAATAATGCATCTTATAATGTGCATATTTCCAGGACTGCCACCAGTGAATATATACGGACTGCATATCTATTCTTTCCTTAATTTATAATGGTAATAGGGTGCTGACTACATACTGGTGGACCCCTTCAAAAAAAATTTAACATCTCTAAACAGGCATAAACATCACCTCATACATGTAAACTGAATTGCTCAGATGTTAATTTTCCAAGCAATTCTTATTTGGAAAGTAAATTACTATAAGCCAATGTTTCAGCAGGAAGTCAGATTGCTGAAATGTGGGCTATAATATTTCTTCCAAATAAAAACTGCTTGAAAATACATTAGACATATGACCAGTTTTGGCAAGATATGGAACATGATGTTTATAGATGGTTGGACTTGCATCCACCCACACTCCTCCCCTCCACTGTCCTCCATCCACACAATGATAAAAACCTCCTAGCAACAGTTTCATTGTTTAATAGAATCAGAATACTGTAGAAGGCACTTTTAGTAGATCATCTGTTGCAAACTGCAAGATTTCTGTATATCAATTTTAATGCTTCTTTGATTTTTAATGATATATGTGAATACACTTTCCCCACTTACAATGACTAATTATGAAAATCTCTAACATTTCTGTTCCTCTGTTCACTTACCTTACCTAAAGATGCAGGAACACTTAAAGCTCTAATTTAACCTCTTGGTGTTCTTATAGGGTTTATGGATGAATGCAATTGTACAAAAATCATTATTAAATTAAAAAAATGAAACTATCTTCAATAAAAATCTTGAAAAGAGAGATGAGAAGAACAAATAAAATGTATTTGTCATTTTCTGACCTGGCAAAAATGCCATCATTTTATATACAGTAACTCCTCGCTTAATGTTGTAGTTATGTTCCTGAAAAATGCGACTTTAAGTAAAACGATGTTAAGCGAATCCAATTTTCCCATAAGAATTAATGTAAATGGGGGGTTAGGTTCCAGGGAAATGTTTTTCACCAGAGAAAACCTATATTATATATACACACAAACAATTTAATACTGTACAGAGCAATGCTGATTGTGAAGCTTGGTTGTGGTGTTGAAGTTAGAGGGTAGGATATTTCCTAGGGAATGCCTTACTGCCAAATGATGACCTAGCATTTGGCCAAGCCCTCAAGGGTTAACACATTGGCTTTTTTTTTAATGTAGCCTCACCCTCTAGAAGGCAGCATGAATGGAGGGAGGGAAGACAGCATGGCAGATGGAGACACAACCTGTGTGTGGGGGAGAGAGAGAGATGCATAGTACATTGCCTTTAAAAAGATCAGAAAGTTGAGACAGCAGTTGCACCCAGAGTCCTGAGCCCTGTCCCCACCCTGCTCTATATGGAGAAGGGGTAAGTGGGGGGGCAGGAGTATGGGGGAGGGGGATGCCCTGACATTAGCCCCCGCTCTTCCTCTCTCCCCTGCACAGCAATCAGGAGGTTCCGGGGAGCAGCTCCAAGGCAGAGGGCAGGAGCAGCTCATGGCAGTGGGGGGAGGGACAGCTGAACTGCTAGCCCTTGATAGCCTGCTGGGCAGCTGCAGCACAGGTAACCTAGGGGAGCTGATATGGGGGCTGCTGGTCCACCCTGGTTCCAAGCCCCCACCAACTAGCTGCCAAATGACATAAGGGAGCATTGTGCAACTTTAAATGAGCGTGTTCCCTACTTGATCAGCAACATAACGTTAACCAGGACTACTTTAAGTGAGGAATTACTGTACTCATATTTAAAATTGTATAATTTGCAGTGAGTTTTTGAAGTTTCATTTTAAAACTGAAATTTAGAACTCGTGTAAAGTGTCTCACTGCCAGCACTGGAGATTGAAGTTCTATACGTATATGGAATGCCAAAGACATTCCAAATTCTCCCCAGATTTCCTGCCAATATGTGCTCAACTCTTTTGTGGAGTGACAGCTCCCCCTCCCCCAGGTATGAGATGGTGTCCATATCTCCATGTCCATGCTCACTCGGCTACAGGCTTTCACAAGACTGCCAGAAAATGTAGGTGATGATGATGGCACACTTTTGATGATATGCAAATTTCTTTGGGCATAGATTCAGGCTTTATGAGAGGTCTAAATTGTGCAACCCTTACTTTATACTGTTGAGTATGTCCTCAGACAAGTGGACCCACTGTATCAGCTTCTCAGACAGTGTAAATTGGCATAGTTCCATTGAAATCAATGCCAGCTGGGAATCTCTCACCCACTGACTTCAGTAAAGACAAATATCCTATTTCTGAGAGCAAAGGTTGCACAATGTAGCCAAAAATGAATTTGACTACTTTGATGCAATGGGAGTAATCATAGATTCCTAATAAATCATATGAAATTCCAATACAGTTAGTATTCTGTTTCTTTTAACAACTTTATCCTTCCCTCTTCATTTAATGCAATAGGAACATTTATGTACTGCCTCTCAGTATTATAGAAGTATTAAAAATAATACTGGAAAACTATCCTACAAGTACAAATTACATTTTTTCATTAGAGAACTAGCTTTCATTTCTAGCAAGAAATCTTCAGTCAATTATAAAATGAAGCAAAGCTTTCATTAGAGAGAGAGAGAGGTGTAACTTTCCTTCAAGTCTCAACCATGTATTTTGAAATCTCTTTTGAAAAAACATCTTTAATATGAATTTTGAAAAGTATAGAATTTATTAAAATCTTACTTCAATTAAAATACATTCCATTATTTCCAATCTCTATTAAAATCTCAGGTAAAACTCTATATCTGTATTTAGCAGGTAATAATTCATATTAACAAATTGAACATAAAGTGTACTCATTATTTGCTCATCAGCAAATTTGACCTTGCCCCCAGGCTAGTAGTGACAAAATATAGTTACCATCTGTTGGGTGTTTGGTGTGAAATGAATTGGTAATCTCAGTCCAGTTCCTGTCAGTTGTATGACCACAAAACAAAAAAATAATCAGCAGAATTGCCACCGACTGGTACCCCATTAAAGAGGCCAAGGATTTAGTGGCCATTGAGACTACAGAATTATTGTTTAAATGGTCCCTTCAGAGAAGCGTTGAGGACCAATGGCAGGGCAATGTGGGGAAATTTGCATTAACTATTCAAAGGATAGATGACTCAGGTCTGTAACTCAAATTTAATGAGTACTAGAATTCAATGTAAATTAAAAAAACTTAAGAAACACAACAAAAGGGCTCTTCTTCCATGTATACATGTGGGGTTTGCATATATAATTTCCATTATTAGGAATGGCTGGCCTAAATACCACAACTGGATAAATGACAAAACAGATAATTTGCAAATATTATTCCAAAATATAGTAATATTTTACATATTTGAAATATATGTGAGCTATTCACTGAGCTGGCAGAATAATGAGAAAAATCACAATGTATTTTTAGGTTGCAATACATTGGATAAATTATCTGAGAAATGTTATTTGATCATTTCTAATAAATTCCCAGCACAGCAATAGAATAGACCCTAGTTAAAGCCCTTTAGTTGTAAGATATGAGACTTTTATTTCATTTTACTGTTAGATGATTTTGGTACAGTCTCCCTGATTCTTTTTAAAGGGCCCCTTGAGGATGCCATTGAGGATGAAGAGGAAGAGTGCCTGTCTGAAGAAAATGACATTATCTCAAAAGAAGACTTTCCATTGGAGGAGAGCTTTTCTGCAGAGTTTGAGCCTGAGAATCTGAGTTGTGAAGAAGTGGAATACTTTTGTAATAAAGGTAATCAGTGCAGCACAGTGCTTGAGTGAATGAAACAGATACGTGCACATGCACTTGATCAGAAACATTTTGTGGTGTTTGAAATGCAGAAAAAGCCCTATGAATATGAAGCCTTAAAATAAGAAAATGATCAACTCTTGTTGAGTCATCTTTCAATCTGGTAATAATTACTGCAAAAATTTGAATATGGTAGAGCTATTTAAAACAGACCTCAGAAATGCATCACATAAGACAGAGCTAGCAATACAGCAGGCCACTTCATTACTTCCTTGCCCATGTTAGGAAGCTTGCTATGTTTTTGGATTTTTGAATTAAAATAGTGCTCACTGATGCACTGTGAGCTCAGTGATTTGCAGAAAGGAGGGCTTTTAAAGTTGTAGATGCCTTTTTGGTACTTCAGTTGTAGGTTATTGAAGATATATTTATTTTACGAAGAAATATGTCAATGCATTCTTAACCTGTGTTTGGTCTCCAGAGTATGTTGTTCCTCATCCAGCTGACAGAAAGATTTCTCTTTTATGAAAAATTGATTTAATTTTCTTTCTGCTAGATTTTCATTTGATTGTTTTATTGTTTGTCTTCCGCAGCTAAGGATGCTCATCCAATATCTAGAACTGTTGTGGGAATGTTTGGCTTATTAGTCGCAACGACCCAGGAAATTTGGTTCCAGTGATTTTTCTTTCTGTTCTCTTCAGGGCATTGGAATACTTTTTTCTCACTGGCATAGTTGGGTGGTCTCTAGTTTATTGTTCATGATTTTCTTAGGCAAACTGGAACAAGCCTCTTTGAGTGCAGTCAAGAGTTGTAGCTTAGGCCTATAGAGTGCTGGTTGCCGTAGAAGTAGGTGGTAGAGAGCGGAGAAGGCAAGAAAATACAACTTCTGTAAGTTTCCCAAACACATGACTATGTTAGGAAGGGTTAGTAAGTTGATCCTTAGCAAGGATATGGCACCTAGGAGAACAAACAATCAAAGATGCAGTTCTGAATTCCAAAGCTAAACAGCTGATCATACTAAGACCGAACAAGATGATAAATGAACACAATAAGCTTAATGCTGTTAACATTAAGAACATAAGAATGGCCCTACTGGGTCAGACCAAAGATCCATCTAGCCCAATATCCTGTCTTCTGACAGTGGCCAGTGCCAGGTGCCCCAGAGAGAATGAACAGAACAGGTAATCATCAAGTGATCCATCCCCTGTCGCTCATTCTCAGCTTCTGGCAAACAGAGGCTAAGGACACCACACTTGCCCATCCTGGCTAATAGCCATTGATGGACCTATCCTTCATGAATTTATCTAGTTCTTTTTTGAACCCTATTATGGTCTTGGCTTTCATAACATCCTCTGGCAAGGAGTTCCTCAGGTTGACTGTGCGATGTGTGAAGAAATTATTGCTGTAGGCGAACACTGCACCCATGATGAGCTCAGTGGTTGCTCATGCTTACCCTGGATAGTAGTTTGCTTGGTCGAATGGGATAATTCCATAGTCATTTTGTGTTGTAGCTCAAAATCTTTAACTTTCATTTGGATGGTCAGCATGCCAGCTCCTCCCAAGTCCTCTCTGACCTGTATAGGATACTACATGACTCCAGGGGAAAGGGAGGGGACTCTGAGAGAGGATTCATATTAGGCTGATGCAGCTATTGCTTTCCACTGTATACTCATGCGACTTGGAAAGTCTACCCATTCTACAGAGCCCATCCCTGAAAACAGTCCTGTTCTTTGTGAACGAATGCAAACGTGTTTTACTTATTTTATTTGATTTACATGCAATAGTAATTTGTATATTTATAAATCTTGCTGTTTTTTTGTGGGGGACAACAATGAAATACAGGGACGGGAGTGAGGGTCACAGGTATAAAATCAGGGATCTGGAGGGGGACAATGAGCAGAGAACCCTGGACAGCTCCCACTACTCCTCGAAGGCATCCAGGGAGCCAGTGGACACAGCTTAGAGGAACTCTTTCCAGAGACGTGACTTGAGGGAGGATCAGAAGTGGCCCCGGAGTCACAGATCATCCCCCACCCGCTGTTCAGTTTCCTTCTCCAGGTACAGTGCCAGGAGGAGACTGATGAGGAGGTCTCATGAGTTTGTGGGGCCATGGATAGAGGGTGTGTAAATCAGGAGGTGTGGGGAAAAATGGGATATAAATGTGCGTCAGGGTCTCCCTCTCACTGCAAAAGGAATAGGTTTCAGAGGATGTCATGAACTGCGCCAGGTACATGCCCAGGCTCACGGCACCATGAAGGAGCTGCCAAGTAATATGCCCGGCGGGCTGTGGGACCAGGGTGGAATATGGATTAGCCCACTGGGATGCCTCTCCCTCCTTGGGTAGCCGGAGTTCCTGCCACTTGGTGTCAGAGCAGGACACGAGGATAAGGAAATGAAAGGTGTGGATCGTGAGCACATTCAGCTGTTTCCTGGGTGTGGTTAAGAGATGGACTGGCTGTATGTCTCACAGATGGCTCAGATGGTATGTAGGGGGTGGCTGGGAAAGCACGGAGGGTCAGGATTGGGCAGCAAGCACCCTCCTGCAGGACCCACTCAAGGAAAACCGCAAGAGGCAGGTGTGCGTGCTACCCCCATCTCCTGGAGCACAAGATGGGGTACATGCAGGATGTAGAGTTCCATGCGCTGGCCAAGTGCCATGGGATTCACCCTGTTCCCCTGATTATAGTCCCTGAAGTCTCCAATCCTGGTGGTAACAGCCAGAACCAGGCTCCAGTGCATTGACAGGGACTCCATCACCTGCACACCTAGATGGGGGTTGTGTAGCAAGAGCTCTGCGAGGAGGCCCTCCCCATGAACCTGGTTGCCAAGACTAGCTTTTAGGTCCTGAGTAGGTCCTGGTAAAAGACGGACAATGTGAAAAGGTCTTAGGAGACCTCCTGGCGTGGAGATAGAAGAGCTGCTAGTTTTATCGGAGCATTCATAGAGGAAGATGTGCGCCAGTACACTCCACACTGAACAACCTGAACCATAAAGGAACCTCTTCAGGGTCTGGAGATGGAAGCTATGGACCGGAATGTGGAGGCAGAACAGGTGCTGTCCACCCTCCTCCAGTGGGAGGCTCAGGAAACCTGCAGAGACCCAGTGCAGCCCTGGCCAAAAGAATGCTAATATTTTCTTCTCAAGGCAGGCCAGGGGGAGGGCTCAGGGTTCTGAGACAGTGCCAGAGCATGGGAAGGACAAGTTGGTTGATCACTAGTGCTCTCCCATGCAGGGAAAGGCATCGGAGCAGCCCTCTCCACTTCTGCAACTGCTCTGACACCCTGTTCCTCAGATCAGCCCAGTTCTCCAGGGAGGAGGGATCAATGGCAGAAAGGTAAACACCCAGATAGAGCAGCAGACCCATGCTCCACCGGATGGCTTGGAGTGCGGGTGGGAGGGAGCTTGCCTGCCACCCGTCCCCAACCATCAGGCTGGAGCTCTTGACCCAGTTGACCTGGGCGGAGAAGGTCACCAAATAGATAGCTTGGCAAGCCTCCACCCGTGCTAGTTGGCTCGGGTCCTGGACCACAAGGAGCATGTTGTCAGTATACACTGACAGGACAGGACCATCCACAAATCCAGCTCTTGGAGCACCAACTCCATGAACCTCTTGTGGAGGAAGGGCTCAATGGTGATGGTATACTGCTGGCTGGACAGTGGGCAGCCCTGACACACTCCTTGACCAAAGATGTCTGGTTCAGTCAGGGTGCAGTTGAGTTTGACTAAACATTCCGCAGAAGCATACAACACTTGGAGAACCTTGCTGTTACTATGTCTTTAAAAAGGCATCTTCTGATAACTTCAACTTTTCACTTAAATGTACGGTGATTCTGTGTAACTAGATCAGGCAGTAAAACAGGTGACTTAAGTTTAGGTATGAACCTGATCATATATTCCAGGAACTGGAAGTTCTAAATATATGTTGATTCTTCAAAGTGAATGCCATTTGATTCTTGATGCTCCTTTCTCCAGGTGATATGTATAGTAATAGTTATAAAAGAAGCTTTAAGCCTATCCACTGCAACTCCTACAGGGAAAAAAATTTAAAAGAAAATTTCTAAGGATAACAGGGCACACAAAATTCCTAATCTCTTTCCAACTGAGGCAGTGTAACAGAAAAGTCCCACTTTGAAATAAACGGAGAACCTATTCTGGAAAAGAATGGAATAGCAGGGTATGAAGGCAGTGGTTTTCAAACTGCGGGTCATGACCCCAGTACAGGGTCACGGAATGTAAGGCACTGGGTAGCGGCGGCTCTGGTCAGCACTGCCGACTGGGCCGTTAAAAGTCCCGTTGACGGTGCTGCCTGGCTAAGACAGGCTAGTCCCTACCCGTTCTGATACCGCGCTAGAGGCAACCAGCAGGAGGTCTGGCCCCTAGGTAGGGGGGCCACGGGGCTCTGTGCACTGCCCCTGTCCTGAGTACCAGCTCTGCACTCCCATTGGGCAGTTCCTGGCCAATGGGAGCTGGGTAGGGGCAGTGCCTACAGGCGAGAGTCGCGCAGAGCCACTTACATACCTCTGCCTAGGAGCCGGACCTGCTGCTGGCCGTTTCTGGGGCGCAGCGTGGTCCACAGTGCCAGAACAGACAGGAAGCCTGCCTTAGTACCCCCGCTGCACCACTGACTGGGAGCCGCCCAAGGTAAGCCCAATCCCCTGCCCCAGCCCTGAGCCACCCCAAACCCGGAGCCCCCTCCTGCGCCCCAAACCTCTCACCCCACCCCAGAGCCTGCACCCCCAGCCCAGAGCCCTGACCTCCTCCCACATCCCAATCCCCAGCCCAGAGCCCGCTCCCACACCCTGAACCCTACATTTCCAGCCCTCAACCCAATTCTCTGCCCCAGCCTTGAGCCCCTCCCACACCCCAAACCCCTCATCCCCAGCTCCATTGGGTCCCGGGCATCAACAATTTTCTTCAACTGCGTCGCCAGAAAAAAAGTTTGAAAACCACTGGTATGAACGCATTTAAATGGCTCAGCTATGGTTGAGTTGTTTTGTGTGTCAGAAATTAAATAGTGTTGGCATGAGGCCACATGTTCCCCTTCTGTGGACAAAAGACAGGAGGGAAAGACTCACCTGGGAAGTAAATGAGTTTCATCTCACAGAGTTTCCTTTTCACCCTCCTCCCAGTGGAAGGGTTTGTGACATTATTGAATGAGGTCCAGTTTTGCTAATTGTCATGATTTTGTCATGGGTCTCATGCTATTTGGTGTTTTTCTTAAAACCTCAGATGCTGAAATCTGGACATTACATGATTTTTTTTTCATTTTCTACCCTTCTTGGGTGTGGAGGAAAGCTTGAACATGTGAAGCGAGTGTACCCTAAAGGCTCAGAAACCAGAGAGAAGGAAAAAGAATCTAAATGCATTTCTTTGGTGGCCTGACTCGTGATTTTTGAATGCTTGGATTTGGCAGTACTGGAGAACTGCAAAACACACACATCCTGTAGATCTGCATGGAAAGTAGAAAACAAATGGGTAGATCCAGGAATCTTTCTCCCAGGATGACATCATGGCTTTTGATGCAGCCATCCATACTGCCTTTGGTTATTTCTGCCTGCTCACCACCATAGGTGCTAGCAGAGTGAGTTAATACTCTGTTGCAAGGGGAGTGTGCCACAGACAATGAGTAGTACCAGAGGTAACCCTTTTTACCCCTTTTCCCCCTTCCAAGTTCCCGTAGAGAGAAGATAAAAGGGAACAGGGAAGGGTTCTAGTGAGGACCCAGATAGACCATGTAGCAGAGCTGGTGTTTACCCCCTTCTGTGCTGTGTTATGTATACAGTGTTTACTTTTCAATCCCTTCCCCACCATGTACAGGGAAGGAAGAATTGGGCCCAGAGGTTTTAATTATCCCAAATAGGCACTGAAATTAACAAATCATTGGAAAGGGGCAGGACTGAGTTCACATGTTGTTGGCTTCACTGAGATGGGATACCTGGGTATTAACAACTTGGTTACTTAAGGTATTTGTCAGGAGGGAGTTTTCTGTCAGGCTTTGTCTGGCTGTTTTATGGAGAGGTGGCATCCATGCAACCAGCTTCCCTGATAAAGTCCTATTCCCAGTTGGCCAAATGGTGTGGGAGATATCCAAAACTTTTGGAAACCAAGCATTCAGATAACAGAAGTGCTATTTTGAGCTGCAATTTCACTGCTATAAAAATATGGGGATTGAAGGGAGTAATGCTGATATTTACTTAACACTTTTTGAAACTTGGGGTACAATGCTTGTCAGAAGAGACCAATGTCTTCTATGAGAGTGGGTGCCAATACAACCCAGTCTCATCAGCGTTGTAAATCTGCTGGTTTGTAAGCCCCTCCATTTCCATAATCTCCAGCAGTTGGTTGTGATAGGGTGCAATGGACTCATAAAATGTGCTCGTTATTTCACCAGTTATACTCAATGGATGAATACCATGCCATTATTTAAACTGTCTGAGCCAGCCATCACTGGTGCTAACAATCGCTAAGGGGTTAGTTGAGAAAGTATTAGCTGGTGATTAACTAACACAGGGATTCATGGGGGGCACACTTCATTTGTGTAACTACAATTTTTGTATAAAGGGAATTTGGATAACTGGACTTATACTGTATGTCCACACATTAATTCTGGGCTGGAAAATTGGTTTGACCACAAGATTGCCAGACATAGAAAGCAAAGGAGAATGGTTCTGCAAAAGTGTGAAGCAAATTAATCAAACTGATTTTGAGTTACATATCATTAAACAACTTTCCACTTTTCAAATTATGAATTTTGTCTAGTTTTTCTTTTCCCTCTAACTCATAAATAGCTTGTTAGAACAAAACACCTGGAAAACTCCCAAACCAAACAAAAATATGATTTTTAAACAGCAGTTAGTTTCTAAATGTCAATAATTGTACTTGTCTGACCATTTCAAAGGATCAAGAACTCAAAGTAAAGAAATGAACAGTGTAAGTGTAGATGTATTTTAAGCAGATTCTACAGTTAAAGTTTTCTACTATTTTTATTACAAGTCTCCACAGTTGCTTATAAATAACTTTGTTAGACTTCAGCCATTTTGATTGAATTTTTTTTCCATGTCAGGCTGAAATTTTTTGGAAAGTTTCAACAAAAATGGTTCGAATGTTTTTTGAGAATGAAGCCAGAGAAAAATGTTTTGTCAGTGATAACAGAATATGATCTTACAGCTGCTTCTTTGAGAAGTTGTAGAACTTCCTTGGAGCAGGGACTAGAAATTTGGCAGGAGGTAGCGCTGGTGTCAAAGGGGTGACTTTGCTGTCTTAGTGAAAATCCATCCAGATTTGTCCAAACTTTCAGCCTCTGAAAATTGCTATTTGCACTTGCCCAGTAATGATTGTTACAGGGCTGTTAGTGAAAATATCTGAAGATTCTGTCTTCAAGGAGCTTGTTAGCCTGAGGCTTCAAGGCCAAAGAATGACTTTTCCTGCAATTGCTCTTCCTGCCTGCTAGGGGCTGCTGTGGTACTTAGCACAAAACTGAGATGAAGGAGACAATTTCTCTTGTGCTGGCCTTGCTAACAATAGAGAGCATGGAAGAGGAAGCAGCCTGACTCGAACACAGAGGGGTGAGGGGCAGTGTGGGGACTGAGGCAGGCGGGGTAGTAAAACTGAGTGATAGGAGACTAGGAGACAGGCAGGCTGCAAGTGATTGGGAGACAGGCAGGCAGGGTGAGGATCAGAACAGAAAGAAACCAGGGACAGGCTAAGGATGATAGAAACAGAAGTTGTCAGACAAAGAAAGGGAGAGAAGTCATACTAGAGGATGGGGCAAAAGAGGACAAACTGGAGCTGACAGGGGTAGAAGGGATAGGCTGAGGAAGATGGTGCCATAAATGTTTACTTGGCCATGCTACCTGAGGGAAAAATAGAGTGTGATCATCTCATTAAAGAGACAAGGTGAGTGAGGTAATATCTTTTATTGGACCAATTTCTGATGATGAGAGAGACAAATTTTCGAGCTTACACAGGGCTCATGGAATCATAAGAGTCATAGAATATCAGGGTTGGAAGAGACCTCCGGAGGTCATCTAGTCCAACCCCCTGCTCAAAGCAGGACCAATCCCCCTAAATCATCCCAGCCAGGGCTTTGTCAAGCCTGACCTTAAAAACCTCTAAGGAAGGAGATTCCACCACCTCCTTAGGTAACCCATTCTAGTGCTTCACCACCTCCTAGTTAAAAAGTTTTTCCTAATATCCAACCTAAACCTCCCCCACTGCAACTTGAGACTATTACTCCTCGTTCTGTCATCTGCTACCACTGAGAACAGTCTAGAACCATCCTCTTTGGAACCCCCTTTCAGGTAGTTGAAAGCAGCTATCAAATCCCCCTTCATTCATCTCTTCCACAGACTAAACAATCCCAGTTCCCTCAGCCTCTCCTCATATGTCATGTGTTCCAGTCCCCTAATCATTTTTCTTGCCCTCTGCTGTACGTTTTCCAATTTTTCCACATCCTCCTTGTAGTGTGGGGCCCAAAACTGGACACAGTACTCAAGATGCGGCCTCACCAATGTCGAATAGACGAGAACTATCATGTCCCTTGATCTGCTGGCAATGCTCCTACTTACACATCCCAAAATGCCATTGGCCTTCTTGGCAACAAGGGCACACTGTTGAATCATGTCCACCTTCTCATCCACTGTAACACCTAGGTCCTTTTCTGCAGAACTGCTGCCTAGCCATTCAGTCCCTGGTCTGTAGCAGTGCATGGATTCTTCCATCCTAAGTGCAGGACTCTGCACGAGTCCTTGTTGAACCTCATTAGATTTCTTTTGGCCCAATCCTCTAATTTGTCTAGGTCCCTCTGTATCCTATCCCTACTCACCAGCTTATCTACCTCTCCTCACGGTTTAGTGTCATCTGCAAACTTGCTGAGGGTGCAATCCACGCTATCCTCCAGATCATTAATGAAGATATTGAACAAAACCGGCCTGAGGACCAACTCCACTTGATACCGGCTGCCAACTAGACATGGAGCCGTTGATCACTACCTGTTGAGCCTGACAATCTAGCTAGCTTTCTATCCACCTTATAGTCCATTCATTCAGCCCATACTTCTTTAACTTGCTGGCAAGAATACTGTGGGAGACTGTGTCAAAAGCTTTGCTAAAGTCAAGGAACAACACGTCCACTGCTTTCCCCTCATCCACAGAGTCAGTTATCTCATCACAGAAGGCAATTAGATTAGTCAGGCATGACTTGCCCTTAGTGAATCCATGCTGACTGTTCCTGATCACTCTCCTCTCCTCTAAGTGTTTCAGAATTGATTCCTTGAGGACCTGCTCCATGATTTTTCCAGGGACTGAGGTGAGGCTGACTGGCCTGTAGTTCCCAGGATCCTCCTCCTTCCCTTTTTTAAAGATGGGCACTACATTAGCCTTTCTCCAGTCATCCGGGACCTCCCCCGATCGCCATGAGTTTTCAAAGATAAAGGCCAATGGCTCTGCAATCACATCTGCCAACTCCTTTAGCGCTCTCGGATGCAGCGCATCCGGCCCCATGCACTTGTGCTCATCCAGCTTTTCTAAATAGTCCCAAACCACTTCTTTCTCCACAGAGGGCTGGTCACCTCCTCCTCATACTGTGCTGCCCAGTGCAGTAGTCTGGGAGCTGACCTTGTTCGTGAAAACAGAGACAAAAAAAGCCTTGAGTACATTAGCTTTTCCCACATCCTCTGTCACTAGGTTGCCTCCCTCATTCAGTAAGGGGCCCACACTTTCCTTGACATTCTTCTTGTTGCTAACATACCTGAAGAAACCCTTCTTGTTACTCTTAATATCTCTTGCTAGCTTCAACTCCAAGTTTGATTTGGCTTTCCTGATTTCACTCCTGCATACCCGAGCAATATTTTTATACTCTTCCCTGGTCATTTGTCCAATCTTCCACTTCTTATAAGCGTCTTTTTTGTGTTTAAGATCAGCAAGGATTTCACTGTTAAGCCAAACTGATCGCCTGCAATATTTACTATTCTTTCTACACATCAGGATGGTTTGTCCCTGTAACCTCAATAAGGATTCTTTAAAATACAAGCAGCTCTCCTGAACTCCTTTCCCCCTCATGTTGTTCTCTCGGGGATCCTGGCCATCAGCTCCCTGAGGGAGTCAAAGTCTGCTTTTCTGAAGTCCAGGGTTCATCAGGTCTGGGAAAATTACTCAATGTCACAGCTAAATACAAGGTGGAACAGATTGTTTAGCATTAGTAGTTAATACATATTTTAAGGGACCATTTAAGGTAAAGTAGCCCGTTAACATCCCTCCAAACATTGGGAGTAAAGGAAGAGAGGACAGCTGGGGTGGTGTTAGTGAGTTATAGATTGTTATAATAAGCCATAAAGCTAGTGTCTCCATTCAATTCGTGATTTTTTTAGTGTCTAGCAAAATTATGAATTTAAGCTCTCAGACTTGTCATTTGAGTGTATTGTGCAGGTTTCCTTTGAGGATGAGGACTGATAGATTGCATATAGAGGGATCACTTTGTGGAAAAGTGCTTACCCACTGATGATGTGGTATTTTTTGTCTTTTATCATTTTCTTGTGTGAGTTCATCCAAGAGTGGACATCTCATTAAAGACTATCATAATGCATACACATAAGGGGACCAAATACAGTTGCACAGGCATTTTCTTCCAGATTTTCCCCTACACACACACTTACTACAGGAAATCCACATTCTTCTGCCTTCCCAAAGTCCATACCAGTTCTCCCAGATAGTACTAATTTTGTATACTGAAAGAAACAGGGAAAAGATCTGTAGGTCTGATGCCTCCTCCACTTCTTGAGGGTGGGATCTAACAAGTTGTCAGACCCATCTCTCTTGCCCTGTGTGGGCGAGAAGCAGTATGATGATGAAGCTTCTCTCAAGGGAAGAGGTATCTAGAGGTCTAGGGTAGAGTGCATGAGGCTAAGGAATTTTCAGGTGGCTATGTGTACAGAAGGGAAGGGGCAATAGCAGAGAGTAGATGATGGACTCTGTCTAGTGTTGGAGGATGGGAAATCATTAGGACAGCAGATGTGGGAAGATTCTTGGAGATGTTAGATAGAGGGAAGAAGCAAAGGGAGGTGATGGGCATCTCTGATAATTGGGGGAAGGAGTAGGAGAATCTGTTAATATTGACACTGTCATGGTGTAGGTGGGTATTCAGAGCCTCCGTGGTGCACAACCTCTGATCCCACCTGACTACCGCATTTTGCGGGGCTTTCTAGTTGTAGCTGTGCTGATGCACTTCCTTCAATAAACTATCTCATCCCACTGCCCTATTGCTAGAGGCCACATTGACAAATGAATGCTGTAATAGCAAACCTGCAGATGTTACTAACTGGAAAGGCATTCCTGGGACCCTTAACACTATTGGTGGTCTTCAGGACCCAAAGCAGATGGGTGGTCCAATCATAAACCAGTGGTTGGTAGAGTCCATTATAGATGGTTGTATGCTTCATGATCCCAAAGGCCACACTGCTTCAGATGGTGATACAGCTTGTACCACAGGTACTCAGTTTATGATGCAGTGGTATATGGTTAGAGCAGGGAACAGTAAGTTAGTACTCTAGGTTCTATTGTTTCTTCTACCAGAGACTGCTATACTGTGTGAATTTACTACATATTTGCAAAGGGCATGACAAAGGGCTCTGGTCCCTGAATGGGGCCCCTCAGAGGGCATCTGCTTTTCCTGTAGAGGTAGGTGAAATATAGTTCCATCTGGACCTCAAAAATGCTATTCCTGAATCAGCAAGAGGGGAATCTTGGGACTATATGAGCATGCAGCCTTTACAATGGTCTCATCCTCTGGCTATGGCAGTGAAAAATGAGCCTAGAACTTGAACTGAGCTTTCTGCTCATGTACATCATTTTGCGACTAGGCTGCCAGACCAGCTTAGGTCTGGAATTTTTTACTTTAAACCATGTGACCTGATTGTGCAGTCAGGCTTGAGATTCAGGGAAACAGCTGCAGAGTGATTCTCCATATAAGTGTCAATAAACACAACACTAAGTTATTTTCCTTCATACTGTATGTGAAAAGTTATCACCACCACCATCTATAATACTAGCTGAACATTTAACACACTGAAAATTATTTTTGTGAGTTCCTTCTACCTTCTGGTGTGCGTGGTTTTATTTTGTGTGTAAATAGTCTCTGCTTCTTTTCTACCTTGCTCTAATATCTAACAACTATGCTTACTGTTGCTGTGTTCGTTTGATCAGAAAGTAGGTTTAGCTATTTTTTCAGAAACTTTTTTCAATCATTGTGGTCCTTTCCTCCTCAGTCGTAGCTTTAATGACATATTTTTACCTCCTCTGATTCTACAGCAACTAGAAGCAGGATCACCATAAGGCAGCTACACCATCATCACTTTGAGCTCAATAAGGAGATCTTTACAGGAAACTTTGTTCTTTTTCTTAACGGGATTAAGAAGCTCAGCTCTTTAAATTCTTGCATATAACACTGACATTTCCAGGGTATGTTTTGGACTAGGGAGTTCAAAGAGAAGGAATAAAAAAGAAAAGCCAATATGACTTTGTTTTTTACCTTGCTGGAGGAGCTGTTTGTGCAAATCGCCTATAAGCTTATTGACCTGAATCTTTGACTCCTTGTTTTCTCTGGATTTGGCTGGAGTGTAGACACTGATAGAGCACTGATAGAGGTGATTGAACAGCCCCCAGCTTTGCTTGGCACCAGACCCCACACCCCCCCGAGGCCCAAAATTATCTTTCTCTGGCAATACTTATGTTTTCCTGGAGCTCATACTCTCTTTTTTTTTTTTTTTAGTTATTTTTAATTCATTACGTTTTCTTTATGTAGGCTTTCCAAGTAGATGAAGGGCACATTAATTCTTTTTGGTAAGCAGAGATAGGAGAGGGCATGTATATATGATGATATGTGTTCATCTCATAGGAGAAAAAAGATTGTGCATGCCATGAAAAAATAACACTTTTCAATAACATTCCTGTAAAGAAATACAGTATCAGACGGATTTATTTGTGTGTAGATTGGGCGTTCAGAATAAGGCTTTCGACTCAGCAGAGTGTGGGTTAATTTCAGTTTATCTGCATTCCATTCAGCTGAGGCAATCTACTTTTTCTGGCTTTGCTGGATCCTGAGCATCGTCCATTTCTTCATCAGATGCAGCATATGGATCCGGAGAAGTAAGAGATCCCTCATGGCAGCTGTAGAAGGGCACAAATTAGTTAGAATTGGCTCTTTCCGTGATGAAAGGAGGCTTTTTTTCTTACTAACATGTGCCTCCTCCTTAACCCCTTTGTCTGTCATTGCTTTTTATCTCTCTCTGAAGGGCCACAACCTTTTTCTTGATAGAAAAGGAAGGAGATAGCAGAACGTGTTTGAAGTTATTTTTTCACTAGACTGAAGGGTCTCTGAATAGCAACTGGGAGACTGCTCGTCAACTACTCTATTCTCCTTTTGCTGCTACCCCGGATGTCGTCTCTAGAGGTCAAATCTTGGTCCTACTGAAATGCATGCCAGAGTTCCCAGTGATTGCAGTGGGATCAGGATTTGGCTCTTCGTGGCCAAGCACACCCTGCTCATAATCAGGAAGCGAGGGCAGTGTCATTGAATAGAAAACTGAATTTCACAATTAAAAAAGCAAACAAATAGAATTAGCTAGAGAATGGCTTTAAAATGTGCAGAGCTGTGGGGTGAGAGTAACATTTTAAACTGCTTTAAAGTTTACAGAGCAGTTTAATAAAGTAACTCCTGCCTTTTGAGTCGGTACATTTGGGGCTCCTTAAGAACAGTGAAATTGTGAACTTAATCACCGCTGTGATTATTTAGTCACCACAACCCCAAAAGGGATTATTTAGTCACCACAAGTACTGTGCTGTCCCCTTTCCTAGAAATTGTGAAATTTAACTTGACTTGATGACCACAAAGTAAGAATTTTAAATGAATTAGAGGTAAGCTTTCATAAAATATGAAATACACAAGTGACATACTTTTATCCATTTGCTTGCATAGAGTATTACAGCTGTATATCTCAAAAAGAAAAGGAGTACTTGTGGCACCTTAGACTAAAAAATTTATTAGAGCATAAGCTTTCGTGAGCTATAGCTCACTTCATCGGATGCATTTGGTGGAAAAAACAGCTGTATATCTGTTTGATTTTTTTGGGGGTGGGACCTTCTATCTCTTCCACCTTTTTCTTCTGATTCTGTCTTCTCTACTTGGTTTTGGATGCTGGTGGAGGGTTTTGAGACGTTGCATGAGGATTCATTGTCAATCCAAGTCCAAAGAACTCAGTTGTGCACAAGCTTAGCACCCCAATAAGCGGCTGTGGATGGTGGCAGTAATATAACTCTCAAAGCACTGGAAAAAATAAAGGAGTCCCACATCTATGACCTGATGGGATAAATATTATCTCTGGAAGGATTATAATGGATGACACAGAACTAAAGGAACCATTTACTTGTGACAGCTAATTCTGTCACTTGTTTTGACACATAAGACGTCCTGACTGTTTCTGAAACAGCTAATCGGGATGTTGCAGGGGTAATACTCTGAACATTCTTGGAATCTGGGAGACAAACTGGATTTGTATGGATTCCCAGGAAGGTAGACAGAGTACTAGTTCTTGTTTTCTGATAATCATTGCAACATAACTCATGGAGTGTAGTGGGTTAGTGGTGGTCCCTCCCCCTCTGGGTCAGTGGGAGGCCACTCCACCTCACTACGTCACTGGATATTGCCTAGGGTTGCCAACCCTTCCGGTTTCACAGGGAGCATCCTGGAACTGGGCTCTATCTCCCAGAGGCTACCTAAGCCAAACTTGGAGATTTTAGGCCACTAAAAGTCCGGAGGGGCTAAGGCAGGCTCCTTGCCCACCCTGCTCCTGCGCTGCTCCCAGAAGCAGCTGGCATGTCCTTGTGGCCCCTGGGGGGACCAGGGGGTCTCCGCGTGCTGTCCCCACCCTGAGCACTGACTCTGCAGCTCCCATTGGCTGGGAACCCATGGGGCCTCAGGGATGTGCTGGCCGCTTCTGGGAGCAGCACGGGGCCAGGGCAGGCAGGGAGCCTGCCTTAGCCCTACTATGCTGCCACCAGAGAGCCACCCAAGGTAAGCGCCTCTCTCCTAGAGCCTTCATCCCTGCCCACCCCCCAATCCACTGCCCCAGCCTGGAGCCCCCTCCCACACTCCAAACCCCTCAGCCCCAGCCCAGAGTCTGCATCCCCTTGTGCAGCCCAACCTCCTGCTCCAGCCCGGTGAAAGTGAGTGAGGGTGAGGGAGAGCAAGCGACGGACAGAGCAGGGATGGAGTAAGCAGGGTGGGGCCTCAGAGAAGGGGCAGGGCCTTGGGGAAGAGATGGGACAGGGGGTGGGGCAAGGGTATTTGTGTTTGTGATTAGACAGTTGGCAACCCTAATGTCGCCTAGAGTCAGGGAATTAGCAGAGCATTGAACAGTTTAAGGGCAGAGTGATACAAGTCAATGAGGCCTGGCCAGCGGTCATGGTGGGGCAGCAAACAGTTGAAGGCTCTGGCTTAGAGTCAGGGCAAAGCAGCCAAACAGTTAGGGGCTCTGGCCCGTGATCTGGGCAGAGCAGCACAGGGGTTGGGTGTCCTACCTCGGGTGGACAGCCAACAAATGCAGGTCTCTTAGCCTAGAGAGGGAGGCTGCCAATCCAGGGGTGGGGTGGCAGAGGGTAAGGGGGCCCAGGCCCACCCAACTCCACCGGACCCCGACTTAGTGCCCTAACAGTGGTGGAGTATTCCACCACTGGGTCAGCGGGGAATTCAGCTGCAACATGCTGACCGAGTCTCTGGTCAGCTGCCCCTGGACCACTTCCTACACTGCCTTCGGGGTGTACCTGGATCTGGGGGGCCCCTCTGCTTGCTTGGAGTAGAAGGCCAGTGGCAGTCCCGGCAACACCTCAGGGCCTTGGTCCAGCAGCTCTGCCCATTCTTCAGCTCAGCAGGGGTCCACTGCAGTCTCCCAGCTTGGGAGTGGGCAGGAGGCATCTGTCTTCTTCAGTGGCTGTAGCCCAACTGAGCTCCAGGATCCACCCTTTATACTTTCTGTCCTGACTTCCTGGGGGGAGGGACAAGCATGGCCTGGCTCCGTCCACCGAGGTTCAGAGAGTGGGTTTTCCCTCTTTGGCTCAGTGGGAGGCCACTCTGCCTCACTACAAGAAGATTTAACTGCTTCTTGGTATAGAGGTTGCTGGAGTGCTACAATTCAAATACAAGCAACAAACTATTTCCAATAAGACAACTTAAAATTTCACTTTGTGAGGAGCAGGCACCTATTACTGAGTGTTATGTGGAAAACAGTCTTAGGAGAAGACAATATAACAAAGGGAAGAGTACAGGATCATAAATTATTGCAATGGTAAATTTAAAAGCCTGAGATGTTCTTCTTCTCTGACTCATATTCACTCTACCAGTTGCAAAAGTGGCTGGGAGAGGAATTCATGTAAGAAAAACTTAATATTTTTAAAATAGAAAAATAACAGAATTCTTGCTTTAGTGAATCTAGACTATGAGAAGGCTCAGGCAACCCAAAACTGTGTTCTTTGAGGCTTGCCTGGGCCTATTTGAACCCATCTCTCTATTCTATTCAAGGATAAGATATCTGGTTAGAATGCCTGTGGATGAGGTCCCCACAAAACTGCTTAACGTCCTGGAATTTAGGAGGCAGTCCTTTAGAACCTGAGAAATTTCTTGAAAGCTAGAACCTCTAGTTAAAAGTGGGAGATTGTGTAGGAAGGAACTAAAATATCATAACCACTCTCTTTTTATAACCAGTTATAATCACACTCTCCCTCTCTTTCCAAGATTCTTTCCAAGAAACACATTAATATAGGAAGTGACCTGGGATCACAGGTGGATGTGATACAAGTTAATTTCATTTTTTTTACATTGAATTTGACAGTGGTACTTTCTGGTCTTAGTGTTAAATAACATAATTCCTTACCTCAATGATCACTAAAGCTATTGATTCGAACAAATCTAAGAGCTATATTATGCCTGAGAGGCACAGTCCACTACTGTGCCCCTTTGTACAGCTTATTCCCATTCCTAATCAGTGCTATCATGAACGGAGTAGGGTAGGGAGCATTTCCTACATTCCTGCAGCATTGCCAATTCTTACAATTTTAATCTGATATCTCATGATATTTTGTGCTTCCCTGAAAGCCCCAGCTGCTGGAGTCATATGAGTATGTGAGAATTTCAGCTTTCAAAAAAAAAAGAGATTTTAAGCAAAAAAAAAAAAAGGTTTAAAACAAACAAAAAGAAGTATTTCTTCACACAATGCACAGTCAACCTGTGGAATTCTTTGTCAGAGGATGTTGTGAAGGCCAGGACTATAAAAGAGTTCAAAAAAGAGCTAGATAAATTCATGGAGGATAGGTCCATCAATGGCTATGAGCCAGGATGGGCAGGGATGGTATCCCTAGTCTCTGTTTGCCAGAAGCTGGGAATGGGTGACAGGGAATGGATCACTTGATGTTTACCTGTTCTGTTCATTCCCTCTGGGGCACCTGACATTGGCCACTGTCAGAAGACGGGACATTGGGCTAGATGGACCTTTGATCTGACCCCATATGACCATTCTTATGAGTACATTTCTAGCCCTAATGGTTGAAGAGTAAAACCTGAAAACATGAACCCTAAGTGCTCAAAAAAACAGCAAATAAAAAGAACTCACAATTTATTATTTTAAAAAATCTCATGATTTTTAAGACAATCCCTGATTTGTGTGAGCCTGACTCATGACTTTGGAATGCTTGAGGTTTGCAATATTGCTCCAGAGAGCAGGAATTGCTATTCTGCCTGGCCCTTACATAAACTGTGCCAGATCGTGGGAAGGCTCCCTGTGGTCTTCCCTCACCCCAGAGTCAGTTATATTAGGACTAGGTAGAATCTGGCCCTAAGTGATTAAATCTATTGTTCTTTCAACTGTGAGACTGCCTTCCTGGGGAAGCTCCAGTCTTCTTTGGGGAATGAAGCTAGCATAGGGAAAGTACTAGTCAATCTCTCACATAATCCTTTTCCCTTGGGACTCCGTATGTGCTGAACCACGGCATAGCAGTTAGGCAGCTGGTGTGCTCAGACCATTGTCTCATTGTTTCCTTGTGGTCTGTCAGTCTTTCTCTCTCTACCTGTTGTCTCTTGTATTATACTTATATTGTAAACTCTTTGAAGTAGGGATCATCTTTTTGCATACATACAGTACCTAGCACAGTAGAGCCCTAGTCCATGATTGAGGATCCTAGGTGCTACCAAAATGCAAAAAATAACTAATAATGCCCACTGCTCTCATTTTTATACAACTGGGAAGCCTTAATATTTTTCTGTACATCAGGGGAGGAATGGCTGGGCAAAATTTGAAATTCTGTTAACAAAAGGCTTGATCCTGCAAGATGCGGAGAAGTCTGGCCATGATTCAGCAAAGTACATCGCATGTGCTTAACTGTAAGCATGTGACTATTCTATTGACTTAGTTACTCACATGCGTAAAGTTAAGCACTTGATTAAGTACCAGATTTGTAAAGACATTTAGACCCTTAAAGATGCAGATACGTGCCTAATGGGATCTTCAAAAGCACCTACCATCTAATTGCCATTGAAATCACCTTTACAAATTGCTCTAGGTTCCTATCTGCAACTTTAGGTGTCTAAGTACCTTTAAAAATCTGGCCCCAAGTGCTTTGCTGAATCGGGATCAAGTGCTCAGAGCCTTTCAAGATTGAGCCCTAAAATAGGGGCTCAAGCTAAGGAATTATTCTTGCAGCTTTGGAGAAGCTGTTCATTGGGGAAAGGATGGGAAGACTAGAGAGCTCTTAGGAATCCATGGTAAACAGGGAAAAGGTTCACCTTGACTCCTCAGATGATATTTCTTGTTGTGTTCATAGAACAGCTTCAGGAAAATTGGTCTGAATATAAATGCTGCCAACTCAAAACTCATAGTGATAGGAGAAAGGAAGTAAGAGGAGGCAAGGATATTGTGTACAGGAAAAGTACTAAGTAATGTAACATTTTTCACAGTTCTGCAGGAAATGCAGTAGTGCAGATGGTGGTTTTCTCTGATGGAGATAAACACATGGATTAGAAAATTAAGCAGTACAGTCACCACTAGAGTATCAAATATATAGAGAAGAATAAATGTTAGACTGACTAAATGAACCTGAGAACACAGTGAGGTCTTACCCAACCCTTAAGAATACATTAGTACCCGAAATTGACAGGAATGTCTGAAATTGATAGGATGATTTTGGTATAGAACTTTGCATCTGCCTTTCTGGTCAGTGAGCGGATTCTGGCGATTGGTAGTTTAAATACTGTGTGCTCACCTTTGCATGTGCACACCATTATCACTGCCGCCCCCTCCCCAAATGAAAAAAACAAAACACTTTAGGAGAAAGTACCGTGGATTGTCCCCCATATTTGCCATACTGTGGTTGAGGAAACTGATTGAGAGATTGTCCAGGGCAAACAGGAGCCTGAAGTTATCCTAAATAAGATTCAGTCCAGGTTAAACACTGACTCCTGACCAGCACTATCCAAACAGAATGCTAAGAAGAGTGCAGAAAGCAATAACAGAAATGGTTTCAGAAAAGCAAAATGCTGAGATGACTGGTTACTACATTTGAAATAGAATTCACCAGATTGACCTATGTAGAAGAGCTTGGCTCATTCATGTAGGTATAGCTAGGGGAATAATTTATGTTCTATGTTGAGGGCCAGATTCTGCTCATACTTTAGATTTATACCACTTATGTTACTCATGACTTACATCAGTATAAGTGATGTCAGAGTCTGGCCCTGATGGTTGTAAATTCTCCAGTATCCCAATGCCCTACTTTCATGGCAGCTTCATTGGAAGAGAATACCTCTGTTATATATCTCCTTCTTGCAAGGCTTGTAAGAAAGAATTCTTATCATAACATCGTAGCCACTGGAGTCTTATCTACCTTGTCGCCAAACCAAATAGGGTGAGGTATGAAAACATCATTCGCAACTTATTTTTAATAGCTTCATTTTGAAGGTCACCATTCTCATACAACAAACGGATTATAAATTTAAGTAGGATTTTTGACATTATACGGATGTACTATACATGTTCCATATATGCTGAAAATTTACATGACCATCAGCATTAGAGAGTTTTGCTTTTCATGTTTTGCTTTTTTATTTTTTAAGTGCATGCAGAATCTAAGAAAGTTATATTTTAATTATTTTACAAGGATTTCCACTTCAGATGGCATGTATTTTAGAACATCCATATGTTGTCAAAATTTAGCAATAAGTTCAAAGCAAATCCAGATAACATATTTCAACTTGGATGTGGTTCCCTTCAAAGTATCTGAGGTCAGTCTGCAGGGATCCCAGAAAAGCAACACTATTTTCACTGAGTAAGCTGCTTCCATTGGATTCCCTGGGCTAGATCCTCAACAGGTATATATTGATGTAGTTGGCTATGCTGATTTACAGAAGCTGAAAATCTGGTCTGTAGTTTCTACTAAGGTTCCAGTTCAACAAGGTATTTAAGCATGTTTATAATTTTAAGAATATGAGTAGTCTCATTGGCTTTAGTGGGACTAATAATATACTTAAAGTTACACATATGCTTATGTACCTTATTAAATTGGAGCCTAATATGAGAAATGATATTCCTGAGTCTCTGTATCAAATCTGTTTTTTTTAACAGTATTAAATGTTATATCTGAGAAGTGATGTTTCATTCTGAACAACTATATAAGGATGTTAACAATTTAGGTTTACATTTATGCTGTGAGGGAGAATGAACACAAACTGAATTCCAAACTTTTAATCTTCCCTCACTCTAGTATGAGCTCCAGTTTGATGTTTGTGACTGGTACAGTCCTTTACCCAAAGCTATCTTGTCTGATGATAAAACCATGAGTGTATGAAGCTCACACATTTTTCATCTCTTTTATGACCTTATCTTCCATGAGCGGCTTCTGTGAAGGTATCCTAACTATAGGAAGCACCTGGAAAACATTTATGATATCTATGCTGTGATAAGCAGTTGTGAACAAGAAAGTAGATCTATCATTTCTGAACTGTTCATTGTTAAAAATACTTTGTTGGTTTAGCTGATTGCAAAATACATTATAGGGTGACTAACAGCTACTGTAACACTCCTAGCTGAGAAAGTTCAGTAGTTCTATTGTCGAAGAATTTGTGTAAGAGGTTAATATTGATAGGAATAACATGGATAAAAAGAGCAAGGTTGAGAATCACCATCTGCCTGTGTGGTTGCTTTGAAATACTACAACTACTTGTAATAAAAGTTGGTTTAATAAAAATTGGAAAACCTGTATTTTATGGTAAAATTAATTTTCAGAAACAATGTTTATACATTTGAAATTGTTTATTTGCAAGCTGTCACTGTTTGCCTCTTTGCCTGCATTGTTAGAGACTTTAAAACGCTGCCCCATATGTTTCAAATAGTATATTCCATTTTACAGTTCTCCTATTCTTTGACTCATGATTACTTGTGCCATGTGGAATGATGCTGTGTTCATTTTCCTCTTATTGGATTCACATTTGGTTATGAACACTGGGGCTAGATTCACAAAGGGACGCAAGTGCCTCTGGTATTCACAAGATCTCCTCTCAAGTGCCACCAAACTTTCTAAGTACCTAAACTCACTCGACACCTATGTTTTTGCAGTAAAAGTTCCCTACACATGTGTTTCTGCCTCTGAGTATGTGCTGCTGCCCCACTCTGGCATCCGGATGCCTGTCTCCTGCCTAAGCCCCAGCTCAATTCAGAAACTGAGAGAAGACAAGTGTTCGGCCACTTATCACTACTTGCTGGTAGCCTTGCTTTGAGCGAGGCTAATTCCACACAAAACAACTGGGGGAGGAAAGACAGAAGGCTGCTACTCTCCCGTATAACTTTAGTCCAGTGGTTAGGATACTCATCTGAGATGTGGGAGAACACTGGTTCAAACCCCCATCCCTCCACCTGATGAGGAAAAGGGAGTTGAACAGAGATCTCCCACCTCTCAAGTGAGTGTGCTATCCCTGGGCTATGGGATATTCTGACATGGGGTGTCCTCAATTTCTCTAATTAAAGCTGTTGATTAAATAATTAGAGTCATTGGAACCTGGGTGAGTGCTCTAATCACCAGTTATAGAGTCATTCTCATACATGGTCGGTCTCTCTCTCTCTGGCCCAATGACTCTGTAGTTATTTATCCAAAGTGGAACATCTTCAACAGGAGAGGCTGAGAGAGACCCACATCAGACTATCCCATACCCAATGGTTAGGGCATTCAGTTGAGAGCTAGGATACCCCGTTCAAATTCCTGCTCCTCATCAGGCAGAGGGGAGACTTGAACTGGTGCTCTCTTACATCCCAGGTAAATTCCTAACTGTTGGACAAAAAAATATATAAGAAAGGTCCTCATTCTTGTCCACACCGACCTCCAAGAGAGGTTTCACAAGGATTGATTGATCAAGCCTTATATACATAGTTATTTGTAGCCATTGATTATTCACGGGTGTTTAGTTGGTCAACAATGTTATCTTCTCTCTTTATATACTGTATAATATATGCATTCACATGCACACGTACACTTATTATGGATATTCTGTCTGAGTGTCATAGAAATTATTTAAGTTTTATAGAAAAGGAGTATTTGTGGCACCTTTCAGCTTATGCTCTAATAAATTTGTTAGTCTCTAAGGTGCCACAAATACTCCTTTTTTATTTGCGAATACAGACTAACACGGCTGCTACTCTGAAACCTTAAGTTTTATGTATTTCTTCTCTTCAGGTGATGAAGAGGGCAGCCAGGAAACAGCAGAATCAGATGGTGATGCTCAGTCAGAGAAACCAGGACAACTCAGATGTCATCTGGAGACAGATGACTGGGATGGGCCAGGTAGGAGAAAACAAATTAAAATCCAGAATAAATAATTTAAAATGGAGACTCCATGTTTCAGTAAGTAGGGTCACTGTTGCATTGTTTTTTCAATGGAAAAAACTTCCTGTGTTCATGTGATGCCTTGGGAATCTACAGATAAGAGCTGAGGAAAAATGCTTCACCAGACAGCTGTTCTGCACATGTCCATCTTGCATGAAAATTATACAACGTAATGTTCCCATGATATTTCTACTAGAAATAAAAATGTTGTTATTCCTTAGCATTTTGAGGATTAAATGCAGGATTGGAGTTACAAAAAGGCTCCCAGTTCCATTGTTGCCTATGGCTGGTAGTGCTTGCTTCTGTATTCTACTCTGTTTTCTGTGGCCAAACATCTGTATCTAGTCCCAAACTCTGAGTTTAACAAATGAATATGGCTGCCAATGCTGTTTTCAAGGACTTTTCTTATCAGTTTTCATTTGATATAAATAATTTAACACACCCTGGTCATTGACTTCAGTGTTAAGAGAGAAACCTTTTGACTGCAATCAATAAATTGTAAGAGCTTCATGTGTAAACAGAAATATGCAGTAACATCTTCAGTAACAGTAAATACACTGCAAATACATTATTGGAGGAACATTAGGCAGCATAACAGTTCTATGGGCATGTGAGAGAGAGAGCTCCAAACAGTTATTAGTTGTAAATAGGTAAACCTTGGTTTGTGTTGTAAAGATACATAAAAACAAAGGGTTAGATCCTACAGTCCTCACTTTGGCAAACCTCCAGTTTAATTCAGTGGGATTTTTTAAACTACAGATACAATGATTTGGGGACAAATTCTGCTATTTAATATATTTCTTCAATGCTAAGGGGAAAACATATATTTGAAGCCAAACATATCCTTAAAGTAGCTGTGTTTCTAAACAGAGAACATTCCCCTGAAAAGGATGAGTGTCAGAGAAGAGAGCCATGAAAGTATTCTAGCAATAATTTATAATGCAACAACACTTTTCATTAGAAAAAAAATCCTATATTTCAATCACATTTTCATCCTTGCTTGAATTTGCAAATTACTGTGTGCTGTGAATGAAGAGGAGAGAATTCCTGTGGTAATTTTCTGAAACCAGAAGCTGGAAAATATAATGCAAACAAAAATGAAGATACAGTATATCTCTGATTATTATGATGTCATTTATAATATTGTTAATGATATACACACATGTTTATATTCTGTACAAAGCAATGTAGTATTATATAAAGCAAGATTTGGTATTAAAATGTATTACAGTAAATTTAAAATTGCATGAAAACCTCTTTTGAAAGGGAACAGCTTCTTCCAGCTTCTTTACAGTTTTGGATATTGTCGTTGTTGCATTAAATTTACTCCCTTTAACACAGGAATAAAATGTCTCTTAAGAATCTTAAGTTTTGTGATTTCTTTGTTTTTAGAGCAAAATGAATGTACTTGAGAGTAGAATTTTTTTATTATTGGTTGATATTATCTTATGTGAACTAAATGCATAAGAATATTTTAAGGGATATTTTGAGGACAGCGAGAAATAAAAGGTTTTGTGTTTTTGTAAGCAAATTCTTACGTAGATGCTTGGTGATTCTTGTCCCGGATGTTAAAAGGGTAAGAAGATGCATTTAATTCAAGAAATGTATCATGACATACTGGAGATGAAGATGGAAACTGAGAATGAATATAAGGAAACTCCTTTTTGTCCTTAGAAAAGTGACCACCACTGAAATTTAATCAGAGCTTTAATTAATTTAAATATTAGTCTTTCACATGGAAATAACATGTTTGTAGCGCAGAAGAGAATAAATATATCACATGCCATGCTCCTGCCACGCGTGCGCTCTCTCTCTCTCTCCTAGTTGTTTATATGAAATTCTGTATTCATTCTTTTGCTAATATATAAAAAAAAATAGAAGATTATTTTTAAACATGTAATACAGGAAAAATGAAAATAGTTTCTCCTTGTACAATTTTTGTGAAAATCTAGTGCTCATGAAATTCACTGGCTTGACAGTGCTGGAAAATGAAGTCTTTGGTTATTTGAAGATTATGTACCAGTACAGCATAGGAAGAGCCAGTACAAACTTCCCTTCATCTCTCCCAATGTGCCTCTTCCCTTTCTTAGAGAATCCACCTCTTGGAGTTAGAGGGTGGCATAATATTCATTTCCTGTTCAAGCCTTTATCTCTTCACTGAGATGGAAGTTGTTAATAGTACCAGTTGTGATGGTGCTTTATGTGATACCAGCAGCTGTCCACTGAGATCTGGATTGTGACCATCAAGGGCTATGGAACAATCATTAAATGGTACCAACTTTATTTTGACCTAGGCTGAATTTTACAAAAAATGGTTTCTTTCTTTGTTTATGTTTATAAAATTCACGGTTGTTTGCTGTGACATCATGGTGTTTTGTAAGGTTCCCAGCTGCTGAGGGATTCAGGCGGTGAGATAATTATTAGTATTTAACTTATAATTAAGGATAGGTCCCAACCAAAACCCCAAATCTGAAAACGAGTCCCTTGTCTTTTTCTTTTAAAAAAAAATTTGCTCCATGAAACTGTGCCAATGTTTCCAGAGACTTTAGCAATTGGATGCATTTTTAAAAACAAAAATAAATTAAAAAAAAAATTCCCCTCTAAATGTTCTGCAGTTACAGACAGCTCCTATTAGGATTTTCTTTCAGCTCACAAGATTACCTTACCTTCACTGACTGTAAAACAGTTCCAGGGGAGCCATCTTGGGTAAATGTATGTGTAAACTGTCTTCAATATTAAAAAATTTTTGTTCTTCTATTGTTTTAAAAATATTTATTTTTTAAATAACAGAGGTCTCTCTGCAGACATGGGGGCTGGAGCAGATGGACTGTGCCCGGAGGCTGTCAGGCAAGGGCAGATTCCTTAATTTTGCTCACACTGTCATGCTGCTTATCTCAAATCTTTCTCACTTCTGTTTGGACATGTTCTAAGGGATGGATCTTGCTTCCATTTAAACTAATGGCAAAAGTCCCAGGATCAGAAAGAGTTGTGGAACACAACTGGGTATTCGGTGTGGAAAATTTTATGTGAAAAGGATTTATTTTCCAAAAGTGATGTGCAAATGAAAACAGAGGTCTATGAGGGAAGTAATTTTTCAGCCTTAAATATAGTATTTGTTATCAAATGAGTGCCTGGTATTTGCTATGGCTCTATAATCTTTACATTTAGGATATCTGTGTTCTAAGATAATAATGATCACTGTTTTAACACATATAGTCTCTACACAAAAGAATAAATGGACACAAATCTGACATCAGGAATCATAACATTCAAAAACCGGTAGGAGAACACTTCAGCCTCTCTGGCCACTCAGTAAAATATTTAAGGGTGGCAATTTTGCAACAGAAAAACAGACTCCAACGAGAAATGCTGAGCTTGAATTAATATGCAAACTAGATACTATTAACTTGGGTTTTAATAGAGACTGGGAGTGGCTGGGTCATTACACAGATTGAATCTATTTCCTAAGTTAAGTATCCTCACACCTTCTTGTCAACTGTGTAAATGGGCCATCTTGATTATCACTACAAAAGTTTTTTTTCTCTTGCTGATGATAGCTCATCTTAACTAATTAGCCTCTCACAGTTTGTATGGTAACTTCCAACTTATCTGTATCTGTCTTACTATATGTTCCATTCTATGCATCCGATGAAGTCGCTGAAAAGCTTATGCTCTAATAAATTTGTTAGTCTCTAAGGTGCCGCAAGTACTCCTGTTCTTTTTGCGGATGCAGACTAACATGGCTGCTACTCTGAAACCTGTCATAGAATAAGATGGGGTTCTAGTTGCTGACTGCTACATATCACCAAATCACATGAGAAAAGAGGATCAGGATGATTGTCCTTAAGTACTTACGTATAATCTGTAAGGAAAACACCTGTATAATCATGTGGGACTTCAATATGAGTGATATATGCTGGAGGTCTTATTCTGCCATCATTAACACATCCTTGGAATTTTTAAAAATTATAGATTACAATTTCCTAACCAAAACAGTGTTGCGTCCAACACAAGGGAATTCCATATTAACCTAATCTTGACAGACAAAGAGGAGTTGATCAGAGAACTAAAAATTAGTGGTTGTTCAGGTGAAAGTGAATATTAGTAATATTTATATTTGGTGCTTTAAAATGGCCAGTTTCAAAGTTGGAAACAATTATGAGCCAAATCAGCTGGGAGAAAAACTTTAAAAAGAAAAACAGGAATCATAATTGGGAATTGTGTAACATTTTACTAGATGCCCCAAAAAGCTATAGTCAAGAGAGAAAATTATACTGGTTGAAAAACTAATCTGGTTTACAGGGAAAGTGAAAGCAGCTCTCTCTCTCCCTCTCTCTATATGGGCTAGTTGATAGCAGTGAATATAAATTAAAGCTAGTAGTTGTTGAAAATTGATAAAGGAAGCAAAAGGATACAAAGAGAAATCTATGGCTTGTAGAATTAGGGAATAAGAAGGATGTTTTCTTTCAGTATATTAGTAACAAAATAATCCTAACAATGTTATTGGTTCATTACTAGATGAAAATAGTAGAATTGTCAATAATATTGCAGAAAAGGCATAAGCATTCAATACATTTGTATTTGGGGAAAAAGCCAGATGATGTATTCCTATCATATGAAGATGATGAAATACTTTCCATTCCCACAGTAACTAAAGAGGATATTAAAAAGCAGAGAGTAAAGTTAGAGATGTTCAAATCAGAAGGTTCAGATAACTTGCATTCAAAAGTTTTTTAAAAGCTAGCCAATGGACTCTCTGAGTGGTTAATGTTAATTTTCAATAAATCTTGGAACACTGGGGAAGTTCCAGAGGACTAGAAGAAAGTTATTGTTGTGCCAATATTTAAAAAGGATAGAACTGACATCGATCCAGAGCGAAATAATGGAACAGCTGAAGTGGAACTCAAGTAATAAAAATTTAAATGAGCATAATGTAATTAATGCCAATCAGCACTGGTTTATGGAAAATAGATCTTATCAGACTAACTTGACATCTTTTTTTGATGAGATTACAATTTGCTTGATAAAGCTAGACTTTTGTAAGTCATTCTGTCCTTGTAAGTAACAACTCCGAAAAAAGCATAAAGATCCTGGAGGTTAATCAAATGAACATGGTCACCCAATGGAACGGTGTGGCCAAAAGAGCTAATGTGGTCCTTGGTTATATAAATGGGAATATTGAAGAGGAGTAAAAAGGTTGTATTACCTCTTATCTGACACTAGTGTGATAATAAATAATAAAACATTACTGTAGATGATATCTCGTATCATAGGAAAATCCTGTTCACCTTTCACAGGAGGGGACGGGACAGATTTTCAAGTGTCACGCACCACAATTGGAGTGAGATTTTTCCAAAAAGCTCAGCTCCCTTTTAGGGCCTTAAATAAGAGTCAGATTTTCAAAAGAATTCAGCACCCAACACACTTAACTCTTTTGACAATTATCTATGTGCTAATGGTTCTCATTACAGTGTGTATGGTAACACCCATTGTTTCATGTTCTCTGTGTATATAAATCTCCCCACTGTATTTTCCACTGAATGCATCCGATGAAGTGAGCTGTAGCTCACAAAAGCTTATGCTCAAATAAATTTGTTAGTCTCTAAGGTGCCACAAGTACTCCTTTTCTTTTTTAAATGGTAGCTGAACTTTTAAAATGTCAAATGGAATTATCCTCATGAGTAAAGAGGAGTATTTGTCCCCATATACAAGTCGAAAAAAAAAAAGGAAAATGCAGCTAAAGACTAATTTTTAAGTTTCTGTGTGATAATCACGTCTTACATAACCTGTTTATATGGATATGCATATACAGTAGACCTTCACTGGAAGTCCAGTCCTGCTTTCAGTTAGTCAATGAACGTTTTGCCGGCAATAGCAGTAGGAGCAGGATAAAGTCCTATTTCACATTAACCATGGGGAGGCCCATTGTGAAGTAATGAGTTTTATAAATGAAGGAGCATCTGAAGAAAAACAAGAATAAAGGCCAGAAGAATGCATCTCTAAACATTTATTCAGTTATTTCACCATTGTAGCTTGGTTCTTATTTATGAGGATGTATCAAAAATGTATGTAAAATGATAAAACATAAGAGTTCTGTGCTAGTATTAACTTTTTACTGAAAGGTAAGGAGAGTTGGCCAATATTTTGTACGAATTATAGCATGCTGTTTGAGTGGAATGCGGATTAGTGCAGTTCTACTGTATTTTGTACTCCCAATGGTACACATCTTCGCTCATTATAAAAGGTGGTTTGAAAAGTTTGTCTTAATAGATTTACTGCAGCCTCCTGTATGAATTACTGTTACTCTGTATTGATTGTTGGACTTAACCTGCATTATTTAGTAATACCAGAAACGGTTTGGGGTACAAAACAAAGAAAGTGTTTGGTATAGATTGGAATGGTGGTAGACCACTGTGAGATGGAAACAGACACTAATGATATAGCCTTTTTTTGTTAAACCAGTCCTAAGAAAGACTGGGAGATTACAGTCCTGGTTTTGTTTCTTTTTTTGACTGAGGAAATGTGGTAGATATAAGATCTGGGAAATGCTATTTGATGTAAATTAACAAAAATCCATGAAACATCGTTAACCATAGATATAGTCTGACAGTAAGAAGAATATTCTGAAGAAGCAGAGGAAATCATAGAATGACTGTGTGTTACTCTGACAGTGAATCGGTATTATCTCTACTATCAGATAATGCAGTTATCATTAATTTTCACATTTGCATTTCAATCTTTGGAAGGAAATGACTCTTGCCGGATGAAGATAAGAGCTCTGTACCACTATAATGAGCCATCATTTTATCCTGATGCTTTGTATCCATATGAAAATGAGGCTGGGTGGTGTGGTATGTGAGGCGGAGGTGGGGGGGGGTCAAAGAAACATTATAACAAAGTGTCAAAATCACTACAGACTTTGGAGCCCTTTATGAAACGAGAGGCAGTCTAAATAAATCTTCTGTGGTGAAGTAGTTATCAGATTAAAAGAAGAAAGCCTGGCTCCTGTATTGCAGGAAAAACTGGAGGAAGAGGAGGAAAATTCTCTGAATCTTATTCCCTTAATCAGGTTTCCACTACTCGTTTAGAAATGTGAAGAGGACATGCAAACTGATCATGGAGTGAGGGACTGTGATGATACTCATCAAATTAATCTCTTATGCTACAGGTCTGCTTTTGACATTTAGATACTATGATCATGGGTGCATTAGAACCAGAGAGAAAGTTTGTTGAAAGGGATGCCAATACATGGCTGTCTACAAGGTTTGAGGGCAGCTGAACCCTGGAGCTCTTTTATTACATGTCCATAGTAATATATTAAATGCAGGTCTTCATATTATTTTCATATCGGTGTGCATAACAGATCCTAGTCATCATTCACGATTTCATTCAGTATAAATTCTCACATATAACACAACCTTATTCTGGAGCCTGAAGCTGCATCTGCACAACTCTGAACAAGGAGCTTCTCCTTCTCATCTTGACTGAATGAAACCAGTTGTTTGGGATATTTGATTTACTCTAGCTTAAAATTATCATTTCATATTTTTCTTTTTAATGAAAGATAAATATTTCTCACAGATAGTTTTTAAATTATAAAGATTGTACTTTTGTTAGCAGTTATCACTGTAAAATAGTGCCAACACCAATCATTCAAAACTCATGAGTCAGTCCCCCTCAGAATCCTGAGATTTAAAAAAAATAAGGAGTCTTGTGTTCATTTTATTTGATTCTTAGTTACTGAAGCTTTAGGGTATATTGTGACTCTATATCTTGGTGGTTAGAGGCACTCTTATCATCAGGCAGAGGTGGGAGTTGAACAGGGATCACTTGCATCCTTGGAGAATAATCTAATCCCTGGGCTAAAAGTTATGATGAAAGTGGCCCTCCACCACCACATGAGGCACCTGACTCCAGAAAAGGGTCCCTGGCTGTGAATCCCAAGTTGAGATAAGCACCTCTCTGCAGAGTGGCTTTAGGTGCCTAATTCCATGAGAGGGGCAGAACTTAGCACACATTTCTCTCCTCAGCACCTCTGATTTCTACCTTGGGCAGCTCTCCACTCAACATGCTGGCTTTTGTGAATCCCATTCTGAGGCACCTTTCTCTCCCCATTCGTCGTATGGGAAGCCTACATGCTGAACCCCGGCTTTATGAATCCCAGTAATTTACTAGGCACCTAATAGGCACTGTGACATTAAGTGTCACAACACCTATGTTCCTTTGTAAATCTAGCCCTTTCTTATAAACAATAGCTGAGATTCTCACATAGTCACATCACACATCACTCTAGGACATTTTATATGGCAGGCCTGATTTTATACCCTGCCACTTGGCATAGGCCACATTTAGCAAAAGTTACTAAAATAGAAATAGCTAAAGATGAACCATGTTGGTAATTACCTACATTTATTTTAGATTTTAGTGACTGCTACAGGCCATAAAAGACATTCACTCTTTTTGTTTTATTTGAAATTTTCTTTTCTTTGACTTGCCAGGCTGGGATATCTACTCTCCAATCAGTGGGTTATTGCTCTTTAGTGCCATTTCCCCTCGCCTGGGACAAGTACCAGCTTCCACCAGACTTATGCCTCCCCAGCACCTCTTAAATGTGGCCAAGTGGTTCTACACCTGTACACAAGTTTTTGTTGGAATGCTGCATTGGAGTCTGAACTCCAATTTGTGATTTGTAGAGTGCACCAATGTGTTGCACTAATTCCCCTGGTGGACCTGCTGGTGTGCACTAAATGTTCCTTAGGCACATTAACAGGACTACATCAGTGCACACTAGTGGAGTTTGCGCAGGGGAGTTGGAGCACTAGTGTGCTCTACAAATTGAACCCCCATAGTGAGGACTCTGGGGTTGTATAGACAAGCTCAAAGATTCATGGGAAGTCCACAGGATGGATTAAACTGTTCCATGGGCCAGATGTTTGACACCGCTACTCTAAGAGCTGGTGTTTTAAAGGAAACTCCAAATACTCTTAACATAACTCTTAACATTGCAGCTTTGTTTGTGTCAACAAGCAGTGGAAAGTGAAACTGACTAGAAACCAACATTAAAGTAAATTGTCTGTTTGCACTTTGTAAGCTTAAAGAAATGCAAAAGTCAAAGAAGCAGCAGGAATAGAGTGACATGTAAATTAGATTTTTTAAAATCCTTTCCATTTTAATAATTTTAGGGTCTGATTAGAAACAAAGGTAAGGAAAGTAACCTTGAAATGTATTATTTTTAGCCTGATAGTGTTCATTTAGCCTTCTGAGCCTTGGTTTACCCATCTGTGAATTATTAATTTAAAGGATGTTTTGATACTCAATATACTAGAGGTAGATTGATGTTTTAGATCTGCTGTCCCAGCCTGAACTACTAGTGGGAGGGTGCTTCCCATCATCCAGACACATAAAGTCTTGAATTCCATATGTCCCCAAGGCTGAAGACTGATAGAGTAGCTCCTTGTGTTGCTTCAGGGCTTAAGCCAACCTTTAACTGTTTGTTAGAAATCAGGATTGAGACCTCTGTGTGGTAGGGGCTGAGGGAGGCAGATTATGACACATCTGACTACTATGAGGTTCTTACATCTTTCACTGAAGCATCTGAAATAAATTAGCAAATTACTCTATTGTGGGTAGTATTTACTTTGCAGGTGTAGCTTTGCTGAAGACTTCAGTGGAAAAGTGATAGGATGACCTTGGATATTTTGTAGAACATGATATGTCCACAGGGACTGAATTTTCAGATCCATTAGGTACCCCAATTTGGGAATGATGCCTTATATAGTAGGTACAGTGAAAAATACAACTCCCTGTAGGTCACATAGTGAATGACTCAGTCTGTGAAATTCTGCTGGGAATCAATGAAAATCTGCATTACAATACATTGTTTCTTGTAGTTTCATACACCAAGGGACCTGCAGAATCTGTATTTGGTTATAAAGGCAATCACATACTCTGGTAATTGCATAGGACTAGGAAACATTGTCTGTTTCTGGAAGCAGATGGGTTGAAGAATCAAAAGGGGCATATAATTGGTCCACAAGTATTTTGCTCTTTGTTGTGTTTTTCTCATTAATTCTACCAAGATTATTACACACAGAACACTGCATAGCAACAATTTGCCTTGAACAGTTGAAGGATGGATATGTTAATATATTGAACTGTCACCCCAATGTGGAGTGATTTACCAGGAAAAAATTATAGTCTAACTAGTGAATGCAAATAAACAGGAGATATGAGAGTGCCATTTCTTTCTTAATTTAACAGTTCTTCTTCGAGTGCTGGTCCTTATGGGTATTCACTGTGGGTTTGCATGCACTTGGGTGTCTGGGACTGGAAATTCTTCAATAGCAGTGTCTATTGGTCTGTGTCTGCACCCTTCATCTCCTCGTATGAGGGCATAAGGGGTGACACAGACTGACTGCCTCTCCAGTTCTTTTCTACTACTCATGGTCTGGGATGGAATCATCCTGTGGCTGTAGCGTTCAAGCTTTTACTTGACTTTTGACTGTAAATATTTGTAGATAGCTTATATATAAGTTAGAAGTTTAGTTGTAGTTAGTGGGAATTGGGGAGTTCTCCCCTGTTGTTTCCCTGCCATTTAGGGCACTTAATATGCCCAGGGTCCCAGGCTTCAAACTCTGGCTGGCCTGCCCTTGGTTCTTCCATGGCTTGCCTTGGGGAATCATACATTCCATCAAGGTGTGAGATCTGCCGCCCCTTTCCTCCTCACATTAGGCAGTGTCTGGAGTTCAGACTCTGCAGATATCTAATGGAGCTCTCCATGAGGCTCCTGTTAGATCTGGAACCCTCCTACTTTCTGTCTCATCAGCTGGTGCTTCTGGGTACTGCCCTTCCAGCAGTGGCACTTTCCAACTTGTAATCTTCCAACAGGCCCAAAGATTTTACAAAACAGGTATAAAAAGCTTAAGGAGAAGTTCCCTCATAAAAAGAGAGACTGCATAAGTCCTCCAAGGAAAAGATTGCCTCTCCCCTTCCTCGGTACCAGGGAGACTGCATGCATGAGGAACGTGGGCTGGCACTGACGGTACCAGGAGCTTCCAGTGCTCTGAAACTGTCCACACTGCATAAGGATAGGAAGGGACACTCACCCTCCACCCTGGTGGAGGGTACTACACTGGTACCACACCGCATCAAGACCACAGTGCTCAAGCGCACATAGCGGAAAAACCTATACCAAAGACCCTGGCCAGTTTTCCTCTGTAACCTTGTTATGCCCTTTCCAAGAGCTTGGCAATTTTCACAGATCATGAGTTGGTGATCCTATCTGACCTGCTTCTAGTGAGAGACATCACTACACCAGCCACATGTCTTTCACTGGTCCCAAGCACTAGCTGGGGATGCTCTGACACCACTGAGACGTTACTCATCAGGGTGTGCCTTTGACCATGCTTCCACAAGACAGATGATATGGAAAGCTCCACCTATAGAGTCAGATGACTTTTATTCTGTAGATCAACAGGAGGTGGTGTTGCTGATTCCACTGATGATCTGGACATGGGACAACAGCTCGGATGAGGTTTCCAAGGCCTCCTGGAGGTCTCTATATCCCTGTGACCTGTACTGTGGGGCCTGCCTCCATACCCATATGATCACATCTACTGGCCAGACTGTTGCTCCTGGGATCCATACCATTTAGTCCCAGCCTATGAGGACTTGGAGTACCACTTTCAGTAGAGATCGCCTCCAAGAGAGGAATCTCAGCAGCTCTGGGAGCATGTGGGGAAGCAAGAACAACTGAAGCAGCTGGTACCTCTGGATCCGCCAACAACATTTTCTTTTTCTCTGGATGAGGTGGTGGCATTGGCCACTCCCTCCTCTCCAGATGACTACAGGCAGTACAAGGAACTGCTGAAAACTTCCAGATTCCACTGGAAGAGGTTCAGGATCCCCCATATAAACTTCTGGACATGCTCCACAGATCATTCTAAGGTGGCTGTCCTTATTAATGAGGCCATTTTGGAGCCTAAGGACACTTGGCACACACGCACACTTGTGCCCTGACTCCAAAGAGGGCTGAGAAGAAATATTGTGTTCTCTCCAAGAGGATGTAATAACTGTTTTCCCAACCTAACCCTAGCTTTCTAGTTGTCCAAGTGATCATGGAATGGAACAGTTTTCACCAAACCATGTCCACTCCCTTGAACAAGGATACCAAGAGACTAAATCTCTTCTGCAGAAAGAACTTTTTAACAGCCTATTATTCCATATGGCAAACTACTGGGCACTTGTGAAAATATGACTTTACTAATAAACAGGAGACACAGCTTCCAATGCCATGATGACCTCAGTGGTTAAGAGGTGGGCCCTTCAGGATAACAGCCTTTTCAGTGAGAAAATCTATGGCATTTAATTTCCTTGAGGACTCTTGCACCACCGTCCATTCCCTGGGAATATATACTCTGGCTCATTGTAGAAAATATTTTAAACCACTGGTGCATAGATTTTGGCCAACCTCTGAATTCTTCTAACATCAGAAGACCTATGAGCCATCCAGAAAACGTCAGACAGAGGGTGCATCTTGGCAGACACACCGCACCTCTGCCATCCATGCTCCAGACCAGCTGTCTACCAAGAAGACAGTTTGATGGGATGCTTGAGAGCCATCAACCAGTCCTCTCACAACCAATCTTCCCCACCCCTTTCTGTGATTACCTGGCTCATTTCCTTCCAATTCAGCAGCTTGTAACATAATACAAATGTCTTAAATGTCATTGCAAACAGATACTTGATTGAATCCCTGCCCCCACGTCTCTAAAACCCTTTTCCTTGTCCCTATTCAGTGACATCCCTCACGAGACTATTCTCAGACAGGACATCCAGTTAGGGCTACAGAGCCTGCACCGCAACACAGGGGGAAGGGCTTTTACTCCAAATACTTCCTAATCCCCAAGATTCCTTTAGACTTTCACTTGAATCAGACCTTCCTGTATTTTACGCAAAATCTCACAATAAAAGGGAGGATTGGAGACTGCACTCCTTAGACCTGCAGAGCTCTGGCTTTCCACATGTACAGGCCAAGGCCCTTTAGAAGATCTTTGAGGTTATTTGTCTCTGTAGTTGGTAGGATGAAAGGAGAGGCAGTATTTTCCCAAAGACTCCCCAAATGGATTTCCAACTGCATCCTCCTCTGCTACGAGCTTGTGGGAGCCCCTCCGCCTCAATCTGTTAGGGCTCATTCTACCAGTGCTCAAGTGGCCTCAGCGGCTTGCCTACAAGGAATCGCACTCTTGGAAGTCTGTAGAGCAGCAACCTGAGGCTCTATTCACATGTTTACCAGCCACTATGTCCTGATGCAAGCCTTGACTGAGGATGCTTCAGCAACCCTGCAAATGTGGTGCAGAGCACTTAGTCACACCCACTTCCTCAATAAACGCTATTTGGAAATCACCCACAATGATTACATATAGGGACCAGCCCTTGAAGAAGAAAGGAAGGTTACTTATCTCATAGTAACAGGAGTTCTTTGATATTTGTGGTCCCTATTGGTATTCATGCCTTGCCCTTCTCCTCCTCTGCTCTCCTCCTCTTTGGGTTTGTGGTAAAATAGGAACTGGAGGGGCAGCTGATCTGTGCTATGTTTTATGCCTTAAATTGGGAACACGATGAGATGAAGGGTGCAGGTGCAGACAATGGACGCTGCCAATGAAGAATTTTCAGTCCTTGATGCACAGAGCAGTTGCGCATAGACAATGAATACTTCAGGGGCGACACATCTGAAATAACTCCAGTTATTATAAAGTAAGTAACCTTCCTTTTTTAGTTGGTTTCAGGTACATATCTTGTGTTTAGCACCTCATTAAAGAAAATATTTTAATTTACAAAAAAGGCCTTCCTCCTACATTTTTGAAAACGGTTTTATCTACTTTCTTTTAAGCCCTCACAACAGTGGTTGAAATAACCTTGCTAAAACAAAACACTTTATCATCAGGATCCATCATACCTCTATTCAAAAGCGTCAGTTAGTCTGCAAATTAAATTTTAATTCAGTATGCCAATGAGAAACTAGATACTGGTATTTACCGAGTAAAATGACATGAATGATTAGAGAAAAAAATCATTTATAAGTTCTGGATAACATGAGAGAGATAAAAAGAAAGAGCCAGCATAGTCAGACATTTCAAAGTTGTAGTCCAGGCTCTGACAATGACTTCCTCTGAGACTTTGGGCAACTCATTAGATATGGCTATGCTGTGACCAGTGGCAAGCCTCCGAGCCTGGGTAGGTTGATTCCCACTAGCTCAGCTTGAGCTAGAGCACTAAACAGTGGACATTGAGGATCCATCAGAGACTCCAGTTAGCCACCTAATCTCAGATCCAGGGGGACTGGTGATCTTGCGAGCCTGGGCTTCTTTTCCAAGATGTTGACCGAGCCGCAACATCCATGCTGCTCTTTTTAGCATGCTAGCTCAAACATGCTAGCTCAAGGCTCGCTCTGAGCTGCGATATAGACATTCCCATTGAGTCCCTTATTTTCAAAAGTGTCTTTTTTAGTTTATTCAATTCTTGGGAGTCCATCATGAGGACTGAAGTTAAAGTTAGACTATTGTATTGGTAGTTGTCAAATAATTGGGAACAAAAAGTAATGGACACTTTTGAATTTGTGCCTTATCTTCCTTGTCGTAGGACTGGATCTTGTGATATGCTAAATGCATCCTGCAAGTTCCTGGCACTCTCAACTGTCATTTACTTCATTGGACATTGTGAGCACTGAGTACCTTGGAGGTACTTTCACACTATAAAATGGAAATCATAATTTCCATGCAGGAGAATGAATTTCACAAAATCATTGGGAATTTTGGTTTGACTTCTGTGGAAGGAGTGTTGGGTCCAGTCTTTTTAAGGCATAATAATGATGAAAATAGCTTTATAAGTGCATCAGTAAATATTATTGTATAATCATTATTCAGTATCCTTTCACTAACATGGCAAATAATCCGAATTGTATTTAAATGTCTGTCAGTCCTCCTCATATTGTAATTTATCATATTAGTTTAGATACTGAAATTCTTTCAGATCATTATCCCAAAACCAAATCCAGATGTATTGGAGAATGGTTACTAACATTCTTATCCCTATAGTTTGGTAAACCTAAAAGATAAGCCCCAAGGGTTTGGAACCTTCTTCAAATATGTTGTTGCCTGGAAGATGCTTTAAATATTTCAAAATGTATCTGTAATTTAAATGTTGTGCTAAATATATCCAGTGTAATTTAAAATTGGAATAATCATGAAAGAATATTTTTTGTGTTAATCCATCCCTGGAAAATGCTAGCATCATAACTTTTGGGTTTTGACTGCCACATTGTGTATGAATGGTAATGATTTTCAAATATGTGACTCTCTAATGCAGTGCAAATAAGTTTTTAATGCTCTGTGAGTGATTATAAAGTGCTGAGTTAATGTATATTAGGCTCTGTTTATACATAGAAAACACATCCATGACAATGTTTTGCTGTTGTGGAAAACCACACCAATATATTTATTATTGCTGGTCACTTGCTTTCATGTATATACAGGCAGATTCTTGGAAATCCTTTATGCTGTGCTATTTCTTGAAAAAAAACCTGAACTCTCATTTAAAAAAAAATCCTAAACTACCTACCTTTCTCCCCACACCCCTTGCTCCATTCCCCCAGCATTATAATAAATCTGAATAATAGGAATAATCAGATTTTATTTTAAAATAAATTCCTGAGGATTTGCTACAGATAGAAGTGAAAATTTGTCACACAGGATTATAGTTTAGGCCTGGAGTAATTGGTGCAGGATTGTTCCCTTACATATGATTTTTTTTAAAAAGGAAAACTGATATAAAGCACAGCAAAGATTATGACAATAAAGCCATAGAAACTATGCTTTTAGTTAAGAGGAAAGGTAGGAGAAATAAACAAGTTGGGGCTGATTCATAATTGTGTCACTTCAATTTTATTCCAGTATAATTCCATTGAAATCAAGGAAGACACAACAGCATATAACTTCAGTGATGAGTTTATGAATATATTAGAAAGATTATATATACTAGCAAGATTTTCAAAAGTGACTAGTATGTTGGTTTTTGGGGGCCCAACTTGAGACATCTTAAAGAAGTCTGACTTTCAAAGTGGGGGTGCTCAGCACTTTGTAAAATCAGGACACTCTAAAGTATCTCAAATTGGGCACTCAAAAGTTGAGGCACCTAAAGTCACTTATCAGTTTTGAAAATCTTGGCCTCTATAATAAATGTAATCTGATCTATTATACAGTATTTATGTAAAGTGACAATATACTGACCACATAGCTGTCAGCTTGCGACCAATACAGTTTTCCAGGTTGGATCTAAAGTACATCAGTGTAATTACTTTAAATGAAGTTTAAACATGTAGGAAAGAAAACTATATTGGTTTTAACTTTTTAGAACTTAATGGTTTTATAGTTTGACAAACTATAGTGATTTGTGTTTTATGGACTTCCACTCACTTCAGTGGGCTTTGTATCAGGTTCAATATTGCCTTGCTGAATGTTCTTATTTTTCCCAGTCATTTACAGTATTACTTTTGCTCAGCCTTTAATGTAGACTACTCTTAAGGTGCATGGTGGGTCTCAACTTTTCATGGTAATTTCCTTTAAGAGGTTCAAGAGTGTATTTTCTAGATACATGCCAACTACTTCTAGCAGCAAAGAATAACAGCTATTTTGGTGTGTTGCAGTCTGATAACAGCTGGCATTTAACTTAATTACTTACTATATCCAAAACATTTTATCCATCAAATTTTGAGCCTCTTCCAAGGAAAATTATTTTTCTCTCATCTTATCTTGTCACTCCTAATTTTAATAATCACAACTCATTTAATTTTCTTTCGTATATCTTTGCACAGCAGTGAGTGAATCATCTGAAATCATGGAAAAATGACAAATGGTTGTTGACATGGATGTGAATGGGAGAGGGACAGAATTTAAAAGGTATATACATTATAGAGGATGAGACACAGTAGAAGTCCTTTTCCAAAATCCAAGAAGTGTTCTTGCATATAAATGGGGTTCGTTCAATGACCTGGCAGAAATAGCAAGAAATGAGAGGCATTGATCTCTTGTACTAGATAACCTAGAAATTACACTTCTGATGCTTTAATAATTTTGTGTGGGAATATATAACATTGCAGAAAACCCTTTTTTCTCCAGTTGAATTTAGCAATTATATTGTGCTTTTCATAAATAGATCTTAAAGCATTCTACAGAGAATGGTAAGCATCATAGGTCACATCCAGTGCCCATGGAACTCAAAGACTCCTATTGAGTTCAGTAGGCCTTGGATCAGGCCCTATTTTACAGATAGGAAAAATTTCCAAAAGTTACACAGTGAGTTTTTGGTAGAGACACGATTAAAACAGGAGTTTTTGGTAGACACCTAGAATCATACTTTGTTCAGTAGACAACGACTTCACTTACTATATATTGCAAATCCACTGAATTTAAGATAATTTGAGAAAGGTTTTATAAGGGGGAAAGAGCTAACATATATAATAGTCTAAACTTAATTTTTAAAAAGACACAAAATCCTTTAATTTTTTTAGGCTGGAATAATAGAGCTGTGACCATGTAAAAGTTTTCTTTTTAAAGAAATAGAAACATAAATTAGTTTATCATCTGAGATAATGGTTTTGCTAGTTGTATCAAGAGGCTCTGTATCTTACTTTTAATAATGTGTAATTTATTGTCTGTTTGGCTTTCTGTTTCTGATATAAAGAGGAGAGAATCACCTGTAAATGCAGCAAGGCATTCCATACTACTTTCTCTGTTTTTCAGCCTCTGGGACCAAGGTCTTAGAGACAGCTAAACTGTAATTTATCTAAAGCTTGGACATATCAAGACCCTTATCTAAAGAGCAAGATTATATATTTTAAAAAGAAAAATCCTGACTTAGTTACTAAAACTGAAAACATTCATTAATTAGAAGTCATAATTGCAATTACATGGTAAAATTAATTTATCATGAAAATAATCCTATCAGTTTCCTTTTCTGGAAAAATGGAAGCAAATGATTTTAGGGACTCGTATTGCTTAAGGCTGATATTATAGTGATACTGATTCAGAGTGAATGAAGAAATCAGTGATTCAGAGTGAATGAAGAAATTTTCAAGATCTGAAATTCTGGGACGGCAGCAGTGATAGCTCATGTATTGTATGAGTTTTACCTGAGTTGTAATTTTATATGTGTGTCTAAATATATATACACACACACATATAAAATGAAACTATCATTCGTTCATATAATATGAACTAATACAATATACACACATACATGCACACAAATGCATAAAATAAAAGTGAAACCCATACACTTAAAAAGTAAATTGAAGATAACAGCACATAATTCATAGCAAAATTCATGTAATATAGCAAATATGTCACAGTATTTGTAATTCAAAATGCCTTTCCTGCCCTCAGGCTATTTAGATTTCCTTGATATTCAAATCTTAATGTACATTAAAAGGCATTTAAGGAGGTCCACCATGCTGGGCCTCAGGCACACTTAGCAAGTAGAGCTCATTAGGGACATCACTTTATATATACATTTGCAAAGATGTTACAGACATGAGCATATCCTTTGATGACATCATAACTGTGAACTATGACTTTATTTTACTCACCAGCAGTCACTAGATGTTTGCTTTATCTATTACATTCGGACAGTATGTGTGTGTATAAATAAAGAATATTTAATACTGTAGCTAACTGCAGTAATCTGACATGGTTAGCTAGGATTGGACTACACTTTGTACTTCATGTGATGCTCTATGGCATTCAGTGATACTATTTTCAAAGTAAGGTATACCAAACATGACTAAGTGTACCACAATCTGGCCTTAGATGATATGCTGATAGGCACTGTAGAAACAGCTGGATAGATAAACCACCAAATTCAGGAATTACTTAGGATATACACTGGTGTTATTGAGAGCAGGATTTCATAGATTTTTAACTTATGTAGCTATTTTAAATTTATACAGTGTCTGTTAAGCCATAAGGATCTCAAAGCACTTGATAAACGTACATGGGTGAAAATCTGGCCTTACTGAAGTCAGTGGCTTTATTGACTTCAATGGGACCAGGATTTTACCTACATGTATCCATTAATGATGAAATATAAGTACTCATAATAGCACTGAAAGACCTTTGTAGGGGAAAAGAAACATTTGACCAAGGCCATTATGGTGGTTTGCAATGTCCGCATTCAGCAGCCAGGACCTTGTTTGTTAAGAGGGAAATTTTCAAAGGCACTCAGGGATGTTAGGTGTCCAATTCCTACTGCTAGTCAGTGGGAGTTGGGCACCTAACATTCCTTTGTTCTTCTGAAAATTTTTTAAATTTCTATTCAAAATTATTAAGATCAGTTTTTACTGTGAAAGGACAAAGGGTAGAATCAAACCTCTTGCCAATAAGGTGAACCCATAGTTCCAGGTTGGCCAGGCATTTACAGCTTTGAAACTTGGTTCACTACCCATTTTCTTCAGTTAAAAAGCATTGTCCTGTTTTCTTGTTAAATAAAGGTCTTGGTCTTTTAGTCTCCAATCCCAGAAATCATAGACATGTTTAATTTTATGCATGTGAGTACAATCCTGTTGAACTACTCATATGCATAAAGTAAAGCACGGGGTAAGTGTGTGTAGGATTGGGGCCTTAGGTCATAAATTCTTCTGAGCACGGGCTGACTTTATCCTTGTGTCTTCTACTGCACTGAATAAGTTGTCAGGAAATTAATAGGTCCTGAATTCTAAAATATGCTAAAGCTGGTTTCTGCTGCTTTGGCAAAGTAAAGTGGCCTGAAAGTAAATGTAAATTACTTCAGTGCAATGGAGAATTCAGACTATAATGATTAAGGAATTCAGATGGCATTATAACTACTTGAGTTTCCTTCTTTTTGTTTGCAGTGTCCTCAGGATCTTGATTGCTGCATAGGTTTACTTGATTTTCTTGGTCTGTATTTCATATAAATAAATGCTATTGCAATATTATATTATTAATAAGTTTTTGTTAATATTTAATGCCTCTCTGCCCTCATTCATGTGCTTTTTTTAAAAGGATGCTGTTTGTTAACCTAAGAAGTATTGAAAAGTAGAAGATTAAATTTAAAAACAATCTACAAGGCTTAAATGTTAATTTTACAATAGCTGTGAATAGTTTATTGTGGACAATGGGATTGTCACATCAGAAATAACACAGTTAATTATTGCACAAATGAAATGAACATGATCTAGTTCATTTAGATCTCAGTCCTGTTGGTTTTCTTGGGTTAAAGAAAACCATTCATATTTCATGGCAGTGATTATAGCTCAGAAATATAACCCTGTGATGGTATACACATGAGATATGACCTTATTTCATTGGGTGGTGGTAAGATTTTTGCTATAACTGTTATTTATGTATGTGAATATGAATGTAAATGTTATGAATAGTGACTGGTTTTGAGGGAGGAAGTGATAAAACATTGCCCAAAGGATAGAAAATGATTGTCCAAAACCTTCCTGAGGGCAAGTGTACTACTTAATATTTGTTTTATTATCTTATACTTTTTTTTTCCCAAGAAAAGTGCCATAAATCTGACTGGGTTGGTTTTTGAAACAGGCTGTGTGTGAAGCAGCAGTGACTCTTTAGGTTTTGAAATAAAAGTGCATCTGATAATGTGCAGCAATCTACAACTTATTCTGTTTTTAATTATGAGTTAATTTTCCAGGCAGTATGATAGAATCCTGAATGGTAAAATTGATCAGCTGGTGCTGTTCCACTTGTTGTTCTGGAAGAGTGTTAGGTAGTTATTGCTGGAACAGCATCAGGTGACCAATTTTAATTGTATGCTAATGGCTGAGCGGAGTTAAAGAAAAATGCTCTATTTAATTTCATATTCTCTCTGTCCAGATTTAATCCTTTTAATTTTGGCCCAGGCAGCTCATGTTTTTCTTTAATTTTTCTCCACTTTCTCTCTTTCCTTTACAAACCTCCTTCCCTGATTTCCCCCCTCCATCTCTACAGTACTTTTATTAAGAAAATAAAAACAAAATTAGGCCTGTGTCTGCTAGTTTTAGCCAGGTAACCCTTATTCAGGTAAGTGTTCCCATTAAAGCCATAAAACTACTGATCTGAGTAACGGTTACTTATGTAATTAAGGCTTGGAGGATCTGGCCTTAGATTTGTTCTCTTTTGTAAAGTTGGTCTAACTCACTCCATTGTTTTCAATACCCTTTTTGTTACACTTGAATCTCAGTTCACACACAGTAACAGCAGAAGAAACACAGTCTGGTGTTCTTACTGGAACGAATACCTCTATGGTTCATTTGCTTCCATCACGTGATTCACATAAAATCCAGGTGACAAAGAGCTAGTTTCCCAGATTTGCTAGATTATATGTTACATACAATTGTCACTTCCCTAATCAAATCTGTTTTATTCCTGCCTCTTCTTGTTCATTCTCTTTCCTCTGATCTTTCATGTTCTCTTACCATCTCCTTTTATGCTCTTATTCCAACTTCATCCATTGCCTTCCTTTTACTCTGCTCTGTATTCCCTTTCCTCTTTTCACACCTTCTGTTTCCTTTAGGTCCATTAAAGTTTTCTTTTTTTTAATGTGGTCACACTGGCCTCCTTTGCCCTTGAGTACCCTTTACTCATAGAGCATATGGGTTTTCTCATTATATGGGCATAATATGAGCATATGGGTTTTCTCATTATATATCCAAAACTGTACCCTTCCAATGTTTCTAGTTTGGATGGATACAACTTTTCCTCAGGTTTCAGAGTAGTAGCCTTGTTAGTCTGTATCTGAAAAAAGAAAAGGAGTACTTGTGGCACCTTAGAGACTAACAAATTTATTTGAGCATAAGCTTTTGTGAGCTACAGCTCACTTCATCGGATGGATGACATGACATGAATCCGATGAAGTGAGCTGTAAGTCATGAAAGCTTATGCTCAAATAAACTTTTCCTCAGGAATTTTTTGAGGAATTTGTAGCAAGAAAAGCACATGCAGCTGCTGGTCTGTTTTTGCTGTATTTGCCAAGAATCAGAACATCTGTTGGTGCTCGTTCTGCTGTTCCCTCTGCTATCGGAATACACACACACCTCAATTTAATAAAAACACCACAGAGAAAAATGAATGTTATGAAACTGGAAGGAAGTTTGAAGCAAACAATGGATTATACTGGTGTTATATAGCTATCTCATCAAAAGTTAGCAAATGCACAAGACCTTGCAGTTTTCAATTTGAAAGAAAATGATTTCATTAGAAAAAGAAACCATCAATCTGGATGCTGGAGAATGCTGGAGCCTGATGAAACCAGCTGAACAGACAAACTGAGTGTACAGATGCAGATTAGGCTTCAGAAGATGGGGGTGTAAAAGGGATTTAATGGTAGGATGGATTATAGAAATCCTTGTAACAATGTTAAATAATTATAGTTCCAGCCGAGATCAAAGCAGTGCTGATTGAACCCCCTCAAGCTGTTAACACGGAGTATCGTGAAGAAGAAAAAAACCCTCTGAGATTGGTCAGACTATGCTGACAGTGTCCTCTGATCTATAGAAGTTCCAGCCCTATTGAAGGTACAAGTTTTGAGGGGAAGAACAGATGGAAGGAAGAACTTGTCAGGCTGAGTAGCGTATATAGGGATTTCTTTTTCTGGGAGAGGATATTAAAATTAAGTTCAGTGGCTGTTTGCACACTGAGTGAAATTGCTATAAATTTGTACCCAAATGGCCTTTTTCCATATAGAAAAACATTAGATTTGTTTAGCGGAACTCTGGCCTTTTAACAGAAAATGATTGGGCTCTTTTCTTTTCCTCCTTTTAAACTACAGGTCACATATGCATACTGCCAGAAACACCAATTAGTAGTGATAACTGGATACATTTCTTTGTGGCAGTGGCATTTACCCGTAAGCAGGGAGAGTAGCTGATATGCCCATTCAGCAGTATTAAACATATATTCTTTGAGTGCTGGTCCCTGTGTATTCCACTGTGGATACAGAAGCACTACATGCACCTGAGACTGGCGAATTCTTGCAAGCAGTGTCTGGTGTTTGTGCCTGTGCCCCTGCTCTCCTTATGCTCTTCACTGAGGATTTAAGGGACAGAGTCGACCAACTGTCTCTTCAGTTTCTTCTTCCCAAAGTTAATCAATTTTACCTTTAGTATTAATAGTTCTGTTAGTGTAGTTAGTGGACAGTTAGATTCTGCATCCTGGGGAATCCCTCCTGCTTCCTGGTATGAGAATTAGAGTATGCCCATAATACTGGGATTACTGCCTTGGGGAAGCATATATCTCCACCAGATGCAGTATCTGGCACTCCTTTCCTAGCCAGACCCGACGAGTGCAGGAATTCTGGCTTAACAGGATCTTATGGAGAAGACTACAAGGCCCCAGTCAGACCCATGCCACAGTCATAAAGGAGCATGCCTGATGCAAGAGCACTCTCGTAAGCACAAGAACAGTTTCCCTATAAGTCCACTCCAAAGAGGATTGATCCAACCCTGACCTCATAAAAGTCAGACAAGTCTTCACACTAGCTCCCAAAGACTTAGGATGTCTTAAGTCCCAGATCCATGATAAAAAGGCACATAGGAGCAAGGATCCACTGCTACTGGACTCCTCACTGGCAGCAATACTGTCCAGGTTGAGAGACTAAGAACTGCGGTATCATTGAAGAGTATACTTCAGGAACCTCAGTCACTAATGATACCATCACAACCCTGTAAGGATCTGCCAACACAGCAGTTGTACGAGCAGACAGAACTCTGTGCACCCCAGGGAGAGTGAGGAGCTACACCATTCCCGAAGATATTTTTGTTCTCCTTGCTCTCTTCATATATGGGCCTGCTCTGCCCTGATTGGCTGTTCATTGCAGCCCCTCTCTGATTGGCTGTCTGTGTGCAGCCTCCCCAGTTCTGCTTTTAACCCTTTCTCCACAAGTATGGGGCAAATGCCCCATCACACTTGGGGATTTCCACAACTCACCTTTGACCTTTCCTGCTGGGCCTCCTGGAGCCCATGAGACCCATTCACATGATGCCCAGTGTCTATGCAATCTAACAGGGAGTCATACTGCACCTCCAATCCAAGAGAGCAACCAGAATTTCCTCCTAACTCTATAGAAGCAGGAGACTATGAGCTGAATCTACCAATTCTGTTAGTACCAACAAAGGTATCTTCTTCTTCTCCTGATGAGGCTCCTGCTCCAACTTTGTTGTCCCCTCCAGGTGACCACAAGAAATTCTAGGAGGTGCTACTCAAGGTAGCAGAAGAGCTTGAGGAGAATCAGGACACACACAATACACACAAAGCTCTTAGACATCCTTCAAGCCCTGGGATCTAGGTGGATAGCACTCCCAATGAATGAAGCCATCCTGGAACTGGCAAGAGCTATATGGCAATGCTTCTCAAACTATTTGATGTGGTGGACCAGAAATTTTTTTTCCAGTGTGCAGGGACCAGTACCTTATTTGCCAGGGACCGGTACCATATCTGAGCCATATTATTATCATATTCATATAAGCACGTAGCACATCAGATCAGAAAAACTAACATTCTTCACTGTATTAATTGGAATGGGAGTGTGGCGTACTCACAGAGATGAGCTAGCAGGACATACCTAGAAACCCCAGCATAAACCTTGTCATTGCTTCATTTTCTAGTATCCCTACAACTCTATGCAAACATGAAAAAGTCATCCTCATTCCACCACAAAGTACAGAATTTATAGAAGAAAGGTTAGACTCAGTCAGGGCAATGGTGTATCTTGTGGGGGGAAATAGCTCAGTGGTTTGAGCATTGGCCTGCAAAACCCAGGGTTGTGAGTTCAATCCTTGAGGGGACCATTTAGGGATCTGAGGCAAAAAAAAATTGGGGATTGGCCCTGCTTTGAGCAGGGGGTTGGTTAGATGACCTCCTGAGGTCCCTTCCAGTCCTGATATTCTATGATTCACAAATTCTATGCTATGAGCAACCTGATAGACCAGGTTACATGCAAGCCTCAAACATAAGTTAGGATTTACTTTTTTCTTCTGCACCACATGATATCATGTATATACATCATGCCATTCTTCAGATTCCACTTCTGTTGCCTGCAGCCTTGTCTCTGAACAGTATGTAAACCAAGCAAACACAGTGTGACAACACCATAGTGACAATTCCTGCAAGGATGAGGGCCTCACTGATTTTGTTTAAAGATCCCAGACAAATGTGTGTGATGTTCCTTTCCTATCCTGCCACATTTGACAAGACAATAATTACAGAAGCCTCCCTGTTAGCCTTAGGTGCTCACATGGACCGTCACATGGCACAGGGCTCTTGGACACCCCGAGAGACTAGAATTCCTAGATTACAAAGCCAGAAGGGACCATTGTGATGATCTAGTCTAACCTCATGTATAACACAGGCCACAGAACTTCCCCAAACTAATTCCTTGAGTAGACCTTTTAGAAAAACATCCAATCTTGATCTAAAAATTCTGAGCAATGGAGAATCCACAATGACCTTGGTAAATTCTTCTAATGATTAATTACTTTTCTCCTGGAGGAATTCTGTGCCACTGTGCATGTGCAGAACTTATGTCCCCTGCAGATTTTTTTGCTTCCCCGCAGAAAAATTACTTTCTGACAGAGAAGCAAAGGAAAGCCACAAGAGCGGACATTCGACCCTCCACAGCAGTATGTTTTGGGTGCCCAGGGAAGCCGGCAGAGAGGTAAATCACTGTGGGGCAGGGGCGGGACTGGAGAAGGAGAAGACCAGGCTGGTGGCTCCTTCCTTGAGCCGGGCTCAGCTGCTTGTCCCGGCTGGGCTGGAGAGGGCAGGACTTCCTCTTCCCCTGCACGGCATCCGGGGCCAGGTCAGATCCATGCCCAGATTTCTCCTCCAGCTGTAGGAAGCTCTGCAAACTCTTCATCCCCTCCCCTGCTTCCTGCACCCATCGCTCCTCAGCTGCAGGGGGAGGGGTCACTGTACAGGGAGCTGCTCCCGCATCTGCCTAACCCCCGGGATCCAGAGATCCCCATTCCCAGACTCTCCTGCCGAATCTCACACCCTGCACCCAGAACCCCCCCAACAAGCCCCACTCCCCTTGCAACAGGACCATCCTGATGAGCCACCCACACCCAGATCCCCACCCTACCGAGCCCCAACCAGCTGCACCTGGATCCCTACCCCACTGAGCCCCACTCCCCCAGCATCTGGACCTCCCCTGATCCCCCATACCCACACACCCCTGCCAAGCTCTAACCCCCCCACACCCAGTTCCCCCTGCTGAGCCCCAATCACCTGGACCCTCCTGCAGAGTCCCATTACCGTGGCACCCAGAACCTGCCAACAAACCCCTGTGCAGCCAAATCCCCCCCGCACCACTGAGCTGACCACACCCAGATTACCCCACACTGAACCCTCTTAACCCACACCTAGATCCCTCCACACTTGGATCCTGCCTTGTTGAACCTGCCTGCCCACACCTAGTGCACTTGGCATGGAAGGGCAGAGCTATGGGGTGTTTCTGGGGCAAGCCTGGTCCTTGTGCTGGGTCAGGGTTGGGTGCAGTCTCACTGCTGAGTCCGTGTCCCAGGAGGTGGAGCTGCACAATGATCTCCCGCCTCTGTGCAGCCAGTGGCCTGTGCTCCCCAATGCCATGCTGAAGTATCTTCATTTATTTGACAAATAAAATTTGCAGAATTTTAAAATATTGTGTGTAGAATTTTTATTTTTTTTGGTGCAGAATTTTTAATTTATTAATTAATTAATTATTTAATTATTAAATTTAATTATAAAATTAATTATTTAATTTGGTGCAGAATGCCCTCAGGAGTATTACTTTCACTATTATAAATTATGCCTTATTTACAGTCTGAATTTGTGTAGCATCAACTTCCAGTCATTGGATCATGTTATGTGTTCCCTGCTAAACTGAAGAGCCTATTATTAAATATTTGTTCACCATGTAGATACTTATAGACTGTAATCAAATCACCCCTTGCCCTTTTCTTTGTTAAGCTAAATAAATTGAGCTTGTTGAGTCTAACACTATAAGGCAGGTTTTCTAATTGTTTAACCATTCTTGTGGCTATGCTCTGAATCCTCTCCAGTTTATCAACATCCTTCTCAAATTATGGGCACCGGAACTGGACGCAAATAGTTGCTCCAGTGCCCAATATAGAAATAAAATAACTTCTACTCCTTCTCGAGAGTCCCCTGTTTATGCATTCAAGGATTGCATTAGTCCTACTGGCCACAGCGTCACACTGGAAACTCATGGTCAGCTGATTATTCGCCATTACTCCCAAATCTTTTTCAGTCACTGCTCCCCAGTATAGAGTATCCCATCTGTAAGTAATGACCTACATTCTTTGTTCTTAGATGTATATGTTTATAGTTAGCTGTATTAAAATGCATATTGTTTGCTTGTGCCCAGTTGACCAAGTAATCCATATCGCTCTGAAACAGTGATTTGTCCTCTTCATTAATTACCATTCCCCCAATTTTTGTGTCATCTGCAAATTTTATCAGTGATGATTTTATGTTTTCTTCCAGATCATTGATAAAAATGCTACATTGTATAGGACTAAGAACCAATCCCTGTGGTACCCACTGGAAAACACATACACACAATGACAATTCCCCATTTACAGTTACATTTTTAGACCTATCTGTTAGCCAATTTTTAAGCCGTTTAATATGTGTCATGTTAATTTTATATTGTTCTAGTTTTTTTAACCAAAATGTTCAGCACCAGGTCAAACTCATTATGGAAGTCTAAGTCTATGCACTTCAATCTTCAAGTACTCTGGGCAGTCTGAGAGGCTTGCAGAGCATTTCTACCATTCTTCCAGTCTTGCCATATATCCATAATGTTGAACAATATAACAAACTTATTCTACATAAACAAGCAGGGAGGAGTATCATCCAGCTCAGCTCTCTGTGTATAGAAGCAGTCACTTTATGGAACTAAAAAGAAAAGGAGTACTTATGGCATCTTAGAGACTAACACATTTATTTGAGCATAAGCTTTCGTGAGCTACAGCTCACTTCATCGGATGCATTCAGTGGAAAATACAGTGGGGAGATTTATATACACAGAGAACATGAAACAATGGTTGTTACCATACACACTGTAACGAGAGTAATCAGGTAAGGTGAGCTATTACCAGCATGAGAGCGGGGGGGGGGGGGACTTTTGTAGTGATAATCAAGGTGGGCCATTTCCAGCAGTTCACAAGAATGTCTGTGGAACAGTGGGGAGTGGGAGAGAGGGGATAAACATTCAAAAAGTTGGAGAACACTTCTATCTCTCTGGTCATTTGATTACAGACTTAAAAGTGGCAATACTTCAACAAAAAAACTTCAAGAACAGACTCCATCGAGAGACTGCTGAATTGGAATTAATTAGCAAACTGGATACAATTAATTTAGGCTTGAATAGAGACTGGGAGTGGATGGGTCATTACACAAAGTAAAACTATTTCCCCATGTTTATCCTTCCCCATGTTTATCCCCAAGTGTACCAAGTGGATGATTTCTGTGGCAGCATTTTGGATGGACTGAAGAGAAGTGACTCAGTTGGGCTGGGGAGGAGGAGGTTGTACAAGTCAGTGCAAGCAATTGTTAGGCTCTAGTGTAAATGTATATGACCTTTCTCCAGTGCCCCCTACTAGTTTTAGAGGACAGAAGCTTCTGTGCCACCTGTTTCCCTTCTCCCCAAGGGTGCTCAATACATGACCAAGACCAGAATCCTATAGTCCTCAAGGGCTAGTTTATTAATATATAATACCTTAGTCTCTCTCCCTTGACTCATAGTTCCTCTATTCTGGGGTCTAGGTGCTTCTCTTCCCAGCATCCCACCGGATAAACATAATATTTTATTTCCTAGTCTCAGAACATGCAAATACTGTTCCTTTTTCCCTGAGGTTTGTTTTCAGTTGTCTACAGCCAAACGTAAACCCTCAGCCTCTCTGGCTACTCGCCCAGCTCTTTTTCCCTTAGAGTCATGGGGTTTCCAGGTCACTTTTTTTTTTTGGAACTGCAGTCTCTCTCAACTTTCAAGCAGCTCCTCTGAGGCATAGCAGACTGCTTCTTTCAGGCCTAAGCCCAGGTCCTGGCAGCACTGCCTTCCTACTTCTGCTCCTGATTGACTTTCTGAGTTCTCAACTCTGTTTCTAGTCCTTCTTGCATTCCTCCCCACAAGTGGAGTCAGTTATTATAGTTAAACCTCCCTGACGTCTTCAGCTGGCGTCACTAATTATCACTGGTTTGGTAGGTCACAGTCAAGGCTTGTCTTAAAGGGCCAGTCAGTCTGTGACACCAGGACTTGAGTTTTTGTGATGGGAATAGAGAAGAATAGGGAGATTTTAGAGAGGAAAACCAGCAGGATTTGTGAATCATTAGCACAGAGGTGGTAGTTGCTACTGTGTGACTGGATAGGGTTGCACAGGGTTAAATTGGAGAGAGAGAAAAGAAGAGAGGGCCAAGAACAGCTCTCTGAGAGCAAACTAATAAACTTGGGTTTCAGAGCTACTGTCTTTCTTTGGGGGCGAGAGGGGGAGATTTGTGCTCACAAGGAGCATAGCCTTCAAGCAGTTTGGTTCCTGATCATGCTGTTCATGTTTTTCTTCTTTTTTTTTTTAACATTAGGAAAGTGCCTACCCCATTAAATTTGCTACCAGAAATTAATAATCTGAGTAATTTCCCATGGATCTCTTTGCTTTGCCATTATAAACAGTCAGTCTGTTCCCCTCTCTCCCACTTCCGCTCACTCAGGATTCATGCAGTTATTGGTTTCCTCTCTCTTGATTACATTAAGCTCTTGGACGAGATAAAAGGTGCAATACTGCAAATGGGTATAGTGCACATTGCCTACTTCCACTTCCCCATTACACTTAATGCCCTCTCACATACATGATGCTCCCAAAAAATCTATGGTTCCTAACCACAGACCTCTGTTCAGAAAGGAACTTAAATCTGTGGTCAACTTTAAACATGTGAGTAATATCATTGAAGTCAATGGGGATGAGCTGAATCAGAGCCACGTTCTTAAAGAAGAGGGGATTTTGGGATTGGGAACATGCTGAGTCAACTCCTTCTTATCCTTGACTTCAGGGTTTTATGTGCTTGTGTCCAGTGGAAGACAGTATAGGCCTCTTACACTGTAAGCAGTAGCATCCTTCTTCTTCTCTTCGTCTTGGTGTGGAAAGACAAACTATTGCTACTTGACAGTGAATTTGAAATCAGATAACAGACTCTCCTGATAATCTCTGGATCCAATGTCTGCTTTAAATTTGTTAAACAATAGTCTACATACTGTGTAAAGTGGTGGTTGGCAACCTGCGGCCCGTCAGGGTAATCTGCTGGTGGGCCGCGGGACAGTTCGTTTACATTTGCACGGCCGCCTGCAGCGCCCAGTGGCTGCTGTTAGCCATTCTTGGCCAATGGGAGCTGCGGGAAACGGCGGCCAGCACGTCCCTGCGACGCGTGCTGCTTCCGCAGCTCCCATTGGCAGGGAACTGCGAACTGCAGCCACTGGGAGCTGTGGGAGCTGTGCAAATGTAAACAAACTATGTCGTGGCCCACCAGCTGATTACCCTGATGGGCCGCAGGTTGCCCTTCACTGGTGTAAAGTCTCCATAATAGAAAACATCAGTGCAGTCTCAGAGATGTATCTTCATACACATACATGACCTGAATGTCTGATGTTCTTTTATTTTATTAAAAGAAAAAAGTACTTAATTAGACTTTAGAAAGGACAAAACCACTTGAAAATGTTCATTCATTGACACAGTTGTTTCCTAGTCATCTATAGGTTAACTGATACTATTCAAAGCTAAAATAATGTTGTTCAGTTAACTTCCTGCCTTTTGCTTACATTATGTTTCCATTATGAATGATTCTTCATTTAAATTAAGGTAAAACATTCACATAAATAAGGCAAAAATAATCTGCATCTCTATTTCCAGTCCTATGAACATGAAATGTAATGCATTGAATTTCTAAATAATTGGGCAGTTAAAGATGTTGCTAGTAATAGTAACTGGTGATGTTGCTCTTGCCTAACAGAATTTTAATTCCTTTTCACTGCATCTCTTTGTAGGTGTTCAGGTCAGTATGTATTGGGAGAAAACAAATGAAAATGGAAATTGCAGGTCTTAGTTTAAAGACCTCAAAAAATCACTGAAGACAGTTATTTATGCTGGATCAGTCTGTTCTCAGCCACTGAACATTTAGATAAACACAACATAATATTTTTGAATTTTTCAACTGTTATTTTAAGTGAGAGATTTATCAGGAAAATTTTTAAAAAAGCAGAAAGGAAGGCAGCTGTTGACAGATTCAAGCTTCTGGACCCATTAATTCATATTTCTGAAATTTTACTAAATTATATTTTATCAGTTTTAGTAAGAAATAGACTCCTTTTAAACTCTTGTTGCCCAGCTTAGATTGGATAGGCTCCCAAGCACTCACATGGCTCTGCTGCATTGCACAGGACATATGGTGGTTTTACAATGGTGTTTTAGTTTTAATTGATGTATGTTAAATGATGGTACATTTGATAGACCATTAGAAAGGAACCAAAATATGCACTAATGCTGAGTGCTTCAGTTTTTAATGGCTGGTGCTGCTGGGTAGTAAGCAGAATCTGCATTTACCCCTTTACAAATGTCAAACTCGATTTGTATGTTCCAGCTTCAGAACATAATTGTGCAAGAACATGGAACTATTTAGAAGCACTAACTTCTTTGCTGTCATGAGGAACTATTACAAAAGAATAGTTCTATGGCTTTTCACCAGTTCAAAATTCAAGGCTAAATTCAGGCCACCTCATATATGTGAGAAAGAAGCCAAACAGGGCACGACAGTTGTGCCTAACTTTTCTTTTCCTCAGTGAACACAGAATTCATATTTTACAAGCACGTTTCATGGCTTGAACTGCAGAGGGAGCATTTCAGGGTGAAGTCTAGGGTCAAATGTTTAGTGTGGAAGGTCCATGAACCAGCACTCCAATGTCTAATAGATTTCTCCTGTACTGATTGGTAATCTGAATGAGGAGACCTTGCCTGAGGCTACAAATGAGTGAAAACATGGACCCAAATTAGTGATTCTGTATCTAAAAATCTAATTGGAACTGAAGCTGTTTCTTGGGGATCTGATTTTTCAACTTCTAGACTTTTACATTTGTGAATTAAAATGTTGCTTGTTGACAGTCATGTGCCTGCACTTCTCAGAGGCAATGCTTGTGCTCACATCTGAAAAAAACTAACATCTTTTGTGTATACAGGTGTTATAATTTGCATCCATAAAAGCCGTTGAGACAGATGGGTTTTGTAGGTGCAGGTGATCAGTTGTTAAAATTGTTGACGTGTGCATGCAGATATTTGCACATACAAAATACAGGAGCAAGTGTGTGTATTCATATTTTGCACATTCAATACTAGGAGCCATGCTGGAATTTTCCACCCTCTCTGTTAGTTTTCAGTATTAGATAAATAATACTTAAGGCTTTACTTGAATCGCAGGATGATTGTCAAATAATTGTGGCTGAGTTGTGGACAAGACATGGAAAATCACGGATAAGCAATAAAGTACCTTTATTATTTGCAGTAATTTGGAAAAGCAAATGGGAGACCCGCTGTGTGAGGGGCTGACAGTTGGGCTCCTGCTATGAAAATTGTGTTGGAAGCCTAATATTGTGGGATCCACAATTTCTGCAGTATCACAAATTAAGTAGGGCCTTAATAATACTGAAATTATCCATCTTACGTATATGCGTAAAGGAAAGAGTCAGAATTGGACAACTATGCATTATCCATTATATAATGCCAAGAGGTTCTTCTTTGGTTGAAGTGGTAGTTGTATGTATTTGAATGAGAGAATCGGGGACACATCCCCAGTGGGTGTCAAATTGCATAGCTGAAGATCTGGTCCTCTAGGCTGAAGTAAAGTTTTGAATGGCCATACTGTGGAGTATAATGACAACTATGAAATCCTAGATGGATGCAGATTTGTTACAGTACTTAGCATATATATGATTCTTTTAATCTTCATAATGCTGTACTGTATTAATAATAAATCTATATAAAAATAGTTTTAAACTAGAAGAAATCACTAGCCCCTCTTTCTTTCCACAAAAATCTAAGGACCAAAGTCATGCACAGCAGTGTTGTGGTTGGCTGTGGTTTGTTTCTCTCAGGTGTGGTTTTGTCGTCACTGCAAAGTTAACCCAAGTTATAACTTGAGTCCTGTCCACACACACAAACCCTGAGTGTAATTGTGATGGTGCTTTTAACTCAAGCTGGCTGGCTAGTAAGGGGGCACAGGCTAAAGCCTGAGTTAGCCCAAGTCGTAAGCTGCTAACACATCCCCTCTGCAGTGTGGATGCAGGCTGGCTCCATTCAAATGCCATTAGTTCTCCAATTCTCTGGGAAAGAATTCATGAGTGGCTAAGTTTTTTAGAATGCAAAGAACCATGGGATATGTTCCCAGAAGTCTTAGTGCCACATATGAGTGAGCGCAGCGGTAGTGTGGATGCAGCATCTCATTGATTATTTTGCAATGTGGCCACTCTAACTCGAACTAGGCTAGTTTGAGAGAAGTAACTTCGGTATAGATAAGTAAAGTTAACTCTGTAGTAAAGTACTCTGTAACAGTCTCTGTCCCTGCTGGCTCGCCTCCATGTAGACAAAGGGTTTAGCTTAGATGAGAGGAATCAGTGAAGCAGAATCTCTTTGTTGTAGGTTCCCCTTTAAGCCATTAGAGGCTAGATCCACAAAGGAGACTTAGGCTTAGCGTTGCAACGCCTAGCAAGGTGCCAAGTGGAACCCATAGTCCTGAGTTAGGCACTCAGACTCCCTATCCAATGCATAGGGAGAGTTAGGCACCAAAAAACGGAATTCACAAACATGAGCGGGGTGCTGCCTAAGCTAGCCAGTAGGAAATGCTGAGGAGAGGGGTGTGGTGTAAGTCCTGCTCCTCAGAGTTGACTGTCAAACTCTGTCTCAGAGGTAGGTGTGTCCCTCCACTTAGGATACACAGCTCTGATCCCACTCCTAGAATTAAGTGCCTAAACCAAGTCAACCTTTTCTTCCAAAAGATTGATGATGGGTTCCCCTCATCCCCTTAAAAAAGCCCAGTGGTCTGAACATACTGGGTTCAAATCCCTACCCTGCATGATTCAGGGACTTGAAACCAGGCATTCCAGCTGAGTTCCTTGACCACAGGACTATAGACTATTTAAATATTTTATATGCTATGAAATGGCTTTAACAGGAGAAACTGAAAGAGCACTGCTCCGGAATACCATCTAATCAAGTGATGAAGGTACTCACCTGCAAGGTGGGAGGCTTGGCTTCAAGTCCTTACTCTGAATCAGGTAGCTGTCTTGGGTGAGTGCTTTAACCATTGTGGTTTAAGTGGGGAGCACTCTTCATTAGCAGTGCTTTATATCATGCTCAATCCAGTGGACGTACTGTAAGGTGGCTGAATACATCTACTGAATTGGGTCCGGCTGATGGGGGAAAGCCAACCTTGTAAATCCTGCTGGAGCTTAGGTGCTGAGCAGGACTTAAGAGGCTGTATATATACACAACGGGAGAACCTTAGGCATCATGAGAATTTAGGCACCTCCAGGGTTAGGTGGCAACTGAGTGGGGGTTTTGAGGATCTAAATTTTGGACATAGTTGCAGTCAGGCACCTAAATCCCTTTATGAATCCTAGAATTTAGGATTCTTTAAACGTCTTTAAATTATAGCTACTTAAAACAGCAGTAACATCCTCCATCACAGTAGAGAGGGTTTAGATAGTAGGGTCCTGGGTGCAATATATAACAATACTGAGGAGCCAGGATGAGGGCTGGGACCTAGACAGTCAAATTCTTGCTGTTCAGAAGTGAAGGAACCATAAAATTCCTCTTTACAGATGTCATGCTGCACTTTCTTTTTTTTCCCGCTACTTTACCATCTGGATCTGCTTTGCCATTGTCCCTTCTTTCAAGAGGGGGTGGAGGGTATGATATGGAAGAGTGGAAATTACTGTGGAGCTCTGAACATAACCTTTCCCTTGAGCTGGGGTAAAGGGCCTTTTAACACATGAAGGGAGAGCTTTGGCACTTAGTGCCTAACAGAATAAACATCATTTAGCAGTTAGAGCTGTGCATACTAATTATGGTGGGTGGATTTTGTTGGGTTAGTCTTGTTGCCCCGTTTTGTGGGTATGTATTGTAAATCAGCAGCAGCCTAGAGTCTACCCCAACAGCCTTAGCTCTCTGCTTGTTAAATTTGCTTTCCAGAACTGTGGCCCTCGGTGCGAAACAACCAGTGCGATAGCTACACTAGCAGTGCAAGGATTTCTTTTTATGATTCAGAGGTCTTCACCATCTTGCTCAAAAAGAAAAGAATCCCTATATAAGCAAATAAAATGTGAATTGAATACAGTATTCCTGATTTATCTAAAAACATTGGCTAAAAGTACTTCATTTCTTTTACTGCTGCCATAAAGTAATTTTACAGTTACTAACATATAACTTACAGGAGTGACAAATTTGGTACTTAAAAATATTTAGGTTAAAAAAATCTGTCACTTCTAATAAGTCATTTTTAGAGTGTAATTACTTTAATTCCCTCCTCTAATTTTATCACCAGGAGACAAGCTTCAAGTAGAGTCCCATAACCTCTTACTGCTACTTATCGTTGTTATTCCTAGCCAGAATGACAGAGCTGGTATTTTGATTTGTTTGGAGTTATGGTTGATCTAGGAATTAGGGAACGTTTTGGTAGCATTTCTTAATATCCAGTGGCATAGATAGTAGATAAGCATCATTAATGTCAGGTTGCTGGAATTCATAAGGTTAACATAAAACAGTGAATTGTTAGAGAATTCAGTACAGAAGTTATGACTGACTTCTGTTTTACGTGGGTTGGAAAAACTGTGAGCAAATAGTCATGACAGCATTGTACTAGTATGTTTATTGATTTAAAGAGATGTTTACAAGATGGCAGGAGATAGATTACTTGAGCTGCACTCAATATATCCATTCTCTTAGATTAGTGAAATACAATATAATACAGCAAAGCTTTATTAAAATTGTAATTTTAACAGTGACGTCATTGAGATTGCAATGGCTCGTAGGAATAAGAGTACAATACACTGTCCCCGCTAGTATATAAGGGAATCAGTGGATGACAGAAATGTTAAAGAGGGCCTATCTGACTTTTTTTCCCCAATAGGTTTTCATGCCTTAAACAACTATCCATTGTATGATTAGCGAAACCTTTCAATCAGCCATGCAGAATTCTTAGGTGCAGAATTTAGTTGCAATATATTTTCACTGGTGGGATGCATTAATTTTGCTAATAATTAAAATTTTCATTGTGAATTTTTTTCCAAGAACAAGTGTGTGAAGAAAAACAGGCTATTAGTATACTCTAGAGAGAGGCATACAACAAGATCTATATTAAAAGCACAATTTTCTGGAGGAAAACTTTCCTGACACATATTTGAAGAATGCCTGTTTTTCTAAATGCTTAGTTTTAAGCATGTGCTTAAGTGCTCTCCTGAATAGGGATGATTCCCTTAATCAGTGCCTCAGCCAACACAGATACAGTTGTGGTTTTCATTGATAACAGTTCTATTCTTCTCACCTTCCTGCTAAATTATGGTGGAGGAAGTAGTGAAAATCTCAAGAAGAGACAAAAAAGGAGATAATACAGGCCAAATCCTGCTCCTGTTGTCTTCAATGGGAGTTGACACCTTTTATCCAAATTTGTGCTGCCATGAATTATTTTCTTCCCATGTTTCCCACAGAACATGTTTAATGGATGCAAATTTACTAAATCTTCGCTGCAAGGTTTTTAATACTATCACTAATAAGTATTGCTGTGGCTGGAATATAGGGCTAGGAGTTACGCAAAGTGTATGAAATATAATGAAATGCCAGATTGCTCCAGATTTTCCTATTAAATTGCAAACTCCAAAATGAATCAATTTTCGTTGAAATTTTTGAGACAATAATACGATTTTTAAAAAATGTTTATTTTAAAAAACAAAACTTTTTGCTCAGTCTCTAGTGAAAATAGGGCATTTTTGGAGCAAAATGGAACTGTTTCTAAGTGCATCTGGGCAATATGAACCAATATTTAGTATCAAATAATAATACAAAATCTTTGTGGTTGTATTTAAAAAATACAAATGTTTTGTGTTCTGTAAATGTTTTTTAAGGAAAGTAGGTGTTTTGTTGAATTTACAAATAACAGAGAATAAATTAACAAAAATTCTTTAATACTCTGCAAAAACAAAAGCTGAACTTTGCTCATCTATAGTAGTGAGGATTACTGGTTCTAAGTTCTGCTCTGCCACAGAGCCCTTATGTGATCGTGGGTAAGTCACATAGGTGAACATTTCTAGTATTCTGTAATTTTGGATGCCTGATTTTTTGGGCCCAGCTTGAGACTTCTAAGGCTTCATGTAAAGGCAGTGGGAATGGCAGGTGCCCATCATATCTGAAAATCTTATTCCTAGATGTCTGAGCTTAGATGTCTAAATGGAGTAACCTTAAATTAGTGAATATCTTTGAAATATTGGCACTAACCTGTGTTTGTCAGATTTTACCTCCTGCAAAATGGGTGTAGTGATACTTAGCTCCCAATGAGTGTGATGTTTTGTAATTGAAATTTGTAACATGATTACTGTTTATTATTAAGGTAATAAAGCATCATCAGCATCAGTCAATGTGCAAGTCATCCGGGTATGTGAATTAGCCATCTTCATTCCTTTTATATCTCACTGGAGCAAAACCAGGGGACTGATCTTGAGATGAAAGCAATAAATTGGTTTGATGTTGATGCTGTGATAATATGGTCTTTATAGAGCTCAAATATGTAAAGTGGAGCTTGATTTCAAAAGTCTCTACAAGTGGCTTAGACAGATGCTTTCTGGAATGACATCCAAGGAGCAACTATTATGTCATTGATATAGTGCACAATGCAGTCTACTTTTGTGCATATTGGATGCTATGTGATTATGCTAGCCTCATTTTCTCTCAGAGCTGCATTTATTATGTTGCATAAATTATGGTACCACAATGGCTATGAGTCACTTGCATGCCCATTTATGCACCAAATAGTATGATAGGTACCAACGAGCTGGATCAGTTATTAGTTATTACAGTTGCTCAATTTGACTAATGTGAATTGTAAGCTCAAGCTTCTTCTTGTATGAAAAAACTCCTAAAGTTTAAGAGTGCTATTTGGAGATTTTCATATGAGGACACTGCATTCTCTCAGATTCTTAGATGTTTTTGCAAAGAAAAAAAAGTACTTAAAAGCACTCTTTTGATTTTTTTCCCCCTCCATCATCTTCCTTCTCCTAGGGGTATTGTTTCAACTTGGCATATGTGCTAACTCCTTGTGCATCAAAATGAGAATATACAGTGCATATTATCTGAACTGTCTTATCTGTATCTGTTGAGATTAATATTATTACCTTTGATACAGTAACTAGACTAATCTTAGGCTTGCCTCCCATAGACACTCAAGTAAAAAACGTATCAAACACAACTCTTTTACTGAATGTTGATTTATCCTTTTAGAGTAGTGGAAATAGGTCCATAAATAAAGCATGAAGGGAGGCGATTTATAGACTATAAGGCCAGAAGGGAACATTGTGATAGTTTATTCTCAACTTCTGTATAACACAGGTGTAGGAGTGCGTGGTTGTCCCTCACTGTCAATCTCTGAGGGAGGCCCTGCCTCTTCATTGTCATGCACCTGTAAGGGTGATCTTAACAGTGGGGAATTAGCTGCTTCTAGTGTTTAGGCCCTCAGGCCAGACAGAGCAGCAAAAGGGTCTTTGAGCTCAGGCCCTCCGTAAGGGTGGGGCAGCAAAGAGATATGGGCTCTGGACTACAATCAGGGCAGAGCAGCAAAAGGATCTATCGTCCTAGCTCTGGCAGATAGTAGACTAGCACAGGCCTCCTGGTCTACTATCGGGAAGCTGCCACCCCAGGGGCGGTGCGGCAGGGGGACCTTGGCCCACCTGTCTCTACTGAGTCCCAGCCCAGGGCCCTAATAGTGGCAGCGTGTTTCACCACTGGGGTCAGTGTGGAGTCCAGCCGCAACACGCTGACCTATCTGTGGGCAGCCACGAAGCCAGATTACAGTCGGCTGTCCCTGGGCTATTTCCTACATTCCCGGTGTTGATATCTCTGGGCAGTGGGTGTCTTCCATCTCCTCAGGGTTGGTAGTCAGCAGCAGCCCCAGGAGCTCCTCAGTGTCCCATGCAGATGGGAGCTCAGGGAACTCTGGCCAGTCCTCAGTACATTAGGGATCTTCTGCAAGCTTCAGCAGCAGGCAGGATGCATTTGTCTCCTGTGGTAGCTCCCACCCTATTGAGCTGTGGGGCCTGCCTTTTATACTTCCTTTTTCTGTCCCACCCTTCCTCTTCTGGTTCGGTGGGCAGAGCTTACGTGGTTCTTCCCACCAGGGAGCTGGCGGTGGCTGTCTCTCGCTGTCCATCAACAAGGGAGGCCATGCTGCCTCACTACAACAGGCCATAGGATTTGCCTGAATTCCTGTTTGAACTAGAGCCTACTTTTTAGAAAAATGTCTAATTTTTATTTAAAAATGGCCAGAGATGGAGAATTCACCAAAACCCTTGGTAGGTTGTTCCAGTGGTTAAGTACCTTCATTGTTTAAGAGTTTGTGCCTTATATCAAGTTTGAATTTGTCTAACGTCAGCTTTAAGCTATTGGATCTTGTTATACCCTTGTTTGATAGATTGAGGAGCCCCCAATTCCAAATTTCTGTTCCCTGTGTACATATTTATCGACTGTGATCAAATCACTCCTTAACCTTCTCTTTGATAAGCAAAATAGATTGAGCTCCTTGAGTCAATCACTATAAAGCATGTTTTCTAATCCTTTAATCATTCTTATGTCTCTATTCTGAACTTTCTCCAATTTATCAACATCCTTCTTGAATTGTGGACACTAGAACAGGACAGGATATTCCAGCAGCTGTTGCACCAGTGCCAAATGCAGAAGTAAAATAACCTTCCTACCCCTATTTGATACTCCTGTTTATACATTCAAGGAATACATATCTCTTTTGGCCACAGTGTTGCACTGAGAGCTCATGTTCAGCTGATTATTCATAATGAACCCCAAGTCTTTCTTAGAGTCAGTGCTGCACAGGGTAGAGTCCCTCATCCTGTATGTATGGCCTACATTCTGTGATCCTAGGTGTATTGAAACTCCTATTGCTTGCTTGCTCCCAGTACCAGGAGATACACTCTGTATCAGAGACCTGTCCTCTTCATTATTTACCACTTCTGCAATCTTTCTGTCACTTATAAACTTTATTGGTGATGATTTTATGTTTTTTATCAGGTCATTGATAAAAAATTTAAACTTTAACATAGGGCCAAGAACTGATCCCTGGGGGACCCACTAGGAATACACCTGCTTAATGCTGATTCTCCATTTTAGTTACATTTTGGAACCAGTCAGATAGTCAGTTTTTAATCAATGTAATGTAGGCCATGTTGATTTTATATTGTTCTAGTTACTTAATTAAAATGTAGTGTGGTGCTAAGTCAAATGCCTTACAGAAATCTAAGTATATGACAACAACACTACTACGTTTATGTACCAAACTTGTATTCTCACCAAAAGAAGATATCAAGTTAATTTGACAAGATCTATCTTCCAAAAACTCAGGTAGATTGTCATTAATTATATTACCCTCCTTTAATTCTTTAATAATCAAGTCCCGTATCAGCTGTTCCATTATTTTGCCCAGAATCAGTGTCAAATTTACAGGCAAAAAATTACATAGAGCATCCTGTTTAGCCTTTTCAAATATTGGCACAACATTAGATTTCTTTCAAATTGTGGTTGTGATGATGATGCTATAGTGGCTTACATACAGAATTTTTTTAAAATAAATCTTTTTAAAAATTATAAACTATTAAGAGAGAAATTCCTTATAAAATGGATATAGATAAAGATCATGCCAGGGAACACTTGTAAAATTTCAACATTCATATATAAGACAATATGCATGATAGGGTTTTAAAAGAAATAGTAAATAAATTTACTGTACACAGGCAAATAAAAGAACAAGGACTAGTGATACAAATACATCTTGTAAATCTAATTTATTTAATGTAAAATGATTGAACAAATACTAAGGGCTTGTCTAGAGTTACAGTGCTATAGCAGCACAGCTACACACTTAGCGAAGATGCTGCCTTCACTGACGGGAGAGTTGGGAGTAGTTGTGAACACCCATGAAGAAATGCAGAGGGAGAAACAAAATAATTAAAAATAGTTAAAAATAGCAAAAGCGAGCCGGGGTGACAGAAGACAGCAAAGTAGTCATGAGCTAGGATGTGATACAACAGCAAGAAAGATATGTATTTTTTTGCCCAGTATAAATACATGTGTCACATCATAGGACAGGGAGTTATAGGTTCTAGATATGTGTCTCTCGTGTGATTGCACCTGGATTATTATGTTCAGGTCCAGATGTCTCAATACCTGAAGAATACTATCTTGATTGGGGGTTGGAGAGAATGACCTGGGAAGAAAGATTAAAAAACAAAATATGTATAGCTTGTCTAAGCAATGACTAGGGTGTGCTGTAAGACTCAAGGAAGACAATTTATTTTACTTACAGTAAAAGTGGGTCTGATTAAGAGTCATGGGATGATATTAAGTAAGGGAGAAGTGTATAGGTGTGGTGCTGCACAAAGTCCTTAAGTTTTTGAGGCAGCCTTCATGGCCTGAGAGCTCAGATGAAGCCTGAATTTACGGCTGAAAGCCTCCAACTCAGCAGTCATGCCCAGGTCTGGGAATAAAAGACTAGTTCAGCAGAAGAATGAGGAAAGCAGTGATTTTTTTTTCCATGCACTGTAATGTGTGACACTAAAAGCTACTGAGTAAATAACAGCCATATTTTCTGAGTAATTGATCATTTGAATCTCTTGGACCAGTAGATAACAAATAAAAAAGTTCATGCAAGTTTTCATTTTTCAAGACATAATGTAATTATAGAAATAGAAAAGACCCCTAGGTCATGTAGCACATTCCTATGGTGGGCAATGTGGTATTGTTCCCTGTAGCTTATTGCCTAGTGCTTTGCCCATTCTTGTTTTAAATTTTCTAAAGGATGTGGCTTCCATCACTTCCATAGGAAGGCTTATTCCATAGTCTGAGAGGTCTCACTCATTAGGAAGTCTTAATTTTGTTTCAAGTTGTGAGACTAATACAATGATTAATATTATCAAAATTCTACACCTATGAACGCTTATATCAGTTCAGATCCTTACTTTTGTTACTTGGTTCAGGCTTTGATCAAACTTTTCTTTTTTGTTCATGATTTCATTAACATTTTATAATGTTTTATAGTCTCTGCAGTTGAATATATTTCACAAATACATTTATTATTTTAATTCAGGCAGGTTTTCAATTGCTGCAACTCTTCCCTTACCTCCGCAATTAATATAAAGAAGATATGTTTTGCCAACTACAGGGTCTTCTCAGTGGGCAACTACTTTCTGTTTATTACTCACATCCTGATTAGTGGCAGTTAGTGTACACACTCTGATCACTAAAACATCAAGAGCAAAAAAGGCTCTGAAGGTAAAATCCTGCCATTCGTGTTTGGTGGGAATTGGAAAAGGAAGAGTAACACCATCAGTAAGGCTGTTCCCACAGTTATTCTTCCGGAGCAGGGCTGGATGGTTCACAGAGGCCTGGGTGAGGAAACATGAGAACCACTTTGTGGTTCTTCTAAACAAAATAAAAAAACTCCTGTGTGTTTTCCCTACTAGCATCTGCAGTCCACTAATTTGTAAACAGAGGAGTATGGGGGGGACTTACCCATGCTCTTAGCTAGCAGACCAGTGCCCCCTTGGGGCTGTAACAAACTGGTGGGAGCCCTAACTGGATCCTCTGCCTATAATTATGGCTCAGATCATGCCTCCTGGATCCATGCATGAAGATGACCCTCTCTGCATGAACATACCTGCTCCGCAGCATCTTCATGCATCTCTGCAGCACGAGATATTGTGTAGTCCTCTCCACATAATGCAGGGTAAAAGGTGGAGACTGGGTAACCCTTTGGGTTGAGCTAACAGTATTCACATCATTTCTCATACCCACTCCCCGATTAAGTCTTCATCTTTTCCACTAAGCTCCCTCCTCACTCTGTCTTGGAGTTTGCAGAAGCAGTTGTGGCTGGGAACTGCTGAGGGGCCACTGTCACTGCCGGGGCACAGTACTTCAAGGTGGGTAGCCCTGGATTCCTTTAGATACTCAAATCTCTTCTAAGTGGCCTTTTCTGCTTGCAGACAGCTCCCTCCCTCACCTCCACCAGCATAATATGAGTAGATCTCTGCAAGGAGATCCTTATAGAGATTCCACTTACCAAGAGACCTCTTCTGCAGTATTTTCTATAGGAAGGACTGATTGGACCTAAGTGGGAATCCTTCCGTGCTGCTGATGTGTTGTTATGGTAAGGATACAGAGGCCTGAATGCTTTCATTACCCCTTAGCAGCCTTATGTGATGTAGAGCAGTATTTGGTTTGTATGTTTCTGTGTGCAAGTGTGGATTAATGTAAATAATAGAACTTTGATTATCATGGAATCTATGTGCGTGCTGAAACATTGAAGCTCTGCACTCAGTAGATAGATGTTAACTGTGGAAAAAAATTGCTACAGAATTTTTGTATGGTTTTACACTGACTTGGAAATTGTAGTTGTTTTACTAGTAGCTCTTGTATAATGTAGTAAAGGAATTTACAAAAATATAATGAAACTCATGTACGGAAATTGCATTTATTTTTGTAACCAAAAGTGCAGCACTAATCCTTAAAACTTGCCAGTTTCCCTAGGCAACTAAGTAAGAATTGGTAGTTAAATATCATCAGCATTTGTATGTTTCTGGTTATTTCCTATAGAATACTAAATATAGGGAAATAGTGCAAATACTGAGATAACCTTATCCACTTATATTCGGTAAAACTCCCAAGGACTTAAATGTCACCACTGTAACAAACACAGTATTATACTTAAAAGATCAATAAACTCAGGTAATGAACAAAACTACAATCAGAGCAACTATTTCAGTAGATGAAATACAAAACTGTGCATTATTTCTCTTGTTTTGTAGTTGGCTGGTTAGTATAAAAACATCAGCATTTTAAAAAACAGAAGTCCCATATGTTTCATGATATTTACTGTTGTTTTCTGCTCTTCCCTCTGAAGACTAGTTCACTTGATATTGCATGAATGGTTTGGATTTTCCTTGTACATTACTGTCATTTTTATCCTGGGTTACCACAATTTTTTTCCTCATGGATTTTATTTTTGCTGAGGTTTTTTTTCTCTTCCGAGGTTGCCTGTATTTTGAATTTTGAAATACGGCTACTTGACCAAGGAACTATTTCATAAGGACTAGACTGCATTTTATTTTGTTCTCACCCATGAAGGATCTTGCACTCAGCCCTGCTTCCTTTCTCTCACCTCTCAGTCAAAAACTGCATCATTTCATAGTGGGAAGAGTACATTAAAATGCACAATAATAATAATAATAATAATAAATGTTAATCAAAAAACTGCATGTGTCTTTCTGATTGTGCCAGTGTTGTGGTATTCAATTATGCAATTTTCATTGGCATATTAATCATCTTTTCAACAAACAAGCCGGCGTTAATTAAAGCAAACCATGGATAAAGACATGTTGCCGGATCATCATTCCGTTTATCACAGCGCACAGGCTGGCCGTTAAGTAAATTCTGGACTGTGAGATGAATTTCAATGTTAGCTTCATCTTTTTTGTTGAAGTTTGACTGTAACTCATCTAACAACAACAACAACAACAACAACGAACTTCAGGCTTCACAAGAAAAAGATGAATTTATCTGTAATTAATGGCAAAAGAAGAAATAAAAATAGTTTTATGCTTCTAACAGGAATTAGGGTATTTGGAGCCAAACCATTTTTGAAAATGTTCCCCTTCTGCTCTTACTTCAAGTATCAGAACAATGAGAGCAGGAAATAAATGAACCCACATCCACCTTTATAAATGTAGATTTGATGTTTAGCCTTGGAGCAGTTAGTGAATTCTGTCATTAAATAAAGTGATATGTGCACAGAGAGAGAAAATGAGACAAAATCACTTAGTGATAACTATAGGAAAGAGCTGGGGAGGAGTGTACATAAAATATTTTTCCTTTGTGAAAAAATGATATTGGGGCAGGTGTTCTATAATGTAGAGAGTACAGTAGTGGCTTCATAAACTTTCTAAGTTTGCCCTTGAAACCAAGGCCCCAATCTTGAAAACAATGTATGCCCGTGAGTAACTTTAAACACATCTGCAGCCCCATTAAACTAATTGTTTGCAGGATTAAGTGTTGAGAAGACTGTCCCTGCCCCAAAGAGCTTAGAGTCTTCCTTTATGGATGGACAATGCCTAGCACAATGTATATAACAAATAACTACTTAAAATAGTAATTGTTCTTCTCTACAGTTACTAAATAGAATGCTGAGGGAATACTGTAGTAATGTCATTTAGTTACAAAGACAAATGAAGTTTTTTAAGGTATCTGTTATATGCAGTTCAGATGGTTTAAAGTAAATCATCACACAAAAATATACATGTGCAAAATTTACTCTTTCTGACTCATTTTATATGAGTCAAAATGTATATTGAGGTTTCCAACCCATGGGCCACACAGAGCTCTAACACAGTCCTCATTCATCACAGAATACTGACAGCAGTAAAATAAAGCAGCAAACTGTAAGCTTGTTTGCTATTTGACTGTTTATAACTGAATGCTGGACTTATGCTGATGGGATGTCTTTAAGCATTATGTTTACCATGAGTGCACTTTGGTTTGATTCCTTCAAACATGGTTTTCACATGATGCTGAATAGTTAATTGGGTTTTTTTTAAACAGGCTTCCTTAGAATAGAAAAATCCACTCTCCCTGTTCTGTTCAAGGCAGTAGTGAGGTGTAGGGTAGGCTTCTGTAATTCCTTGTTAAGGGTTTTTGAACACTGTCAATTAAAAAAAAAGGGAGTACTTGTGGCACCTTAGAGACTAACAAATTGGTTTGAGCATAAGCTTTCGTGAGCTACAGTTCACTCCATCGGATGCATTCAGTGGAAAATACAGTGGGGAGATTTCGGCTGCTACTCTGAAACCTGTCAATTAAAAGTGTTCTTTCCTGGATATTAGAGCAGTAATAATCAGTAAACTTCATTTACCTGAATGGTTGGAGATATTTTGATAATGAATGTTCATAAGTTACTGTATCTTGGAACATCTTGTATCAGAGCATGCATGAAGAGAGTCTACACTTAGGTCTAAGTAACACAGGGAAGTTTGAGTCAGGAAGGTAGCTGCTAAGTAACAGTGGGCACAATATAATTAAGTGTGCCTTTAGGGGAAAAGTTAGAAAATTTAAAATCCATAGGAGACTGCTAATAAATACTTCTAAGATTTCTTTGCTTGGAGTCACAGAAAAATAGGAACATAATAGAAGACAATAACAAAAAGCTGTGGGCAAAATCCTGCCCTGGCTTGCATTACATTTCATGCAATGCTGCTGAAGGCAATGGTATGTAAGTCAGGGAAGATTTTGGCTGTAGTAAATCTCCTGAGCGTTACCTTCACCCCAAATCTGTGGGGCAAAATGCACCTCTAGTTTTTCTCTTTGTGCACGAATTCTCTTTATATAATACTGCCATTGTCCACTGACACAAAGTGATTGAACAGAAGCTATAAAATCTTATATGGGCTAAAAATATGCTTTAGAAATGTTTTTCATTCCAAGTGATGCTAACTGAATTGAAAATAAACTCTTCAAGTGAGACATAAATTAGAAAATTAGGATAAAATTCTGCCCTCAGTTGAATCAATGCACATCTCACTGATATAAATTGAAATTACAGAGGAGTAAATCAAAGCCCTCAGATCAAATCTGGTAATGATTAACCACAGTTTAATAAATAAATTACTGGTGAGAAATATGTGTGCAAATAGTTATTATTTGCACTGATTTGATATTCATTAACTCAGTAGTTTTACTCCAGCATAACTAAGAGTAGAATTTGGTCCAATATAGGGTATATTTTCACTCCAGAGTTAACTTGGGCTCTTACTCAGGTGTTGCCCCTAAGCCCCCAGTCTTCCACACACAAAACACTCTCACCTGAGTTTGGTGGTGGTTTAAACATGAGTTAGCTGGCCTGGCTGGGGCATAAGCTAGAGCTCTAGAACCTCTTTCATTTTGGCTTCTAATCCTCCCACTTTGTAGTGAGGACACAGGATAAATCAAGTACAGATAGTCCTCCAATGCCCTCTCACAATTCAAGCTGTGTGCACAGAAGGATAGACAAGTTCTCTCACAATTCACTGGGAAAGAATCATAGAGAGGCTCATCTCACTGCAGCACAAAGAACCATCGCATATGCCCCCAGAAGTTCTAGCAACACATAGAAGTGAATGCAGCAATAGTGAGGCGACATTAACTCAGGTATGCTTTGCAGTGAGACTGCACACACCCATGCTAGGTTAACCTGAGTACCAGGGTGCCAATCACCTGACTTAACTTTGCTGTGAGGACATACCCATAGAAGTTGAAACTGCTTCATCTCACATCTGCCTGGTAGTGTTTTCCTGCTTCAGTTCTCTTCCTAAGTATAAGTCACATTCATGTTGCACACCAATGAATTCTAAATTGATGCAAATCATGCCATTACCTGTTTTTTTTGACAAATTTATACATGTTGTGTAACTTAATCAGAAGATTACATCGCCATTACAGGTTTCATTTGCCATAATTGTTGTCCAGTTGGACTATTTTGTTCTTTAGTTGAGGCCTGCAGTGGCTTTAATTTTTGCTTCAAATAGAATTTATCTTACAAAAAGTGGAATTTTCAGAAGTGCTCAGCTTTAGCCCAGCTCAGGTTTATTGATTTCATTTTCCAGAAACAGCAGAGTTAGGCCAATGGTGAGCACTTTTGAGAATCCCGTCCTAAATGGGATTTCTCTTATTCTGTATTTTTAATTTCAACTGCAGCCTCTTCGAAAAAAATCCACTTGTTCTTCTGAAGAGCTTAATGAAAACATCTGATCAAAAAAAGGAAGTTGTTAGGTATTGAGAAGAGGGCTAAAATTAATATAGAAATTACAATACCATTCTAATAACCTCTTGTATATCTTCACCTCAATAATGATTATTGTTGTTTTGAATAGTATTTGAGGAAGCTTTCATATGAGATGTTAAAAAGACCTCAAAAGGGGTACATTAAAATAAGCTATGATACAGGTTTATTATATGAATGGGTCCAGAGGAGGTCAGGCTGGTCTTCTTTGCTGTCACATACTGTAAAAAGAACTACATGGAATTAAGTCAGTTATTTTAATACTGATACACTATGTATAGTTAATTTATGTAATTCACTGCCACAAGGTATTGTTGAGACAAATGCTTCAGTAAAGTTAAAAAAACAAAAAGATTGTACAGCTCTTCATATAAGGAAAATAATTACATTATAAAATGAATTCCACCTCCCTGCATCATATAGTATTGCACAATCAGCCAGGTACATTATGTTTATTTCACAATTTTGTCTACCAAGGGGTATAGGTCAATAAGCTAGACAAGGCCACTTGGTATGTTCTGCACTTATATTTCTAATGCTTATGGTCTTGATTCTCTTACACTGGGGTAAATTAGGAGTAACTTCACCAAAGTCAAATCAGTGGAGTTATAGAGTATAAAACTGTCATAAATGAGAGAGAGAAATTAGGCCCTGTAGATTATTTAATTTTAATGTTCCTATAAGACCCGTAGTTTTGGATGTGACTTCAAATGAAAGTTCTGAAAAAAACGGAAGGCTGCTCTCATGATATTTCCAGTGCACTGGAAGCTAAGAAGGACTGCAGTTCTCAAAAAACTGAACAAAAGGCTAAACTGTCCCCTGATTTACACAGCTGTGGTGTATATTAGTGCTGAATTTAGCCAAGGATTTCTACTCTAATTACTAGATTTAAGAGGGCCTAAGTAACTTGGATAACATCATCCAAACATATACTCCAAAATTTTGAGGCTCTCTCATCACTAAGTTTGTGCCGAATAATAAAGCTAAAAAAATAAAATAAGAAAAAAGAAAGCAGAGAAAGTGGTTACACTTTCTGAAACACTTAGTTTGTGAAAAGGAGTACTTGTGGCACCTTAGAGACTAACAAATTTATTTGAGCGTAAGCTTTCGTGAGCTACAGCTCACTTCATCGGATGCGTTTGGTAGAAAATACAGAGGGGAGATTTATATACACACACAGAGAACATGAAACAATGGATTTTATCATACACACTGTAAGGAGAGTAAATAAATTTAAATTTAAATAAATAAATAAATAAAAAATAAAACATTTAAAAAATAAATAAAATAAAAAAATAAATTTAAATTTAAAGTTTAAATTTAAATAAATTTAATAAGTAAATAAATTTGTTAGTCTCTAAGGTGCCACAAGTACTCCTTTTCTTTTTGCGAATACAGACTAACACGGCTGCTACTCTGAAACTTAGTTTGTGGTGTTCTTTATAGCAGTTGAGCCCCTACAAACATTGTCAGGAGCCAAACTCTCTCACTGCTTCTGAAGAAATATATTACGTTCCTAGAACTGAATATAAATTCATTTAAAATTATTTAGTTTGAAGGCGCCCTTCAGGCTACTAAATATACAGAAAATACTAGTCATGTGGCAACTATACTTTACTTTGTGTTGTTGGTCCTTTGATGGTCACAAGACCAAAACATCTCTGAGCTTGTATTTTGTATCCAATGGAGTAATTTAACCTAATTATATTTTATTATTTGCAGCATTATGAGCTTTAACTATGTGGTGGTAAAAATTGCCTAAGCCGCTGATGAATCTAGAACTATAGTGGTTTAAAGTCCCTTTCATTTCTCTTTCATGAAGCTGAATAGCAATTAATCAGTCACTGTGATTAATAAGATATGGATGCATATACTTGTCTTTTTATATAGCAATATCCTGTAATATATCATAGGCATTGCCATTAATCTGATTTGTACCTATAGTACAAGAGAAATGTCAAGTTTGGAAATGCCAACAATTACAAATTCCACGACACCTTAGATGAAGTGGTGCTTTGTTTTTGTATAATATAGTGCAAAAGCAGCACATTTTTTCCTCTCTCTTCTGTGGACCAGATATATGCTATCTGAGTGCAACATGGAAATCCTTCTGGTACAACTGAGAAACAACAACAAAAATGTTCCTCACAGTTTTATGAGTCTGCTTCAAAAATGAAAGCACTGTAAATATCATGTAAACATCACCTTCCAACAGTATTAATAAATAGGAAAATAGAGAATGCTTCTTATCTTTTTTGGCATAATTTAAGGTAGTTTATTATTTGAGAGCAGCAAGCAGTGAGCACTTGTTAGATACCATCAATTGGTCACAGATTTGTAAATATATCAATTCTCTGCTGAGAGGAGAATTATATTAACTCAGTCTATTGAAAACAATTTTGGGGTGGAATCATAAATATAGAGAGCTCGATTCACCAGTACAAAGTGCGTGTAAAATGAGACTAGATCACATTAGTGTGTTACATCCACTTTCCCCTTCCTTTGCACTGATGTAAAAGAGCAAGGGCGATGAGAATCAGGACTATAGTTCTCAATGGCCTTGAGGTTTTTACCTACTTGAACACTCATACAAAATGTAGAAAACACAAAAATCAGTGATGTGTGTTATGCCATCAGTATGTTCTCTTTTGTCATCATCATCTCTTTCATTATGATGCAACTGAGAAGTGCATATTTGTAAAAGGAGGCTGGAGGAAATTGAAATGAGAAATACTCCTATTTCTAATATATAAATAGTGCTGTCTAGTCTCAGTGGGGGAGGTTTTTTGTTGTTTTTCTTTTAGCTGGAATGGCTGGAAAGAGACGATCCTTTAAGTCCTGATGGGTAGCGAGGGAATGGAGATGCCTTTGTCTTTTTCCTTCCCCCAGCCAGCAGGTGTGTTGCTTGTCTTCCTCTCTTCTCTTCTCTTTGTGGGTACAAGGAATGTGTGGGTGGGGGTAGGCTAGGCATCCCTGTTCAAGGCTGTGATTGGCAAATTTGAAGTGTTGTGGGAGCAGATTTATTCCTGCTCTGACCTGCTCTGGTGACAAAAGGTCCTTCCTGGAAGCATATGACGGTTTGGGGTATGTCTATACTGCAGTTAAACATTCATCGCTGGCCTATGTCAGCTGAAAGAGGCTTGAGGAGCTGTTTAATTGTGGAGTAGACATTCGGGCTGGAGCCTGAGCTCTGGGACCCTTGTCCTTTGCAGTTCCACCCATCCATCCCACCCTGGATACGTGCAGTTGTCTGCCTGGATCTCTGGTATGCCAGGCGTCTAGCCAGATCTCCTTTTTAGGGAGCTGTGAAGGGATTCTTCCACCAGACCAGACCAGATAGGTTCTCAAAACCTCTCCAAAACACCAAACCAAAATAAAAGCTTTCTCCTAAAAACTTTGTCTCATCTTGGGTTTAGTGCCCAATATCAATGTGTGACCGTCTCTTCGGATGAACCTGAGCATGGAATGCCAGAGTGATTTGCCAGCAATCCACATTGTTTGGGGTTAGGGTTCTCTTTTGTCTTATGTAGAATGAGTTACTCTCATGAGTATCCCCCACATGAGGGGAGGGTGTAAGGAATTCTATCATGGGATTCACCAGGTAGAGGTTTGTGGGGGAGGGTGGGAAGGCTAAGTGTCATATCCCATCCTCTTGGTTAAATTGGATAGTTTTGCTACATTGGACCCAATAACTTCCTGGGAGTTAAAGAAGGATTGGCCTTTTTGTGCCCTCATTTCCCTTCACCCACCTGTTAACCCACTCCTGTTATCTATGTCATTTTCTGTGCATCCAGATCAAATGCTCATTCGTTTAATAATAACCTCCCAGTGTTCATGTTGCACTCCCCATCAGTACCCGTCCCAAATCGGGGAAGCTAATGATCTAACCAGCAGACCAAATTTGGTGATGAATCCTAGTCACGTGCCACCTGAGGCACGTTGCACCTGTGCTAAGAAGACTACCTTCTGGCAGATATGAGTATATGTGTGTATATGCATGTGTTTTTTTGAGAGCTTGCAGGGTAAATTGAAGTTGCCTGAATCTAGTAATAATTTATACTCTTGTAGCAATGTGAATTTTTACTTGCTTCTGCAGTTTCAATAAATAAAAAGCTTTGTACTTTATATTTTCACCCTAGCAGCATAAAATAGATATATTATCATTGGAAAACAGAGCATATTTTTTCTTAAAAGATTGATTGATAGGCTATCCAAAGTTTTATAGTGTTTGTACTGCTGGATAAAAGATGTCTTTAAAAAAGCAGGCATATTTCCCCAGGATTTTTATATTTAAAGTTTTTGTAATTCGATTTTCGTCTCTTCAAATTTATTTATTTTTTCATCTATATAATATTTTTTTGTATTCTTACAAGATTCACAAAGAGAACAAAAGGATGAAATTTATAGGGTACAAGGGAATGGTGAGTTCATTTGTGACTGCTACTCTTTTGAAGAAGGGTTTATACAAATGCTAGCTGTGAATATGATCCTTTTTGTCTGTCCACTCACATCTCAGTAAATTTAAATATTTGAATAACCCTGGGATTCCTGATGCACCTTGACTTCTGTTTACCCCAAAGAAAATTTCATACTACACTACATATGTTTTTTTAAACAACCTGGGCTCTCTCTTTGCAGTCCTTCTGTTACTATTCATGCTACAATTATAGCTTGTTAATTTATTATCTTACATTTATATAACACTTTTCCTCCTGATGGTTCCCAAGGTGCATTACAAAACACAAAAGCACAGGCAGAGGACTCACTTCACCCATCACTCAAATAGCATCTGTGGGATGGAATGCAGCAGCAACACTACACAAAAGGGAGAGAGTGAAAAGCACCATATCCAAATGAAACTGCAGGAAAAATTTTGTTAACTGCAGGAAAAATTTTGTTAAGCTGAGTGTAGCTACCCAAATCGGAATTTGGCCAGGACGCTGGGGCTAATACCCACTCTTACAAAAAGTGCCAGAAGACCTTTAATGACCAGAAATTGTTTTACATCTTATCCAAACAAACCCAACACATCCACCAGTACAGTGCTTCTTTAAACCATGCTGAAGCATTATTAACTCTGTACAGACTCGGAGGGAAGAAGAATACCTGCTGAATCACACACTCCACTTCCTGCAGTACTCTGGATTTTCCTTGAAGGTCTCCCATCAAAGAACTGTTTAGATCCTGCCTCCATTTAGCAATAACACATCCTAAGAGAACAGGAATATTTGTGGCACCTTAGAGACTAACAAATTTATTAGAGCATAAGCTTTTGTGGGCTACAGCCCACTTCATCGGATGCATAGTATGGAACATATAGTAAGAAGAGAGAGAGAGAGAGAGAGATAAATATATATATACATCTTAATTAATTAGCCTCTTACAGTTTGTATGGCAACTTCCAACTTCTCTGTATGTATATATACATCTTCTTACTATATATTCTATTCTGTGCATCTGATGAAGTGGGCTGTAGCCCACAAAAGCTTATGCTCTAATACATTTGTTAGTCTCTAAGGTGCCACAAGTACTCCTGTTCTTTTTGCGGATACAGACTAACACAGCTGCTACTCTGAAACAAATCCTAAGAGGTATAGTTAGTTTTTATTTGACTGTCTAGAAACAATGAAGCATTTTCATTGCTCAGAGACAAATTCAACACGATATGAGTAAGTATATTGGTAATATTTACAGGGATGGTCCTCCTGCCAGCTGTATTACACACTGGTAGTGGTGAATCAGGGTCGAGAGAATATTTGGTCGGGGGAGGGGAGAGAAAGAAAAGGTGAGCCAGTGTGCACCAGTGAAGACACCACCTCCTGAAGAAAGAAGGCCTCCAATTTGTAGGAGCAGAATCATAGCTGATAAGAGGAGATTCTTTGCTCCTGCTAGAACACCAGTTTAACCATTAGTTGTACAGCCCTCTTGGGTGAGCTGTCAGTTGCGGTAGTAAAATGTGTCTGTGCTTAGAGAAGCAAAATCCCATGTGATAGCACAAGAGGCCCTTTTAGCTGTTGCTAGAGCACCAGTCCAACCAGTAACATACAATTAGTTGACTGCGTCACTAATTCCAGTTGAAAAGTTATCTGCTGTCTCTAGCAGCAAAATCTTCACTGATAAGTGAAGAGGCTCATATGCTGGTATCAGAGCCCCCAGTTTATCAGCCTCTGACTAGCTCATAAATAAGACTTGTCTGTTTTTATTTTGTTTTATCAAAATTTATTTCTATCATTGTAACAGTTAATACTTTAATAAGAGAACTTAACTGGAAACATTAGGAAGTTAGTTAGAGACATTTTGCAGATGCTTTTTTCCTTGTCAGTGACAAGGTAAAGTAATCCTATACACAGGCTGCTATTGTGAGATGAGAAACTGGCCTCCTTCACTGCCAGAGACCAGATGCACCTCTCTCTATCCTAATCTGTAAACGACTTAAAGGAGCCTTATCTCGGGGCTCTTCTGCTTCATTTCATGCTTGATTTACTTTAATTTGTCTGATAGGGCACAAGGATTTGGAGACGGCCCATCTTTCTGCAGAAAATGTTCAGATTTTTTTTTCCTTGGCATTGTTGTGTTGGGGTTTTTGACTTTTTTTTATGTGGAAGAAATCTTGCTCCAGTGCAGCAAGCTGCTTGAGTGTGTTTAGATTTAAGCTACCCCAGCAGAAAAGAGTTTGTGAAGTGGTATGATTGTGTGATGGGCCACATTTACATTGAAATCACATTATACGATATATCAGGACTCCTGAAGGGAGCAGTGCAGTGGAGCGCTTGTGCCCACAAGATACTTTGAAAGGGCTATATATAGTGGCAACAATTGATATGAGATTTTACAGAAGACTTTATAAATATGTAAATGGACGTTATCTGATTGGGTTCTTTGGCTACACATCTGTGTACCTGAAAGGAAGTGGAGCTGTGAGAACTACCAGGAAAACAGTAGTTTGCATTCTAAGTGAGTCTGAAAAATATAAATGTCTCACAGGTTGACAGCAGGTCAGGGTGGAGGTGCTTTGCATACTTTGGAGGTAAGCCTCTTTGATGTGAAAGAGATCTCTTACTTCCACCAGAAAGATAGAATTACCACTAACAATTTTCATTTGTTTTATAACATGGCTTAGATCAGTAGCCATTGACCTTTAGCATTCCTTGTTATTTTTTCAAATTGCTTATGCGATATGGCACTGGGGGGAATTGCCTTTACGTTTTTTGCATTTTAAAAAATGTACTTTTAGTGACCCAAGGGAGAGAAAATAAAGTCTTTGGTACATTGATCCCTTGATTAGTTATTTCCTAAATGAAAATGGAAATACTATTAAAGCAGTAATAACGTTACATCTTAATAGTTGAGGAGTCAATAAATGGCTCCCATGTGCTTCATTAAAGTTCTTAATGAAGCCATTTTTGGTAGCTGAACTTTACATTATCTCTGCTTTACCCAGAGACTTTTAGGGAAAAGGAGGCAATCATTCAATATGAAATGATTTTCTTTTTCTCTCTACTAACTACATTAGTTATTATCAAAATTCTGTGTATAATATCTGTATTATAATGTTCTGCACAGACCATCAAACATAAGTATGGGATGTTGTAAGCAAGTATATATAGATTATATTTTTATATGAAAATTTTAAAACAGGAGAATAATCAGATTTTTTTATACTGCATGGACATTTTTATGATGCATAGGATTTCTGTAGCTGTACATGTCACTTTATAACTATTGATATATAACATGTAATGCTCTTTGCATGCACAATCTTTTCTTGACTGTCATCTGCAAGGTATTCTAAATGTAGCTGTACAATCTCCAATGCAACAACGTCTTGGCCACCTGACCTTTCCTCTACATTTTCATTCTGGGCAGTTCTTATGCTTTTTTCATTCTTCCCTCCTCCCTATTCTCCAGTAGCAGCTATGGTTGAAGCCCTTATCCTCTGACAGGGATGGCTGATAATCTCTGCAGAGACCACAACGCTTCTCTGTGGTTAGGTGCTACAGGGTGTGAACGGATGATGCGCTCTTCTCTTTCCTACCCACTGGGATGGATGTGTACCTATGTGAAAGTCCCTACTCAATATGTCTGAAGCAGGAGTTCTGAAAGCGGAATGCTGCTGTTGATGCTAGACCGAGTCGCTAGCATGGAGAAATGTAGTGGTATCTTGAGGCATTAGGGGCAAGATTGCAATTCATTGTGAGATATCTTCTAAACGTTTACTGCAAACTACAATAAACAACACCTTAAGTATTTTTATTTTGAGATTAACACAAAACCCATAAAACTCTGAGTCTAATTTTCAAAAGTGACTGCATAAAAAATAGATGGGCGACTAAAAAAACTATCATTACACAAAGTAAAACTATTTCCCCATGTTATTTCTCCCCCCCACCCCACCCCCCACTGTTCCTCTGATATTCTTGTTAACTGCTGGAATTAGCCTACCTTGCTTGTCACCATGAAAGGTTTTCCTCCTTTCCCCCCCCCTGCTGCTGGTGATGGCTTATTTTAAGTGATCATTCTCCTTACAGTGTGTATGATAAACCCATTGTTTCATGTTCTCTGTGTGTGTATATAAATCTCCCCTCTGTTTTTTCCACCAAATGCATCCGATGAAGTGAGCTGTAGCTCACGAAAGCTTATGCTCTAATAAATTTGTTAGTCTCTAAGGTGCCACAAGTACTCCTTTTCTTTTTTTAAAAAAACTAGGAGACAGAAATGTTGGGTTATCTTCCTGGCTCTGCTTTGGGCTTCCTGTGTGATCTTGGCTGTTCACTATGGTAACATTTTCAAATGTAGTCTCTAATTTTGAATAATTGGGCATCTAAATTCAACTTTTAGGTACCCTATTTTAGATAACATAGGTCTGATTTTCACAAGTGCTGAGTTCCTGCAGCTCCTATTTGTGGATGCTAAACACGTTTGAAAATAGAGTCCTAAAAACTAAGTTAAGTCTAAAATTGGGTTCCTAAAAACTGGAATATTTAATATCAGAGTCCACTTTTGAAAATTTGGGCCTTAGTTTTAGTGCATTAGTTTTATTAACTGCAAAATAGGGGTTATATTTTCCTACCTTTAAAGACTTTATTCATTCATTTCTATAACATTTTGAAGTCCACTGATTGAAGGCACCGTACAACTGTAAATAATCATTATTTATTAAATTAGATATATAATTTCGGCATGTGTGCATACTGATTGGTTAGATGAGTGCCTAAGTGTCCTTATATAATGACAGGTTTCAGAGTAGCAGCCGTGTTAGTCTGTATTCGCAAAAAGAAAAGGAGTACTTGAGCTGTAGCTCACGAAAGCTTATGCTCAAATAAATTTGTTAGTCTCTAAGGTGCCACAAGTACTCCTTTTCTTTAAGTGTCCTTATGCATGTGGTAATGTGGGATTTATGTAATTTAAATGTCTCTTTTAATAATTGAGTTCGACTGAACAAATTTCAGAGTAACAGCTGTGTTAGTCTGTATCCGCAAAAAGAAAAGGAGGACTTGTGGCACCTTAGAGACAAACAAATTTATTTGATCATAAGCTTTCGTATAGCTCACAAAAGCATATGCTCAAATAAATTTGTTACTCTCTAAGGTGCCACAAGTCCTCCTTGTCTTTTTACTGTACAAATTATTTCTGATCATGATCATATTTTTTTTTACTGCACGCTTTTAACGTACAGTGGAACCTCAGAATTATGAACACCAGAGTTACAAACTAACAGGTCAACCGCACACCTAATTTGGAACTGGAAGTACGCAATCAGGCAGCAGCAGAGACCAAAAAAAAAAGGCAAATACAGTACAATATTGTGTTAAATATAAACTACTAAATAAAGGAAGGGAAAGTTACAATTTTATTTTGACAAGTTAAGGAAACTGTTCCTGTGTTTGCTTCATTTAACTTAAAATGGTTAAAAGCAGCATTTTTCTTCTGCATAGTAAAATTTCAAGTATATTAAGTCAGTTGTAAACTTTTGAAAGAACAATCATAACGTTTTATTCATAGTTACGAACATTTCAGAGTTTTGAACAACTTCCATTCCCATGTTCATAACTCTGAGTTTCTATTGTAATGCAAAACACTTGTTTGCTGTTTTAGTTTTTAAAGGGCAGTTTATTTATGAATTTACCAAATAACAATTGAGAAAGAAGTAAATGCAACTTGGGAAGATCTAAATTGGGCATACATCTGAAGAAAAGATTCTTTGCTAAATATATCAAAAAGGCATATTCATGATATTATAAGAGATAAAGCTAACAACTGACGAGTTATTTAGTTATGGCTCTGTTTTCATAAAAAAATAGAATATCAAATATTTTGGGATTTCATAACAATCTGATACAAATCAAATATTATGTTTGTGAGATTTTATAGTAATACTTTGCACTGCTATGGCACCTTCAATACAACAATCTCAATCTCAAAGCACTTCATATATTGATGGCCAGATCATGTTTTGACTTTGTATGAGTGTTCAAAGGAAGAAGGCAGGAGGAATCTCAGGCATAGAGCCCATCGTGTAGCTGGCATGGGTGTGGTGCTACTCCATAATGACACCCAGTCTGTGACTGTGTCTATACATAATTTACACTAATTAATTCAATCTCATGTCAGTTTTCTGAGACAGGAATTATTAATCCCATTTTGCAAATGGGGAAACTGTTGTACAAATATGTTAAATGTCTTGCCTGAGGCCATACTCACCAGATTTCAGTTTACAGTTAATTCAGAAAGGGAGTCTGGCTTCTACATCCCTTTGTTCAAAGATATATTCTTAAACAGCAATTAAAAACTGCCATTATTTGATGGTGATACTAAAAATATTCTTGTCGTAAGGATAATATTTTGGGTCTGATCCAAAAGCCATTGAAGTCGATGGAAAGACTCCGGTTGAATTCGGTGGGCGTTGGTTCATACACTTAATGATGGCCTAATTTCAGGAGGTTTTAAGAAAGTATCTGTGTTGTGCTATTCATTTTGAATGAAACCCAGTTTATCCAAATGAGCTTATCATTAGAAAAGGAGGAGGAGTATTTTGGCTAACATGGAAATTCACAAAAGTCAATTAGGCAAATGAGTTTTAGATGGTGAATGAGAAATTTCCACAAGTAGAAATAATTTTCCATCTAAGATGTTTTTCAGTCCTTTTCTGTGAATCTCAGTTTCTGTCTTTACTTATATTTATGGTTCATTAAAATGTTCAGGTAGAGAAATACCTGCCTTCATAAATCATTTGCAGATAATAGTGGTTCAGACACTCTCTGTCTAAAGTGATAATGGGTATCTGATCCAAAAAGAATGTCTTGTTTGTTAAAGTTCTATATAGGATGTTGGAGGGGGGAGGATTAAAAAAAAAGCCCCAAATCAACCAAACCACAAAACTTCTTCTTTCTGATTTTATATTCATTATCAGGTTCATTAGTTAGTATCAGATGCAGAAGTGGTCAGTAGTGGTATAAACTATAGAGTGTCTGCAGTTCTCTGACTCCTCAAATTACTTTCAGGAAGTTGAGCTCACATCTCTAATAAACATATTGACTTACAATGCAGAGAAGTTTTGCCAAACTAAGTGCTGTAAACATTTTATATACAACTGAACACAACAGCATTTCCCATTTTTGACAGATCATGGAATTCTGCCCCTGCATTGCTCTGGTATTTGAATCAAATATATGTATTTGATTTTCTAACTTCTCCATATTTTTGACGGAAGATTTTTATTTGAAAGTTTCAAAGATTTATTCATAATAATATTTTATGCATTCTCTTCTTTTTACATGAGTCTGAGGTATTTTTCACATCTATTTATTTCTTTTTATCCTTATACTTCTTAATCTGTGGATCATTAGATATAGGGCCATATACAGAACAACCTCAGTTATCTGATTAACATGGGAGAAACTGAGCTTTGGAGAGTGTTTAATGTAACTAATCAACATCTGTATTTTGAATAACAGGTATTTTTGAATAACTGAGGTTGAACTTTTTCATTGTAAATCTTTTGGTTTGTCCTTCCAGAATGAGTATCATATCTCATGTATTCTCTAAATTATTTATAAGGATGATATATAGATGTTTAGATAGGGTTCCCCAGCCATGTCCCCAACACACACACACACTATTTCAGGAGTGTTAGGAGAGAGTGCTGAGCCTTACAATGGTCTTTGCCTCCACAGGCTTCCCCTATGTTGAGTGAAACCTCAGGAAGCTGGTTTTGGGATGTAAAGCATTGAAAGATGAGGCCAAGATCTTGTCCACTGTCTTAAAACGCTTTCTTAATACCTGCCGATTCAGACTGCAGTTTATGTATCAAAAAATTAGAATTTAACTTCAGTAATGGTTTTAGATACAATGCTTACATATTTTGCTAATTTTTGCTCTGAAAGTCCAAACGTCTATAGTTTTACATATCTCTCATGCATGAAAAATTGAAAGTATGTGTGCTGATTTGCTGGAAATGAGTCATGCACTGAAATCATGCAGATTCCTTTGTATTCTTATAACCAGATAACTAGTATGAGCAGAGATGAAAAAGTAGGTGGAGTTGGCCTTAAAAGAGGTATTCTAAACCACAACAAGCTCTTTGAAATTTTATTCTCACAAAGGGAAAACTGAGAAATACAACAAATACAACTGCGTGCATCTAAAATATTTCCTGTCACAGGTAAATGTTGCAGTATCCCCTAACCTATGCTTTAGTTTCCATCATTCTGAATTTGAAGATACTGTGTGAAAATTTCAGAAGTCCTATATGACTTTGGAGCTTTGGGACATGGGAGCCTAAATCATATGGGTGCTCATTTTTTAAATCATTTTATTTAATTAGGAGTGACTCAGTAATAACTAAGAGTGAAAATGTCTACTTTTGTATTAGTTAAGAATACTCAGTGAAGCATATTCTAAGAGGTGTAAATCATCATAGCACCATTGATTTAGCTCTGGTTGTAATTCTAATTTACACCAGTTGAAGATATAATGCAGTATTCTCAAAAACAGTGATCCAGGATCACCACTAGGGCTAAACAGCCACTTTAAATTTAAAGTCAGTCTTTTTATGCATTTTTACATATTTATTTTCCCCATCTGGGCTCTGAATCTTTGACAAATACCTGAGAAGTCTTCCTGATGTGCCCACTTTTCCCCCACACTTGAGCCACAGGGTGGTAGCATGAGGATTAAGGGTGAAGTGCAATAATATCCTACAATCCTGGAGCATCTTATTTTGAATATGTTGTGGATATAAAAGAGGAAAAAGCCATATGTATTTTCTGGGCATGGTTCTACTCTCACATACACAGATTTTGTATCGTTTTAGTTCCACTAACTTGAGTAGAGTTATTTCTGATTTACACCAGTTTAAGTGGGAAGAGAATCAGGCACAGGGTGAACAATGGTGTGGGTATTGCATTTTGAACGATCAGTACAGAAGCTCAATTTGCTCACAGTTCTCATGTCATTTCATAATTTTATTTTCAGAGAATAACCTAAGTTTATAAAATCACGTACCCTTATTTTATTATCAGGTAAACTGCACAATAAAGGCAATTTTACATTTCTGAACTACTAAAAACTGTAGATATTTTACTGACATATGGGTATATTTCTTTGATTGGATTTTTTCTACCTATCCAAATCTCCGTATTCCTATATGATAAAATATTTCTCTGAAGCATAATGCAACTTGTTGGACTATTATAAGTCAATTGAATTAATTCTATGCAGCAGCAGCACATTATCTTTATCAAAGAAGAGACAGTATTATAGATTTTTTTTCCAAGATGTGGTCCTGCCACCATATTTCTATTGTCGGTAACATCATCCTCCATAGTTGTTTAGGTCCTGTTTTTAATTGTAATGGTTTTTCTATGGGGGAAGTGGTGCCACACTGTAATATTAGTATGCAGTTCTTTTGAAAATTTCTATCTTACCAACTATCTTTGCAATTTTGATATAGATGTATTGCATCCTCAACTTTCTAAATATAGGACACTGGTGACATGAGCTAATTGTACAGTTAGGAGATAATGCACTAGCATTAACACAATTTACTATGTAATTGCCATTGTTTCCAGTGGCATTATCATTTAGTTACTAACTAATATGTATGTTATTTTGTGATAACTTTGAAATTAACTAATGTCATCACTGTTTTTTAGAGACTATGTTGATCTTAGACCAGGGCTTACAATCAACCTTGACCAAAGCTGAATAGAAAAGCTCTGGAATAGATTGACCCACACATCCTGGGATCAACTTGTGGAATATGGCAGTTAGATCTTTTGTCTTATATTAAAGACTTGAAAGAAATTACTGCTAAATTCAATCTAACCAGAAGCAAGAATGGTGGAACCTCCTTTAGTCAAGTAAGCTTCGTACATGCACATACCCATCAATTTGTATATATTTGTCAATCTTTTTATTTCCTTCTGTATTCACCACTGAACCCCCCCCCCATTAATTTATCCATGTAAAATACAGGAAATACATCTTGAATTTAAAACAAAATGTTTCTTTTAATAATTTTTAGTACTCTGCTATGTAGTACTATAGAGAATATCATAGCTGATAGTCAAAGCATGCATGGCATGCACATAATTTCTTACTGTGCTCTGACTTACAGTTTCTTAACTCATGTTTAAATTGCCTTTCTGTGATATTTTTATAATTCTAACAATGTAGTATGTTGTTTCTGGTCACTCAGGCTACATCTACGGTAGAGACCTTATGGTGGCACAGTTGTACCGCTGCAGCTGTGCTGCTGTAAGTTCTCCTGTGTAGCTGCTCTATGCTGATGAGGGAGAGCTCTCTTGCCAGGATAATTAAACCACCCGCAATGAGCGGTGGTAGCTATGTCGGCGGAAGAATATCTCCCACTGACCTAGTGCTGTCCACACTGGCACCTTCTGTCAATGAAACTTAAATCAGTCAGGGTTTTTTTCACATTCCTGACCAACAAAAGTTTTACTGATAAAAGTGCTTGTGTAGATATAGCCTAAGAGCCTGAACCAAAGGGCTTTCAATCAAGCCCTAATTCAGTACAAAAGTCATTTAAAAGAAATCTTTTTGAATTTTTGGAAAGAGTTTCCAAAATGTTATAAAGAGGGAAGAGAAGTGAAAGCAATTGGACTTTACTCTCCCTTTACTTAAATAAACACGGAAAATTACAGAAATAAAAGAAGATGTCAGGATTTTTTGTTATACTGTGGGCTGTTGTGAAAGCTCATTTCTATCCAGAGGTAGATTTACCTTGAAAGGACAAATAGAAACCTTTGAAAATGGTAAAAAGAAAAGGAGTACTTGTGGCACCTTAGAGACTAACAAATTTATTAGAGCATAAGCTTTCGTGAGCTACAGCTCACTTCATCGGATGCATTTGGTGGAAAAAACAGAGGAGAGATTTATATACACACACACAGAGAACATGAAACAATGGGTTTATCATACACACTGTAAGGAGAGTGATCACTTAAGATAAGCCATCACCAGGGGGGGGGGGAAGGAGGAAAACCTTTCATGGTGACAAGCAAGGTAGGCTAATTCCAGCAGTTAACAAGAATATCAGAGGAACAGTGGGGGGTGGGGTGGGGGGAAGAAATACCATGGGGAAATAGTTTTACTTTGCGTAATGACTCATCCATTCCCAGTCTCTATTCAAGCCCAAGTTAATTGTATCCAGTTTGCAAATTAATTCCAATTCAGCAGTCTCTCATTGGAGTCTGTTTTTGAAGCTTTTTTGTTGAAGGATAGCCACTCTTAGGTCTGTGATCGAGTGACCAGAGAGATTGAAGTGTTCTCCAACTGGTTTTTGAATGTTATAATTCTTGACGTCTGATTTGTGTCCATTCATTCTTTTATGTAGAGACTGTCCAGTTTGGCCAATGTACATGGCAGAGGGGCATTGCTGGCACATGATGGCATATATCACATTGGTAGGTGCGCAGGTGAAGGAGCCTCTGATAGTGTGGCTGATGTGATTAGGCCCTATGATGGTATCCCCTGAATAGATATGTGGACAGAGTTGGCAACGGGCTTTGTTGCAAGGATAGGTTCCTGGGTTAGTGGTTCTGTTGTGTGGTGTGTGGTTGCTGGAGAGTATTTGCTTCAGATTGGGGGGCTGTCTGTAAGCAAGGACTGGCCTGTCTCCCAAGATCTGTGAGAGTGATGGGTCGTCCATCAGGATAGGTTGTAGATCCTTGATGATGCATTGGAGAGGTTTTAGTTGGGGGCTGAAGGTGATGGCTAGTGGCGTTCTGTTATTTTCTTTGTTGGGCCTGTCCTGTAGTAGGTGGCTTCTGGGTACTCTTCTGGCTCTGTCAATCTGTTTCTTCACTTCAGCAGGTGGGTATTGTAGTTGTAGGAATGCATGATAGAGATCTTGTAGGTGTTTGTCTCTGTCTGAGGGGTTGGAGCAAATGCGGTTATATCGTAGCGCTTGGCTGTAGACAATGGATTGAGTGGTATGATCTGGATGAAAGCTAGAGTCATGTAGGTAGGAATAGCGGTCAGTAGGTTTCCGATATAGGGTGGTGTTTATGTGACCATCGCTTATTAGCACCGTAGTGTCCAGGAAGTGGATCTCTTTTGTGGACTGGTCCAGGCTGAGGTTGATGGTGGGATGGAAATTGTTGAAATCATGGTGGAATTCCTCAAGAGCTTTTTTTCCAGGGGTCCAGATGATGAAGATGTCATCAGTGTAGCGCAAGTAGAGTAGGGGCATTAGGGTACGAGAGCTGAGGAAGCGTTGGTCTAAGTCAGCCATAAAAATGTTGGCATACTGTGGGGCCATGCGGGTACCCATCGCAGTGCCGCTGATTTGAAGGTATACATTGTCACCAAATGTGAAATAGTTATGGGTGAGGACAAAGTCACAAAGTTCAGCCACCAGGTTAGCCGTGACAGTATCGGGGATACTGTTCCTGACGGCTTGTAGTCCATCTTTGTGTGGAATGTTGGTGTAGAGGGCTTCTATATCCATAGTGGCTAAGATGGTGTTTTTAGGAAGATCACCAATGGACTGTAGTTTCCTCAGGAAGTCAGTGGTGTCTCGAAGATAGCTGGGAGTGCTGGTAACGAAGGGCCTGAGGAGGGAGTCTACATAGCCAGACAATCCAGCTGTCAGGGTGCCAATGCCTGAGATGATGGGGCGTCCAGGATTTCCAGGTTTATGGATCTTGGGTAGCAGATAGAATACCCCAGGTTGGGGTTCTAGGGGTGTGTCTGTGCGGATTTGTTCTTGTGCTTTTTCAGGGAGTTTCTTGAGCAAATGCTGTAGTTTCTTTTGGTAACTCTCAGCGGGATCAGAGGGTAATGGCTTGTAGAAAGTGGTGTTGGAGAGCTGCCTAGTAGCCTCTTGTTCATACTCCGACCTATTCATGATGACGACAGCACCTCCTTTGTCAGCCTTTTTGATTATGATGTCAGAGTTGTTTCTGAGGCTGTGGATGGCACTGTTTTCTGCATGGCTGAGGTTATGGGGTAAACGATGCTGCTTTTCCACAATTTCAGCTCGTGCACGTCGGCGGAAGCACTCTATGTAGAAATCCAGGCTGCTGTTTCGACCTTCAGGAGGCGTCCACCCAGAATCCTTCTTTTTGAAGTACTTTTCTAGCTGTGGCTGCTTAATCTAGTTTTATTTTGTGCAGTTGGCACACAAAATAGCAGTTAAACCAGATCCTATTGCCCTTGACAGTATTATGGGGTGAATATTTATGTAAGGATAATCTGCAAATTCATGTATCTAAAATAATTAACTTAAAACAGTCTCTTTCAAAAGCAATTAAGCTTGTGTTTTTTTTCTCCATCAGTTTTTGTTTGAAACTAAATATACTAAATGTTTTCTCAATGCAAGTTCTTATTGAATCCCAGACCTCATTGACTGAGGAAATGCACTGACACTAACAACAGAGGCAATGAGATTTGGGCATTAAACATGATATCACTAGAAGTCTCAGAATGACCTGAGTGTCCCAATGAGATCTTCATCCATGTTCTATAAAGCAAACCTGTGCCCACGCAACCATGTATCAGCTGCAATCTTTGGTCTTTGCTGAGACATCCATAGAGGGTGCCAGTTAGCACCAAATGTTCACTAAGAATTAGACTGCAACAACCAGCTCATGTAACTTAAACCATGTGGATGTCTCTTCTTTGCTGATTCCTGCTTAGATTAAGTGCAGCGTATATTTATATTACAGTGATCATGCCCTTATATATATATATAGTCAAAAGAAGAGTAATCCTTATGTCCATATTTGAAATCCCCACTACTCTAAATAGTCAGCCAGACCTTGCCCTCATGCCAGTTCAAAATTGCATGTTTGGATATTTGTTTTGCTGAATGAACACCATGCAGTGAAAGCAGCCATCCTGCTGTGCTGGAGATTCATGCTAAGAAGAGAGAGCAAAGATCCCTAGGTATAAGTACAAAATGTCAGAGCAGAGTCCATGATGTTTCTGTGGCTATCAAGAAATACTTTGTTTTAGCAGTTTTTGTCTATAACATTAACCTTTCTTTTCTGGGTTGCATTAGGTAAGAAAATGCTTTAAACTGACTGAGGTGCCTTTCTTCAGTAGTGCAGGATTTTCTCTCCACATCAGTTTTAGATAGTATCTGTGATCAAAGGGACATATACTGTTTGTATGCTTCCTCTGTACTTTAGAACTAGGGGTGACCTGGAGGGTGCATGACTGACCTTGTGTGGTTGCCTGGAAACTTTGGCCCACACAAGTGTCAACTTTCTTTCATGGTTATAAAGGAAGACTGAGCCTCACAGAGAGCTTTAGTCTTAGAGAAAAAAGGTCCCTGTGTGTTTTAAAACAAGTGTCTCACCAGGAGATAATGGTAGAGCTGTGGGTTATAAATGATGCATTTTGTTCACTTCGCCTTGATAATGGCACAAGGGGAAAAAAGTTCATCGCTCTCTTATCAAAATACTGTGACATTTCTCCTTCAACTGTAAAATTTCCTATCACATTCCTCTGCTGCAACAGCAACTAAATTTACTCGATTGTAAAGGCTACATAATCTCTCATCAAAAGGTATCTTTTTTTTTATTCTTTTTTTCCTTCCACCATCTAAACTTTAAGAGAACCACTAAGGTTGCTAAAATCAGTGCCTATTTTTTTTCAATAAAATAGGTTTGTTTTTAAGGAGTTCATTGGTTAACTAGTACCCGCTGTGTCCTACAGATTATTATTCTGTCCCAACCAAGGACAATATATCATTTTCTGTTGTTTACATCTCATTAGACTGAGCACATTAATTATCAGTGCTATAAGATTTGGAATGTAGTAACTCAACAATCTTTTTAAAAGTTCCAAGGTATGTTTCTGCTAAAGGCTCTAGATCAAATATTGAAAAATAAGATTTCTTTCTTAAAATCTGATTTATTTTCAGTAACTGATGACTGCTCTTTGATACAATGGATGATATTTTTGTCTTTAGAACCAAACGTGTATCTCTAAAATTGTGTACAATTTATGCAGTAGATGGATGGAGATATATATATACACACACACATACACATGCACTTAGCCTTTTATGTGTAAAGTGCTAAAATTGTAATTCACCAAATGTACATTCTTTGTAAGGCTGCAGCAAAAAGAGGAATGTTTTGTGAAATTACAGGCATGCTGATCAGAACCTCTGTGATCTCTATGGGCCTTTGGATCAGGTCCTATATATTTCCTCCTGATACAAACTGATCTCTTCTGCATGACACCAGCATAAATTAATGCCAAGTGTAGCTGGAATAATTTATAAGGCTATGGAAATGTACAGCCACAAAAGACTTATCTGTCTACATGATTGTAAAAGCAAAAGGCAAAAACAAAGATTTCCAGTTGCAAAACTTGTGTCCTTTTTCACTTTAAGGGTATTTATTTTAATGGTGCTCAGAGGGCTCAAAAATCAATATGTAAATTCTTAAATTGTCCAACCAAACCCTTAAAATGAAAGCTCAAGCCAGTGTATTACTCAAAATTATAAAACTATAAATCTGTGCACTGTTGGAACTAAATAAAAATGTTAATTAGAAATAAATAAATTGGTAATATTTATAAAATATTGAAGCAACACTTCTGGAAGAAAATCACAACTTGATGTACAAGTTGTGTTCAAACTGCTGGTGCAGAAATTCCTAGTGCCATAGGAACCGATTTCCTGAGTTCCTGGGGGTGCTCTGCCCCCATTTCACCCCTACCCACAAGCTCCCATCCCGCCTCTTCCTGCCCCTCCCCTGTCTCTTCCTGCTCCTCCTCTGCCTCTTCCTGCCCCCACTCCTCCCATTGCCCTTCCAGCGCCTCCTGCACACCACTGAACAGCTGGTTGCAGCAGGCAGGAGGCCCTGGGAGGGAGGGGGAGGAGCTGATCCACAGGGCTGCCGGTGAGTGCTGAGCACCCACTATTTTTTTTCCATGGGTGCTTCAGCCCCGGAGCACCCAAGGAATCAGCACCTATGCCTATTCCCAGGACTCAAAAAGTCTGTTCCTCCAACAAGCTAATACTGAATAAAAGTTATATTTTATATATATAAAAGTGCTATTAGTAAAATTGGCTATCCATAAGGGAGCATGAGATATTGTAATATTTCCAGAATTAATCCTCTGAGACATCTACAGGGTATGTGAGATCCCTGCAGGACTCAGAGCTATGTATTCCAAGAATGAATTTATCCAGCAAACAAAGTTATTCACACTATCTGAAACTAACCCAGTACCTGACATATACAGTGCTGTTGTAGCCATGTCAGTTCCAGGATATTAGAGAAACAAGGTGGGTGAGGTAATGTCTTTTATTGGACCAATTTCTGATGGTGAGATAGACAAGCTTTCGAGCTTACACAGAGCTTGTCATCAGGTCTGTTAATCGTATTCAGAGGGTCACAGCTAAATACAAGGTGGGACAGATTGTTTAGCATAAATAATTAACACATATTTCGAAGGGCCATTCAAGATGAAGTGGTCAATTAACACGTCTCCAGTCATAAAGGGGAAAGGAAAAAAAACCTGGCATGTGGGGGTTATGTCGGTTATAGACTGTTGTAATAAGCCATAAATCCAATGTCTATATTCAGCCCATGATTTTTAGTGTCTAGCAAAGTTAAGTATTTAAACTACCAGGCTCATATTTTGAAGGAGTTGTGCAGATTTCCTTTGAGGATGAGGACTGAGAGGTCAGATATAAAGTGATCGCTTTGTGAAAAGTGATCACCTACACATGATATGGTGTTTTTATCATTTTTCTGTGTGAGTTCATTCAAGAGATAGTGATTATCTGGTTTCACCCACATAGTTATTGTTGGGTAATTTAGTGCACTTGATGCAGTACCATGTTTCCCAGACCTGAAGAAGAGCTCTATGTAAACTTGAAAGCTTGTCTCTCTCACCAACAGAAGTTGGACCAATAAAAGACTTCACCCACCTTGTCTCTCCAGTATGTGATGACAGAGTATAGCTACCTTCTGCACATCACATACACATATTTCCATGTCAGCCTACACTTACCATTCTGTATTTAAGTGTCCTGTTTCAGAGTTAACTACTAAATCTAGTGGCTTGTGGGTAAAATTAAGGGAGGAGGGAGTGCAGGGATAGCAACATTTTATGATATATACCATGACTATGGGTGAGGTGGGAGATATTTGACAGCTCATTCAGTGTTATGTATTTGTTTTGTCTATAATCATGATAACATGTTGGAAGATATGCTGTTCTTGGTCATGTTCTTTCAATATGTAGGCGTGTGGATGAACAATTCATTAGGTAAAACATTTATCTCATATTCATCAAAAATAATGCATTGATCCCATTGCTACTGGGAATAGCAATGTATGTTTGGGTTTTTGTTTTTGTTTTTTGTAAAGCTAAAGCTAACACTAACAACTGTTTATTTTACATTGAACAATATTATTATTGCTTCTCACATTGCTGATGTGTGTGTCTGTTAGTTACAGCTTTAAAATCATGTAAGATTATAATTTTCTATTTGAGTTGTAATGGTCAATGTGAAATTGTTGATATAGCTAGGAAATCATTCCTCTCAGTTTCCCCAAGTAGTCTTGAGCTTAAAAACTTGGGATCAGTGATCTAGTACATGAAAACATTCCTCACAAAGGTAAATTGTGAGCAGGTATTGCTCACATATTTTAACATGTATTGTTAAAGAGGAATTTACAAAGAAGTGACCTGTCACAAGCCTCCCACTTTACCTACAGTCATGATACATGACACAAAATTCAGCATTTCCTTTTTCCACCACAAAATCACAGCCAGTGCTGGGGATGAATTTTCACTTTTTTTTTTTTTTTTTTTTTTTGCAAATAAGACAAGGTATGTTAACCTAATCTATGTTTACAGCATATTGTCTTCTTCAGGCTGACCAATGCAGAAAAAAACATTAATCCCCTGGTACTAAAAATGGAAACTTTATCATGTTTTCTAAAGGGATGTCATAGGAAGAAGTGTTAATAATATGAAACTCCCAGTCCAAACTGAAACGGCAGAATGCATCCTAGAACTGTGGCAGATGTATTCAGCTTCACGCTCTTATAGTCTGCTGCTTGCTGATCCAGCAACACAATTTTTTGAGTCATCCTCAAGTCTGATTGCCCTGATTCAGATATTAAATCTAAATACACTATCACACTTGTGAAAAGACAGCAGCTGTGAATATGTTTCAAGGATTTGGCAGAGGAGCTGAAGTTCATAAAACAATGGACAAGAAGTCAAAATGGCTTTGACTCTCACTGGGAGGCGTAAAGCTGGAGAAGAAAACAGCAATATGTGTCACTCAGAGGAAAGAGGTGAGATCCTTTGCATGTATTGATCTACTAAGGCATAGCAAGTTTATTCTCCTAAAATAATACCAATATACGCCAACAAAATCAGGGTATTGCTTTGATCCTTTTGGGGCATGAAATAAAGTGTAACAATAATGAAAAATTGCTCAAGTGTGTCTGCTCCAGGGCAAAAATTCTCTTTGAAGGACTTTTACATGACGCTAGCTGTGAAGGCCAAGTGGAAAGTAAAACTATGGCAGAATATAGCTTCTCATTTGCTTGACAGAGTAAACTGAAGAGAACATACTAATTCTCCAAAGACTGCATAGCTCCTTATTTATTTTGGGGTGTGAGTCAAGGTATTTCTAGATGGTTTCTCTCCTTATGTGCTACCATGGCAGCTGAGAGTACTGTGGTGCTTTTGCTGACAGTCCCTAGGTATAAAAATCTAGGTATAAGGCTGTGGAAGTATATCAACAGTGGAAGGCCCTTCTGTATGGAATTTACTGTCTCCACTAGCTTTCCAGATTCCAGATCTCTTGGTGTTCATAACACAGCATTAAGTCAGTCTGTTTCCTGGATTTTGTATAAGGAGTTTCTTTTAGGGAATGCTGTGTAGTTAATCATGAATAAATGTCTTCCAGTGGTAAATAGTTACTTTAAATAGCGTTCAATACCCAAGATTGTGTGATGGGTACTTTTATAATGGAGGAAATTAAATAAATCTTGCTGGACAAATTGATTGCTTTTTCTGGGGGGATTACCAAATTAGTGGATGAAAGATACAATATCTTTGTATTTTAGTAAAATATTTGGTAAAGTGTCTCACAAAATCTTACTCTCCAAACTAATTCAAGTTACCGGCATACAAACGCTCTCACCCAAACTGAAATTTAGCCAGGGGACTGTAAGCAAATAGAAATTAATAAACCACAATTTATTGTTGTGTATTAGAGATGGATAATGAACTAGTAGATAGGGTAAACAACACATTAATGAAATTTGGAGATGACACAAAATTAGGAGGTGTTGCAAGAACGATTGAAACAGAGGAATGATGTAAAGGGACATACAAAGGCTGATTAAATATCTAGAAAAATAAATTGAGATTCATCTCGGGAAAAATATGAGCTAAGCCATCCGGGGAAAAAATGCAAAAAAGGGTATTAATGCTGTAAGAGACAAGAAATTGTAATGCATCCTGACAGGGAAAAAAGCCAGTGCTATTTTGATGTGAATACAGTTGGCATAAGAATCATGCCATATCTGCACAACTCTGATGTGACCACACTGTATGTTGCATTCTGTCCCACATACCTCTTTAACTGCCTTTCAAATATGGATACACTGGAGGGTTAAGAGAAGAGAAACAAAAGTTATTAGGGAGACTGAGAGACTGATTTATCCAGGAAGACTGAAAGAAATACGCATACAGTAGCTTAACTAAGTAATTATTATAATGGCTAGCCATTGGCTAAGTAATGTCTGGTCATTGTCTGCAATATAGTCTCTAAATTAAGGCTGCGAACCCCAAAGAAGATGAGGAATCATTTAGTGTGAAAGAAAGGAGCATAATTAGGAAATATATTTGAAATTAAGAAATAAAGTTGGCCAAAAATCAAGAAAAATATCTGCCAGTGAGATAGTAGGCTCCCTATAGAAGTGGGAGCTGCCCCTTTGTATGAAGACAAGAAAATGTTCTAGGCAGCAGTCCTGTATTGGCAGGTGAATGGAATAGATGACTTAATAGATCTTTTCCAGGTCTAATTTCTGTGACCTTACATCTGAAAGGAGAGAAGGAGGCAGTATAATATCCCTAGAAAATATTCTAGGCAGCAGTCCTGTATTGGCAGGTGAATGGAATAGATGACTTAATAGACTTTTTCCAGGTCTAATTTCTGTGACCTTACATCTGAAAGGAGAGAAGGAGGCAGTACAAAATCATGATCACTTGGACTTGAATGCACTTCTTTGGAAATAGTGGCACAGATTGGATATTGCCTCATTTCACAGCAAAGGGGAACATAGGAAATATATTACTTATTATGTAACTCTGTAAATAATTTATGGTTGAGACATGTTTTGCATCCTTACTTGTGCAGGATCTAACACTCATGTGAGAGAGGCCAAACTTGAGGGAGGCTTGCACATCGGATTCCTCTCTCATATGGGACTGCCAGTAAAGTGGCAGAAGTACCAAAATGGAAGGTACTGGAGAAAAACTTCTGCATTTCTGGAGGGTCAACAAAGGTAGACCAGGTAATTACTTGCAAATGTCTATATAATGTCAGTATTGGTTGTTGAATGCATATAATGTGACCTTCTTGTACATGGAAATATAATCATTGGCTGTTCCATTTCACAGGACATGATGACCATCAACATGTGCAAATTGAAGCTGAGGATTGTAGGTAAGTGCCTATACATGCATCAGGCATCATATATGACACCAACAACAATGGGTCTATTTTAAAAGTTCATTCTAATTCTAGATATATTAGTGGTTTTAGTAGTTTTCCCCATTTTTAGTGCTGAAACTGTAAATCTCTCTTAAACTGGAACAGATATTAAAGTGTGCCAATGTACAAAGCTTACATAGGCCTCTAAAGGGGACATTGCAGACTGTGGAGAGTTATTCATAGGTTTCAGGCCAGAAGGGGCTGTTGTGATCATCTAGTCTGACCTTCTGTATCATACAGGTCATAGAACTTACCCAAAATAATTCCTTTTAGAAAAACATCTAATCTTGATTTTAAAATTGTCAGTGATGAGGAATCCACAGTGACCCTTGTTAATGGTTAATTACTTTCACCATTAAAAATTGCACCTTATTTCCAGTCTGAATTTGTCCAGCATCAACTTTCAGCCACTGGATCATGTTATACCTTTCTCTGCTAACTTGAAGAGCCCATTAAATGTTTATTCCCCATATAAATAGTTAGATTATAATCAAGTCACCCCTTAACTTTTTCATTATGAAACTAAACAGATTGAGCTCCCTGAGTCTGTTACTATAATGTATGTTTTCTAATCCTTTAATCATTCTTGTGGTTCATCTCTGAACTCTCAACCATTTATCAACATTCTTCTTGATTCCACATGATTCCAGTAGCACCAGTATCAAATATAGAGACAAATAACCTCTCTAACCATACTTGAGATTTCCCTATTTTTGCATCCCAGGATGACATTAGCTCTTTTAGCCTCAGCATCATACTGGGAGCTCATGTTCAGCTGATTGTTGACCATGACCCCCAAATTTTTTTCAAATTCACGGCTTCCCATCTTGTAAGTATAGCCATATGGAAATGCATATTGTTTGCTTGTGCCCAGTTTACTAAGCAATGCAGATTACTCTGAATCAGTGACTTGTCCTCTTCATTATACACCACTCCCTCATTTTTTGTGTCATCTGCAAACTTTATCAATAGTGATTTTATGTTTTCTTTCAGGTCAGTGATAAAAATGTTAAATAGCATAGGACTAAGAATAAATCCCTGTGTGAACCACTAGAAACACACCCAGTAGATGATGATTCCCCTTTAGTGTTACAATTTGAGACCATCAGATAACTAGTTTTAAATCCATTTAATATGGCAACAATTCAAATGCCTAAGTGTGTCTCTGTGTGTCGATAGAATCATAGAATATCAGGGTTGGAAGGGACCTCAGGAGGTCATCTCGTCCAACCCCCTGCTCAAAGCAGGACCAATCCCCAACTAAATCATCCCAGCCAGGGCTTTGTCAAACCTGACCTTAAAAACTTCTAAGGAAGGAGATTCCACCATCTCCCTAGGTAATGCATTCCAGTTCTTCACCGCCTTCCTAGTGAAAAAGTTTTTCGTAATATCCAACCTAACCTCCACCACTGCAACTTGAGACCATTACTCCTCGTTCTGTCATCTGCTACCAATGAGAACAGTCTAGATCCATCCTCTTTGGAACCCCCTTTCAGGTAGTTGAAAGCAGCTATCAAATCTTCTCTTCCACAGACTAAACAATCCCAGTTCCCTCAGCCTCTCCTCATAAGTCATGTGTTCCAGTTCTCTAATCATTTTTTGTTGCCCTCTGCTGGATGTTTTCCAATTTTTCCACATCCTTCTTGTAGTGTGGGGCCCAAAACTGGATACAATACTCCAGATGAGGCCTCACCGATGTCTAATAGAGGGGAATGATCACGTCCCTCGATCTGCTGGCAATGCCCCTATTTATACATCCCAAAATGCCATTGGCCTTCTTGGCAACAATGGCACACTGTTGACTCATATCCAGCTTCTCGTCCACTGTAACCCCCTAGGTCCTTTTCTGCAGAACTGCTGCTAGTCATTTGGTCCCTAGTCTGTAGTGGTGCATGGAATTCTTCAACCCTAAGTGCAGGACTCTGCACTTGTCCTTGTTGAACCTCATCAGTTTTCTTTTGGTCCAATCCTTTAATTTGTCTAAGTCCCTCTGTATCCTATCCCTACCCTCCAGCATATCTACCTCTCCTCCCAGTTTAGTGTCATCTGCAAACTTGCTGAGGGTGCAATCCACGCCATCCTCCAGATCATTAATGAAGATATTGAACAAAACCGGCCCGGGGACTGACCCTTGGGGCACTCCACTTGATACAGATAGATAGATAGATAGATAGATAGATAGATAGATAGATAGATAGATAGATAGATAGATAGTCTAAGAATGTTATGTCAACCCTATTAACCTTATCAAATTTGTAATCTCTTCAGAAAAATAAAGTTAGTTTGAAAGGATGTGTATTCCATAAACCCATGTTATTTTTCATTAATTACATTACCCACCTTTAATTCTTTATTAATTTGTCTTGTATTAGCTGCTGCATTATCTTGCCTGGGAACAGTCAGAGACTGACAGGTCTATAATTAACAGGGTCATCCCATTTATCCCTTTAAAGAATAGGCACAACATTAGCTTTCTTCCAGTCTTCTGGAACTCCTCCAGTGCTCCAGAACTTATTGAAAATAAACATTAATGGTCCAGTGAGATCCTCAGCCCGCTCTTTTAAAATTCTTGGATTCAAGTTGTCTAAACCTGCTGATTTAAAAATATTGTTCAACATCTTTCAGAGATACTTGTGGAATTATCAGCACCACGTTATGAGACTGTATCATCTGTTTTTTTCCCCAAATACAGAACAGATATATTTATTAAATACATATTTTCTGAATTATTATTGATGATTCTACCATTTCATTCTAGTTATGGACCAATACTATTGTCAGGATTCTTTTTGTTTCTAATATATTAAACAAAACTCCTTCTTATTGTCCTTAACGCTGCTGGCCATAGATTTCTCTTTTGCTTCCCTTATCTATTTTGTACAATTTCTATCTCCTGATTTATATTCATTACTGCCAACTTCCCTTTTCTTTCATTTGTTAAACTTTGTTATATATTTGCCCGCTCTTCCCTTCTTAACTATTAAGGCCTTCTTCCTGTATTGTGGCTTTTTGGGTATCTAGTAAAGTGTTGTTAAATAATACCCAATTATCATTCACATTTTTCAGATTAAATTCTTCCTCCCAGATGATTTGGCTCATCGTTGTTTTCAGCTTTATGAAACGGGTCCTACTAAAGCACCAAGTACATACATTACTAGTCTGAACTTGCACATTGTAAATGTGATCAAGTCATAATCACTTTTGCCTCAGATACCATTAATTTTTATTTCTGCGATCTGGTCCTCTTTTTCTCTTAGGACAAGGTATAATAAAGAATTCCACCATTTTGCCTGCTTTTGACACTTTTTGAGTCAGGAAATTATTATCTATAATGTTTAGAAATTCTGAGGATGGTTTAATATTGGCAGCATGAGACCTTCAGCTTGTGTTACTCAGATTGAAGTCTCCCATGATCATGCAGCTTTTTTTTTCTTACACATTATAGATAGGAGGCAGTCATCCTGTTCCCTAGTGTGATTTGGTAGTCTGTAGCAGACACCAAACAGTAGCCCATCTTTATCTGTTAGGACATTGATTCATAAGCATTCAAGATCATTTTCTTCTGAGTTGTCATTGACTCGGAAACAGGGAATGCCATTTTTGATATATAGTGCCACTCCTCTCCCCTTTTCCCCATTCAATCCTTCTTAAATAGATTATAACCATTGACTCTCCACACTCCACCACTTACCTAGCCAGTGGTTCACTTTCAGAATCTTTGGTCTTCTATCTCGTTTCACTTGTGGGAGAGGAATGATCTCAGAGAAGATCACTTGGACATTCTTTTTCATAATGCTTCCATGTTCCCTGGCACACATCTACTGTCTGCAAGATATCCCATGACACAGTGCCATTTTGCTTATGAGGACCATCACCAGTGGATCCTTGCCTGTTCTCTTCAGAAGCCGATCTAATCTTAGCATGATGTCTTGGTTCCAGAAAGGCAGAACGCTGTCTTGTTTGCCTGTCCCTTGCAGAATTTTCTTCAGTTCTTCTGAGTATTACCCCATGATCACTCTCACTGTGTCTATTCCCATTTCTGTAGTAGTGTTATGAGGAGACATAAAGGCTGGTCAGATCTAGCAACTGACAGGATAGCATACCCCAACATGATTTCTCCCTCCTCCAAGCCAATAGCACCATGGAGGTGAAAAGAAACTTGACAAGACACCCTGAGTCTGATCCATCACTCTGTTGTTACAGTTTTCTGTGGATGTAGGTCCGAAGCAATACAGTGGTGAATCAGGCTCACTATCTCTAAAGGAGGCTGAATGCTAGGGAAAATGGCTCGGCCACTAGGGAATGGGGTGGAAATAAAAGAAGTATATATGACAAACTAATAGTGGCCTTAAAAATTGTAAAACCTGTTTCTGTGCCAAAAACATTAAAAATAAAACAACTTGGAGCCTCTGACACATCTGGCGCTAAGAAACACGATTGTAAATTTGGAATAATTGCACAGACATCAGATTGAAGCCGAATCTGGCCCTTACAATTGAAATATTCTTCAAAAACACAATGGTTTCCAAAACAAATCAGTCCCATTGACCTCACTTGGTTACTTCCCTCCATTCAATGTGAAGTAGACTTGCAGTCTGAGGCCCTAATGTAGAAAATGGAATGTAATTTAAACTACAGATTATTACTAATTCCCTTCATATTTTCCTTTGCAGAGCCTGTAAATATGTTTCCTAGGTGTTCCAGAAAAAATTGCTGCAGATGCTGGTGAACACTTCGGGTTTTATAATTTATAGAAGAATATTGTAACTGTTGGTGTCCATTTCTATCTGCATGAAATGTGCTATCCTTGAACTAATCTTTACGGCTCCTTCCCCCCTGTTCTCCAAATGCCTTGTCAAAACTCACCTCTGCTGTAAGCCGTACAAGAATTTAGCAAACTAATGAGGGCTAGATTGAGGGGTGATTTTGTTCAGGATAGCTGATATTTATTGATTTAAAAAAAAACACTGTGAAATGATTCCAAGCAACTATCAAGTTGTACATGTATGACCCAATCATAGAATCATAGAATATCAGGGTTGGAAGGGACCTCAGGAGATCATCTAGTCCAACCCCCTGCTCAAAGCAGGACCAATCCCCAATTTTTGCCCCAAATGGCCCCCTCAGGGATTGAACTCACAACCCTGGGTTTAGCAAGCTAATGCTCAAACCACTGAGCTATCCAATAGACAGGGGACTAATCGAAACCTATTGAAATCAATAGCGGTCTTAACATTGACTTTGATGAGTTTTGGATTAGCTTCATATATAACTTTTATCTAGCAGTGTGATCTTAATTCTGTCACCTTCATGCTCCTCCCACCCTCTTTTCCTTCCATTTTTGTAGCCTTCACTTGTGATTCTTATCTTAATTCTGACTGAAAGCTATTTGGGGGCAGGGTCTTCCTATTTCTTCCTGTGTGCTTGTACCTAGAACCAAAGGACTTCAATTCTAACTGGGATCTTTGCATCTTATTGAACTACATGTAGTTAAAAATGTTTACTGAGATGTGCCGATCAATTCTGGACAAGCAGTCTAGATCAGTGGTGGGCAACTTGCGGCCCGCGGGCTGCACCTGGCAGCTCTCAGTGGCTGCAGTTTGCCATTCCCGGCCCATGGGAGTTGCGGGAAGTGGCGGTGGTGCCTGCGGACGGTCAATGTAAACCAACCGTCTTGCAGCCCACCAGCGGATTACCCCAGTGGACCTCATGCAGCCCACGGCCCACAGGTTGCCCACCGCTGGTCTAGATTATCTAGAAATGTCAGTTTAGTAGCCAAAATGTTCTTCATGAAGTACTAATGCATGAAACACTAATGGAAATAGCCACCTGTTTGCTTTTACATGTTTAAACAAAGTTTCTTTGTTAAATAAAATGATAAAAATATTTGGTGTGACAGGTTGTGTTCTTTGAGTTGTGTTCACAATCTGCTTACAACTTTGTCAGTTGTTTTGGCACATTTTATTCAGTGATCACGAAAGGTTCTGGATCCACAGCTCTGGATGCCAGACTTGTCTATTAGCCTATGCTAATAAGTTTAACAGTTCTACCAATCGTATATCAGAGTTATGCATTCTGGCCACCACTGCTCTGCATGAATCCTGATAAAACTGACACTAAATGGTCATGTCTGCACATATGCAGGGGCTTAAGTAGGCATGTAACCACCCATACTTTCTGTCATGGTCAGAGAGCATTTGTACATATCTTCACATTCTTTTTCTTTGTGTTTGCTATGAGTCCACAGAATGATGGGTTACTAGCCATTTGGCAGAAATAAACACAAGAATGTACTTCCCAGTCTGTTACAAGTGGTTTCTGGGTAGAGAGTTGCAACTATGATTTTCATAATATATCTGAAAAGACTGACAAGCTCGGAAATACACAAATATATTGGGCCCAATTTTAGACCTAAAAATCAAATACCTACTAAAATACAAATATCTAGGAGCCATATCTGGTGAGATGATGCCTACTCTGAAAGTACAGCATCAACGGTATTGTCATGTCATCTCCCAGTGCATCTAACATTCACTTTGTATCATTTGGACACAAAAATGAACAACACACATGAATGGATCAGCCATATTTTAATCTCTAACTTTTTCATCAAGGTTGGTATCATTGAAGTGTAGCATGTGCGAAAAAATGCACCTTGGCATACAGTTTGATGATTTGCATAATATCGGAGCAAAGTCTGAAGGAAACAAAAAATGTGTGAATGAGGGCACATGGGAAAAGTTTCCCATATGTTACTCTTCAAATGGCAATCTTCCCTCAAAGTGAGTAATGAATGTAGGAGGGCTAAATTAGGAGTAATGAATGTAGTGGGCTAAATTGGGAAGCTCTGAACAGCTACAAGGCTTCCCAATTTAAGATCTATGAATAATCTCACTCCAAGTATCATGCGCCTCCAAGGATTCCATATGTCCTGTACAATAGTGGAACTATAAAACCAGTTCGCAAAAGAAAATGTTGGCAACTTGTCTAACGAATGTCCTCATGAGTTTTTTTTTTAGCCCACTCTTACCTGCTCACCTTTCAGATTGTGTTCAGTAGCTAATAAAAGGTAGAGATGGCTGCATGTTGGTTTAATTTATCTTTCTCTGGCTGAGTATAAAGCAGTTTTAGAGAAAATTGAGAAAACATGTTTCTTAATGTAAATTATAATCACTTTCTTATATCATCAATGCAGTATCAAATTCTTCCCATATAATCAAAATTGAATAATTGTCATATTGTTAAGGCATAGGTTTGAAAAGTGTAAAATTGGATAAACCATTCCAGTGACCCTTATCAATCACAACTAGGCCAAAGTAATTTCCATACGTAATGCACTAGTCAAAAAAGAAAGGTGAGGCATGTTGGATCATGGTGTTACAAGATGCAACAATTCTATCTTCCATCTCTCATTCCAACTGCTCTTCAAGTTATTATCTGAACAAAATCAGGGTGTTGAAACTTTGGGAATCTCACTATATTGTAGGCAGATCCCTCAGCACCTCTTCTGTAAAAAGAAAAGGAGTACTTGTGGCACCTTAGAGACTAACAAATTTATTAGAGCATAAGCTTTCGTGAGCTACAGCTCACTTCATCGGATGCATTTGGTGGAAAAAACAGAAAACACCTCTTCTGTGTTTCTGATAGAACTACACCTTGGCTGTATTGCCCCTTATCAGAATATGAGTGAATGAATGAATGAATGGGTGCAGAAGCAAATAAGCATTGCTCATAAAATTAGATAGTCCTTCAGAATGATTATCTAAATCACATAATTTCTGAAGAGTATAAATACATCACTTCAGCATGGTACTCTGCAGCATCTTAACCAAACATCCATTTCAGGCACCAAGGGTGTATGTTCTAAATGTTGTATCTCGTTTACTTTTAGTTGGTGACAAAATATTCTTGTTTGCACATACTGCTCTGCTCTGGCTCACATGAACAGAGAATGGTTCTAGGAAAAACATGGCAATAGAAGTTCACTTTCCACTGCTTGGCATCCATTGTCTGAATGTGTTGCATGTTTTAGACATCAAAATTGTCGAGGTACTGTATTGATAAATAATAGTTTACAAGGACAATATGGATAACCCATCTCACCAGCATATTTGAGTGTCATCACATCAGATGTATTTTTGTGGCATGTGTATTGATGAATTCAAGTAGCATGACTTCGACATCCCAGACTAGCATATATGGCGTTCTTTCTTCTGATGACCATCCAAGTCCATCCACTTGTCTTAATCTGTTCATATGGTTAACATCACAAGGATGTCATACAACAAATTTTTCATTCTAACTGTTCTTTATGTATAGTGCAGGATGTAATGTACTTTTTTATTGCCATTCTAAGGATAGTATCATATCTCTCAGTGAAATAATGGTTTTGCTAGACAGAGGTATCTTTGTTGTGTAACGCTTTTAAATTCTGCACTACTTGTATCAAGCTTTTTTGGTTTAGGACAGATGTGATGTAATATGTCCCTTCCCCCATGAAAACACAGCTTTATGGGTACAGAAGATACATTGTTGATATGATAGTACTATATTATGGGATATAGGTAATGCCAAAAATAGAAAAAAATATTTTTCAGAATCCTCTGTAAATGCAAAAAATGTGAACTAAAGAGAAATGTCTGACAGTACTGAATCTTGAATGCACAACTTTGGTATTGATTGGCTGCCTCTTCTTACCTGCATATTACTTGGAATAAGTGTTGATTTTCTGTCAGACGTGTGAAAATGTAGAAGAGATGTTGGCCGTGAAGTCCAACGTCAGAGCAGTCATTTTGTTGCATGTGTTGTCATTGTTTTTTTGTCAGGAGATTTTAAAATGGATTATTCTAAAAACAGGCAATTGATAGCCCTTTATAGGATCTACGCTGGGAAGCAAGATAAAAGACATTCTTGCCCTGAAATGACAGCAAGAGTTGGCTTTAGCTCAACTGAAGGTAATGCTGGTGGGATATTCTTAGGTCCAGGTGTCCAAACCAAGATAAGGAGCAACGTCAAAATTTAGGCTTCTAATATGTTTAAGTAGCAGGAAATATGTGGTTTGTGGGGGCAATGTTTTTCTCATTTGGGTTACATGTAACATTTTACAGCAATTACACTGCATGTTCACCATATAGTTATGATATAGAATGTTGTTGTTCACCATTTTGTTAATGTCACTGAGTCAAAAGGAAAGCACTTCATAAACTGTTGTTCTAGATAACATAGCAAATATACACATGAACATAAACATAAGTGCTATTTAATTTCTGGATGACTCCTAAAACTATCAGTTTATATAAAAATGATCCTGATCCTGTTTTTTTTAATAGAACAATACCAGCATGGCTACCTTTTCATTATGTTCAGATAATATGGGACTGTTTGCTGCTTGGTCACACTGAAAAAATGATGTAAGGGTTGTTTACAAAGCATGGTCAAAACTCTATTGTAAGGCTAGTTGCCAGAGGATAAATCAGATATAGTGCAATCTATGTGGGCATCTCTCCTGGAATGTCAGGATGTATTTTTTTATTATATCTGTTACAGTAGTATCTAGAATCCATCGAGAATGGGTTCCAATTGTGCTAGGCACTATACATATATATAATAGGAAACGCTCCCTACCACAACACATGTACAGTCTAAATAGACAAGGTAGACGAAGGATGGGAGAAAGAGTGTTATTACTTCTATTTTACTAGAGTGGAGACAGAGAGCTTAAGAGGTTTACCAGAGGTGACATAGGAAGTAGAGTTCAAGCCAACATACTGAACCCAGGTCACCCAAGTCCCAGTATAATATGTTAGCTACCAGACCAGCCTTCCTCTGAGATGCATATCTGTCTCTTCTCTCAGATACTCCCTTGAAACTTAATTGTGACAGAGTGTGACAAAGTATTGTGTGGCAACCAACAAAGATTTAGGTTATTTTTATTTATTTGCATTTCTGTGCTACCTTTGTAATAAGTCTATTATTTGATCTGATTTTAGCCTATTTCTATTAAACATCATAAGCAGAAACCAACACAAACACATGACAGACAATTTAACATGCTGGTGCAATGACCATATTTGGTAGATGAAGAATTTAATTTCTAAGCTCCCTGTAGTCACATATAGACATTCTTTCCATTATGGATAGATTGTATAATTAATCCTCAAAAGTTTCTGTGCATATATACAGGTGTGAGAGTGTGTGTGGGGGGGGGAAGGTGGGTTTTTGTGTGTGGAATGAATAGTTTTCTCACTTGTGCTACATTTATGTTGCATACATAGATGCATAGAGATTTTTTGGTATTATACAATCTATCTATAATTTGGAGTCCTATACTGACCGAGGAAATTAGATTTGGCCTAAGATTCAAAGTATTTATTGACCAATCAATATTTTATTTAGTAAATACCCAACAAGAGGGCATAAGTTTAAAAGTGTACCCTGAATTAGAATATCTAATATTTTCTTACGGTATCATAAGTATGAAAGGAATATAAAGCTCTTATTCAAATAGTATTACATTATGAAATTATTCTCCAAGGTGTGAGTTTTAATGTTTGGATGCATTATTTATTATGCTTCCTTTCTTCCTTCAACTATTTAGCTCTATACAATGTTTCTGAACATGAAATTTCCTTTTACTTCGTTATCATCTTAAGGCCCTCAGTTTAACTTGAGAGATATGACTTGCCGTTACTCTGCATTTTTCCTAGTTACAGTTTTGTGAGACTAACCTACAATATCAGATCCATAGTTAAATCATTATTCCAGATCTGCACATTGTGAAGCTACTCTCAGTTATCAGTGAAGAAAACACTCTTCTATCCCCACCTTTCTTTGGTATCCATATTGTTCGCCATTAAGGTTTCATTAGCCTTTCTGTTATAATGTATCTATAATTTATAGCATTGGTATTACTATTTTTCAAATGCTATCAGTGTGCAAATGAGACTTGATCGCTACCTCCAGGAGCTTTCAGTCTAGTTCAGACACAATAGTGCAAAGTGTGCTGATATTACTTGGAGATAATTTGGTCTTTTTTCAAAGAATTCAAACCAGAAATCTATTTTGAAAAGGGGCTTGAAGTAGGGGAGGCTTTTTTCTGTTTGGCCAAACAACTGATTACATTCCAAATACAATCATTTTCACAAATTTTCTTAAGCTTCTGCTCTTGGCAAGAAGGTTGGGGCTTTGTTTTTTTCTTTCCCGAATGAGGACCTTGCCATGGTTGTCCACACCTTCTTCACACAGGCATTGGATTGCTGTAATTTTCTCTATATGAGACTCCACTTTAAAGTCATCCAGAAATTGAGATTATCGTGGACTGAGGTGGTCTGACTCATTTAACAGATATTACACTGGTGCTCCTGGCTACTAATGAGTAGAAATTGGAAGAAGTTATCCAGGGTGGCTCAATTTGTGGTTGGAGGATCTCTCTTTAGTGTGGTCTATTTTAGTATCTAGGGAGAGTACTTATTATGGTAAAATGATGTAAATGTGCAAGTGGGGGGAAATGAAATTAATATATTTAGGCATTGCCTGATACTTGCCTGCCTCATTTTCAGGGTGCCCAACTTGATTTGCAGAAATGTTGGGCATTCAGTGCTGCAACTGATGTCAGTTGGAATTGTACTTTGAACATATAAAGTGCTATATAAAGCTAAGTATTCTGTAAAATCTGGCCCTGGGTGTTTCAAATTGGGCACCCAAACTTAGTGGAACTATTTTGACCTTAATCTCTCTGTGCCTCAGCTCTCCATCTGTGAAATGGGGATAATACAACACTCACACCTCACAGAGATGTTGTGAAGACAAATTCATTAATGATTGTGAAGCACTCAGATACTGTATGATGAACACCCATGTGGAAATTAATAATTTTGTCTTCAGAGCAGGTTTGAATACTGTGCAGTAAGTAAGGCCTAGAGTCACACACTGAACAACGAGGATGAAAGAAAATATGGAATAGCTGCTCTATAACTGAGCACTGTCCATACTGTGCAATGAATGAGGCAGGGGTCCTGTGGGAAAAAATATTTGGTCATGTAATTAAAATAAACATATTCAAGAATATATTGTAATGAACAGACATAAGAGGGGCAAATTAAGGTTTCACAGGCATCTTTAATCCTGTTATTTTCTAACCTTTGAGCACTTAGCTTTGCAACCTTAGTAATATTATTTTAATTTGTATTTGTATGTAATATTGATTTGTTATGGCATATCCTTCAGAATTCTTTTTCTGAGATTAAACATCTTGACATCCTGCCTCAATTCAAATCCCTTACTTAAATTCCCTGGGCCATATTAATTCCTCTAGTCAGTGGAGGGACATCAGACATGAATTTGGCTTCAGAAGATAATAAAAACGACCATACTGAGTCAGACCAAATTTCCATCTAGCCCAGTATCCTGTCTTCCGACAGTAGCCAATGCCAGGTGCCCCAGAGGGAATGAACAGAACAGGTAATCATCAAGTGATCCATCCCCTGTCGCCCATTCCCAGCTTCTGGCAAACAGAGGCTGGGGACATCATCCCTGCCCATCCTAGTTATTGGCCATTGATGGACCTATCCTCCATGAACTTATCTAGTTCTTTTTTGAACCCTGTTAGTGTCTTTGCCTTCACAACATCCTCTGGCAATGAGTTCCACAGGGTGACTGTGCATTGTGTGAAGAAATACTTCCTTCTGTTTGTTTTAAACCTGCTGCCTATTCATTTCATTTGGTGACCACTAGTTTTTGTGTTATGAGAAGGAGTAAATAAGACTACTTATTTACTTTCTCCACCTCAGTCATGATTTTATAGACCTCTATCATATCCCCCCTTAGTCATCTCTTTTCCAAGATGAAAAGTCCAGTCTTATTAACCTCTCCTCATATGGCAGCTGTCCAATATCCCTAATAATTTTGTTACCCTTCTCTGAACCTTTTCCAATTCCAATATATCTTTTTTGAGATGGGGCGACCACATCTGCACGCAGCATTCAAGATGTGGGCACACCATGGATTTGTATAGAGGCAATATGATATTTTCTGTCTTACTATCTATCCCTTTCTTAATGATTCCCAACATTCTGTTCACTTTTTTGACTGCTGCTGCACATTGAGTGGATGTTTTCAGAGGACTATTCATAATGACTTCCAGATCTTTTTTGAGTGGTAACTACTAATTTAGACCCATCATTTTATATGTATAGTTGGGATTATGTTTTCCAATGTGCATTACTTTGCATTTATCAACATTGAATTTCATCTGCCATTTTGTTGCCCAGTCACCCAGGTTTGTGAGATCCTTTCGTAGCTCTTCACAGTCTGCTTGGGACTTAAATATCTGGAGTAGTTTTGTATCATCTGCAAATTTTGCCACCTCACTGTTTGCCCCTTTTTCCAGTTTATTTATGAATATGTTGAATAGGACTGGCCTCCTCTCTTTACAGTGCATCATGTTGCAAATAGTGAAGAGCAATTGCTTTGTCTTTCTATGCCTAATCAATAAAACTTTAAGTTTTATTTCACTTATTTCCTTTATTTCATAGTTTTTTTTTTAACTAATCAGTTGCTTCCAGCAGGTATGTTTTCCTCTTCTGTACAGAATAAGCTATTTTGTTTCTCTGAAAGCCATATGCTTTTCACTGATGTTCCACTGTTCCATGGCAGTCAGTCTTCACAAGAAAAAAAACATTTCAATTATTTTAAACCCTACTTTGTACAGTAATTATAGTGAATCACGAGTGTTTTACATCTTTAGAAGAAGTTGTTTTCTCACAAGAAGCTCCTATAGTTAATTGTTTCTCTGGAGGTACTGGAGTGAGAGGCACACAGTGAGCTTGTCTGCCCCTGGTCCCTTTTAAATTAATGCATTATGTATTCTGTTAACTGAGATGAATTTTGTTCTTAAAAATAAAAAAAAGTATAGCGATCTAATGCCAATTTAAATTCGCCACCAACCAAACATTCTCTGAGGGTGTGTCTGCACAGTGAGTGAATGGGAGTGAGCCTTCCAGTCCAATTTGACAGATTTGGGCCAGCAGGGCTCAAGGTAGCACTGTAGAAATAGCTGTGTAGACAGTGCTGTGAAGCGGTGGCTTGGGTAGGAGCTTGAGCTCTGAAGCCTAGGAAACGGGGTGAACTTCAGAGCCCAAGCCACAACTTCAAAGCACAGTCTCCCCAGTATATTTAGAGCACTAGTACAAGCCCTGTAACCCCATGCCTGTCAACCGAAGCTGGGAGGCTCATTCCCACTGGGTCCAAAATGCTGTGTAGATGTACCCTCAGACTTCCTGTCTGGCAAACAGTTCCTGTCTGTAAGAAAGGAAAGGAGTGGTTATAAATTGAAAGGCATCACACAGTAAGTTGAAATTGTAGTCACAGCTAAAAAAGAGCTCTTCTTTTCACTGGAGAGCCAGGTGTTGATGTATGTCATTTTAAATGGGGATGGGGGGCAAAGGGGGAGGAAGAGTGGAGTATGTATTTATTTATTTATCCATTCATTCATTGTATTTGGGAAGATGCCAGTTTTACTAGCCAGGAAATTAGGGATGTCACCCTTCAGCCTTACATTGTGATTGTTTGTTGTGTACTTAACCCTTGCTACTCAATAAATTTAATACTCAGTAACAAATTATACTTCTGCTTTAATATCCCTACAGTACTCCACCAAGAGAGGATAAGAAGGAATTGTTATTATTAATTGACATTACTTTTTCTTTTTTAAACCTTTTCAGTTCAATAATAACCCTTTGATTCAATCTACTGCAAAGAAACAAAAGAATGTAATAAAAACAGGACACTTAAATGATGGTGGATAATTCTTCATTATTTGTCACAAAAACCAGAGTTTCATTGAGGCTAATGTAATATTTCATATCGTGGGGAAGGAAGTTATTATACATTTAAGTTAGCTGACAAATAACCAAAAGAAAGTATCAGAGGGGTAGCTGTGTTAGTTGGGATCTGTAAAAGTGGCAAAGAGTCCTGTGGCACCTTATAGACTAACAGACGTATTGGAGCATAAGCTTTCGTGGGTGAATACCCACTTCGTCAAATGAGTGTAGTGGCAATATGCTTGCATATTTATACCTGCCTCTGGAAATTTCCACTACATGCATTCGACAAAGTGGGTATTGACCCACGAAAGCTTATGCTCCAATATGTGTGTTAGTTTATAAGGTGCCACAGGACTCTTAACCAAAGGAAAGAAGCACTAAACCATTCCGAAGGACATATATTTTGTGTCCCCTTGACATTCTTTTGATCTCATTTGGTACTATTAACTTGATTACTGCATTTTTCCAGCAATACTCTACTACTTCTAGAACTGAAATTCTTATGTTGACAGAATCATTGTGACCCATGGTAAAGAGGGGAAATGAAAGACAGGAATCCTATTTCCAACTTGGCTGCTGTCTCTGAGACCTTGCACAAGTCTTCTCGGCCAAAATCTATATTAAGTCAATTAGAGATGTGTGCTGATTTTTAGGGGTACCAATCATGGGATTAAATGGGAGCTGCAAGTGTTCAGCATCTCTGAAAAAAGTTCCCAAACATAATATATAGTAATATTTACAGGTTTCAGAGTAGCAGCAGTGTTAGTCTGTATTCGCAAAAAGAAAAGGAGTACTTGTGGCACCTTAGAGACTAACAAATTTATTAGAGCATAAGCTTTCGTGAGCTACAGCTCACTTAATCGTATGCTCTAATAAATTTGTTAGTAATATTTACATATTTCACATACTTCAGTAGGGTGTTTGAGACTCATCTAATTCATATTCATAAATATCTTGAGACTGATCCTTGAAAAGTACAAATAAAGTATTATTCTTGATAGTATAACCTTCTTAGCCATGGTTCTTTACATCAGAGATAAGTATAGCAACCTATCACAAGAATCACAAATTCAAGGAAGTTTCATATTAGGGTAGATAATATAGCTTTTAAGACATATTTACTCATCTAACACTGCGCAAAGATTAAAAACATTCTCCACCCTATGGAATTATAGAGCCAGTTAATTTCAGATGAATTGAGATCCTTGAATCCAGTACTTTCAGGAAGCTATATGGCGGACATAATCTAAAACACCTTTAATAGTATGTTAGAAACCACTCAGAGAATAGAGCTTTAATATCCCCACTACATTTGGTGGTAGATTCAACAGCAAAACCATATACTTTGGTCCAGAATTAGGGACACAAAAAATATCAGGATACTCAAATAAACATATCTCCATAGTGGACCTTGTACAATTAAAGTAGGATGAAAAAAATCACAACAATGGCCTTTCTCCTCCAGTCTTACAGCTAGCTCTTTATGCACCTGTCAACCCCAGCTACCTCTTCATTCTCCATACAATTGATGAATTACTGAATACCAGGCTAGAACTAGACATGCCAAAAAAAAACAACAAGGCCTGCAGCCTCTTCCAGCCAGATCACAATGATTCCTGACTGGTCTGGGTGAGTTGTGAAATTTGGCTAGATTTATTAACAAATAACCTGGAAAAAACATGCAGGAGGAATTGAAATACTTTTTCAATTGGGTGTTCAGATAGCATGATAATATGGGCACATTAGAACTACAGAGAGAGGCCTGGGATACATAGAGTTTTCTCATTGGGAGTCATGGGGATTTGCTGAAGAAATTAAAAAGGTACATTGTGCCATCACTCAGGATAATGTTGTTTTGAATGCTGTACTTTTGTAATGCCTTGCTTCGAAGGGTCTCAGATTGCTTTACAAAGCCTTGCAAAACTGGTGAAATTCCTCATTACAGATAAGTAAATTGAGGTATAGAGGGCCAGATCCACCCAGGGAGTTGGGCATTGCAATGCTGAGTGTTGCAGTGCTAACTTTTGGGTCCTTTGCTACCCAGTAGAATCCACAGCCCTGGGTTTGGGTACTAGACTCTCTGTACAATGTATGGAGAGACATAGATGCCTAAAGAAAAGGAGTACTTGTGGCACCTTAGAGACTAACAAATTTATTAGAGCATAAGCTTTCGTGAGCTACAGCTCACTTCATCGGATGCATTTGGTGGAAAAAACAGAGGAGAGATTTATATACACACACACAGAGAACATGAAGCAATGGGTTTATCATACACACTGTAAGGAGAGTGATCACTTAAGATAAGCCATCACCAACAGCAGGGGGGGGAAAGGAGGAAAACCTTTCATGGTGACAAGCAGGTAGGCTAATTCCAGCAGTTAACAAGAATATCAGAGGAACAGTGGGGGGTGGGGTGGGAGGGAGAAATACCTTGGGGAAATAGTTTTACTTTGTGTAATGACTCATCCATTCCCAGTCTCTATTCAAGCCAAAGTTAAGTGTATCCAGTTTGCAAATTAATTCCAATTCAGCAGTCTCTCGTTGGAGTCTGTTTTTGAAGCTTTTTTGTTGAAGTATAGCCACTCTTAGGTCTGTGATCGAGTGACCAGAGAGATTGAAGTGTTCTCCAACTGGTTTTTGAATGTTATAATTCTTGACGTCTGATTTGTGTCCATTCATTCTTTTATGTAGAGACTGTCCAGTTTGGCCAATGTACATGGCAGAGGGGCTTTGCTGGCACATGATGGCATATATCACATTGGTAGATGCGCAGGTGAACGAGCCTCTGATAGTGTGGCTGATGTGATTAGGCCCTATGATGGTATCCCCCGAATAGATATGTGGACAGAGTTGGCAACGGGCTTTGTTGCAAGGATAGGTTCCTGGGTTAGTGGTTCTGTTGTGTGGTGTGTGGTTGCTGGCAGCAGGATTGTCTGGCTATGTAGACTCCCTCCTCAGGCCCTTCGTTACCAGCACTCCCAGCTATCTTCGAGACACCACCGATTTCCTGAGGAAACTACAGTCCATTGGTGATCTTCCTAAAAACACCATCCTAGCCACTATGGATGTAGAAGCCCTCTACACCAACATTCCACACAAAGATGGACTACAAGCCGTCAGGAACAGTATCCCCGATACTGTCACGGCTAACCTGGTGGCAGAACTTTGTGACTTTGTCCTGACCCATAACTATTTCACATTTGGTGACCTTGCATGTATACCTTCAAATCAGCGGCACTGCGATGGGTACCCGCATGGCCCCACAGTATGCCAACATTTTTATGGCTGACTTAGAACAACGCTTCCTCAGCTCTCGTCCCCTAATGCCCCTACTCTACTTGCGCTACATTGATGACATCTTCATCATCTGGACCCATGGAAAAGAAGCTCTTGAGGAATTCCACCATGATTTCAACAATTTCCATCCCACCATCAACCTCAGCCTGGACCAGTCCACACAAGAGATCCACTTCCTGGACACTACGGTGCTAATAAGCGATGGTCACATAAACACCACCCTATATCGGAAACCTACTGACCGCTATTCCTACCTACATGCCTCTAGCTTTCATCCAGATCATACCACTCGATCCATTGTCTACAGCCAAGCGCTACGATATAACCGCATTTGCTCCAACCCCTCAGACAGAGACAAACACCTACAAGATCTCTATCATGCATTCCTACAACTACAATACCCACCTGCTGAAGTGAAGAAACAGATTGACAGAGCCAGAAGAGTACCCAGAAGTCACCTACTACAGGACAGGCCCAACAAAGAAAACAACAGAACGCCACTAGCCATCACCTTCAGCCCCCAACTAAAACCCCTCCAACGCATCATCAAGGATCTACAACCTATCCTGAAGGACGAGCCATCGCTCTCTCAGATCTTGGGAGACAGACCAGTCCTTGCTTACAGACAGCCCCCCAATCTGAAGCAAATACTCACCAGCAACCACACACCACACAACAGAACCACTAACCCAGGAACCTATCCTTGCAACAAAGCCCGTTGCCAACTCTGTCCACATATCTATTCAGGGGATACCATCATAGGGCCTAATCACATCAGCCACACTATCAGAGGCTCGTTCACCTGCGCATCTACCAATGTGATATATGCCATCATGTGCCAGCAATGCCCCTCTGCCATGTACATTGGCCAAACTGGACAGTCTCTACGTAAAAGAATGAATGGACACAAATCAGACGTCAAGAATTATAACATTCAAAAACCAGTTGGAGAACACTTCAATCTCTCTGGTCACTCGATCACAGACCTAAGAGTGGCTATACTTCAACAAAAAAGCTTCAAAAACAGACTCCAACGAGAGACTGCTGAATTGGAATTAATTTGCAAACTGGATACAATTAACTTAGGCTTGAATAGAGACTGGGAATGGATGAGTCATTACACAAAGTAAAACTATTTCCCCAAGGTATTTCTCCCTCCCACCCCACCCCCCACTGTTCCTCTGATATTCTTGTTAACTGCTGGAATTAGCCTACCTTGCTTGTCACCATGAAAGGTTTTCCTCCTTCCCCCCCCCTGCTGTTGGTGATGGCTTATCTTAAGTGATCACTCTCCTTACAGTGTGTATGATAAACCCATTGTTTCATGTTCTCTGTGTGTGGGTATATAAATCTCTCCTCTGTTTTTTCCACCAAATGCATCCGATGAAGTGAGCTGTAGCTCACGAAAGCTTATGCTCTATTAAATTTGTTAGTCTCTAGGGTGCCACAAGTACTCCTTTTCTTTTTGCGAATACAGACTAACACGGCTGCTACTCTGAAACCTGTGATAGATGCCTAAGAATGAGTTCCACAAAAAACTGAGCGTGGGAAATGCCAGAGAGAGGAGTGTGGCTATTTTGTGTGAACACATCTACCAGATGGGGCCCATACAGGGAAAATACATTGGGGAATGCCTCGTTTGAGGATCCCCCTGGGACTTATGCATGAAATAGCAATCTGAGTGCCTACATTTAGATGGCTGTGCACTTGCTCTCTGGCAGAAATGTGGGCACCAAGAGAACTTTAACAGTGGAGATTTGTGCACCCACAGGCTTAGGTGGCAGCTGATCAGCAGTTTGATTATCTTCGTGGTGCCTAAATGTTGGATGTAGGTGACTACACTTTTTTGCGAATCTCACCCACAGTGAATAACTGATTTACTTAGGGTCACACAGTGAGCTGAATTTTTCTCTTACTCATGTAGTTTTGTTGGTTTGGGTGGGTTTATTTGTGTTATCAAGTTCATCCTATGCAGATGGCTGGCACAAGGCCTCTGTGCTAGTTAAGTGCTATGTAAGCCTCATAGTGTCATTTAAGTAGTACATAGGCCTTGCGCCGGCCCTCTGCACAGGTGTGTATTTCACCCATAGTTAGATACCCTGCTTAATAAGTGCGTGTGTCTTTCTGGACAACCATCAAAGTCTGATTTAAGGTGTAGCTGCATGTAGAGTGCACAGCAGTAGTCTAAATTGAGGTATTAAAGGCAAGTATAAGGGTAATGCAATCTGTATCCAAAAGAAGCCATCACAGTCTCCTTGCCCGTTGAGGGTGGGAAAAAGCTGTGTTGGCCACTGCTGGTACCTCATCATAGAAATTGTAGATAAGCACATAAATCATGAGTGCTGGAGCAATGCGGAGCCATGTGTCTGTTTTGTCTGGCCATCCCCAACAAGTGAAAATAAATGATTAATTTAAATTCTGGTGTTGTACATTACATTTATACTACATTCATCTCTGTTTACAATAATTGTACTTTTCATATAAATTAGGCTTATAATAGATGGAATTGTATACAGAATGCATACACTGGAGCATGGCATTCAATCTCCCTTTATCCTAGCCCCTCTCTCCACTGGGACCTATGGTAACTGGATCTTTTGGATGGCCATACTAAACTCTGATGCAGTTAGCTCCTTCTTTGGAATTATTCTTTTTCCTTGGTACTGAGTCTCTTTGAGAAAGCTTTAATACTTTTTACAAATTAAAGAGGAAAAAAATATTGGAGCATCGGTTTCTGTGCTAAATTTATATTTTTGGTTGTCCAGTCATGTGTTCTGGGAGTTGGAAGTCAGTATCAAAGCAGTAGGCTCACAGTTCTGAACATGCACATCTGTTAGTGAACAAATAAATTCATCTGTTCTGATACACAAATGAGAGATGAAAATAGATCCTTTTATCTCTAAGTGTAAGTACCATAAACTGAGAAGACACCATATATACACTAAGGGATGATCTCATTGCTCTGACTTTCAATGCTAAATGGAATATTTTTCAGAACGTTTTGATACATTTAAACATTCCAGAGTGTTAATTATAAGTCTTTTTTAAAGTTTTAATGTTGATAGATTTCCATGTTAAGCTAAGAGTATTATGAAGCTTCAAAGCACCATGCTTACGATATGGCAGAGTATCTTGACACCAGACTTTTTTTTTAAGTAAGAAAAAATGAAAATGTGTCCTAGTGCAACAAACATTTATACATTACATATTACTTATAATAACATGTAAAATATTTTATAGGTATGTAGTAAAAGAGTAATAGCACATTTCATCCCAAAGGATTCCAGAATTCTTAATGCAAGATTTATGCATGTGAGGAAAAAGTGTTTAACTTTCTTTGTGCAGGGTTGTTTCTCTTTTGGAAAATGAAGGTGTGAGCCTGAGCTATGTGTGCTTAGTTTGTAAAACTGTGCATCATTTTATTAGTGTTTCACACAAAAAGCACCATATCTGTTGTTGTATTCTAGCTACATGAAGCAACTAACAAAACAAACAGGCATGGGGATGAAATGTCTTTGCATGTATCGGAAGAGAATCTCCACACAAAGGGACACTTATCAGGGGCAGCTGCTCCTCTGCTGAGGAGAGGAGCAAACCCAAGAGTCCAGCAGCAGATGATGATCTTGTCAAGAAAACCCTCTTTGGTAATATCATGAGCCTGCTCTTGCCAAGTCTGGCATTTCCATATCATGTTCATTTGTGTTGGAGAGAGGGGAGCAATGTTGCAGAAACTACAGGTAACTGGGATGAAGTACCTACTCTGCCCGATGGGTCTGTACAGTGTCACAATATAATTGAGAAACTTCTTTACCAGTTTGAAGTATCAATGTAAAGGTGGAGTTTACGTTAACCCTCACAAGAGAAATCACAGTGAGGAGTCTTTAACAACACAGGTTGCTGTAACTTCTAAATATTATCTTAAGCATTTCTACCCTCACTTTTGTTGTTGCTGTGCAGTTAGTAAACACACCCTTTGAACAGTGAGATTGACTTTCGTCCCCCAGTCTATCTTATACAATGATTAAATAAACCCCAGATTTCCTTTTTCTTCTTTGATAAGATTTAGACTTCAACCCTTAAAGATAGGCCCAGGATCTGATTCTGTTTTGATCCCGAGATCTGAGCACCCTTAACATTGGGATGACTCTCATGACAAGCTGAACTAAAACCCTGGAACCATACACTCCTGAACTCAGGGATCATTCATCTCAGGATCAGGACTTTAAAACAGTGGTCCATTTCTATTTAAACCCTACATCTTAACTTAGCCATCTGTCTCAAAGACTGAAAAAGCCTAAAAGTGTTATATAATCATTTAGATGAATGTATTTCTCACTTCAGTCATTCTGTTATGATTAGGGCCCTACCAAATTCATGGTCCATTTTGGTCAATTTCACGGTCATAGGATTTAAAAAATCGTAAATTTAATTATTTTAGCTATTTAAATCTGAAGTTTCACAGTGTTGTAATTGTAGGGGTCCTGACCCCAAAAGGAGTTATGGAGGGGTGTTGCAAGATTATTGCGAGGGGGTTGCAATATTGTTACCTTTACTTCTGCCTTGCTGCTGGTGGCAGTGCTGTCTTCAGAAGTGGGCAGCTGAAGAGCAGCGGCCGCTGGCTGGGAGCCCAGCTTTGAAGGCAGAGATGCTGCTGCATGCAGAGCTGGGCCCTTAGTCAGCAGGTGTCACTTCCGGCTTCCCAGTTCTGAAGGCAGCAGCACAGAAGTAATGGTGGCAATACCACAGCCCCCCTAAAATAGCCTTGTGGACCCCCCTGCAATTCCCTTATGGGTCAGGACCCCCAATTTGAGAAACATCGTTCTCCCCCATGAAATCTGTCTGGTATAGGGTAAAGGAACACAAAAGACCAGGTTTCACAGTCTGTGAGGTGTTTTCCATGGCTGTGAATTTGGTAGGGCCCTAGTTATGATGAATCTGTGCACCACGCATTGCATTTCTGTGTAATTGTCATCATCAGAGGAGGATGCTTGACATACCTGGTGTCAGAATGTGACTAACTCTTGCACAGGTGCCTCCTGTGCTGTGACCATCTGCAGCCCTAGTCCCTGTTCTCTTCTGAGTGCAGCATCTGCTCCTTGCCAGTGCTCTCTGGGGTTCAAGACAGGCCAAAAGAGATAGGGACATGTTCTAGTTCCTTTCCATGAGATTCGTTAGAGCTTACTGGCTGCAGAAGGGAATACATACATGCTGTCCCCTTCTAAGAGGTGGTGCAAGGCATGTACTTATCCTGCGTCATGTTGTGGCCAGATCTGTGAGGCTTTGTTCCTCCCTGAGGTACAGTGCCCCTGGGTTCATCCCTGGGGTGCACTGCCCTCAGCAAGGACACAATATGGCCAGTACTGTGGTACATGTGTCCTTTTTTAAAAAAACAACATTGCGTAACATTTTCAAAAGCACCGTAGTGACATAGGAACCTAAGTCCCTTTGACTTTCCCATTGATTTTACCCATTATGAATAAAATCAGCAGAATGGTATGAAATGTACCCTAAGATAACTGCCATTCTCCCAGTTGCAATACTTTCAGTCTCTGTTCAGTAAGAGAGGTTTTACTATTCGTAAACCATGTATCACATTATAAGTAACTGATTAAGAAAAAATAAATTGACTGTAATGACTTTGAAACAGCTGAACTGATCTTTGTTATTCATTAGGATTATCAGGTTTTCTTGGTATAAACATCTTCATTTGCTGTTTGATTTTTGTTCATTCCTTAGACTAGAATGTCTATATTTCTTACTTTTCCTTCTTTGAATGAATTTCTCAAAACTGAACAAAATTGTCCAAATGAAGAAAATATTCCCTTTACAGCGATAAAAGAGGCTGCTGCACTCAAGTGGTTGATCAAACTCTAGCCAGCAATTTTCATAATTTCAGCAGTTCCTCTTCCTTTCTGACTTTGACAGCTAAGAAATACTTTTGAAATGGTTTGGATCTAGCCCTAAATTTGATTGTATTGACACAGCTCATGGATGATTATTAATATATGGTGTAGCAGTATCAATGTCAACTTCTCTGCTGTTCGGAATCTTTGAAGTGAGATATGAAAGAAAAGCCCTGAGAATTTGTAGTAATTTTAAAATTGACATGGAATTTTCATCAGAGTAGGGGCATGCTCTGAGCTGCATTCATATTTGCAGCTGGAGATGCTTTGCTTAATTTTCCCTCTTTCAAAACTGTTATGTTGCTGGTGCAACATGGTTGTCATGTTTCACCCCAGAGGTGGCTGCATCTCGGTGGTGACCAAGTAAACTCACTTTTTTGTGTGAATGTAGACAGTTTTGAGATTATCTGAATCTGAGGTACTCTATAAATGTAAAGTTTTTATTTCCTTCACTTATATTATTTTATTGTATATCAACAAGTGTAAGGTAGTTATATTTTTCAAATAGAGTAGAAATCTGAATTTCTGAAGGTTTCAGAGATGTCAAACTTTCAGAAAAATTATAATTTCAGATATATGCCTTAAGTAAACTATTGTTGGAGATCATAACCTAGGTACACTTCACCAAGAATTTGGTTTAGTCAGAGTTCAGCTAAGATGCTAGGCAGGGAAATATTTGTATTTTTGGTGGCTTAGTTTAAGGTAATTAAAACAGCTTACACATATTTTGACTAATACGTTAATTCGTGGGCAGTAAGAATAGTTAAGTATATTCCTATATGGGTGGCCAAACAGACAGACAAGCACACATGTATTTTGCATACATATGTATATATGCATTCCCTCACTCCCATACTTCTTAAAAACTGTCTTCCCTTACTCAGGCTCTTTCTTCCTGCCCCCTCTATCCCCTACGCATTCCCCCTTCAAAAATGCAGCTCACTCTTTCTGTCCCCAATCTCCTTGTTTTCCAGGGGCTCCCTTTCACCCCTCACCAAGCCCAGTTTCTCTCCCCTCATTTACTCCTTCATCAGGCACCCTCTCCCTCTCCCGATTCTATCCATCCTCTTTTTCTCCCCTTCTATGCTTTCCGCAACACACTTCCCAGGCTCTCTGTACCTGGTTTTTTCCCTACCCGCTCCCGACATGTTCATTCATTCCCTTTGTTTCCTGGGGCTCATAATGTGGAGGATGAGAGCCTCTTACAGAATAGGGGAAGGAAGTACATGAGCAAATATGCTTGCCCCTCCTCCTGCAGGAGTTATGTGAGTGAGAGAGAGAATGGATGTGGCCATGAGGGTACTAAAGGCAGATAAGCAGCAGCAAGAGTATATGTATTATGGAAAAAAGAGAACAGGAGTACTTGTGGCACCTTAGAGATGAACAAATTTATTTGAGCATAAGCTTTCGTGGGCTATAGCCCACTTCATCAGATGCATAGAATGGAACATATAATAAGAAGATGTATATACGTATAAAGAACATGGAAAGGTGGAAGTTGCCATACCAACTCTAAGAGGTTAATTAATTAAGATGAGCTATTATCGGCAGGAGAAAAAAAAAACTTTTGTAGTGATAATCAAAATGGCGCATTTCAGACAGTTGACAAGAAGATGTGAGGATACTTTACATGGGGAAATAGAAGCACTTTCATTGTTTCCTCCCTAACCATTAGGTCAGCAGGATTGTGGGGGCATCACCAGGATGAAGGAAAGTTGTCAGGGTTAATAGGTATGTAATATACTAGTAGTTGTCAGTGTACTTTTCTTAGGAATGTAACTTCAGTTTGTTTTTTAAAAAGAATCAATCGTGATTTAGCCTGGTTCTGTTTGAACCCTAGTGTGACCCTTCCTCATGTGTATGTAAGACTGTTTCTAATATGACAGCCACAGCAGCTGTACATATCCCACAGTATATTTTGTAGTGCTGTGAAATAGATCCAACTGTAACACCTGTCAAGTCTCCTGTTTCCAGAGCTAATACACTTCAGAATGGAATACGGTGCTATCAGTTATGGAGAAATTTGAGTTAACTTTCATACTTAAACTGAATTAAGTAACAATATATTTAGTACTTGACAGACAAACACTATAACAGACAACTGGGCATTTTCATATCATATCTCTATTAATAACCTTATCAACTGATGTTCTTCAGCATTAGTTATGATAACTTCCAGTCGGTATGGCAAAGGGGCGTATTATGTATTCATCAAGGAATGCTGTGACTGTAAGTGTGTTTTAGGTTACCAGTACATAGATTTCAAGTTACTTGTTTTAGGGTTTTCAGCTACTGAATGAATCCTGTGAAAAGGGAATGTTTCTATTTTGCCACCTCCATTATGTTATTTTTTCCAGTGCAATTACAAGCTAATTCAAAGCTCTTTGTGTTAGGCTAATAGCTTCTGATTCATTGCTGTCACCCAGTACCTCTTCATGCACTTTTAATACTGTCTCCCAGTGTCCCTGGCACTTACCTATGGAGAATGTTTTTCTCTGAGAAGAGGGTCTGATCATATCCAATCATTAATGGAACATCAAAAAGATCCTATATGTTACAGTTACATATGGCCTAGATCACAATTATCAAAAGTCGTGGGTTTTTTTTTTTTTTGCTTTCTTATCCACACAATAAATGTAGTTGTCAGCAGGATAAGTTCACGCATTGGATAAGGTCACAATTTCATTTAGTGACGACTTCCAACAGTGTGAACTTACAAGGTTCGATTTATTAAAGAGTCAGAAGGGATAAGATCACTGCATGGCTAGCCTGATTTATCAGGTTTTGACTGGAGTACTTGAATAGAGAACGTTGTATTTCAAGTTTATGTTCAAAACTGTAATTTAATGTGTGTTGTGTCTCAGAGACTTGAGAACTGAGAATGGAGAATTTAGAAGAAGCATCCCAACAAGGTACTTTAAGTCCATCAGGCAAGTGCATGATCGTTTTATATGCTGAGCTCTACCTTGTTTTGAGAGGAATTGCAACAGCATAAATGGGACACCATGTCATTTATGTAAATTCATTCTGTTGTTCTTTGAGTGCTTGCTCATGTTGATTTCAATTAGGTGTGTGCACACTGCGTGCACAGTCGTCGGAAGGTTTCTCCCCAAGCAGCACCCATTGGGTCAGCTGTGGAGCCCCCTGGAGCGGTGCCCTAATGGCGGTGAATAATAGGTCCCTGCCAACCCACTGCCTCTTCAGTTCCTTCTTACCACCATTGATGGTCGTTGGAACTGTGGTTGCTTGCCTTCACAAGTGCTTCCCCTAGTTTTCATAGTTTCAATGACAGACATAATTCAAAGCTTCAAGCAGTACCCGCCTCCACAGCAAGGGGTTGCTTGAAGCTCAGCCACATGGAGGCATGTACATACATGGAACAACATGTGAAGCTGAGGCTCAGCCAGCCCTCTCCAAGCTTGGCTAGCGTCAGCCTATCAGCCAGGGCATGACAGTCTGGACAAGATGGTCACCCTCCCGGTGCCAGTTCTCAAGTCTCTTCATTGGTGGCTCAATCTACAGGAGGTGTGTGAGGGAGCCCACTTTGACAAGCCACAGCCTTCTCTGTCCCTGGTAACAGATGTTACCTAAGATTCGTGATGTGACGGAGAGACTGCCGAGACTCATCAAGCCCTCGGATCGCTACCCCTTCCTGCTTCTCCACGTGGGCACCAATGATACTGCCAAGAATGACCTTGAGCGGATCACTGCGGACTACATGGCTCTGGGAAGAAGGATAAAGGAGTTGGAGGCGCAAGTGGTGTTCTCGTCCATCCTCCCCGTGGAAGGAAAAGGCCTGGGTAGGGACCGTCGAATCGTGGAGGTCAACGAATGGCTACGCAGGTGGTGTCGGAGAGAAGGCTTTGGATTCTTTGACCATGGGATGGTGTTCCATGAAGGAGGAGTGCTGGGCAGAGACGGGCTCCATCTTACGAAGAGAGGGAAGAACATCTTTGCCAGCAGGCTGGCTAACCTAGTGAGGAGGGCTTTAAACTAGGTTCACCGGGGGAAGGAGACCAAAGCCCTGAGGTAAGTGGGAAAGCGGGATACCGGGAGGAAGCACAGGCAGGAAGGTCTGTGAGGGGAGGGCTCCTGCCTCATACTGGGAATGAGGGGCGATCAACAGGTTATCTCAAGTGCTTATATACAAATGCACAAAGCCTTGGAAACAAGCAGGGAGAACTGGAGGTCCTGGTGATGTCAAGGAATTATGACGTGATTGGAATAACAGAGACTTGGTGGGATAACTCACATGACTGGAGTACAGTCATGGATGGTTATAAACTGTTCAGGAAGGACAGGCAGGGCAGAAAAGGTGGGGGAGTAGCACTATATGTAAGGGAGCAGTATGACTGCTCAGAGCTCCGGTACGAAACTGTGGAAAAACCTGAGTGTCTCTGGATTAAGTTTAGAAGTGTGTGCAACAAGAGTGATGTCATGGTGGGAGTCTGCTATAGACCACCGGACCAGGGGGATGAGGTGGATGAGGCTTTCTTCCGGCAACTCACGGAAGCTACTAGATCGCATGCCCTGATTCTCATGGGTGACTTTAATTTTCCTGATATCTGCTGGGAGAGCAATACAGCGGTGCATAGACAATCCAGGAAGTTTTTGGAAAGCGTAGGGGACAATTTCCTGGTGCAAGTGCTAGGGGAGCCAACTAGGGGGAGCGCTTTTCTTGACCTGCTGCTCACAAACCGGGTAGAATTAGTGGGGGAAGCAAAAGTGGATGGGAATCTGGGAGGCAGTGACCATGAGTTGGTTGAGTTCAGGATCCTGACGCAGGGAAGAAAGGTAAGCAGCAGGATACGGACCCTGGACTTCAGGAAAGCAGACTTTGACTCCCTCAGGGAACAGATGGCCAGGATCCCCTGGGGGACTAACATGAAAGGGAAGGGAGTCCAGGAGAGCTGGCTGTATTTCAAGGAATCCCTGTTGAGGTTACAGGGACAAACCATCCCGATGAGTCGAAAGAATAGTAAATATGGCAGGCGACCAGCTTGGCTTAATGGTGAAATCTTAGCGGATCTTAAACATAAAAAAGAAGCTTACAAGAAGTGGAAGGTTGGACATATGACCAGGGAAGAGTATAAAAATATTGCTCAGGCATGTAGGAAAGATATCAGGAGGGCCAAATCGCACCTGGAGCTGCAGCTAGCAAGAGATGTCAAGAGTAACAAGAAGGGTTTCTTCAGGTATGTTGGCAACAAGAAGAAAGCCAAGGAAAGTGTGGGCCCCTTACTGAATGAGGGAGGCAAGCTAGTGACAGAGGATGTGGAAAAAGCTAATGTACTCAATGCTTTTTTTGCCTCTGTATTCACTAACAAGGTCAGCTCCCAGACTGCTGTGCTGGGCATCACAAAATGGGGAAGAGATGGCCAGCCCTCTGTAGAGATAGAGGTGGTTAGGGACTATTTAGAAAAGCTGGACGTGCACAAGTCCATGGGGCCGGACGAATTGCATCCGAGAGTGCTGAGGGAATTGGCGGCTGTGATTGCAGAGCCCTTGGCCATTATCTTTGAAAACTCGTGGCGAACGGGGGAAGTCGCGGATGACTGGAAAAAGGCTAATGTAGTGCCCATCTTTAAAAAAGGGAAGAAGGAGGATCCTGGGAACTACAGGCCGGTCAGTCTCACCTCAGTCCCTGGAAAAATCATGGAGCAGGTCCTCAAAGAATCAATCCTGAAGCACTTAGAGGAGAGGAAAGTGATCAGGAACAGTCAGCATGGATTCACCAAGGGAAGGTCATGCCTGACTAATCTAATCGCCTTTTATGATGAGATTACTGGTTCTGTGGATGAAGGGAAAGCAGTGGATGTATTGTTTCTTGACTTTAGCAAAGCTTTTGACACGGTCTCCCACAGCATTCTTGTCAGCAAGTTAAGGAAGTATGGGCTGGATGAATGCACTATAAGGTGGGTAGAAAGCTGGCTAGATTGTCGGGCTCAACGGGTAGTGATCAATGGCTCCATGTCTAGTTGGCAGCCGGTGTCAAGTGGAGTGCCCCAGGGGTCGGTCCTGGGGCCCGTTTTGTTCAATATCTTCATAAATGATCTGGAGGATGGTGTGGATTGCACTCTCAGCAAATTTGCGGATGATACTAAACTGGGAGGAGTGGTAGATACGCTGGAGGGGAGGGATAGGATACAGAAGGACCTAGACAAATTGGAAGATTGGGCCAAAAGAAATCTAATGAGGTTCAATAAGGATAAGTGCAGGGTCCTGCACTTAGGATGGAAGAATCCAATGCACCGCTACAGACTAGGGACCGAATGGCTCGGCAGCAGTTCTGCGGAAAAGGACCTAGGGGTGACAGTGGACGAGAAGCTGGATATGAGTCAGCAGTGTGCCCTTGTTGCCAAGAAGGCCAATGGCATTTTGGGATGTATAAGTAGGGGCATAGCGAGCAGATCGAGGGACGTGATCGTTCCCCTCTATTCGACACTGGTGAGGCCTCATCTGGAGTACTGTGTCCAGTTTTGGGCCCCACACTACAAGAAGGATGTGGATAAATTGGAAAGAGTACAGCGAAGGGCAACAAAAATGATTAGGGGTCTAGAGCACATGACTTACGAGGAGAGGCTGAGGGAGCTGGGATTGTTTAGTCTGCAGAAGAGAAGAATGAGGGGGGATTTGATAGCTGCTTTCAACTACCTGAAAGGGGGTTTCAAAGAGGATGGCTCTAGACTGTTCTCAATGGTAGCAGATGACAGAACGAGGAGTAATGGTCTCAAGTTGCAATGGGGGAGGTTTAGATTGGATATTAGGAAAAACTTTTTCACTAAGAGGGTGGTGAAACACTGGAATGCGTTACCTAGGGAGGTGGTAGAATCTCCTTCCTTAGAGGTTTTTAAGGTCAGGCTTGACAAAGCCCTGGCTAGGATGATTTAACTGGGACTTGGTCCTGCTTTGAGCAGGGGGTTGGACTAGATGACCTTCTGGGGTCCCTTCCAACCCTGATATTCTATGATTCTATGATTCTATGTGTCAGCGTTGGGATGGGGTGCTCACCTGAGGAAACTCCAGATGCAATGTCTCTGGTCGCAAGATGAGCTCTCACTCCACATCAGCGACAAGGAGCTGAGAGCAGTCCGACTGGCATGCAAACCTTCCAGGTCCATTTGCAAGGGAAGTATTGGGGGTCATGACGGACAACACATCTTTGATGTTTTATATAAACAAAACAGTTGGGGCTCATTCCTCTCCCCTATGTCAGGAAGCCCTCAAGCTGTGGGACTTCCTCACAGCCCACTACATTCACCTGGAAGCATCTTACCTCACAAGTTCTCAGAACAAGCTGGCAGATTATCTCAGCAGATCCTTCCACAGTCACGAGTGGTCTGTCTGCCTGGACATAGTGCACAATATTTTACAAAGGTTGGGAGTTCTCCAAATCGACCTGTTCGCCACGAAGAGCAACAGAAAATGCCCTTGGTTCTGTTCCTTCTGGAATCAGAGTCTTGTGGACGCATTCTTCCTCTCCTGGGTGGACCATCTATTTACGCATTCCCACCATTTCTACTTGTCCATAAGGTTCTGCTCAAGATCCTCAGGGACAAGGCGGCCTTGCCAGCACTGATATACCACGCTCCTGGAATTGTCGATGGATGCTCCAATCTCATTGCCCCTGCTTCCGGACCCGATTACCCAAGACCACAGTTGCTTTCATCATCCCGATCTTGAGTCTCTCCGCCTCACTGCTTGTAAGTTTCATGACTAAACCCAATGGAGCTCATGTGCTCTGAGCCTGTTAGGGATGTCCTACTTGGTAGCAGGAAACTATCCACCAGGGCCACCTACCTGCTTGAGCGGAAAAGATTTGCAATTTGGTGATCTCAGGTGCGTGCTCCCCTGATACAGGCACCCATACCACTCATCTTAGACTACCTACTACACCTAAAACAGAGGGCCTCTTGACATCAACACTCAAGGTCCACCTGGCAGCCGTATCAGCCTTCCACCCGGGAGCAGCCGTATGTTCAGTCTTTGCCAACCTGATGGTCAGTTGTTTCCTGAAAAGTCTGGACAGGCAGGTTAGGCAACCAATCCCGGTGTGGGATCTCAACCTGGTCCTGTCAAGACTATTGGGGCCCCATTTGAACCCCTGGTGACTTGTTCATTGCTCTACCTATCATGGAAGGTGGCCTTCCTAGTCGCCATTATATCACCAAGGAGAGCATCGGAGTTTAAAGCTCTAACCTCCGATCTTCCTTATACCGTTTTTTATAAGGACAAGGTGCAACTCAGGCCTCATCCAGCCTGTCTCCAAAAAGTTGAGTCCCAATTCCACGATGGTCAGGACATTTTCCTATCGGTCTTTTATCCTAAACCTCACATGGATAGCTGAGAAAAAAGGTTGCATTCCTTGGATGTTCGACGAGTGCTGGCCTTTTACACTGAACGTACAAAGTCATTCCGTAAATCGAACCAGTTGTTCATGGCAGTTGTGGATAGAATGAAGGGCCTCCCGGTCTCATCACAGAGAACTTCATCATGGATCACATCCTGTATCCGGGCATGCTACGATCTGGCAAAGGTTCCTGCACTAATGGCACATTCCACAAGAGAGCAGGCCTCCTTGGCAGTGTTCCTGGCCCAGGTCCTGATCCAGGAGATCTGTAGTGTGGCGACATGGTCACACTTTCACCTCTCATTATGCTGTCTGCCAGTACATTAGAGATGATGCAGCATTTGGCGGAGTGGTGCTCCAGTCTGTGATTCCATGAACTCTGACTCCACCTCCTGTTTAGGTTTTGGGAGTCACCTAATTGGAATCAACATGAACAAGCACTCAAAAAAAACCCCCAGTTACTCACATTCTTGTAACTGTTGTTCTTTGAAATGTGTTGCTCATGTCCATTCCAAGACCCACCCACCTTCCCCTCTGTCGGAGTAGCTAGCAAGAAGGAACTGAAGAGGCGGCAGGTCGGCAAGGACCTATATTCACCGCCATGAGGGCGCCACTCCAGGGGGCTCCACAGCCGAACCCACGGGTGCTGCTAGGGGAAAACCTTCCAATGACTGTGCACATGGCATGCACACACCTAATTGGAATGGACATGAGCAACACATCTCGAACTGTAAATGTGTAACAACAGTTATGAGAAGGTGAGTAACCAGTTTTTTACAGTATTCAGAGGTGCTCACAGTAGCTTAGCTTCATTTTTGTAGTGGAGAGAATCACCAGTTAAATGTCCCGCTCAAACCATTACTGTGTGTAACCAGGCAGGCAGCTATCCAATGATTAAATTGTAGACCAGTGAAAGGTACTGTATGCCATACTTCAGGCACCTTGGCTGGCCTTGTCAGAGGTTGAGGATTTCAACAACCATTGAGAGGTTTTTGAACTCAGTGTGACTTTACGGCTTTATTTGATTCCACAATATACAGTTTCTCAGACATGAAGAAATATACCCATATAGGGCAAGAGCCTTAGCCGGTGGAAATTGGCAGAGCTCCAGTGGAGTCAGTGAGCAAACATCCATTTACATCAGAGGAAGATCTGGCCCATACACTTTTGCTAAATGGGCTCCTGTTATAAGGCTATTCCTAATAAAAGGTTATTGCCATTACGTTGTCAAGTACTTTCCTGCAATTTTTTCAATATTTTAAATATATAGATGGAGGCAAAATTATTTATGAGTAAAGTAACTGTGCCAGAAAGGTGCTGCCTATCACTCACCTTCAGCTGTGTGCACCCTTGTTTCTTACTCTAGAATGTGAGCAGATGGATGAAAGCCAGTGGTTACCATGTCCAGAAAATACCATTTATTGTACTATTTTTGTGTACTTAGATTCCTCTGATATTTGAAACCATGGTCAAATCCTGTAAAGGGCCAATAACTGCTATGGGTACCACTGTTATACAAAACACTACATGTTTTCTGAAGCTATGAAAAGCATAGAACATGTTCCCTTAATTACTAGGGATTTATGGGCATCCCTTACAATATCTACAAATAGGAAAGAATTTCCTACAATGGAGTCCTTTAATTCTGTCCCAAGATCCACCAAGGTGGCCTGATATCTTAAAAGCCATGGGATGTTTTGTAGCTGTACTAGTGAGTCATGACTTGGGGCTTCTTTTACAGTGCAGCTATCATAAGTCTTTGAGTAATCACAGACTTTAAAAGTATACTATATCAACAAGATAAGAGAAACAGCCTACAGCACTAACAACATTATCTTTTACCAAAATTGATTAGCCCGTACAATGTGTTTCAAATATTTTGTATAAACTTACTCAGCAAGCTGGAAATAAGGATGTTCTTGAAGAACAAGCTGCAAAAAGTAAGTTGCTGTACAGCAAAGGAAAGTGAAGTAAATATCACGAAAACTGAAATCTCCATTAATTCCAGTTTGTACCTAATTTACAAACCTTAAAGGCAGGACATCTATTTGCCCATGTTTCTTGTTGGCCCCTTAGTTATGCTCTCTACTGTACTTCTCAATAGGACAATTAGCAGGTCTGGGGATGCATTGCTGAATGAATAAAGCAAAATATAACTAACAGTCTGATGTTAAAATTTGGCATACTAGTCATGATGCATTCAAATACTATATTCTTGACCTCTGTGTATGAATTGTTCTTGTTATCACTTGTTATTAAGTGTAAATATATACATTAGTTCCATGTCAAAGTTGTCCAGTAAAGATTACAAATAGTCAGAAATTGTAAACAGCACACTGTGCGTAGAATTTTCCACTCCCTTCGGGCTGAAGTACAGAATCAGAGAGCTTTTACTGGTTGTTGGCCCTCAGCTTTTCTCCTTTTCCCCTCTGTGGCTGTGTGGGGAAGAGACTTCCCTAAGGAAAGGCAGTGCCTGTCAAGCTCTTATACCACTGTGCCCAGGATTCCTACTCCTGCCTGGTAATCACGCAATAGAGTAACCAGTTCTTCTCTTCCCTTCTCTGCAATGTGGTAGAGTGGTCAGCTGGGGAGATTCTGAGTAGCCGCAGTCAGGAAAGGGACAGCAGCTTCTCAGAGCACCATGCCCCCTACCTCCATCTTGTATTGTCAGGACTGACCCAAACTCTTCAGTTAGAAGAAAGAAAAGGAGTACTTGTGGCACCTTAGAGACTAACAAATTTATTTGAGCATAAGCTTTCGTGAGCTACAGCTCACTATCCGAAGTGATAGTGACAGCTCACTATCCGATAGCTGTAGCTCACAAAAGCTTATGCTCAAATAAATTTGTTAGTCTCTAAGGTGCCACAAGTACTCCTTTTCTTTTTGCGAATACAGACTAACATGGCTGCTACTCTGAAACCTCTTCAGTTAGAGTAAGGCTTGGGGACTCCTTTTCAATTCATATTCAAATGCAGATTTTCTTCTTAACATAGTCTCCTCTGAGATCCACATAACTCTGAGGTCACTTGCTTAGATCTAAGGGGAATATGCCATAAACAAGCAAGACAGAAACTACAGAAGATCCATTGCTCTTTCATCTCACAAGTTTGATCTCCTCCTTGCCACAGTTTTGGTATCTTCCACTCTACACGGAAATTCAAATTTATAGAAGATTGTAAAATGCAATGAAAATGTCAGACACCCTAAAACTCTGATTCCCCCCCATCCTCAATGTTTAGGGGAGACTGGAGGAGGATTTCTAATAGTGATATTTATTATATTTCTCCTATAAACTGAGGTGCCAACCTCTGGCCCTTTCTGCTCAAGCAGAGGAACATGTATAGTGATATATATATAGGGATAAGGACACAGGTTCTGGTACAAAATCTTAATAGATGTATATCAAACTTGCTCAGAGGTGATTTTGAAGTCAATACTTGTTAAATTTCATTTTTCCCTAAGTCAAGCAAAGATCCTGAGTGAGAAGAACAACTGTGCCAAGGATCAAACTTTATTTGTTTTTGTTTTATCCTTGTTCAAAGAAAGTATGGTTTGTTTTACAATGGGATAAAATGTAACACTCCCCCCCACCCCCCCCACATACATACTGATCTGTAACTTTAAAATGGCTGCTGAAACAAATGAAGCTTCAGGTAAATCCAAGCATGGAAAATTTCAGCCCACAAGGTGTCTTGTTTTGAAAAGATATGAACGTGGGAAATGAGGGGGATATAATACACTGTTTCATGGCCTTCACTACAGTAGTTACTACTAGGCATCTATTATAATAACCCTAGAAGAGCATATTTTAAAACAGCTTGGACATGATTCACCACTGAGCTACTCAAACGGGAGTGACACTGGTATAAAACTGCAATGCAATGATGAAATCCATGGTTTGCACCAAAACACACATTTAGGCTTAACAGAGCAAAGGAGAATGAAAGAGGGGGAAAGCACATGGTAACCTCTTCGGTAGACAACATGGAAGAAAAAAACATCCATTATTTTGGAAAGTGATTGCTGGTTTTTTTTATGCCTATTTCTTCCTAAACATCTTTTAAGATGCACAGTTAATATTAGGACTCTTACTTATTTAAATAAAAGAAAGCATAAACGTGTGCACTTTAAAACTTTTCTAAGTGTTTGGGTATCACTGGATGATCTGCACTAAATTTGTCGTTCTTAATCCATTAAAAGACAGGCCTGTTGTAAATCCACAGGTACAGATAAGGAGTCACTGTTTGACTGAATCTGAACCCTTTTCAGATGAAAAAATGTCAGTGGCAGAAAGGGAGGCTGAATTATTTTTTAAAAGGTTTTCAAAGATTCTCATGATTCCTCTGGTATCAGTTAGATGTGACATGTCCATAGAACTAGCTTTTTTTAGTGTGTAAAAAGCAAGCAAATGCTCCTGGTTTCATCTTTATGTAGAAAATGCTACACTGTGTGTGTATGTTCAACATGTTGACCTGCAGTTCTGAAAAGCCCCCCATCTCTAATTATCTTACAGAGATTGTTTAAAAATTAATTTCATTTCTCTCAGTATTCCTATAGAAATTTTAAAAAATGTATGTTGGATATAATTTCTACATAATTAACCTTTCCAATTTATATATCACCTTTGCAAATGTCTGAAGCTCTCATTATAAAGAATACTTATTCTCATATTTATAAACTGGTGTAAACCAATATTGCTGACTGGATTTGTGCTAGTTTACATGAAGTATATGGACCACAATGTTTAATGGAGTATTTTTGCAATCTGCAGTTCTCATCACTGAAATACAGGTATCTTGCCTGGAAACAGAGCCCAGAACCAATTCTGCTCCTTGGAAAATGATCGGGGTTTATTCCCATGAACAAGGAAAACCTTCTCCACAATCTGGATGTATTATAAATCCAGATATTAATATGAATGACTAGTATGGGAGATGTGTTGAAAGCTGTGGGATTGCTTGCCAGCAAGGGAGAGATTCTTATTCCCCTCATTTCCACCCCCACAAGGTCAATTTTGCAACCATTACCAGTGCTAAATCCAGGATAGGCATCCAGTTTAGTAACTGAGTAGGCAGAATCTCTGGTCTTTTTGAAAAATCACAGTTGTCATTCATATAATAGTATCTGCAGTTGATGAGAAGGATTATGTTGATGTGGAAGACAAGAATTATTGTCACAGCTGATCAGTATATGAAGGGAAGAATAGGACATACCATAAAGGGGAAGCAAGGTGAAATTCTAGCCCCATTGAAGTCAATGTGAGTTTTGCCATTGATTTCAATATGGAAATGACTTAATCCAGAATAGCTAACTTCACAGAGGCCGGGGCTCAGATTGGCAACAGTATGTTGAAAAATGTATTTGTCAAAAATGGGATTTTGTATGAAACAATTTTTTTAGCAAAATTGTTTTAAGAAATGTTTTTGTATCTTGTAAAAATGAAAAAGGGAAAATTTTCAGAAAAAAACTTGCAATTTTTCAGTATTTTTGATATTTTTTGTTTTAAAATTCTGGAAAAATACTCACTTTTTCCCCCTCCCCCTTTTTCTGCTCCTTTTTTCCACTAGAACAGTGAGAGGGGAAGTTAAACAGTGAAATAAAGAAATACTTTCATTTAGCTTTGAAAGTGTTATTTTCAGAAAGATAGTAACTTCACATTTAGAAATAATAATTTCAGTTTTTTAATTCCTCTCTCTAAGTGAGAGAAAGTAGCACAGTTACATTATGATTTTTTTCCAGTGGAAGAAAATAAAATAAAAAGTGACAGAGTTTTTGACCTCCACTTTTTCTTACTTTTCTTAGAGCAAACATATTGGCACTAGATCTACTAGTCTTAATTACTTCAGGTCAAATCCTGAAACCCTGACTCAGGCAAAACTTTAGTTGAGATAAATTATTTTTATCTATATACCTGTATAAACCCAGAGGAACCCCATCAAAGTCAGTGGGGTTACCCTGTATTTACATTGGTGTAAATGAGAAAAGAATGTGGCCCAATAGAAATTTTGCTTGAGTAAAGACTTCAGAATTTGGCTGTTTGTGACAGTGAAATGCAGGAAGGATGTTAACCCCAGTGTTGTACTTCCTATTGCACTTTTTCTTTCTGCAGCCATCACCTCTTCCTCAGCATTCGATCAAAGCCTTTTGAGTAACTGTTATTGTCTCTCATTCTCAAAGACTTACCAAATAAAAATGCCTTCAAAATATAATGGGTGTGAAAAGATGCAAGAAAGAAATGGGACTTTATAACCCAAATTTGAATATAATTATAAGGAAAAAGGTTTAGTTTTTTTCTCAGGATGACAAGATCAGTTGTTTTTCAGACAAGCATAATTAATTCTTGTTATATGGATCCTCAGAACATTGTGCATGTAAAACAAACACAAAGATGGAGGTGGTTATTGTCAAGGCACAAGTGAAAGTACTCTAAACATTGCTTGTTTTCTTTGTTTGCAGGAGAGCTGGAGATATTCCAGAAGGATGGGGAGCGCAAGATTCAGAGTCGGCAGCAGCTTCCAGTTGGAACAACATGGGGGCCTTTTGCTGGGAAGATGGGTCTGAATAATAACACCTTGGTATGTAGATGCCCAGTGAGTTGACTTTGCTATACTGTTTGTCATCACTTAGGAGTTAGTCTTTATTTCTACTCAACCAAATCACTTAAAATCAAGCCATTGTAAGCTTTCATGGACAGTGCTATTTGGATCTTTTCCAAGCAGTCCATCTATGGCAGCAGTCTACAAAGAGTTATGCAAGGCACAGATTAATGGTTCTAAAGTTGTTACTTTAGAATTAGGAGAGTTATATGATGATTCTTACCTTACCTGCTGAACCAAACTGATGCCTTTCACTTTTAATAACATATAAGAGGGGTTTTTAACTGTTTCAGAGCACAAATTAATTATTGAACAATTCATATTAACAAAGTGTATAGAAAATGCACAATAACTATGTTAACCAGTATAAAAATTAATTTAACCCCTACTAAACATAAGGATATTGAGAGCTACAGAATCTGTCATCAACTTGCAGACATTATGCCAAGGTATTGAAGGATTCTGACATGGGTGCCTAGAATTATGTGAGATATAGTCCAAATTATCCCTGATTTCACTGAACTCAGAGGTCCATATAAGTACTGCATTGCTGAGCCATAATTTAGTATGTTAAAGATAGTGTCATTCTATCTCTTAATTGTTTTTGTTTTAGACCCTTAAAATCTGCATTTCCTTGAAAGGAGAGAGCTTTGGAGCAGTTACTGTCTATCAGATCAGTGTCTGCTATTACAGAAGTTTCATGCACACATTATTGACATAAAAAACTGTGAAACTTTTTCATTACTGTATATCATAGAAATGCATTTCCATATTTAAAATACATTTGCGGCATAATTGTCATGCAAGTATGCCTATTAAAAATTGTAATGAAGAAATACAGTAGTTATTCTATATTTGCAGTACCCATTTTTAAACCTTAATGTTTCTTAACCCTTTTTAATATAGAGTGGGTTTTTTTTAAATCTAAAAGCATTAATCCATATTATTGACTAATAGCCTAGAAACAATAGGGCTAGGTTTTCCAAGTTCTCAGCATCCACAAATGGGACTAAATTTTCAAAAGAGCTCAGGTCCCATTATGGGAACCTAAAAAGGGGGAAGATTTTCAGGACCCAACAGTTCCCATTGTGACTAATTGGGCACTGGGTTCTTCTGAAAATCTGGTCCATAAGTGTTTGGTCTTTCATGTCTGTCTAATCTCTATGTAATAAGCACTTAGCACCATGATATCTTAGAGCTGATCCTTTCATCAAAATCTTGTGCACATTGCCTGTATCTCTACTTGAAATGTTCTCCTAAAATTTCCCACCATTACTACTTCCATTTCAGCTTCATCAATGGTGGCAGGGATGGGCATGTGAGCACTAGTGTAAACCGTATTCCTGGTAGGTACTGGCATTTTAGTTACAGTGTTGTCTGACCTGCTTAGAGCAAGCTTACATAACATAGTAACTAGCACTATCTCTCCATTATTGCTTTATCTAGTACTACCACCAATGATAGTATCTGTGGGAAATTTTAACAAAAATTTCCTTATGTATATAAAGCTTAAGTAAACATTTGCAGGTTATAAAATAGAAACAGTGCAGCATATAATAGAAATGGTGACTGACTCTTAAATGTAGGAGCTCTAAAAGGCATCATTAGAATAAACTGGCAATGTGACAGTGACACTGCTACTGTTTTGTTATGTTTCTCTGGACAAATTGGAGTGCAACCACAGCCAATAGAGCAGGGTTTCTACCCAGTTTTTGGTCTCTCACGGGTGTATTTGGGCTGCTACAGCTGATCAGAACAGTATTGACAAAACAAAATGTTGCTGAAATATGCTGTTTTGTCAACACTGAAACATCTTTCAGGAAAGTATCAGTTTCAATAAAGCTTTAATCAGCGAGAGAGAATTATACCTACTCTCATTTTATAGTCTGATGGTTAAGGCACTGAGCTGGAGATGAGAGATATGGGTTCTAGTCCCTTGCGCTGCCTAATTCAGAGTGATCTGGGACAGAGCCGCCAAAAGCAGACTAAGCAATTTCTTTGGGCCCCCATTCACTTTTTATTGTAAGAACTTGCCTGTTTTAGTAATGTGTGTGTTGGGTGGGGGGGATACTCCTGCTTAGGGCTTTCAATGGGCTAGCACCAGCACTGATCTGGGATGAAAAACTCAGTCCTGAATCATGCAGAGTAAGGTCTTGAATGTGGGTTTTCCACATAGCATGTAAGTGCCCTAACACCAGGCTAGAGAGGGAGAAACACACATGGCCCCTCTATTGAATCAAAAAGCTTGGAGTCTGATTTCATGGAAACATTCAAAAGATTTTGGTTTTATTCCACATTGGAATGAAAACAGATTTTGAAACCTCTAGAATTGCTGTGAAATGGAATTGGAGTGCTCTGGTCAGCTCTGTTTTCTTCCCCTAAGCTTTTCCCAAATAATGGGAATCTTTCCCCATCAGTGAGGCCTCTGCCTCTGAGCATTAGCTTGTTACTTTAGAATGCTGTAGGAAAACGTCAATGTTTTGATAAATCTTTAATTTATTGTTTAGGCCTGACAATCCTGATGCCAGCTTGTAATCATTTTTATTTTTTATTTTTTTCTGAAGCTTTTCTGTTTTATTCTTAATCTTTTTGTCTGTTGGACATGTTTGATTCCTATTCTCTATAAAACACATGCTCTCTTTTGTTTTTAAAGGGAACTGTATTTGTTTATTTGTTGTTTATACATATTTTTAAAAGCTCATCTAGGGAAAGCCGCACCTCCCGGGACTCAATCATAGTTTCACATGGGTGCTTGACAGCAGATTTCACACATTTCTGAGTGAGCACTGCAAACATTTTGGTGTGATAAACCTTATAAATGGATCAAGTAATCTTTGAAAGACTTTAAAAGTAAATCTCTGGTAAAGGAATAAAAGGAAAATTCTGTGAACTCTTGGCTACCATTTCACAGTATTTGCAGTTGGATTTTCATACTTGATCCAACACATCTGCTCGTGGCTGACTCTTGAAAGGTATGGGTAAGCATGAGTCCTTGTCATTCATTATCTGTCCTTAATGATTCTTGGAGTGGTAGCAGTGTGATGGTATCTCCCATAGAGGATTCATTTACCTTATTACAAAAGATACAACATACTTACTCTCCTTTTAGTCAGCCTTGAATAAAATCTGAAGATGAAATAATACTCTTTTAAACTGGTTCATATTCCAGGCAGTACTCTGATGCTAGTTTAAACTCACAGTTGTTGGTTCAAGAGATTCAGCACACTAATTAATTCAACAGAGTAATTAATTGAGTCACTGTGCCGGATGTCAAATACTTTTCAGATCTTTCAAGTTCTATCTTGAAGTACATTAACAATATACATCTCAGAATAGTGGAAGGTTGGGTATCTTGAACAATTGATTGAAGTGGCACTTGCTATTACAGTAATAGCAATAGCTGTTGTTGACTTCCAGTTAGCAGTGCCTAGACATTGCTAATTGACTTAATGACTTAATTGACTTAAATAGACACTAATTGACTGTCTTGTGCACGGTCCACACCAGGACATGGACATCATAAAGTTGTAGCTCTACCAGATGAACTAAGGAAAGTCTGATAGTTAAGCAAGGAAGAGAAGTGTTGAATTTTTATCAGCTAGGAGTCAGTCAAGAGTCTCATTCACATACCTCACAGTATCAAAATACCTCTAAGAAGTATTTACAGTGTTGCATTATCACAATAAATGAAGAAGACTCACTTTTCACTTAGTTTTATCAGGCAATATTCTTTAGCCTTCGGATGCATGTATGGAGTTGGTATCTGTAGAGAGAACTGGGGACACCAGTTTTATCCTCTCCTCCCCTCCCCCCCACCTTTCACTTCCAATGCAAGGACAGTGGATCAAAGTTGAACAGTGGCTGATAGAAGTGCAGCCACTGCTGTAGTAGGTTGCAAACAGCTAGAAAACTAGAACTGAAAGGTGGTGTCCTTCTACTGGCTTGCAGGAAATAAGTTATCATCAAATCATTTCTGTGTTTTATTTTTTTTAACAAAAATAAAGCAAACAATGAGCTCTGCTATAGAATGAAGGTGGTGTGATTCTAATCACCAGTCTTTCCTGGAGGCTCTTAAATGTGTGCATTGACATATAGCTCCTAAAACTCAGTGGTGCCAAATACACAGGTGGATTTTTCAGGATAAGTAGTGATACCTGCCCATCTCTTGACACTGCAATCTGGGTCTTAGTATATATCAAATGTAACTTGAAAAGAAAGATGAGATAACATTTTCTAATGTGGAAAAATCCTGTGTTCAGATCCTGCAGCCATGAGAGTAGTTCTTGTTCACACAAGTAGTCCTATGATCAGGCACTAAAAATTTGTTTAAGAAAAGGTTGTTTTTTTCCCTCCTATACCAAAATAATTTTATTGTAAACTCAGCCATTTTAATCCCTGTGGTCTTCTTTAAAAACTTTGAGGGAATAAGACCCCTTCAGAAGAAAAGAACATTGCAGAAAATTCCCAGTTACAGCTGATATTTCTAGAGGAGAAGTGGCAAAGAATGTATAACGCATGATGAAATCAAACAGTGGTTCGTGCCATTACTTCATTAATCAAGTGGAGGCATTCTGAAAAATGTTTTTCTTCAGCTGCAGCCATCTATTTTTTGGTGTTAATCAGTGCCCTGTGGCAGGGTTTTGTGAAGCAAAACAATGAGCAGTTGTATAATACCCCCCACCCCCCCATTGTTGTCACCCCGTCAGAAGGAGGAGAGGATGATGCAGGTCTGTATCAACCTGATAAGGAAAAGAGGATTCAAAATGGCTGTGGAGAGGATCCAGCGGAGTAAAGTATGCAGTTTTGGACCAGACTAGCGATAGAATATAGCAGAGACTCTTTAATGGGATCCTGAAGGTTCACTGCCAAAGCTATACTTCTTCTAGAAGATTTCCTAATACAATAGTTTGATTAGGAAGTGCTGTGACTGTCTGAGCAGCCAAGGTTCAAAATGCAGTTAAGTTATTCACTCACTAATCTGTGGCTGGTCACTTCAGGTTAAAATCCTCCTATCTGTAGTACCCAGCCACTTTTAATCTTTAGAGTTACAATATTAGAGTTTACTTGCCACATTGACTAGAGGCTAAGACCACTGAAAAACCGACATAGGCTCTCTATGACTTCTTGTTTAAACTATAATGTGTTTATCAATTTAACTTGAATGCTATGGGCTAGATTTTGCCCTCAGATACATACTTTTAAGGATTTAGATATACTTTTGTATATTACTACATAGAAAAGTGCTATAGTTAATAACAGCCCTGATTCTAATCTTGATTAGACCAGTTTTACACCATTGTAACTCAGTTGTCATCTGTGGATTTATTTATTTACCCCAATGTTTGAGATCAGAATAGGTCCATTATGTTTGCAAGTGTCATTTCAAAACATTTCACCATTCCCCCAAGTTCTAGAATACTCAAACCAAGTAGCATTCCTGCACAAAATCTTATATTACAATGAAGGGTAATCACTTTAGACTTCCACACCGTGCAAGTGTAAAGGAGAGTTATTTTACACTAACAGTTATAAAAACACTAAATGAGTTCATCCAGTGTGAAAATTCACAGTGCACAATAGCCTTTATTAATTTCTTATCTTTCATAATGTGGTCAATTAAGATGTAATGTGAAAATTGTGTCGAGAATGGATACACTGTCTCAAGACCATTTCAAAGATTTTGGTTATTTCCTTTGTAGTTTGGACATTTACGTCTTTGTTCATAAAAATTCTTTGTATGTTTTCATTTCTGAATTAATATTTAAAGTACAGATTTAATTTAAATATGACACTGATATTGTAAGAGTACACAGTAAAGACTGGAATAAATACTCAATGAAGTGAACAAAAGTATAAAGATGGTTTTGACCTTAAGAACCTTCTCACCTGTTACTGCGTGATGCAGAATACCAAAGGGTGATGAGGCAACTTCCACAACAAATTGGTTAGTGATTCTACTATGTGTACATTCTGCATGAAAAATTAGTGCTAATGCAACCATAATGTTGAGAAAGCAAGTACTTGATTGGCACTTACTATATGTAAAGATTTTTTTTAAATCCATATTTTAAGGCAAACGTACAATGGAATAGAGTTAAGATTGCGGTTCCAATATTTATTCTCCATTTCCTTGTCTCTGAATGCTGCTTTTCTCAACCTTAACACTGTGTTGTTATTAGTAGCTTTTTGTATGGAACTTCCTTGTGTATTTTTTAACCTTCTTTCTTTTGATTGAGGCCTCCTGATGACGTGGGAAATGTATCCTTTGATCATTATTTGACACCTGTGTATTAAAAGACTGTTTTTACAAATGTTAAAAAACTCCATTTGGGGTTTACAAACTTTTTTTTAAAACCACTACTTAATTATTTTATACAAGCTAAAAACATCTTCACTGAGCCAAATTTATACTAATAATATAATTTTAGTATATATTAATAATATAATGTTCATTAAGCAGTAGTAATTACCAGTCATTCTCACTACACTAAATCACTTCCCTGGGAAAAATCTCAATAAATCATCTGTTTCATTTCAGCATGTCTCATTTCAGTACTATATACTGTAACACTATTTTCCTATATTCATAGATTTTAATCGCAGATGGACCTTTATGATCATGTAGTCTGACTTCCTGCATAACACAATAATTTCTGCATCAACTGCATAACTTCAGTTTGAGCAAGATATTCAGTCTTGATTTAAAGACTTCAAGTGATAGAGAATCACATTTTCGTATCACTTTTCATGTGGCTAGTCATGTCACTATACAACTAAATACCTACAGATGCATGTATACAGTGTCCATATTTAAGGTGACTGCTTAAATAGTAATGCTTTTCTCTACTGAGCATATTTTAAATGTTTATAACTTTCTTATGTTCTAAACTCCTTCTTTCAATGATTCACAAAATATACTGCTCATTACGGACTGTGTAAATATAAAATACCAAGTTTAAAAATTCAGCAGTTTTTGAGATCTACTTTTTCCCTTCCCATCAAAAAAAACTAAACATGGGGGAAGGGGGAATTTACAATGAGAAAATTCAGTTTCTAAAGATTTTCTCACAATTCAAAATGACTGAAATAATTTTGCCTACACTTTTTGAATAGTTTCATCTTTACACAGTGACTGTGCATGGAAAATTCCAGCAAAATAGGTGAATGTTTCAGAAAGTTTTAAATGTGTGAGAACAGTGTCATAGACACTTAATTGCAACCTGGCCTAGAGCTCTGGTGACTGGTACCTTCTTTAATTAAGATTTTTCTATCTGTTATAATAGACCATAAGATTATCCAAATTGAAGTCACACACATGCTATTTCTGTCTTATATTGTTAAACCATGACTTTGGTGCTCATGGAAGCTTCTGAATTGAAAACATTAAAAACTGAAGCTGTCCCTTTGTCCATAAAAGAGGTAAATCTCAGGGAGCACTGTAGATTTCTCCACTTCTGCATGTTCTAAGCCTGGTGTAGAAAAATCACATCTAAGGTTGTGCCTACATAACAAAATCTCCCACCCCACATTTATTGTCAGTGAAGGTGCACTGATGGCAGTGATGTTGTAAACGGAGCTCCAGTAGCCTCTGGTAATTTATCCACCATGTTGTCTCTACCTGTACACAGCAGATCTACACAATATCATGCTAGAATAAAGCCTAGAGTAGATAGAGCCTTAGGGTGAAAAGAAGATTCAGTCTCCATTACCATTGATACTTGACCTCATTGCTAAGAATGAAAATCAAGGTGTCAGTTTTTATGGTGGCAGTTATCATTGTGTGAGTAATATAGTTTGAAATTATTAATTCCATTTATTTGTTTGGCAGTCATGCAGTTGAGAGAGTTAAATTATGGCCACAGTGAAGTCAATGACAAAACTTTCATTGACTTAAATGGGGCTAGGAATTTACCCATGCTTTAGATTCCAAATATCTTGTTTTCTGAGTACTTGTTAAGTGAGATAACCTGCAGTGTTTTAAGAATGATGGAAACAAATGGTTTAGATATTTCAGAATCTGCCTATATATAGCTTGACACTTGTATTAAGTAAGATATAGTGAATATGGAGTACTTGTGGCACCTTAGAGACTAACAATTGTATTTGAGCATGAGCTGTAGCTCACGAAAGCTTATGCTCAAATACATTTGTTAATCTCTAAGGTGCCACAAGTACTCCTTTTCTTTTTGCAAATACAGACTAACACGGCTGCTACTCTGAAACCTGTCATAGTGAATATGGTAAATTTTAGACAAATATGCTTTAATATTAAATTATCCCCATATCCCAACTCCAAAAAATCAAGGTTTTATCGGAAATACAAACATTTTTGCTAATTTTTGCTTTCAGTCATGTTCAAGCCACTCCATTGACTTCAAAGAGCAGGCAGGATATGGCTCAAAGCACAATTTGTCCCCTTCAACTGAAATGGTGCTACTTGGTACCAATATCCTGTGCCTCATTTTTCAAACATAGTGAACATGTCTATCAATGCAACCCTGTAAAGATGCCTCAAAGTCAGGTGAGTTGAAAAGAAAATCAACTTCAGCTATCATGTCTCTGCTGTACAAAACACAAGAGGCAAGATAGCCTGCTATCTTGGTTGCCCTTTTCCAGCAGAACCCTAGTCCACCTACTCCAGTGCAAATGCTGAGACGAGAGAGCGGGGTGCACCAAGTGATGATTCTTATCACTATGCTATTGCTTTGGTATTTGTAAAACTCACTTTAACCATGAACAAAGATTTGGTATGTGTTCTGGTGCCAGTTCCTTGTGTTCCCACTTATTGTAAAATATGTATATAACCCGATCAGAGTTGATAATGTTTTGCATTAAGATACCATCTTAAATACCTTAGTAATCAATAAACTCTTACTAGATTTTTTTTCTTAATATATGTTATTACATGTTCCATAGACCACAGCAGTGTTACTTATTTCAAAATATTTATTGGGTGATGTTATAATAACCTTTACATATCAAATTATTTAGAAATGTGTTGAGTATTACAGTGTATTTTATATATAAGCAATGTGATCTATTCTATAATGCAGCATAAGAAACAATGTCGCCTCACTCAAACACAACAATATATCTTCACCTGTGTGCACTTAGTGAGGGGAATTAGCCAGATTAACTTCTAAATGCTAGCAGTTGTATTTAGAATCACCTTCTAATATCAGACATCATATATTTAATGTAGATCATTTTTATTCAAATAAAATGTGCTCTAATTTATAACATTCTTTGTAACAGGTTATTATAGTATCACCTGTTTGGCATTTTATCATTTTTATATATATATATTGTGACAAAGCTCTGTCCTTGCCTCTGTGGGTATCGCGTTTCCTGGTGGATTTTGCTAGTCTCAGAGGCTCACTGTGACCCTCCACGTAACCCTTCTCTCTCTAGAGAAAAGGGTCACAGTCTACTGAGCCATTTTCATCATAAGCCAGTGAGGGAGGTAAGGAGAAGTTATCCTTCCTTGCACAGTCTCTCTTGTCTCCCAGTCTCAGTGATTAATGGGGGGCAAAGGTGAAGGGGGGGGAGCCTGGGCCCACCCTCTACTCTGGGCTCCAGCCCAGGGACCCGAATAGTATTAGCTATGGTAGCTGACCTTTTAGAAACCTGACATGTACAATTCCCTGGGCTATTTCCTCCACGGCAGCCCTCACTTCCTCAAGCTCCACTTCAATCCTTACCTCAGGGCCTTCTTACTTGTGCCTGATATGGTGTGTTCTACTCATTCTCTCCAACAGCGCAACTTCCTCCCACAGCTCCTGACATGCATACCTACCTGACTAACTGGGAGGCTTTTAACTAGTTTCAGTCAGCCCCTGATTGGCTTCAGGTTTCCCAATCAACCTAGCCTTCTTCCTGCCTTATGGAAAGTTCTTAATTGGCCCCAGGTGTCTTAATTGACCTGGAGCAGCTTCCATTTCACTTATCCTGGTACCAAGGATTTGTTTAGCCTGGAGCTAATATATCTATCTCCCGCTACTTTTCTATAGCCATCTGGCCTTGCCCTGTCACATATCCCCCATCCTCAGCTCAACACTATAGAGTTGGGTAACTTGGGACGCCAGGCAGTATGCTTGTGACAGACCATCAGCGTTGCCATGGTGGCATCCAGCCCTGTGCCGTATGCGGAACTGGAATGGTTGGAGAGATAAGAACCACCTGGTGACCCTTGCATTCTTTTCCTTATTCCACTGCATCCATTGGAGGGGTGCATGGTCCTGTCACAACAGTAAATCACCGGTCTAAGAGGTAATAACGCAGTGTCTCTATAGCTCATTTGACAGCAAGGCATTCTCTCTCGACTACTGCATATTTTTGAGCTCTTGGGAGAAGCTTTCTGCTTAGATAGAGAATCGGGTGTTCCTCTTCTCCCACCATTTGTGACAGAACTGCCCCCAACCCAACCTCGGAAGCGTTTGTTTGTAAAATAAATTCCCTGTTAAAGTCCGGGACTATGAGTACGGGGTCATTACAGAGGGCCTTCCGAAGGTCTGTGAATGCCCCCTCTGCTGCGTCAGTCCACTTTACCATGTCTGGACCTCAGGCCTTCACCAGGTCCGTTAGGGGACTTGCCCAAGTGGGGAATAAAACATTGGTAGTAGCCTACCATGCCTAGGAATGCACGGACCTGCTTCTTTCTGGTTGGCCGTGACCAGTTTTGAATTTCCTCTAGCTTATTCATTTGGGGCTTCTCTATGCCCCTTCCCACAATATATCCCAGGTACCTAGCCTCTGCTAGCCCTATGGTGTATTTAGTGGGATTAGTAGTGAGGCCAGCCCGCCTTAAGGTGTGCAGTACTGCCTCAACTTTCTCCAAGTGGGTTCCCCAGTCTGGCATATGGATGATGACATCATCTAGGTATGCAGCCCCATAACTAGTATGGGGGCGCAGCAGCTTATGCATGAGGCGCTGGAATGTGGCCGGGGTCCCATGTAGCCCAAAAGGGAGGATGGTGTACTGGAATAGCCCATCCGGGGTGGAGAATGCTGTCTTTTCTTTAGCTTCTTTGATCAGAGGAATCTGCCAGTACCCTTTTGTCAGATCCAGTGTAGTCAAGAATCAGCACTACCCAGTCAGTCAACCAGTTTGTCGATGCGCGGTATGGGGTATGCATCAAACTGGGATATTTCATTCAGTCGGCGAAAGTCATTACAGAATCTCATGGTACTGTCAGGTTTAGGCACTAGAACGATTGGACTGGACCACTGTCTGTAAGATTCTTCAATAACCCCTAATTCTAACATTTTCTTTACTTCGGCCTTGATTTCTTCTCTTTTGGTTGCTGGGATTCGGTAGGGTCTCAATGTTACCTTGGCTCCAGGGATCGTGCGGATATGGTGAAAGGTTTCAGTCATCCGCCCTGGTTTTGTAGAGAACACATCTTGGTTGCGATTAATCATGTCAGCTGCCTCGATCATTTGGATCGGCATCAAGTCGGATGATATCCTCACTTGCTCGTGTAAGTTATCCTCCTGGGGAAGGGTCTCCTGCATGACTAAGTATGCCTCTCGATCCTGCCAAGATTTTAGAAGGTGGATGTGGTAAATTTGCTCTGATTTCTGGCAGCCTGGCTGCCGCACCTGTAGTTCACCTCTCCCACGGCTTTGATTACTTTGCAGGATCCCTGCCACTGGGACAACAGTTTACTTTCTGCTGTGGGCACCAGTACCATCACCTGATCCCCTGATTGGAACTGTCAAAGCTTTGCTTGGTGGTTATAATGGGTTCGTTGGGTCTCCTGTGCTCTCTCCAAGTGTTCCCGTACAATGGGCGTAACTCGGGCTATCCGATCTCTCATCTGCAGTACATGCTCAACTATGTTCCTTCCCAGATTTGGCTCCTCTTCCCAGGCTTCTCTGGCTATATCAAATATGCCCCGAGGGTGGCACCCATATAGTAGTTCAAATGGAGAGAAACCCGTGGAGGCTTGCGGAACCTCCCGGATGGCGAACATGAGCTAAGGCAATAGGGTATCCCAATCTTTCCCATCCCGGCTCACCACTTTCCTGATCGTGGCCTAGAGGGTCTTATTGAACCTTTCCACAAGGCCATCTGTTTGCGGGTGGTATACAGAGGTCCGTAGGGCTTATACATGGAGCAATGAATAGAGATCTTTCATCAACTTGGACATGAAAGGTGTCCCTTGATCAGTCAATATCTCCTTGGGTAGCCCAACTCGGGCAAAGATCTGAACTAGCTCCTTAGCTATTGTCTTGGAATCTGTGTAGCATAGGGGAACAGCTTCCGAGTACCGGGTTGCATAGTCCAGTATAACAAGCATATGTTGGTGGCCCCGAGCTGTCTTCTCTAGGGGCCCTACCAGATCCATGGCTATACGTTCAAAAGGAACTTCTGTAATTGGAAGAGATATCAAAGGAGCCAGCAAGTGTGGGTGAGAGCTATGTAACTGACACTCAGGACAAGAGGTGCAGTATTGCTGGACATCTTCATGTACTCCTGGCCAGAAGAACCTCCGCAGGATCCGTGCCTGGGTTTTCTCTACCCCAGGTGTCCTCCAAACAGGTGACTGTAGGCGAGACTCAATATGGCTTTTTGATGTTTTCGTGGCACCAGATGTTGTTGTTTCTCTTGCTCCTGCATTTGCACGATATGGTACAGGAGATCTTTCTTCACTATAAAGTAAGGTCCGGGACCCCAGACCTTCCCATCCACGGGTATCCCATCGATCTCGGCCACCTCTTTCCTGGCGTTATCATATCTGGGCTCCTCTGCCTGGTCCCGCCCAAAAGTCTCTCTCCCGGGACTAACCTGCCCAAGCTACCAGGGGCCAGCTTCTGCTTCTTCCAACGGCTCACTGCCATCATGGCTGGGGGCAGCCTCTGGCTCACCTTCTGTGGTGGAATTTTCTCTGTTGGTTGCTCGCGTCCATCTGCCTACTAAGGAGGTCTTCTGGCCCTGGGTCAGGATCCAGGTTCCCAAGGCCTTCATAGCCTTCCTCTCTTTTTTTGTCTTCCGGTCTTTCGGGGTGGGCTGAGAACAGATCCTGAGAAATCTCAGCGAACATCAGGGGTTGACATTCCCCCGGTGACGAGTAGCTGTCTTCAGGGTCCCCACCTCCCTCCAGCTTCTCCGGGAGGAGTAAATTATCAAATCCTGGATAGTCCCTCCCAATGACTACAGGATATGGAAGTTTAGGAACTATGCCCACGGTCACCTCAATGAGGTTTCCCCGAACCGCTATCTCCACTGGGATGGTGGGGTAATGGCTCACGGCCCCATGCACGCACGTCACTGCTACGCGTTTGGCTTGTAGCAGCTGACTACTTTTTTCCAATTTACCAGTTACGAGGGTGATAGCATTCCCAGAGTCCACAAGCGCTGTAGTCTCTGCTCCATTTATCCTCACTGGTCTGGTGTAATTATGCGGGGCTAATGCGACCCCCGCGAGGTGGATAAGGGAGCATGGGACCTCCCAATCCCCCAAGTTATATTGCATAGGCTCCTCGGTGCTGGGACATTGTGCTGCTATGTGTTCCCACTCCCACATGCATAACATCTGTAATTGCTTTTAATCCTCCTCTATCCCAGGGGTTAGGGGGTTTAGTCCCGGGGTTCCCCCACTCAGGCCAATCCCTTCCTTCTGGGATCCCCGCTGGTTTTCAGCCCCCCCTTCTTCCACCTAGGACTCCCCAGGGGTTTGGCTCCCCAAACTTCCAGGGTTGGGGTCGGGTGCTTGCTTCAAAAGGGGCCTTCCTTGGGTAGTCGGGTCAGTTTCCTGGCTGTCATCTGTCCTTCTAGCAGAGTGATCATCTCGTCGTACATGGACGGATCATTCTGGCCTATCCATTTGCGGAGATCTGGCGGCAGTCCCAGCATGTGATGGTCTATGACCAGGGTCTCCAAAATCTCCTCTGACCTGTTCACCTCGGGCTGTAACCACTTCCACGCAAGATGTATGAGGTCAAATAGCTGGGACCTCGGGGGTTTGTTCTCCTGCTATTTCCACTTATGGAACCTCTGGGCCCTTACCGCTGCCGTTACCCCTGATCGTGCTAGGATCTCTGCCTTCAGACGGGTATAGTCAGTGGCATCCGTGGCAGGCAAGTCAAAGTAGGCCTTCTGGGCCTCTCCACACAAAAAAGGGGTGAGAATGCTGGCCCACTGCTCCTGGGGCCACGCCTCATGCTGAGCAGTCCTTTCGAATGAGAGGAGATATGCCTCTATGTCATCTCTTGACGTCATCTTTGGCATACAACCTGTGGCCCTCGGGGTTCGCATCCTGTCCGGGCCTGGGTGGTGGGGATCTTCAACTGGTCCACCACCTCTCTCAAGAGGGCACAATCTTGGGTCTCCTGGCTCATCAGTAATTGATTGGTTTCCTGCTGTAGCCGCATAGACTCCTGTTGTGCCATTGCCTGAACCTGGATGGCCTCCTGCTGGGCTGCTGTGGCTTGTACCAAAACTCTTACCACCTCCTCCATTGTGGTACAAAGCAAAAAAACAAACCAAAACAAAAAAAAATCCAAACCCCCAGTGCACTTTTTTTTAAACCTCTTTCTTCTGCCACGCTGTGAACGAAGTCCCACTCCTGACACCAGTTGTGACAAAGCTCTGTCCTTTCCTCCATAGGTCCCGCATTTCCTGGTGGATTTTGCTAGCCTCAGAGGCTCACTGTGACCCTGCACGTAACCCTTCTCTCTCTAGAGACAAGGGTCACAGTCTACTGAGCCATTTTCATCATAAGCCAGCGAGGGAGGTGAGGAGAAGTTATCCTTCCTTGCACAGTCTCTCTTGTCTCCCAGTCTCAGTGATTAATCAGGGGGCAAAGTGGGGGAGACCCTGGTCCCACCCTCTAATCTGGGCTCCAGCCCAGGGACCCTAACAGTATCAGCTATGATAGCTGACCTTTTAGAAACCTGACATGTACAGTCCCTGGGCTACTCCCCCCCACAGCAGCCCTCACTTCCTCAAGCTCCACTTCACCCTTACCTCAGGGCCTCCTTCCTTGTGCCTGATATGGTGTGTACTACTCAGCCTCTCCAACAGCACAACTTCCTCCCACAGCTCCTGACATGCACCCCCACCTGACTAACTGGGAGGCTTTTAACTGGTTTCAGCCAGCCCCGATTGGCTTTAGGTGTCCCAATCAACCTAGCATTCTCCCTGCCTTCTGGAAAGTACTTAATTGGCCCCAGGTGTCTTAATTGACCTGGAGCAGCTGCCATTTCACTTATCCTGGTACCAGGGATTTGTTTAGCCTGGAGCTAACATATCTATCTCCCACTACTTTTCTATAGCCATCTGGCCATGCCCCATCACTATATATATGTGTGTGTGTGTAGTATATTATAACATATCTGATTGAGTTTCCAGAATAAAAGCCCTATATTTTTTTGTAAATTCTAAATAATTATTTCCTTATAAATGCATTCTTAATCAAAAGCATGACCCAGAATGCTCTTTGTCTCTGAACACACCTTTGCTTCTGTGACAGCTGGTCAACTGTTGTAAGGGTGACCAGATTCTTAAAGTGAAAAACTCTAACACCTGCCATGTATGAAGACCTTGGAGAGGAGTTCAGTGGCATTAAGGGAAGGTGGCATTAAGGTGTACATGCAAGATGTGGGGGAGGGAGGGAGAAAGAAAAGGGAATCCATTCCTTCCTCTTCCCTCTCCACTGCGAAGACATCCTTCTCACTTTCCAAGTCAGAAATGGGACATATTAGCATAAACAACAAGAAGCAATAAGGCAGAAAATAGTATTAACTCCTCAGCAAGCTATTTATTGTTTTTCTCCCAGTCCATTTCATTATTTTCTAATCTGTGTCTGAATAGCCTGATTTTTTTTTTAAGAAAATCTTCTCTACTTCCAAGTCCCACCTTATTTCTTAGTTGTCTTCTTTTGTCTCTATGCTCTTTCCTCCTGCTGGGTTGTCTTTTCTTCCATTTTCTATGCATTAGTCTTCTCCTGTTCTTTTTTCTCACTTTTTCCTTTTCTTGCAAGTATCTGTTATTTGGGGAATCCCCCTTCCTAATTGCCTGGGAAACCTTGCCTTCCAAATGCTGGGTTTTTTTTCATATTTGTGCTTATTAAAAACAGATTTAAATGCAGAAAACAGTCAGAGTTTAATTGAGGTTTCTTTTTAAAGGCATTTTTATTCAGCTCCATTTAGAACTTTCTTTCTGAGTCTTTTGTACCTCTTTTGAGAAACGTTGTCCTGATTTATAAGCATCATTGTCCTTGGTTTCTGTGACAGAGAATTGCAGAGGTAAGAGCACTGGGATTGCATTTTCAGGATGGCAGATGTGTGCTCTTTGATCTGGTCGTACAGCATGCCTCAGGGAATAAGTTCAATCTTGATTTCTTTAGTCAATCATTCACTATCAGGTACCAATGTACTGATTAGCAGGGTTGAATAAAGGAACACATCATGGGCACATGTTGGATGCTGGAACATTTGTGAGTAGGCTGTTGGCATCACAGACAACCTCCATGCTCATGCTGTGGCAATGTTTTCTATTCTAATAAATCTCCTTAATGCATGAAGGAGCAATAACAAATACATGAATGTAATAAATAACTCCACGTGCATTGATGAATCTTGCTGATGCTTAGAATTCCTTCTTTCCTAGTTTAACCCATTGTTGTTGCAGAGTGGAAAATGAAAACAGTAGCCATCTGTGGCATTTTAACCTCTAACAATTGCAAGACAACTCCATAAAGCTGTGCCTTCTTAACATTCCTAGCATTCCCTGATTCAAACTAATAATTAAGCACTTGTTGAAGTGTTAAAGGGACTTTGTATCCCTACCTAATACTATATCTCCATCTAGTGCAGTACTTGGGTGTAAAATGGCCTTTTAGTTTGAGCCAAGCCTGAATAAGCATTTCCTTCAGTCGTTCCAAAAATGCGTGACTGGAGTCTAAAGATCACCTAACTATGCTTCTCCAGCATGAGTAACAGAATTAAGGTATATCCTAAAGCAGAAGTGGGCAAACTATGGCCCGCGGGACTGTGCTGCCCGGCCTTTGAGCTTCCCGCCAGGGAGGCTAGCCCCCAGCCCCTCCCCTACTGTCCCCCACCCCCACAGCCATGCCACCGCGTGGGCAGCACTCTGGGCGGCGGGGCTGTGCGCTCCTGCAGGGCAGCGCGGCAGCATGTCTGGCTCCGGCCGGGCGGCCTGGCTGCCGGACATGCTGCTCTGAGCGGCATGGTAAGGGGGCCAGGGGGTTCTGGGGGGGCAGTCAGGGGACAGGGAACAGGGGGAGGTTGGATAGGTGTGGGAGTCGTGGGGAGGCCTGTCAGGGGGCAGTTGGATGGGGCGGAGGTTCTGAGGGGGGCAGTCAGGGGATGGGGAACAGGGTGGGTTGGAAAGGTGTGGGAGTCCCGGGGGGCCTGTCAGGGGGCGGGGGTGTGGATAGGGGTCGGGGCAGTCAGAGAACAGGGAACAGGGTGGGTTGGATAGGGGGTGGAATCCCGGGGTTTTGGATAGAGGCGGGGGATCACGGGAGGGGGCGGTCAGGAGACAAGGAGCATGGGGGATTGGATGGGTGGGAGGGTTCTGAGGGGGGCAGTCAGGGGGCGGGAAGTGGGAGGTGTCAGATGGGGGCGGGGGCTAGGCTGTTTGGGGAGGCAGAATCTTCCCTACCCAGCCCTCCATACAGTTTTGCAACCCCAATGTGGCCCTTGGGCCTAGAAGTTTGCCCATCCCTGTCCTAAAGTCTCTCTTCAGCTATGAACTAACAACAGATTTTACATTGTCATTCTCTCCTACTCTCTTTCATTAGCCATAGAGAACTATTTATCCCTGATCTTTGCATGAGCCAGGACAAAGGACCAGAGACATTTGCATGGTCTGCTTCTGCCTGGTGAAGTGTCCCCAAAGTGGTGAGGAAGAAGGATGGGCCATTATCCTGCTCCTACCACCACTCAGTCTAGACAGTTCAGCTGGTCTGGGCACAACAGGAATACACTGCATTATCATTTTATTCTCTTTGAATTCTTGCTGGGGCAGTCAGGATTCATACCACCCTGAAGTCAGGGCAGCATTCAAAGTACACACTGTCCCAGAATAGATATATGTCTTTTTCATTGATTGTCACAGGATGTTAGTCTCTGTTTGTCTGTTTCCCTATATATTTCTGAAAGAGAAAATGTAATAAAAGGCATACTCATTGGTCACAGATTGTAAGTGGCGAGTGGTGTGCACTCAGGGGCTCAATCCTACATGGTACAGAACACTCCCATGAGAGGCTGAACGTCTTCAATTCCCATGCGAGGCAGTGGGATTTGAAGCCACTTAGCATTTCACAGGATTGAGCTCTTAAGAGTACACAATGTGTAGACATCTATATATAGATATATATCTGTTACTGTATTTGACCTTGATGATGGGACAAGTTTGATAGAGTTGAGGTCAATGAGTATTTTATTTTTAGACAAGATACCAAGTATGTAGATGGTTCTGCTTTACTTTACTGTGTTAACAGCTGATAGCATTCAGTGCTTCATGTACTGCTGATTGTAGTGATACATTCATCTTCGGCGATTATCAAAAAAGATTTCAGTGCTTTGGAATTAATCACACATTTGAGAAGACAAATACATGAAGATAAGTAGAAAAATTGTGTGGGGGGTTTTTGTTTAAGAGTGATGCTTTGGGTAATCAGTGCAAGTAATCTCCTTTATTAATTTATTGTAGCAATGAAACCACAACAATAAAAATAATTAATTTAATTAGCTAATGTTTTAAAGTGCTTTAAAGATGAAAAATGCTATATAAGATCTCAGTATTATCATCATTATAGGCATAACATTACTCCTAATGTATACCTCGCTTTTCTTCCAAATGTTGTCCGTTCTGCTTTTTTATTACTAATGAGCTAAAGGAGTTTATAGAGACTTTTTAGGATTGTACTTTATGATTGTGCATTATTACAATATAGAATTTTTGCACCCGGGCAAGCTGAATTCAGATATACTAGCCTAATTCAGAAAATCCTAAAATCAATGGGACTACTTGTGTATAAGAATAAGGTTTCGTTTTGTGAGCACTTGGCTGTAAACTAAAAAGATTTTAAAAATCCTTTGAAATACTTAAATTAAAATGAAAATTTAAAAAGGTGTGTGAAACTGTTATACTAACAAATTATAACCCTTTAAAATATGCTTATAACTAACATTGTATTTTTTAAAAACTTAAATCAAGATTTCCATTTTCTTATGATACAATCTAGTTCATGAGGGTATTAACTGCAGGGAGAAAGTGCATTTCATTTTTTCCAGTAGCTAGACATGATCTGAATTTCATTATTGTGGACTGATTTGCCACATCCTGTGAAATACCTGGAGGGGAGAATTTAAGGGAAGGAAAACTCCATGAGAATTCCTTCATGGAGATTCTCCCACCTCAGGGGAAGGTATCCTCCTTTCCCGTGCCTCATGTCTGATCAGAAACCCAAGGCTCTCCAAAGATTTGCACAGATCTTGGGGCATAAATGAGAGTCTAGGCAATCTATCCAAGTGTGCTGTGCCTCTGCTGTTGCTCTCTCCCCTGGTAGACCACATTTTAAAGGGTATCCCCACCTTGGAGGGGGATTATACTTCACAGAAGATGTAATCCAGCTAGAAAACCACCATCGGCATGGTAGGAGGGATATCATCTATATCTCTCTGACCCTCAGTCACTAGAGAGACAGCACTACACCTGGCTTCTCACACCTCTCCCCGCATGTCCATTTTCTGCATACACTCCCTGTGTGGGAATGGGGGACAGTTCCAGAGAAGCAGCTATGCCCCACTCTTCCACATGTGGATCTCTGGGTCAGGGCTCACCCCCAGACGCAATGGAATCAGTGAATAAAATAATAACTGGACTGAGAGCAATCAGGAGGAAGACAGACAATGTGCCTACATCAAGGCCAGAGGGGCAATTTTCTGCCAAGACGCCCTGGAATTAAACAAGCTAAAGCATCAATGTCACTACTCACTGTTTTTCTTGTCATCGAATATCCATCATTTTAAAGTTTGAAAAATAGTCTGCAAAATCTCTCCTAGGCACATAACATTCTCTAAAGCCACAATTGAGATAAAATTTATTTTATTCCATCATACACAAATTTGTTTAGACTCTGCTGTGACTGCTTTTCCCATTGCCAATATCTATTAATGATAATTGCTTTGAATACTGTGCTCACTCTGTGATACCATCACATCATTGTGAAGAAGATTGTGATCTTATCTAAACCTATTCTGTTTAACTCTGACACTTCTTCTGTTATAGTGGGGCCTGGATAAGATCATGCCTGTTAGGATCAGACATTAGTTGGAATCAATATTTGAAAATGTGCCTGTTTTTGCTTAATAGCAAAGTTAGTGTGAGGGTCAGAGTGACATCATTTGTTGGAGGAGATTGTACAGCTTCATCTTGTCATGAAAGTGAGTTCTTTGCAGCATTTGCTGGTGAAAAGCAAAAACAAGGACTTTCTGAAAACTATACAACATTGCTAAGTATCAGTGAATATGGAAGAAATTACAATTTTTAATATTTAAAATATGTATTGCAGTAGCATGTAGAGAGCCCAGTCAGTGACTAGGGTATTGAGCTAGCTACTGTACACAGATAATGAAAAGATAGGCCCTACCCCAAATAGCTTTCAATTTATAAGTATCTACTCAGAGGCAACAAGTGATTACCCCAAGAAACAAGTGGGCATGGTACACAAAAGGTAACCATGAGATGATTAATATTAATGTAATAAGCAGCAGACACATAACACCAGCTGACTGACCATTGTCAAGTGGTGCACAGTCATTGGGTTAGACATGAGTTTTATAGAGAGATGTGGGGGAGAAAAAGGTAGTGGCTTTGTGGATTTTTACAGGGAGCTCCTCCCATGGAAACATTATTAGTCTGGTGTAAGAGCAGGCATTACAGCAGTTGAAATAAATTCATCAGGGGATTTTTTTAGACAGAGATTGGGCTAGAAATAGCTCTGCTGATACTGAAATGTATAAGACTAGATGAACATTTAGGAAGTACAAAGTGAAAGTGTTTAGAAGAAAAATAAGGCCAGTACTCCTAGAGCTCCTTATTTGGATTAACTATCTATCTGTGTATCTATCTGTCTATCAGCCAACTCAGTTCTAATACCACATCCAACACCGAGTACTCCTTCATCTTGTTCCTTATTTCTCCCTGTGGATTTATTGACATGGATTCCTGTTAATATAATATGCTTACTTCACACTCACCTCACTAAACTTATTATACTGTTACAAAGGAGAATAAAGAAAAGCCATGACTTAGGTGGGATAATTGTGATAATGTACAGAGTTGTCTTCTACCATGAGCTTATACACTTGGTAGTACACTTTCCTGAGAAGCACAGTTTCTACACTCAAGCATTTCAACCTGGAGTTTAATGTGTTTACAGATACATATGCCCGTTTAATGATATATATGGCATTATCAATATTACATATGTGCCTAGATGTTATCATGAAGGGATTTAACAAGAGTTTGCCTCTGCTCAAACACTAACATGAATAAAATGAAAAACGAACAGAAAACCAGATCATTGGAAAGGTATTGCACTAAAAGCCTGATTAAATTCAGTACTTGCCACTTTATAAGGTTACTACCCTATTCCTCCCAATTTAATTACATGCCACTACTTACTCTTTTGGTATCATAAAAATTTGCAAAAGAATACACTATAATATGCAAAAAAAGTAGCTTGCCAGAATAGATTTGTAGGACAAATTCTGGCCTGGGATGTATGCTTGTTTGTATTTGGTCCATAAAAAGGGAAGTTTTTTTGTGTACTTTAAAAAATTGACTTAAATGTTTAATAACACACATACAGATTACTTTTTTTCCTTTTTTATCCTGATTGTAACAAATTAAAGGAAAGAAAGAAAGAAAAACATTTCTAGACTATTACTGAAAACAACATGAGGAAATTGTTCATCTTTGAATGAAATACTTCATGAACACATATGTCTGTGACACAACATAGGACTGAATTTCCAAAAAACTAAGCTCTTTCTCCTTCCAGCTTTATAAAACTATTTTTTTTAATTGTTGAGAATTCTAAAGATTTTCTTTAAAGTCAGGATGAGGGAAATACTAAGAAGGGGGACTGGAGGTGTCACAGAATTTCAAACATAGGAAGAGGAGGATTAAAATATTTCTAATGAGGAAAAAGGACTTCCTATTGGCGCATGGAAGGAAAATGGTGAAACAGCAAAACAAATGATAGGCGAATTTGATACCACCGCAGTGAATGTTAGGGACGCAGTTATGTAACACTTTGCACATATCCATTTAACGCGCCTCTGTCAAAAAGAATAATCAAATGGCTATTATAAATTAGCTTTTACATAGGGGATAAAGGATGGACTTGTGGGCAAGACAGAGGAGGGAAAGTCAGGAGACATGAGCTCTGATCGCTCTTCTGTTGCAGTTTTCCTTTGTGAGATCCTACAAAGCTCAAGCTACAACTTTGTACATGTAACTTTGGTATTTGTACACAAATACACATTACTCCTGGGGGAATTCTGCAACACTTGGCATGCACAGCATTTATGTCCCCTGCAGAAAAATGACTTTCTGACAGAGAAGCAAAGGGAAGCCACAAGAGCGGTCATGCAACCCTCCCCAGCAGTATATTTTGGGTGCCCAGGGCAGCCGGCAGAGAGGTAAATCACTGTGGGGCAGGGGCAGGAATGGGGAAGACCAGCTGGTGGCTCCTACCCTGCACTGCGCTCAATTGCTAGTCCCAGCTGGGCTGGAGAGGATGGGACTTCCTATTCCCCTGCATTGCATCTGGTGCCAGGTAAGACCCACCCCCAGATTTCTCCGGCTGTAGGAAGCTCTACAAACTCCCCCCTCCCCTATGCTTGTTGCACCCAACTCTCCTCAGCTGCAGGGGGAAGGGTCACTATACAGGGAGCTACTCCCTCATTCGCCCAACCCCTGTGCATCCAGACATCCTCATACCCAGACCCTTCTGCCAAGCCTCAGCCCCACTGCACCCAGAACTCCCCCCAACAAGCCCCACTCTCCCTGCACCTGGACCACCCCAACAAGCCACTAGCACCTGGATCTGCACCCCACTGAGCCCCACACGCCCAGACCCCCCTGCCTAGTGTTATCCCCCCACACTCACACCCCCAGTGAGCCCCAACCACCTTCACCTGGACCCCCCTGCAGAGTCCCATTACCATGGTATCCAAAACCCCCAACAAGCCTCTGTGTACCCAGATGCTTCCCACACCTAGATCCCCCACTGAGCTGCCCACACCCAGATTGCCCCACATAGAATCCTCTCAACCCATACCTGGATCCTCCCACACTAAGCCCCTTCACACTTGGATCCTGCCTTGCTGAGCCTACCTGCCCACACCTGGTGCACCTGGTATGGGGGGCCAGGACCCTGGAGTGTTTCTGGGGCAGGCCTGGTCCTTGCGCTGTGTCAGGGTCAGGTGCTGCCTCACTGCTAAATCCGTGTCCCGATGTGGGAGCTGCACAGTGATCTCCCACCTCTGTTCAGTCAGTGGCCTGTGCTCCCAAATGCTGCTGCCTCCATATTTATTTGACAAATACAATTTTCAGAGTTTTGCAGAATTTTAAAATATTGTCTGCAGAATATTTTTCGGTGCAGAATTTTTAATTTTTTGGTGCAGAATGCCCTCAGGAGTAACACATACTTCAGTATCAATGATTTTATATACGGCCTTTAATCTCCTTGTGACGCAGTTTTTCCATTTGTAAAATGGAGTTCAGAATTGTTAAGTATCTTACAGTGTTGGGTTTTTTTTAGGCTGGACCCATTGATGACTGAAAAGCACTTTGGCCCAGATTTTTAATGATATTGAAGCATTGCTGCATTGAGCATTGCAATGCCTAACTGATTTAGGAACCTAAATCTCAGTTTCAAAGGGGATTTAGACATTTAAGAGCTTAAATATTATTGGTTGTCAATGGAATTTTGGCTCCTCTGTCCCTAAATTCCTTTTGAAAATGAAACCTAGGCTCCTCAGTTAGTTAGGCATTGCAGCATTGAGCATAGAGTACCTAAATACCTTTACAAATCTGGATCTTTGTGATCTTCATATAGAAGCTGCCACTATGTTAATAATAATAATTAATAATACATATCTGCACATTGTAATAATAACAAATATTTTAGTTAATGCTAGATAATGTGCTATGTGATTTTGATTATGTAGTTTTTAAATGTTTGTTTCTTTAATCATCTATGATTTCCTTCACTATTTTCATTCTGTTAAAATGTCTTAATTCTCCTTTATGGAATAGCTTTCAAATTCATGCAATGTAGACATCTTTGATTCCTCCTAAAGAAGCATCATTACTATGGGGTGTTCAAAAAACATTGCCCCCAATTCTTGTGTCGGACTGAGCTGTGTTAGGTGCAGGATTCCAGGAGTTAGAGGGGGAGAAAACAGAAAGCGTCACCTTTTCAGCTCCTCAGTTCCGAGGCCACTGTTTGGTGCTTGGCGTAAGGTAGAGCAGCCCACTTCTCTAACTTACTCCCAGCTGCCTATGGCTTAACTGTACCATTATATCAGCTGTGAATAGCTGGAGCACAGAGGCACTTGAGCCAAGCCCCCTTTTTTCCTGGCTACACCTACTACATAGATGGGTGGTGGAGAGCCGCAAACTAAGGATTCCCCCTACTCTGGAGAACTCTTGGGTAGCCAGGAAAGCAAGGTCCCCTTGAACACTGAAGTACTGGCAAGGGGCTGTAATACGCTCAGCAGACGGGCCCATCGGGAGTGAAATTCTGGCCTCACTGAAGTCCATAGTAAAGTTCCTATTGGATTTCACTATGATTCAGAATTTACTTGGTTGAAGAAAACTGGAGAAAATATGAATGAAAATTAGAGCGGTGCAAATAATGTAAAACAGTGTGAAAATTGTTTGAATTCCAATGGTCTATTTGATTTGTCCAAATCCATATCTCCTCTTGTTTTTATTTGTTTGTTTGTTTTGTTTGTTACCATAGTGCATAGGAGCCCATGGCAAGGACCACTGTGCTAGTCATTGTACAAGGAAGCACAAAAGGATGGCCCCTGCCCCGAAAAAATGAATCTAAGTATAAGACAACAAACATCAGATGGATTTAGACAGACTAATAGGAGAGAAAAAGGAAACAATGAGACAATATTGGTCAGCATGATAGGCTAAGTTTTCTTTAGATATCATTGCAGAAGACAGTTTTAAGAAATAATTTTATCCATATTGACCTTGAGCTGATGGCTACACATCCATGATGAGCTGTTAGACAAACCAGCCAAGATTTTAGTTTGGACAGAAGGAGACGGGTCTAGAGTAGAGATGTAGATCTGTGAGGCATTAGCATACAGATGATAGTTAAATTTGTGTTTGCAGATGAGATTACCCAGAGATAAGATGTAGAGGAAGAAAAGAAGCGAACCAATAACAGAGCCCCGTGGAACCCCCATAAAATGTTGGAGAAGGGATGAGGAGGATCTTCCAAAGGACACACTGAAGGAGTGATTAGAAAGGTAGAATAAGAACACAGGTCAGGACAGAATCACAGAAGACAAGGGAAGACAAGATTTTAAGGAGAAGAGCATAGTCAGCTGTGTCAAAGAGAGCTGACAGGTCAAGGAAGATGAGGCTAGAGTACTGGTTCTGAGCTTTGGCTAGGAAGAGGTCTTCAGAGATTTTGGCAAGTGTGGTTTCGGTGGTGTGCAAGGGGTAGAAGATGGATTGGAGAGGATCTAGGATGGAATTGGAGGAGGACATATCCAGACGGCAATTGTAGACAGCATGTTCAGTGAGTTTAAAGATGAAAGGAGGTGGGAGATGGGAAGATAATTGGAGAGGCAAATGGGGTGAAGGGTGGTTATTTTTTTTTAAGATGGGAGAGACAAACACATGTTTCTGAGGGAAACAGCAGGAAAAGACTGGGAGGTTAAGTAGAAAGTAAAGGAAGGGATGAGCGTGGGAGTGCAGGAGATCAGGAGCTGGGCTGAGTCAAACCGAGGGGAGGGAGAACATCATGTATCGTGATGATTTGCCCAGTTATTTTAACGCAAATGTTTTTGCTAAATCCGTTATTCATATCAAGACCTGCATGCAAACAAGAGTATTAGTGATTTGTTATTAGTTTTCCATTATTTGCTATTTGTTATTCTACTGTTTAAAAGTTTAAGTAACCAAAAAGAGCAGAAATAGAGACCATGCTACTATTATTATGGTAACATCCAAATTCAGATTGTATAAACATATAGTAAGAATCATAGAAGATTAGTTTGGAAGAGACCTCAGGTGGTCATCTAGTCTAACCCCCTGCTCAAAGCAGGACCAACACCAACTTAATCATCCCAGCCAGGGCTTTGTCAATCCAGGCCTTAAAAACCTCTAAGGATGGAGATTCCACCTCCCTAGGTAACCCATTACAGTGCTTCACCACCCTCCTAGTGAAATAGTGTTTCCTAATATCCAACCTAGACCTCCCCCACTGCAACTTGAGACCATTGGTCCTTGTTCTGTCATCTGCCACCACTGAGAACAGCCTAGCTCCATTCTCTTTGGAACCCCCCTTCAGGTAGTTGAGGGCTGTTATCAAACCCCCCTCACTCTTCTCTTCTGCAGACTAAACAATCCTAGTTCCCGCAGCCTCTCCTCGTAAGTCATGTGCCCCAGCCCCCTGATAATTTTTGTTGCCTTCCCCTGGACTTTCTCCAATTTGTCCACATCCTTTTTGTAGTGGAGGACCCAAAGCTGGAGACAGTACTTCAGATGTGGCCTTACCGGTGCTGAATAGAGGGGAATAATCACTTCCCTCGATCTGATGGCAATGCTCCTACTAATGCAGCCCAATATGCCATTCGCCTTCTTGGCAACAAGGGCACACTGCTGACTCATATCCAGCTTCTCATCCACTGTAATCCCCACATTCTTTTCTTCAGAACTGCTGCTTAGCCAATCGGTCCCCAGCTCAAGCAATATGTTTATATTCCTCCCTAGTCATCTGACCCAGTTTCCAGTCCCTTCCTCAGAGAACTTACATGCCAAATAGACAATACAGAAAAGGAGTATTATCTTATCACTATTCCATAGATGGGAACTGAGCCCCAGAAAAATAAAGAGATTCGCCCAACATCACACAGGAAGACTCAGGTTTCCTGTATTCCAGTCCACTGCCTTATCTACAAGATTGTCCTTCCTCTCTATGAATAAAGAATAGCAGATACCCAGAGTTAACAGTTTACTAACCACCTGTTGACTGAAATTTGTTCTTAGAAACTTTTTGTCAAACAATCATGAATTGAGAAAAGGTTTGTAAAATTATTTACAAGCAATTTATGAACAAAAAGCTAAATTCTTAATGAATATTATTTGCAGTTAATAATTGTACCCTGTAAAGAAAATGTTGGTAGGTTGTACTTTGCAGTGCTCTTTTAAATAGATGGTGTTGCAGAACAGATGATAGTAAAATGAAACAAAACTTGACTACCTGAGATGTCTACTGTTCTACTAGACTAGGACGAAATCCTGTCAATTCATAATTGATGGATTAACATCAGAAAGTTACGTTATTTAAGAAAAATTCCAAATTATCAAGTAATAGCACCCTTTATCAGGCAGAGAGGTGATACCATTCAATACCTCAATAGCGAACATAGTCTGGAGTATGTCTTTGAAATAGTAGAGATACTTGATGGCGATCTAGCAGCCAGAGCTTCATATGAAACAGTCAATCAAATGCAAACACAATCTATAACAAACCAATTGGCGTAGTAATTGGGAAGTTAACTTTATTTGTAGCCTCATATTTCTATCTTTAGGAGTCTAAGAGCTAGGAGGTTGGTATTGATAAGTGGGTGGGTGGGTGTGTAAATCCTTCATAATGGGGTTGTGCCTCTTTAGTCATTCTTACTCATTTTAACTTTAGACATGAATATTTGTTTTTGAAAGGCAAAGGTGGCAGGTAAAATAAATAATTTCCCAAATATCTTATTGGAAATTATCATCAAACACGCATAGTCTACTAAGGACTGTTGCATCAGCCAGAGTCACCACAGCTGATGGTGTTGCATTAGACATCGTGTAGTGAAGTTCTCTTGCTCATTCCTGTGAGTCCATGAATCTCTGGGGTGACCACATGGGCTATTCCAGGTAGGGCCTGGTGTGCACTCCTTTGCACATCAATGGAGAGTTCGACATCATGGTGTGTTGGGATGTTTTTGTCCATCCAAAGATTCCCTTCATTTAGAAAATGTATTTTTTACAGCTTCTTTTAAAAAATATAGAAACCAATCCTCAGGACATGGTATGTATTACAGATTCTAGCTACAGTTGTATGGATGTTAGTGAGGATGAATTCTGTCTTAGGTGAGAAAAGGAGTACTTGTGGCACCTTAGAGACTAACAAATTTATTAGAGCATAAGCTTTCGTGAGCTACAGCTCACTTCATCGGATGCATTTGGTGGAAAAAACAGAGGAGAGATTTATATACACACACACAGAGAACATGAAACAATGGGTTTATCATACACACTGTAAGGAGAGTGATCACTTAAGATAAGCCATCACCAGCAGCGGGGGGGGGGGGGGAAGGAGAAAAACCTTTCATGGTGACAAGCAAGGTAGGCTAATTCCAGCAGTTAACAAGAATATCAGAGGAACAGTGGGGGGTGGGGTGGGAGGGAGAAATACCATGGGGAAATAGTTTTACTTTGTGTAATGACTCATCCATTCCCAGTCTCTATTCAAGCCTAAGTTAATTGTATCCAGTTTGCAAATTAATTCCAATTCAGCAGTCTCTCATTGGAGTCTGTTTTTGAAGCTTTTTTGTTGAAGTATAGCCACTCTTAGGTCTGTGATCGAGTGACCAGAGAGATTGAAGTGTTCTCCAACTGGTTTTTGAATGTTATAATTCTTGACATCTGATTTGTGTCCATTCATTCTTTTACGTAGAGACTGTCCAGTTTGGCCAATGTACATGGCAGAGGGGCATTGCTGGCACATGATGGCATATATCACATTGGTAGATGCGCAGGTGAACGAGCCTCTGATAGTGTGGCTGATGTGATTAGGCCCTATGATGGTATCCCCTGAATAGATATGTGGACAGAGTTGGCAACGGGCTTTGTTGCAAGGATAGGTTCCTGGGTTAGTGGTTCTGTTGTGTGGTGTGTGGTTGCTGGTGAGTATTTGCTTCAGATTGGGGGGCTGTCTGTAAGCAAGGACTGGTCTGTCTCCCAAGATCTGTGAGAGTGATGGGTCGTCCTTCAGGATAGGTTGTAGATCCTTGATGAAGGGTTGGAGAGGTTTTAGTTGGGGGCTGAAGGTGATGGCTAGTGGCGTTCTGTTGTTTTCTTTGTTGGGCCTGTCCTGTAGTAGGTGACTTCTGGGTACTCTTCTGGCTCTGTCAATCTGTTTCTTCACTTCAGCAGGTGGGTATTGTAGTTGTAGGAATGCATGATAGAGATCTTGTAGGTGTTTGTCTCTGTCTGAGGGGTTGGAGCAAATGCGGTTATATTGTAGCGCTTGGCTGTAGACAATGGATCGAGTGGTATGATCTGGATGAAAGCTAGAGGCATGTAGGTAGGAATAGCGGTCAGTAGGTTTCCGATATAGGGTGGTGTTTATGTGACCATTGCTTATTAGCACCGTAGTGTCCAGGAAGTGGATCTCTTGTGTGGACTGGTCCAGGCTGAGGTTGATGGTGGGATGGAAATTGTTGAAATCATGGTGGAATTCCTCAAGAGCTTCTTTTCCATGGGTCCAGATGATGAAGATGTCATCAATGTAGCGCAAGTAGAGTAGGGACATTAGGGGATGAGAGCTGAGGAAGCGTTGTTCTAAGTCAGCCATAAAAATGTTGGCATACTGTGGGGCCATGCGGGTACCCATCGCAGTGCCGCTGATTTGAAGGTATACATTGTCACCAAATGTGAAATAGTTATGGGTGAGGACACAGTCACAAAGTTCAGCCACCAGGTTAGCCGTGACAGTATCGGGGATACTGTTCCTGACGGCTTGTAGTCCATCTTTGTGTGGAATGTTGGTGTAGAGGGCTTCTACATCCATAGTGGCTAGGATGGTGTTTTTAGGAAGATCACCAATGGACTGTAGTTTCCTCAGGAAGTCAGTGGTGTCTCGAAGATAGCTGGGAGTGCTGGTAATGAAGGGCCTGAGGAGGGAGTCTACATAGCCAGACAATCCAGCTCTCAGGGTGCCAATGCCTGAGATGATGGGGCGTCCAGGATTTCCAGGTTTATGGATCTTGGGTAGCAGATAGAATACCCCAGGTCGGGGCTTCAGGGGTGTGTCTGTGCGGATTTGTTCTTGTGCTTTTTCAGGGAGTTTCTTGAGCAAATGCTGTAGTTTCTTTTGGTAACTCTCAGTGGGATCAGAGGCTAATGGCTTGTAGAAAGTGGTGTTGGAGAGCTGCCTAGTAGCCTCTTGTTCATACTCCGACCTATTCATGATGACGACAGCACCTCCTTTGTCAGCCTTTTTGATTATGATGTCAGAGTTGTTTCGAGGCTGTGGATGGCACTGTGTTCTGCATGGCTGAGGTTATGGGGTAAACGATGCTGCTTTTCCACAATTTCAGCTCGTGCACGTCGGCGGAAGCACTCTATGTAGAAATCCAGGCTGCTGTTTCTACCTTCAGGAGGAGTCCACCCAGAATCCTTCTTTTTGTAGTGTTGGCAGGAAGGTCTCTGTGGGTTAATATGTTGGTCAGAGGTGTGTTGGAAATATTCCTTGAGTCTGAGACATCGAAAATAGGATTCTAGGTCACCACAGAACTGTATCATGTTTGTGGGGGTGGAGGGGCAAAAGGAGAGGCCCCGAGATAGGACAGATTCTTCTGCTGTAGCTCACGAAAGCTTATGCTCTAATAAATTTGTTAGTCTCTAAGGTGCCACAAGTACTCCTTTTCTTTTTGTGAATACAGACTAACATGGCTGCTACTCTGAAACCTGTCTTAGGTGAGGGAGAGTGTGAGGAAACTGAGGTAAGAGGGTGCAGAAATCTCAGCTGTCTTTAACTTGGCTGAAGAGCATGCTCTTCAGATGCCTTGGGATTCTAGTTCTGGCCCAACCACTGATTTCTACCTATAACACAATTTATGCATTGGCATGTGGATTATTTAATAAACGCGTGTGTCAGCTTCTACTGGGGTATGTCTGCATGGAAATCCTCATATTTGGCAGCTTGCTCAATCTTGAATTCTGAAAAGCAATGTGGATGAGATAAAACTTTGTTAATATTTTTTCCTTTGTTATTTTCTCATCACTTTGCTCTCCTTCCTTGTAGTTGCTTTCATTCTCCATTTGGATCCTCTCTTCTTTTCCACCTTCCCTTTTCCTCATGTTCCTGCCATCTTTCTTTCCTCCCTTATGCTTAGTTCTGCCTAATTTTCCCACCCTTCCCTGATTCCCTCAATTTTCATTTTCCTCTTCCTCTATTCACTCTCTTTCCCATAAATTCATCATTTCCTCTTTCTACCACCATAGTTCCTTCCTGTCCCTGCTGCCATGCCTCCTTCCTTTTGTACTTCCTCCAATCCTGTGGAAGGCCAGGATATAGAGCCCAGATCCTTCACGAGGCACCATTGTATCCTCTGCTGCCGCTGCTAACTTTAAAAATGCAGGCTCTTCACGTAATACTGGTTATTCTTATTTCCCAGCTCTCCTCTGAACTGAATTGTGAACTTCCTAGCACGAGCTCTTCTTCAATTGCCAGCCCGGCTAGCTTCTGCTGCCTTTGCCTAAGGTGGACTATCAAGCATAGACTCTCCCAGAGTGTCAAAGGGTACTTTGAGTCCAATGCTGGCAGTACGACTTAGTGGCGATACTCTCAAATATGTTACCCAGTGGCAAGAGTCAATGGCTGCTTTACCTAACAACTCTAGTCAATGGCTGTGTTTCCTAGCAGCTGGAGTCCGCAGCTGTATTGCCCTATGGTGAGAGTCAGTGGCCGGGGATAGGGGAATCTGGGCCCTCCCTGCTCCATCAGGTTCTAACCGAGGGCCCAAAGAAGCAAAAACGTGCAGTGTAGGAGGCGGGTGCCCCATGCCTGCTCCTTGTAAACCTCTTCTTACACCAGCTTTGGTTCCTCTGTAAGTGCCAGTGGTCTGTCTTGGGGTCCCCTCTGGAGTTCTCTCAGTTCACTCGCTGGAGGGTTTCCCTCTATCTGCAGTGGCTCATCATCTTTGGCGCCCGTGATTGAAGGGCCTGCACTGGCTTGACCATAAGGCCTGGTCCTGGCTGCTTGGAGCCTCAGTGGCTTCTCTGCAGGAGACTGCAACACCCAACTGTTCTCCTGCTCTGTCCACCTAGACAGAGCTGAGCTACTCCCTTTTGAACTCTGCCTCCATTGGGAGCATGCCCAGGAGGAGTGTGGGATTTGTACACCTCATCACACAGGGTTTAAGAACACTCTCTCCCTGAGCCTCTCACTTGTCAACCTTTCAAGCTTCAGGCCACTGTAAAGTCTCAGAGAGACATTGTTAGTGCATAGAAGTAACAGTTTATAGAGGAAATTTTAAATGAAAGCTAAGTAAAATTAAGGGAAATAAGAACTTTACACAACATGTAATCAGCTAATCTATTCAATATACTGTATTCACTGTCAAGGCTGCTCAAAGGACTAATACTACCGGAGAATTCTAAAAGGAGCTGGACGAATAGTAATTATTATATTTGTAATTATACAGATGTAATCAAATCATGTAATCATATAAGAGCATCAGGAATTGCCTCCCTTCCCCATATGTAATATTGCACAGTGTGCTAGGTGCATTATGGGATTTTTTGTGTTGTCTTCTTCTGAAGCATCAGGTACTACCAGAAACAAGATGCCAACTTAATGGGCCAGTGGTTTGATCTTGCACAGAAAATCCTGTGTTTTTATGATGTGTAACAGACCCTTACCTTAAATGGTGCTAGCAGGCACTGCTGTAATAAAAACAAACTGGCTGATGCACTCCTTCTGAGATTTTCCATAAAACCAACATAAATGATAATGAATAAATAATCTCCTCCTAAATTTCATACAATAACTGATCTTACCCCAGGCAGGATGTGCCACTATAGATCAGTGTTTGAAATGTGATAGACTTCAGACTACTGGTAGTGCAGTGTGAGGAAAGGTTTGTAGCTCCCCTATGCCATTATTCCATTTATTTGTCTGTAAGGTGTGGAGGGCTTACGTCTCTTGTCTTTACACATTCTTGCTCTCGTACTAAGTCTCTCGTGCTAAGAATCAACAAATTGTGGGGAGGGGAACAAAGATAACAGAGAAAAACATGCAAAATATTGGTTAAATTAATAAAATAATCCCACTTCCCTGATCTGGTGAGCAGAAAGAAAAGCAAAGAAAAGAAGAAATTGAATTGAAAATGCATTAGGTAATGCCTGATCTAGGAATTAATCTGCTTACTTACACACAGCAGAGATACAAATTCTCTTGAGATAGCTAACTTAGTTTCTGATGTGGTATAATCCATGTTTACACAAGCATACTTAAATTGCACTGAATTGTAAAGAGAAAAGATTGCTATATAAAATGAAGCAGAGATGGAAAGTTGAATGGAAAAAGATGTTCTTTATCATGCAGTAGTCCTCTCTTTCTCACCATTCAAAACAGCACATTATGAGAGAGAGACACATTACCTCTGAACAGAATCCATGAAAGTTCTTTATTTTAATTGACTTTATTTAGTACAAGATATTTTAGATGCATTTTAGGCTTGATGAAGGATGCCTTATGAATGCTGAAAGTTATTGTTTGGTTGTACTTCAATCTCAATGGAAATGAAGATACTAGAATCAAACTTTCAATCTTTTCTAAATTTCTTTTTTATTGGCAGTTTGAATGGTGCACTTTATTCCTTTGCAGTAGGATCCTCCATTAGGCATTTGTCTTGTTGACATGTGAATGTCCTGTTGTCACAGATTAACCTAGCTGTGTGCTAGGAAGCAGGATGCTATTTAAGATAGTCCTTGAGCAAACACCTTGAGTGGGGATGGTCATCTGGTGGCCTGTGGGCAATTTGGAAGATCCTTGGTGGATGTGGGATTTGTGACATCAGCCATCTCCTCCCTGACAGTGACTTAGTTTAAACATTTAATTTGAAGGCCAGCCAAGTCTGTGCTGGACCCCAGTGTGGAATTCTCTCTCCTGAAATGTTTAATGCTCAGTCTAACAAAGGGGTCTGTATTGTTCTAGATTCAGGAACACACCGCAACACACAAGAGAAGAATATGGATAAATCAGAACCGTTGCTTATTAGAGTCCTCAACAGTTCAAAGTGGGGGATGTGCCTTGTTAGAGTTCAGTGCAGATGTGGCTCGGCTCCAAATCCTATTTTTAATGGTGAGCCCAAAGGAGTGGGGGTGGGAGTTGGACCTGAAGCAGGTAGTGATGGAGATTGGAAAGACTAGTGGGCTCTTCCAAATTGTAAATGCTTCACAGCTCCTTCTTAACTGTGTCCAGTTCTGATGTCCAGAATTCAAGAAGGATGTTGATAATTTGGAGAGGGTTCAGAGAAAAGCCATGAGAATGATTGAAAGATTAGAAAACATCTCTTATAGTGAAAGTCTCTCTATAGTGAGTGTCTGCTCCATATCCTATGTCTGTTTAGCTTAACAAAGAGAAGATTATGAAGGGGTGATTTGATTACAGTCTATAAGTACCTATCTGGGGAACAGAAATTTGATAATAGAGGGCTCTTCAATTTAGCAAAGGTATAACATGATCCAATGGCTGTAAGTTGAAGCTAGACAAATTCAGACTGAAAACAAGGTGCAAATTTTTAACTGTCAGAATAATTAATCATTGGAACAAATTACCTAGGTTTCCGGTGTATTCTCCATTACTGGAAACTTCTAAGTCAAGAATGAATGTTTTTTGAAACGAAGTTCAGAAGTGAGAGGGAGTGTTCTTTAACTGCATAGTCATAGAAAGAGACCAAATTAATTCAACATTAAATACACATAGTTAAAATTAAAAACACTGAAAATATGTAGAAGTTAAGGTTCTTACAATGACATTTATTCAGACACATTCCTATTTATTTATTTATTATATTTAGAAATACACGTAGTGATAGGTTAAACTACACATTTACAAGATAACCTAGAAGAAAAGTACTAGGCAACATGTCCAAATTAATGTTACTGTAATAATCTTAAATTCTACAGTTTGTGGGGAGGGATGGTGGTAATGTTTAATTGTGAAACGGTAATGTGGTTTTTTGCATTTAATTTTCTAGGATTTTATTAAATAAATTTAAGCATCTCAGCTACTGAGGAGGATAGAAGCTTTGCTGGAGTGACATTCTGCCTCTGCAGAGCTCTGACATTCCACAGGTTGCTGTGCACCCATCTGCATGGAGCAAAGTTCCATACTGAGGACTATTTCCCATGTCACTGAGTTCACTGAGGACTACTTCCCATGTCAATTCACTGAGGACTATTTCCCATACCAAGATTCAGCTTTCAGTCTTTAGTTGTTTTTCCTTTTTTAATTTCACTAGGTAAATGGCAGATTTTTTAAAAAGTGTATGAAAATCAGTTACCATTGACCAGTAATATGACAACCATACTTCAGTTATTGCTGGGAGTTTCTGTTGCTTTCAGAAAATGGAAGTGGAAGTTTTAGACAATAAGACTTGAATTTGGCTAAATCAAATCTGAATTGTTGCTGTCTTTTCAAATGGCTTAAAGAAAAGTCCCAGCAAGGATATATGGCAGCGGTAAGGTCCTTCTTTGTTCACAGCCCCTTCTAGTATCCTCATATAACCCCTTTTCCTTGCTGTGACTTCCCCATCTTAAAAAATGAGCTTTCTGGGTTGGAGAGTTATGTAGCTTCTCAGCCAAACTCTCATAGAATCATAGACTTTTAAGGTCAGAAGGGACCATTATGATCGTCTAGTCTGACCTTCTGCGCAACGCAGGCCACAGAATCTCACCCACCCACTCCTGTAACAAACCCCTAACCTATGTCTGAGCTATTGAAGTCCTCAAATCGAGGTTTAAAGACTTCAAGGTGCAGAGACTCCTCCAGCAAGTGACCCGTGCCCCTCGCTGCAGAGGAAGGCGAAAACCCCCCAGGGCTTCTGCCAATCTGCCCTGGAGGAAAATTCCTTCCTGACCCCAAATATGGTGATTGGCTAAACCCTGAGCATGTGGGCAAGACTCACCACTCAGACACCCAGGAAAGAATTCTCTGTAGTAACTAATATCCCACCCCATCTAACGTCCCATCACAGGCCATTGGGCATATTTATCGTTAATAGTCAAAGATCAATTAATTGCCAAAATTAGGCAATCCCATTATACCATCTCCACCATAAACTTATCAAGCTTAGTCCTGAAGCCAGATATGTCTTTTGCCCCCACTGCTCCCCTTGGAAGGCTGTTCCAGAACTTCACTCCTCTGATGGTTAGAAACCTTCATCTAATTTCAAGTCTAAACTTTCTGGTGGCCAATTTATATCCATTTGTTCTTGTGTCCACATTGGTACTGAGCTTAAATAATTCCTCTCCCTCCCTGGTATTTATCCTTCTGATATATTTATTTATATCTACTGAAGCTCCCCCTTTACCTTGGTGCCAAACATCCAGCTCTCCTCCACACATCTCCTCAATGATAATCTCCTCCAACTGCCAAACTACCCTTGTCTCTTTCAAATGTGTTGCATGAGGTACGAAAATCTGCATTGACCCCACATATTTAATATGGCACAGAAAGCCTTAGAAACTGGCTCTGGGTCCCAGACCTAAAGCAAATCCCCTTCCTGGTCATCTTACAAATAATAAATGTTACAAAGATTTTGGCTTCCTAACCAAAATCCTGAGTATGTATAGTGTTTCAGAGGTATCTAGATACTCTTCCCTTTCAGCATTTCTGGCTTGGAAATGGCATGTTTGAGAACATAAGCGGAAGGGCTTATAGATAAAAGTCAGGTTCTCCTTGCCCCCTATTTAGCTAGTCATCTCTCTTGCATTCTGTTAATATCTGCTTTTCCTTCTCTTTTAACATCTGTAGTTCTTCACTGATTTTCCATATCCCTCTTCTATCCATATCTTTCCTCATTCTTTGGGGGCTCTTTGCCTTCTTCTCCCCACTGGTCAGTAAAGTATCTTCATGTGCTACTTCCCCATGACTTAGTTGTTATATTTTCAACTACTCTTCCACATCCATTGCTTATTTCACTTTTCTTCTGTGTACTCCCTCTCCTCCCTCTCATTGTATACTGGTCTCTCTTTTGATGTTGCTCCCCATTCCCCTCTTTGACATGTTAACCTTAACCCCCTCTACTCTATGTTTCTGCTCCACACCACTCATCTTTTTCTGTTGTATCTCCTGTATGCTGGTAACATCAAACTGAAACTTTCTAACATTCTGATGTCTGAAGTGCTTCATTATGCTCTGGATATCAGGATTTTAGTAACACCACATTGAATTGAAGCTGCTGAAATACTATTCTGCAGCACCCAGGCTCAAGAGAACTACTCTACTCTGCTGTGATTAAGGTAAACCCAATTCTGACAAGGAAAATAGAAGCTGCAGGTACTTTTAGACTGGTGAGTATTAAGAAATGTTATTCATCCCCAGAGTAAGACACATGTAAGCTGACAGAGTACTATACCTGTTGTACAATGGTTTAACTCTATGAGGCAGTCAGTAGTTATTAGAAACAGCTGTTTTCAAACAGATGTTTTTAGCAGAATCATACAAATTAATTGTGCTTAAGAGTGTTTTACAGCTGTGATTCCGGTCATGTCCAGGTGTTTAAATGTGATATATAATGAATACATGCAATTTCAGTGGATATTGATTTTGCACATAAGCAAGGCAGAGACATGCAGTATGAGCAATATAACTTAAAAAAAAGAAAAGGAGTACTTGTGGCACCTTAGAGACTAACAAATTTATTAGAGCATAAGCTTTCGTGAGCTACAGCTCACTTCATCGGATGCATCCGATGAAGTGAGCTGTAGCTCACGAAAGCTTATGCTCTAATAAATTTGTTAGTCTCTAAGGTGCCACAAGTACTCCTTTTCTTTTTGCGAATACAGACTAACACGGCTACTACTCTGAAACCTGTCATTAAAAAAAAAAGCTTTACAGTAAGCATGAACTCTTTATGCAACAATTTTGAGAAGAAAATGTAACACTATCATCAGGATTTTTTATAGTAATACACATACGGGACAAAAATGGTAACATACATTAAGAAAGTAATGTTAGTGCAACTAAACTTTTGCTGACAGCTGTTTAATCTCTTTATTCATAATGCATACCACACTTTGGAGAACAGTAATCACAGATTTGAGAGAAGCCTGCTTTCTTTGTTGCATATGCTAGTGTTAGAAGTTTGGGCCCTTTCCAGCATAATAGAAATAGGAAGGTTTAGTAGGATCATGCAAGATTATTATAACTATTTATCAGACATGGGTAGATGAGTTAAATAGATAACAACAACCTCTGTATTGCTACAAAAAAAAGCTTCAGTTTATGGATTTAACTCCTTACTGAATCTCGAGTATTTTGACTGCATGTCCTGAGATATAGTAAGAAAGAAACAGAGATGAGCTCCAGATTAATTTGATGAGACTTCCACCCTTGTAAACTGTTGAGGCAGGCCACTTGCTCCTGCATTCACTGCAAAATGGCCTCAGTTTGAGAACAATACAAATTCTGCATTCATGAGATTTAAATCCTTGAACTTCCTGGACAAAACCCCATAAGGCTTGATGTATTCACACAGAATGTATTGTTTGGTGTTGAATTAGTGAAAGCAAAATATTGCTCCATTTTATGGTCTAAAGAAACCTGTTTTTATGTATGCTGCTTTAGTATTTATACCGCTTTTTATGTATACCGCTGATCCAGCGAAGCCTTTAAGCATGTGCTGAATATTAAACACGTGTGTAGTCTCACTGAAGTCAAATACTCACATGATTAAAGTTTAATACATACTTAAATGCTAGGTCAGGTCCTCAGTCGCTTTGGGCTATATCCTTTCACATTTTAGCCATAGAGTGGTTGAAAGGGTCAGAAAACCTATTAAAATAGCCAAAAAATTATTAGCAGGAGGGAAGATGAGGCGATATGGAATCACATCACCTCTGTCTGACACTGAAAAAGCCTCACTCCCTTTGAATTCCACTCCACAGATTTTGGGAGTGTGTGGCTATTAGAATCCAGTGTGCAAATGCTGGAGACATGTTCTCTTCACCATCATCCCCTGACGGTCCTACAGGGAGATGCCTTCAGATTTCCCTTATGCCTTCAGAACCCTCTAGGATAGAGGCATGGGTGAGTGAATTGAGACCACACAAGAAAGTATTGGCAGTATAGCCCTGATAGCTGATAAAATACATGTTTTTTGTATACTATGATAGGACTTGGGTTTACTTGATGGCATAAGCCCTGATGGCACTTCACAGTTTTTTGGATGATGCTACAGTAAGTTGTAAAGCTGTAGGTGAAAAGCAGTAATAGAGTTACTTGCTTTGTTGCTGTAATAGTAATATTATATAAATAGCTATATTAAATAATCAAACATCTGTATCAGTGTTAAAAAAATAGCTTGCCGAATTCTGAAATAAGGAACAAGGAAACAGCAAATTATGTATCCCAGAAAAAATACAAGTTCCCAGAAGGGAATTAACAGTATCAGGAAATGGATGGTGAAAATATGAGATAAAAAGAAACTGATATGGAGAATTTTTTTAACTGTCTAAAACAAAAATTTGATAAACATTTTAAATTAGTCCTCAAAATGCAGGGAGCTTAGCTGTAAAATTCCATCTGATCACTATTAGGCTTACATGAGATTACAAAAGCCTGCTGATAATAGAGTTAAATTCAATTTCAAAGCACTATGATGAGGACACTGAAACTGCAACAAGCCTGTAGCATCATTGGGGTGAAAAAAATAAGGGATACTCAGAGCAAAAAATAGAGGGTCAAGAGGATGCTGTTTACACAGTAATTGACTTTCAGGCTAATTTTTTCCCTGATGTATAGTTTACAGAGTTTTAGATAAGATGTGAAAATAGAAAATCAGTGCCATAATGAAGGGGAATTTCAAGCTGTGATGCGTAAAGGAGGAGATCTTCGGATGTCAAATTTGCCTATTGAAGATATTTGTTTACCTTGATTTTATTTGTTTGATTTTTGTCCAAGAAAGCATGGGGGAAGAAAAGGCTGATTGTATTCCTAAAACTGACAAGCCCTTGCTTAAATTCACTCCTTTTGCATTTTTTCTATAGTTTTATTTTTATTCCTAAATACATTTCCAAACTGTTAAAAAAAAGTTAACTATCCAGAGAAAAATTCTAAGGAGAAACATATTCAGGCTACATGTCAGATGTTTCTCTCTTCTTTTCTCTCCCTCTCTCTTTTATGCTCACAAACATCCATATGCACACACAAATATATTAATATATATAATATATGCAGATATTGATGGAATTCTATGAGTTGAAAGAGAAGGAAAGATGTCTTTAAGGATCCATATCTCTCACAGCAGATATATGTTGTTATCACTGAAATGTGGCCTTCAGTCTTGAAACAGTTAAAAGAGTTCTGCGGCCACAAAAGAAGAGATTTCTTCAGAATTATCTCCTGCCTCACATTTGCTCTTAGGCAAGCAGTTTAAAAAAGCCCAGTGATTGAGCCAGTGATCCAATTTGAAATGCAGAAATGATTAGAGCTGCTTGCCTCATTTCATATCGAAATTCTCTGATTTATGACAGGGCTGCAGCCAAGATCTATCTCCAAAGGGAATTAGTGTTCAAGTTTGCATATTTTTGTTATTTAGGTTTCTCATAGCAGCTGCTAGCTAGAAATACTGTACTGGGAGGTGTTGGTGCAGGATTTTTCAGCAACTGGAGCAAAGAAAGATAAGAGCCTTATGTTTAGGATATTTAGACCTCTTGACCATCTCACCATACTGTATTTTTAAACCTGGATTGCAGTCATACAAGAGACCAGTGGAATGGTTAATTATAGTTGTGGAGAAAGGAATTACCAAAATTCTGTCTCCATGTTTTAGCTAGTGGAATTTTAATGAGGCATAAAACTTCAATCATGCAACTGACCTGTGGGGCAGAGTATAGAACATATAATGAAACAGAAATAGAATTCTGAAAAAAAATTATTACCTTATCTGGAATTTACATGAAGTGTTAACAGGAAATTATGCAGCAGTTATAAATGAAAAATATGGGATTTCATGTACTTATTAATAAAGATTTGTTACATACATGATACCAGTATCCCAAATCTGCTGTCCACAGCTGTCCCCAATTTCTTATGTCTCTCTCCTCAAATACATTTAGTGTCTTCTTATTACTATGGAAACTAAGACCAATTTCCCTTTAATACTAATTTCTAAGACAAATGGAAATATCTTTGCGGAGGGGTTGAGGACTGAAGAACTTGCCTTTCCTACATTATACACACACGTAAAACTTAAGGGGTTTTTCATTCTGAGTTTGTTTGACCTTTTCTTTGATTTTTTGTAAACTTTCTGGGAGGAAGAAGAGAGAGTGAGAATGCAGTCGCTCTTTAAAAACACAAACAAAACAAAAAGAAGTACTTCATTGAAGAAAAGATCAGTAACTGCCAAATTATGCTTTGCTGCACTGAGCAAAGAAATCACACTGTGAAAGTTTATTACCTTAGTTACTATCCAGCTCCATATGGAGTCATTATGGCCTAGAATCTCAGTAATGCTCCTAAATTGACCTTACCATAATGCAGCTGTGCTTCCAGGTATTAAAACCTCTCTCGTATTTTACTGACTATTCTCCAGAGGATCCAAGGTTAATGTAGTAAAAACTTTAAAATTTGATTACCTTGTCTTTGACAACATATTCAGTAAGAAGAATGTAGCAATCCGCAAACAGAAATGTGTGAATTATTTCTTTTAAATTAGCCCAGCTCATATACTGTATTTTGTAGCTCCCATCCCTGTTATTTAATTTCAGTATAGTAACTCTCTGTTGATGGTTGTTGTCATATTTGAGTATCTAACACAATTACCTAATTGACGCACTTCTTGAGAAAAGTCACTCTGAGTAAACTCCTGACCTTAAAATAACAATCTGATATTGCACCTAAAACAGCTCTGACACTTTACTTGAACTCCACCTACCCCTTTGGCATGTACAAGCAGTGGAAATTTATTTAGCACACAAACACATTTGAAATGACAATTTAATCACTTATGTGTCATGAGGTAATCAGTTATCAAACCGTGGATAATATGTACTGTAATATAAATGAAGATGGCTTTTCTAGCAACAAATTACACTCTTACTCTCTTACACTCATTCAGGCAAAATAGTCACTAAACTCAGTGAACATTTTGCCTGAATGAGGAGTGCAGGATTGGGCCCAACCTCTATGAGCATTAAGACTATATATATGTATATATATATAATTTTTGTCTTTATATAATAACAGTGAGAACATCATCCAATGGAGTTTATTTGAGATATGGTGAGATAAGAAGAGGTGGTTTTTGTTTATTTTTTTTAAAGAGTAACTGAAGTTTTTCAGCAGAAATGTAAAAGAATCAATCCCTGGACCCTGGCAACCTACTCCTTTCCCAATAAAATTGAGCAGGCTCTATTTCCTACTGCCTTTTTTAGTGATTTGATTGCAGTGGATTCTGTGCATGCTCTACTATAAATTTTATGGTGTAGTGAGAAAAGATGATCATAGCACTATAAATATCTCTTCTGAATGCTATTTTAGCCATCTCTAAATAAATCGTTATCTAGTCTATCTGTGCTATTTGCAACAAAGCAGGAGATGGATTTCATGTGAGCAATGTTGAGTCAAATTTTCAAAACATGATCTCCATCTGTGGCACAGAGCTTTTGTATGGGTAATCACTAGTGCACATGTGTATTGTTCAGTACCACTTGTGCATTCCTAAATGGAGACCTTGATGTCAAAATCTGTCCTATCATGGCTCATACGAACTATCATGGTTTACATTTTGATAGGCAAACTAATGGTATTAAAACAGAGAGGACCACATTCATCTCTGGTATTGCTGTTGTCAGTTTACTCCAGGGATTAGTTTGGCCTTGGAAGTCTTGAGAGACCACCTTCAACAAGAAGAAGATGGATCATTTCTTTAGAGAAACAATCTTTTATCAATAAATCCCTTCAGATTATAAAACAAAGAAGGTGATAAATTTAAGAGCATTTAGGTCCAGTCTGTATAAATATTAATGTATATTTTCTTTCTTTCTTTCTTTTCTTCTTATAGTAAAAGAAGGTTGGTAGATTTAAATTGTAGATAAATGACATGAGTACTCTATTTTACTTAATTCTTCATCAAAAGTCTAAATTATTCTGTACCTTAATTTAAACTTTACCATAGGTTTTAGAGTCTGAACGTCTCTGTGTATTTAAAAACCACTATCGTATGGTATTATTATTAAAAGGATATTATTTTAATGATTTATTGTAAAGAATGATCTTCTGTGTGTTGCTCTGATAGCCAGTCAAACTTAAAATAGTAAGTATGCAGTATAGTTAACTTGGATGAGTGCAGCATTAGAGTAAATACACATTACCAGATATGAGACATCAGAGGTAAAATCAAAAGGATTAAATTTGACAGAAGAGGCCCATTTAAATTTCTTCCAGCCCCTGTGACTCTGTTGAATAAAATCTACTTTAAGCACCTTTATGGACTGCTCTAACATCTGTTGTTCTTGGAAAACAATTTTTGCCAAAGATAGCTATGTTTCTCAGAAATATTGGCCCATAATGCCTTGCAGGGAATGAACTGTGATCTTATAGTGTTCTTACTAATTAATTTCCATGAGACTTGCTCCTGAGCTAACTATTGGTGAGTCCAATAATGTGAATAGCTTCCTTGGGAAGGTTACATGGAGAGATGGAACAGTAGCAATGTACACACACCCAGGATCAACATGTAACAAAAGGAAGAGGAATGGCAAGATGGGTTAAAAATTCAGTAAATCAAATGAATAAACAGACCTACATTATTTAATTCACTATAAACTACTGCTCTTATAAACTGTATTCTGGCAGTCTAATTGAGTAGCTTCCCAGCTGGAATAATGTCCCCAAACCTATGAATTTTTCTTTATCAATTTACTTCAAGTTGTTTCAGATTTAGTGGGTAACTTAGAAAAAATAATAAATTCACTCTTGAGGAGGTTACTCAAGCCCCTTATCTCCACTGACCCCAATAAAATAATTCACTAATGGCCAGTTCCAGATTACTCACACAGGTAGTACCATTGGCTTCAATGGCACTATTCCCATGATTAAAGCAAGCAGGAGCCTAAGCAACTTTTTGCATATATTTATATAGTAGCTATGTTTTCAAGTAACTCTAGATTCAAATTATTTCTGTAAAGAAGAGGGGGAAATAGTTTTAATTTCACAGAACTGACCAAGAGAGATAATGAAGTACTTTCAAAACTCTTTGTGTATGGAAACCTAGAGGCAAACCCCAGAGCTTTCTTACTTTTAGCAACCAATTACTGCACAAAAAAGAGTTTCCCCAATTATGAAGTACACTAATGCAGATTGCACAGACTCAATTTCACTAAGTGTATTGGAAAGGCAGCATTCACATAATTAATGAGAAAACGCTGCATGTGTTCAGACCTTCTGTTAATTGATTAAATGAGTCTATGTCTAAATCTGATTATAATCACACTATGGCAGTACAATAGAGTATAAGAGACCGAGACTCACTCTCTCTTTATATACGTATATTTTCTCCAAACCTTAAGAATATAATAAACTTATTCTACTATAAAAAAGGTGCTCACCTCCTCCAAGATAATGCTGCATAGTTTAATCACCATTATCTGAATAATTAGCGTTTGTTTAATGTCTCAATTCTTGCCTAACCCATCACCTGCACTTGTAAGATACACATTGTTTTTATACCCTGGCCTCAGTCTGATGATCATTGTAGTTAACAAATGCTGGTTAGTTTTCCCATCATTTCGTAGTAAAACACAAAACCTGCCATGTGTTTGTCAGGTTTTTTTTAAAAGAAGGCTACAGTGTTCCCTTAGGGTTGTGAGAGAAGTTCATCCCATTGAACTGGTCAGCAAGCTATCATTAGCTTGTTGTATACATGAAATCCAGGGGTTAGAGCACCAAGCGTCACAAGCCAGTTTCTTTACCTCCTTGAGCTGATCAGAGGATCAGAGTATCAAGGAAGGATTAGCACTGACTTGGGATTTGTGTGATTGGTTAATTTATTGCGGCGATGGCAGGCCTTTCATCTATGGCAACATTTAATCAGCACGGCCATGGAGGCTATTACGGGTTAGCTCTTTTCTCAAGTCAGCCAGGGCTGCACCATCAGCCCTATCACAATTCCCCTGAAATTTCCAAATTATCTGGAACAGGCTTTAGCCTCACAGTAATAAAAATTAGAAGAGATTCCTGATAGCAGTGGTGGAAAAGGCTTTCACTTGCACAGGGCAAATTATAAATAGTGTGAACGTGAACTTTATAAAAAAATTCTCCACCTCTTAAGAGATGTGCAGGACTTATCACTCCTGCTCTGATCCAAATCCTTGTGGTTGAAAATTTATATTAGATTTTATCAGAGAGGCCTAAGTCTAGAAAAATCAATGAAGGTTATCTTTTATGTTGCAGGAACTTGTGGAAATATTGATTTTCATTTTATAGTGAATTTGGAGCATGAGTTGGTAATCACTGCTGAGCTGACTACAATGTTTGCCTACTGTATCTCTTACTGAGTTTTGCTCAAGTATTTAAGATTGTATATTCCTGTTGATTTTTAGTATGTAGTTTGAAGGCAGATGCTTCCTAAATATATTTTTTTATTTTCATTGTTATAAAATGTAAGCTTTCAGTGTAGTATTGATTAGCTTGTGTTTTGTGAATGATTTCTATGTTTAATAGTGCTATTCACAATGAGAGAGGTTATTCAGGATTTATTTTGCACATAGGAGAAACAGTAGAAGAGATATCTAACAGCAAAACACTGAATGAAATATAGACATTTAAGGGAATATAACAAAAGATGAGATGAAAACAGAAGAAAGAGAAAGTATTAATAAATATTAGGGCTTAAGAATCTAAAATAATTGTTGACTATTATGCCCTACCCAACTGATGAACTACAGAGAAGATCTTTTCTGGTTAAAAGATAGATTATCTTCACTGCAGTTTTATTAAATTTTCCCAAATCCTTCACTTTGACTGTTGAAAACTTTCCTGCTTTTACTAAGTGAACCAGTGATTCAAGGAGTGATTCTACAGCTTTTCACTTATACATACTAGTTTTAATTTTTGGTGAGTAGGGGTGGGTGGAGGAGATCTAACTTGCTCTCTTCATGTTTGTTCTTATTATGTAGTATATACCTTTCTGTCTTGCATCTAGAGTGTGTGTGTATATATATACTCTATTTAGAGCTGGATAAATTCTGCAAATATTCACTTAAACTAGAATCTGCTATAGCCACATTTGTGCCCCTTCTGTTTCATTTTCAGTGAGCATTTGTTTTATTGAGTTTTATTAGTACAGATGTTTATGGAAAGTGAATCTTTAATTCTCTTGTGCATGATCCAATTATTAGGGAAGTGAAGTGAAACCATGTGACTTTTATGTGACAAATTCTAAGTAATCATCAGGGCCCAAATTGCAGATACTCTCAGAGAACAATTCACAACTGAGCCATCAAGTTTTCAACACAAAAAAAACATAGCTATTTTTAAAAAATGGATACATTCTAGATTGTGGGGCATGCTCTGCAAGTTCCTTCTCACCCCCTTTGGAGTAAAGTGTGCCCCCGTGGAGCAGGCTCTGCTCTCCCCTGAGCAAAGGGAGTGAAATTGTGACTGGCCTTTGTTTGGGATGTACAAAGGCAGTGGAGGGTCTTTCCAACTTCCCCGAGAAGCTAAGACCACTAAAAACGGATCTATATCTGGTACACTGTATAGGGATATAGGATGCCCTTTTTATGGAAATACTGGTATAAGAAGTCAAACTACACAGTAAAACTCTGCAAAAAAATAGAGCAAATTGCAAAGCAAGATGTCCTCAGATCCATCTGGAAAATGCTATATTGCACAGAGCAGTAGGTATGGTCTCTAACAGTCATGCAGTTATACCTAACTGAGGCAAATGCACCGGAAATATAGTGTGGTAACTCAGATGCTACTCCTCCCTGGACCATAGCAAACATTATCACCCATCCAATATGCATAGTGATACCTGTATAGCATGATAGCAATGGATATTTGAGGATGCACTACCATGACTCTGTAGAGCTGGCTCCCAGGGTAAGCTGTGTGTTTCTGGTATTGGGATAATTTACACATGTATTAACAACCCATCACAAGTTAAGGGTCAGTGTCAAAATTGTCTTGATTTTGTTGTACTAACTTCCACTGTTCCTCATGGGTATCACAGTTTGATATGTGTTTTTTGACTTTTTCTTCTCACCTTGCCACAGACCTCACTCAATTATTTCATTGTGCAGAAAACATGGGGATTTTAAACCTGAGCAATAGCCAGCCTTTTTATGTCTTCAGCGGGAGTACGGTTATGCCTGTCATGTGTTTCTCCATTTAAGAGGTTGAGCTAGGCTGGTATCATATTAGATAGGGATTTTTTTATTATTATTTTTCCAGAGAGCATTGTACTGAATTTTGTTTCTTAAGTTACTGCATCCTCACTTCACATGTATAAATGATGGCTTCTTCTTCAAGTGCAGATGTGTATTCCACCCAGGTGTGTGCGCACCCAGGGCACTGAAGCTGGAGAACTTAACTTGGTAGTACCAGTAGGGATGGCACTCTTAGCCTTCCCCTTGCTACTTAAGGCCATCACTCCCCAACCACCCCTCAATACCACAGCTAGAGTTGGAGCTTTCTGTGTAGTATTTACTTCACACTTTTTTATCTCAGTCTTATGGGATTTTGTTTAATGTAGTTAGATAGTTTAATAGTACCTTAGTTTTGGGTTCTAGTAGTTAATTGGGGATAGTTATCCTGATGGTATGCCCTCTCCAGGATTTAAAAATTGTCTGTCATGTGGGGCAACTGTTCCCAGTAGTGATCCCCACACAGAGTGCTTGTTGTGTTTGGAAGAAGGGCACATCAAAGAAAGGTGCTCCATCTGCAAATCATTGAAGAAGAGAATGCAGGTGGTGAGGTATTTGTGCCTCAAACAGAACCTGATGGAGCAGGCTATGAGGTCCACTTTAGCATTGAGGACATCCACTGATCATCCAGCCCTTCAGACAGCTTCAGTGCCAGAGTGAGCCGATGTTCCTTGGCCAGACTCTGATTCCTTCCCCAGGAGAAATAGAGATCTTTTCCTTCCTTGGATCCTGTGAGGAGAAAGTTTCATCCTCTTTTCCAGAAGGAATGCAGATGAGCACTGAGATTCTTCCAGGACACAGGATGAACCTGGACCATTTACTTGCTCTCCAGTACCAAGGCAGCATCAGTGGGACAGTGTACTGTCAACTCTGATACCATCCATGGGACACCCATTGTGTCTAGTACTGACAACATTAGCACAGACTCTTTCCATGGCATTGGAATACCAGGCAGCATCAGACTTGCTTTGCCTCTTTGTTCCATAAACCCCAGTTATTCAGGACCACTCAGCTACTAGGACGTTTTCTGTGCGGTCATCGGGAATGCTTGGATTAATTGCATAACTTGTCTCAATCACTGGTACTGTGTTCAGTGCCATTCAGAGGGGGCAGTAGAGGTCGTCTTCCTTTTTGGTAACCAGGGGCCAGTCAGCACAGTTATTATCTTTGGTACCAATAATGACTGAGATGCAGACCTCATCTACAGGATCAGTACCAACCCTGGCTTTGGTGCCATCTTTTGTTTTGGTATCAAGTGGGAGCATGATGCCCCTGCCAGTCCTCAAGGTGTTGACTTCTCTATCTGCTTTGGTATGAATACAACTAGCATATTGGGCTTCAGACAAGGCTAGCTCTTTGATTGGTCCAAGTGGGGTGGCTCCTCTGTTTCCTTCAGATGTCTTGCGGAATTTAGCAAGATTGAGATCAGGGACATCGTCCCCCACTCCCTCATCTTCTAGACACCATTCTCAAAGATTATCAAGACCTTCTATGGATCCCAATTGGTACTGAAATTGTCAATGTTCCCACAATAGGAATAGAGGCTCTTGGCCCACCAATGCCATATCCCTATCCTCAGTGGCCTTGTTGGAATCTGTTCCTTGATCTGTAGAGTCCCAATCCTCAGCCCACTGCAGGGAAAGATTGCCCAGCCAACCTGTGGTATCCCTTCTTCAGCCACCTATGTTGCAGACTTAGATGGAGGCTGCTTCCTCTGAACTCCTTAGATGGAGGCTCATTCTAAACTGCTTACACAGGGACCCAGGCTACTGCAGGAGATTCCAGTGACTCCACTTCCCTCATCTTCTTCAGCACTAGTTGACTCTGTAATACCGAATTCTTTGTTTCCAGTGACTAAGGATTTTAAATCCCATCAGGAACTCCAGAGATGAATGAATGGATTGAGTATCCAGCCTGAGTGTGCAGGAAAATAAACACATGCTGCTGGACATTCTTCAGTCCTAAGCCCCAGGGAGAGTACCTCTGCCTTGAAATGCAGCATTTCAACTTGCTAAGGTTTTGTGGCATGCCCCAGCATCCTTGCTTTCTACAGCAAATTGTACTGACAAGCATTATTACATTCCTCAGATGGAAGGCATCTGTCAAGGAACATGGACTGAGGTTGTCTTGGGAGCAAAACTGATGGTACTTTTTATTGTATTTTGTTGCAAACTGGTTGCTAGTCAAGATGCCCCATACTCAGAAGATGGATCTTAACACACTGTCCTTCAGTGACCATTCGTGCTTCTGAGAGAAAACCCTGCTGAGGTGATCAGCTAAGCAATTCCACATCCCTGAAAGGGGTACAATCCAGGGAATGGTATTCTCCCTAATGTAGAATTACCAAAACTTTACTGTCTACTGGCAAAGCTGGGTGAAGTGGGCTTCATCCTGTTTGTTCACATAATACACTGTGGTAGTGTTGCCAGTGAGTATGTGAACTGCTGTGCCTTTGGTATGTGACCAAAAGGCCCAGGGCACATTGTAAATTGCTTGATGCTCTAGAACACGGATCAGCAACCTTTGGCAAGTGGCCCGTCAGGGGAATCCACTGGCAGGCCGGGAGGTTTGTTTACCTGAAGGTCTGCAGGTTTGGCCATCTCAGTTCCCACTTGGTGCGGTTCGCCGTTCCAGGCCAATGGGGGCTGCGGGAAGCAGCGTGGGCCGAGGAATGTGCTGGCCTCCATTTCCTGCAGCCCCCATTGGCCTGGAATGGTGAACCACGGCTAGTGGGAGCTGCCATCGGCCAAACCTGCGGATGATGCAGGTAAACAAACCATCCCAGCCTGCCAGCAGATCTCCCTGATAGGCCGCGTGCCAAACATTGTCGATCCCTGCTCTAGAAGTTGATGTGAAGAGAAACTTCCTGCTCTGTCCACAGTCCCTGAACTTTCAAAGTCACCAGGTATCCTCCCCAACCTCTTTTGGAGGCATCAGTCATTATTGTTATGGTCAATGGAGAAGGGGTGAGTACACCTTTGTAGACATTGATTCAATCCATCCACCACTCCAGGTACTGAGGACAGGCAGTGGCACCCACAATAGGCCATCCAGCAACTGACAATTCGGTCAATATGCCAACCTGAGTCACACCTGAAAAGGATGAAGAATCAACCTTGCATGCCAGACTACATAAGCACATGTGACCATATGACCTGGAGTCTTCAGGCATAATCATATTGGAAGGGTGAAACTGAAGGGACAGACAAACGATGAATTGTCTAAAACCACTCATTAGCAGAAATGCCCTCAACATCTTAGACTCTAATAGGTCCCTAATAAACTTGATTTTTGAGTTGGTACTAAAGTTGATTTTACTTTGTTTACGATCAGACCCAGATGATCGAAGAGATGCAGTATGAACCAGACATGGTTGAGGAGCTAATCTCTGGGCTTGCCTCTCACTAACGAATCATCTAGGTAGGGAAAGGCCTGTATTCCTCTCTTCCTGAGATGTGCAACTAGTTCATGTATTTGGTAAATACCTGAGGAACCAAGGAGAGGCCAAAGGGGAATACTGAATCGATAATGCCATTCTGCAACTAAACATCTAAGAAGCTTCCTGTGGCTTAGGAAAACCGCCACATGGAAATAGGTATCTTGAAGATTGAAGGTTTCAAAGAAATCATTGTGATTCAAAGCGGTGAGAAGAGTAGCTAGGGTAACCATGTGGAATCTCATGTACATGCTGTGCCTGTTGAGACGTCGGAGATTGAGAATAGGCTTCACTCCTCCCTTGGAATTGGGAATGAGTAAGAATTGTGAGTAGAATCCTTCTCTTTGGGGGGACTTCTTCTGTAGTCCCTAAAGCTCGCAGAGTCTGTATCTGCTGTAGGAACAGTGACTTGTGAGAGGGGTCCTTGAATGGATGACTTATGGAAAACAGATAAGAATTGGATGGCATAACAGAGCTGAGGACCCATTTGTCTGAGATTATAGCTTCCTAAGTGCTGTGGAATTGAGAAAACCTGTGTGTGAACCGTGGGAAGTTCTCAGCTGCAATGCTGCTTTCAATCTGACAGTCAAAATGGTTGCTTGCCCGAAGTTGGGCAAGGATTGGCTGGCTAGATAAAGTTGGACTCTGAAGGCCTCCTCATGTAAGATGTATGCTTCTTCCTGGAGCAGTCCTGTTGCCTCGACTTTAAGGTGTCTGCAGGAATACCACCAGGGTGGTATTATTGCTGCTGTTGCTGACCCACAAAATGATGCCTTTTTGCGGCTGTGGTACAAACAACAACGAACACAGAGTTATCCATTTTGTCAGAGAACAAATACCAACCATCAAAAAGTAGTTTTTCTATGCTCTTACTCTGCTGAACCACTAGAGGTATGCCAGAGTTTTGCAACCAAGCCCTTCTCATTGTGACCACTGAATCCATAACTCTGGAAATTGCATCTGCTATGTCCAATGCTGATTGAAAAGGCATCTTGGCTTGCAAGTGACCTTCTTCAGTAGGTTCTCTGAACACTTCCCTGGAGGATTTAGGTAACTTGTCTGTGAATTTGGCTATAGACTTCAATTCACAAAATTATATTTCAGTATCAGTGCCTGTTGATTTGCAGTACACATTTGCAAGGACAAGGTTGAATAAATTTTCATCCCCCAGCCTCTTAGACTGTCCTTCACTGTGGATTTACATCTTCCTTGCCATGATCTCTCATTAGCTACTATTACAATGAGAGAGTTAGGGACAGGATGAGAATAGAAACACTTGATTTTATTGATAGGAACAGGATAACAGTGGTGTTACTGTGGCTTTAAGAGAATGAATAGAAACTTTGTGGTGTGGGAGCTGACAGTGGGAGGAGGCAGCTGGTTTTAAGTTAGACTGACAGATTGACCTGAGTTAAGATGCTCTGTATATATGTTAACTATCAATCTAATAAAGACTGTTCTTAAGTTACTAGCAATGAATTATTATTAAGACTGGTGGATTACTTAAATATAAAACAACAGATGGTACCATGAGTGAAGGAAGTGATAGAAAGAACTAGAAGATGTTAATAAAACAAAACAAAAAACTTTTAGGTAAAAGTGAGTCAGAATTGAAAAACAAGTTTGAATGAAATAAGATGGATCAATTAGAAGTTCTCACATTTCTAAAAATGTCAAGAAATGCTGCAGAAAAGCATTTGATTTATTTTTGAGGGCACCAGGATGTATTCATAAGGAAGATGAGCAAAAGTTTCACATCTTTTTGAATGTTGCATATAATGAAGCAATTTCATGCAAGTTTAGGATTAGAGAATGAGCAGAATATGAGTTTGTCTAAAAATTTGAGGAATTCTGCTTACCAAAAAGAAATGAAACGTTTGAAAGATTTCAGTTTCACTCAAGAAATCAAATGAACAAAGAGAGTTTTTAATAATTTTTAACAGATCTAAAGATAAAAAGTCAGACATAACTTCCAGAATCTATCTGAGTCTATGATAAAATATCAAATTGTAATGAGAATAAAAGAGAGCAGTGTAAGAAAAAGACTGTTAGAAGAACCAGAGCTAAATCTGGAAAAAGCAGTGAGAATTTACCAAACTGCTGGATTTAATCAATGATAATTGCACATTTTAGAAAGAAAACAAACTGGTGTGAATATTGACTTAATAAGAAAGAGTAAAAAAAAACCCAAAACAACACAAGTCTATGGAGGAAAACAGAGTGAAGGTATTAAACTTAAAACATGAGAGAATATGAAAGAATGTTCTAGGTGTGTAAGGAGGCACTGACCTAGACAAAGTCCAGCATATGGTCCAACCTGTCATATCTGCAAGAAACAAAATTATTGTTTGGCTATACCGGAAGAATGACGGGAAACATTTGACATGGGTTTAATCAGGCTGCAACTTTATTATTAGATGTCTGGGACTACCCGGCAGATAAAAGTGTAGAGTGCAGGTAACCCCAGGTTTATTCTGTAATTACCCAGGTGGCTTTTACCAGCTCCCCATCTTTTTCCATCCAAGTCCCTCCTACAAATTTATTGCCAGGACTTTACTATACCCAGGGGGCTTCCACCAGCTCACCCTCTTTTTCCATCCAGGTCTCGCTAGCAAATCCATCGCCGGGAACTTACTATCCATGCCATCCTCATAGGAGGGTTAAGGTGGGCTATAAGAATGGGGGGTTGGCTCCCTGCCGTACCAATCATAGGAGTCCCCCGCTGCCCCCTGTTTATTCCTTTAATGAACACCTCTTTTTAAGTCCTTTTCCAAGCCAATTACCTGGTCACTGTGTACCTTTCCTATGGAGAACCTGCACTGGACATCCACCACAAGGAGGCACTAGCAATTAGCTTGGCTGCCTCCCCTCCACCAACCCAGTCAGGTTCCCAGGCATCTCTTACTGTCCCCCTTTTATATCAGCCAAAACAAATGGGCTCCAAAGCTTTACAGGGGAACTCCATCTTCCCTGAATTATTTGGTTCCCCCAGATGCCCCAAATTCCTGAGTCTTTTATGACCCTAAAGGATTTGATCTGTTATAATCTGTCGTGCCTTATCCACCCAGGTAGCTCTCCACGGCTCCCAGTCAGACCCTGCAGTAATGCATGTCTGACAACATGGATCTGCATCAAGTCCCTTCTTCTTCTGGGCAGTAATGGAATCCCTTTAATATTTCCAAATACTGCTTTCCAGTATGTGCCACATCATGTTGATGACTGCAAACGAGCCCCTGTGGCACACATCAGCTGGTCCAATAACATGCTTCTCCTTCCATGCCAACGCAGATTCACCCCATCACTGGATCCTGGTTGCCAACCCTCAAGGCCACAAGGACGTCCACCTATGTGTATAAGAAAAACACTCCTGTGCCCACAGATCCACACCATCGCCTCCATGGCTGGTCTTCTAGAATGGAATCACAATACAGTAATGTTGACTTACCACCTGAGTTTGCACTGTTGTGTGCTTCCGAAGGCCAACGCCCAATTGTCAGAAATGCCCCATACCCAGCTGTAGCGCTACTGTTGTGGACCCTGATTGCAAATGAATGAGAACCAAATCCCGTGGGGCAGAACCAAGCTCACAGCTTTTCTGGAAGATAACAAATGCTCCCAAACCTTCTTGATTAGTCATTGACCATGGCAAGTTTAATATCTCTGCTTGCCCCTGCCGGTGTAAACCCAGACATTAACTCGCTGCACCCAAAAGCACCATCATTGCTTTTAAGAAAGCTACTCTGTGTAAGGCCGCTTAGATTCCTAAGAATGTTAACTTTATGTGCCCTTATGACTGCTACATGGGGCCATTGGAATGCAACCACCCTGCCAGCAAACTTTGTGTGAAGACTGCTGTGTGGATATGGATAACCATTAAGCCCACGGACAAAGGTAACAGCCAGAAGGTGATTCCAAGATTGTTGAGGATGCCAGGTAACAGATTGCCCATAATCCCATGTACCACAGCACCCACTGCTCTGTAATGGGCCATTCGATGACCAGCCTTCCCACTCCTTGTAATTGCATGAATTTGTTAAAACTTGTGCCATAGCTCTGCCATGTGAATGGAGGCAGTGGATCTGCATGCTGCATTGCTAACCATCCGATCTCCAGGTTCCATGTAGCTAGCAGCATCTGCTCAGGTTCTTGGCTGGCTCCTGGTGCCAGCTTCCGAAACCTGAGCTGCCCCTGTATTCCTAGGGGATGAGTCAGCAACCATTCTGACCCTTTTGCATCAGTTTTCATTCCCCTCCTCTCCCCCAGCCATAAAGCACTATTCCCTTCATTCGGCCAGCCAGCCAAATACCCTCACCCTCACCCCCACTTAAAGGTGCAGGGTGGTCATTTCACAAAAGTTTGTAAACATAGAAATCTGGAAAAACTTAGAAATATACATTTAGTTCAAAATTCCAAAGTCTCAGAGAAGATGCCAAATGAAGAATATACAACTGACATCACCGATGAACAAAATGTGTTTCTGGGTATTCTGTGAACTACAAGGAGAATTGGACAGTTACACTATCTGCTAATAGAACATTTATTTCATATGCAATAGATACAGGTGCACAATTTAATGTAACTTCAGAAGAAATTATAAAATGTCTAAAAGTAAAACGTATGGTAAAAGAACAAACACATATTATTTTACAGTCTTATAGCGGTGAAAAAAAAATCCTGTTATGGTATTTGTGAAATATAGGTCATAGTGAAAGTTAATTTTAAAAAATGTAAGATTTATAGTAGTTAAGTGATTTCTATTTTAGGTTTAGAAACATGTTTAGCTCTAAATCGAATTGGCAGAATTCAGACTATTCAAAATTCTGAAACACTGGAAATAAAACATACATTTATAGAGTTATTTGCTGGCTTTTTTAAATGGGATAAAATTTATAAAATGGAGTTACATGAAACAAAGAAACCAATTATACGTGCAACTAGAAAAATACTCTTAGCTTTAAGAAATACAGTACAAAAGGAATGGGAAAAGTTAGTTAATTTAGATATAATTAAAAAAGTGGAAGAGCCAACTAAGTGGGTCAATTAATTAGTAATAGTAGAAAAGAAAGATGGATCCTTACAATTATTTTTAGATCAAAAAGACGTAAATAAGTATGTTAAAAGGGAACATTAAAAGGAAACATTTTAAAACACATACCAGGCAAGAAATATTTGGACACATGTCAGGAGCAAAATACTCTTCTTCTTTAGATGCTTCAAATGAATTTTTGGCAAAAACCACTGGAGCAAGAAAGTGAATTGGTTTGTATGTTTAATACACTCTTTGGATGTTACTGTTTTAGAAGATTACTTTTTTGATTATGTTCAGCTCCAGAGGCATTTCATAGAACAATGCAAAAAAATTTTGAACATATAGATGGCACATAGGTGTAAAGAGATGATATAATAATATGGGAAGAAATTTAGAAGAGTATGATATAAGATTAACTAAAGCATTATGTAGAGTAAAAGAAGCAGGACTGAAATTTAACAAGTATGAATGTAAATTTAGAGTGCAAGAATTAACATTTTTAGGAGAAAAACTGACCAGTCAAGGATTACAGATCGATCCACAATGAATACAAGCCATTGATAATATTGCTTACCCATAAGATAAGAAGTTATTACAGAAATTTTTGGGTATGGAAAAAATACAAAATTCCCAGCCAATGGGAGCTTCAGGAAGTGGCAGCCAGTACGTCCTTGTGGCCCGCCGCTTCCTGCAGCTCCCATTGGCCGGGAACGGCGAACCTTGGCCCCTGGGAGCTGTGGGGGGCCGTGCCTGTGGATGATCAAAGTAAAAAAAATGTCTCATGGCCCGCCAGTAGATTACCCTGATGGGCCGCGTGCCGAAGGTTGCTGACCCCTGATCTATAAAATCATGACTAGTATGGAGAAAGTAAATAAAGAAGTGTTATTTACTCCTTCTCAGAAATATTTCTTCACACAACACGCAGTCAACCTGTGGATCTCTTTGCCAGAGGGTGTTGTGAAAGCCAAGACTATAACAGGGTTCAAAAAAGAACTAGATAAATTCATGGAGGATAGGTCCACCAATGGCTATTAGCCAGGATGGGCAGGGATGGTGTCCCTAGCCTCTTTTGCCAGAAGCTGGGAATGTTTCACAGGGCATGGATCCCTTGATGATTACCTGTTCTGCTCATTCCCTCTGGGGCACCCGGCATTGGCCTCTATCAGAAGACAGAATACTGGGCTAGATGGACCTTTGGTCTGACCCAGTATGGCCGTTCTTATGTTCTTAATGGATTACTTGAATATGAAACAACAGAGTAACGCTCTATACTTGACTTTCAGTGTGAAGGAACTGTGTGGGTTAGGGTGGTGCAGACCTTAAATAGCTAGAGGGGGGACTAGGGACTAGAGGGTGTGAGCACTGCCCTTACAGGTACTGCTAAGCTAAGTTCTCCATCTTTGGAGTTCTGGGTGTGTGCACACCTTGTGGAATACACGTCTGCACCCACATTTTGAAGAACAGTTACAGAACAGGTAAGTAGTCGCTTTTTCCCCAGGGCCTGCATAAAGGACACTGAGGTATATTTAATCAGATGTATTATTGTTTTATATTATTGCATGAAATAGGGTGATCCCACTGCCTTTAGATAACTATTTCTGAGGGCCATATCCTGTAATCCTTGGATCTTACTCCAGAAAAACCACCATTGAACTTTCTGACCATTTGAATTGGGTAAAGCATGCATGAGCTTTTCAAGATCCATCTCTATAATATCCCATTCATCCCTGTGAAGGCCCTAGTTAAATACACAATAAAATTAACTATTATCACCTATTTCCTGTCAATATTAAGATCATTGTCAAAGGATAATTTGCAAACAATGGATCAAATTTGGTCCTCTAACAAACCACCATCCTGCCTGTCATTCAGGCTCATAACTTAGGTGTCATTTTTAACTTGGACTTCTCTTCAGGTCCTCACATACAGGCTATTAATACATCTCATCATTTCTTACTGTGTAATATTTCTAAGATACAGTCTGCCATATCCTATGCAGCTTAAACTCTTGTCCAGGTCCTCATTTTAACACATCTCAATCACTGCATATTCTTTTCTCTGACCTTGACAAGTGCAGTCTTGTCCTACTCATATCCACCCAGCATGCTACTACAATGTCATTTTCCTAGCTCATCACTCTGACCACATCATTCCTCTCTTTACAACCCTCCACTTACTCCCCCTTCTGTACAGCATCACACATAAGTTACTTGTCTTCACTTTAAGGCCCTTCATGGCCTAATCCTTGCCTATCATCTCTCATTCAGTACTGAAAGGTCAACTCCTGCCTCCAATCAGCCCATGATGCCAGCTTCCATCATCCACTTGTTAAATTTTGAAATAATCTTCATGGTTTCTCCCTCGTGCTTCAGTGGAGCTGCCTATAAACATCCACAAATCTATCTAATTAGCCTCCTTTAAATCCCTCCTTTTAACTTGTTCTGAGGTGCCTACAAAAAAAAAACCTGACAATAGCTAGGCTAGTGGTGTGCTGATACCACTATCACGCTGACCAATATTGTTTCATTGTTTCCTTGTACTCCCTGGTCCATCTGTTATCTCTTACCTTATACTTAGATTGTAAACTGTCTGGGGCAGGCAACTTTTTGTTCTGTGTTTGTACAGTACCTAGCACAATGGGGTCCTGGTCCATGACTCGAATTCCTGGGAGCTACAGTAATACACATAATTATTATTATTAATAATAATGATAAACTGGAGTTTACTTCTGTGTATCTGAGGATGGAATATGACCCATTGTCTATCAGGGAAATCAGATGAGTCTGCATAACAAAACAGATACCCCTGGGACAGATATAATACTTGCCTTTGTTGATTGTTAGCTTCCCGTAGCTCCCATTGGCTGGAAAAGAGAACTGTGGCAACTGGGAGCTGTGGGGGCTGGTCCTGGGGATAGTCAGTATCAGCACAATATCTTGTGGCCTGCAATCAGATTACCCTGATGGGCCTCATGCGGCCTGCAGGCCACAGGTTGCCCACCACTTCTCTAAACGATCTTTAGACAGATAAAGGGTGTCCTGTCTCCCCATAAGACAAGGCTTTTTAACTGACCGGGGCAGGTAGGCCACCGAAATATCCTTTTACTGGATGAGTGAGAATAAGCGGAGGTAAATAACTTTTCAGGGTACATAGGAGCCTGATCTACCTTATGGGAGGTGTTCAGAGTTTGCAACTCAATAGACCACTAGACAAAATAAATCTGGAATACAGATAGAGAGGATACTTTAAAAAGTCCAGCATAACAAATTATTTGTTGATTTGATGGTATTGTTGATTTTTAAAATAAATTTGAATTGTCTGGAATAACACAGTGGAAAAAATAACTAGGATTTTTTAATAATAATATTTTTAATAATAACTAGGACATTCCTAGAGAATTGTTTACATATGTATGTTGACTATCCAATACACTTCTAGACTATTTTTGGACCTATTCCTGGGAAATAAGCCAAGACTGATAATAGGTTTGATGTTTGTGAAGCCTGTACAAGTGATCTAGTGATCACACTATTTTTAAACATGGAAGATTGCACTAGAGGAAATAATGCATTTAACTATATGGCAGATTTTGAAGAAATGTGATAAGTGAATGAGAATTCCACAATGTGTATGGCAAATCAGCTTCAGAAATGTGGGAGGTGTTTAAGAAGAAGTTGGATAAAATGTAATTGGAATGTCTTCTGACAGCATATGAGGTCTTCTTCTTCTGATCTTCCTTCTTATGTATAGTATTCTAGCCCATGTACAATAATACATGTACACCTCACTGTGAGAGCCTGATTCAAAGTCCATTGATGCCAATTGGAGTCTTTACATTGACTTCAATAGGTTTTGGATCAGGGCGAGGAGTATTTTTTGTCTGGCAGCTTTAGTTTGTCTTTCCATGTAGTCACATTCTAGCAGGTTCTGAGGGCTTTTTTCAAACATTGGCATTCTAAAAAACAAAAATCATATTGCTTACCTAGAAAGGTCAGGATATATCTTCATTTGATAATCAACGTTTAAAAATCTTTCTTACTTTTAGCAACATGCACTAACATTCACAGCTGAAACAAAGACAATGGTGTGTTAGAACCCAATTTCTTCCAAATAACTTAAAATAATTCTAGGTACATTTGCATGTATAAATAAGCATTTGATCATGCTTTGTTTAAAACTATGTTAGTATTTAATAAAAATACCACTACATACTACCTTTTAATATTGACAATACTTACTAATTGTAATTTTTATCATTCATTTTTGTTACATATTCTTTTAAATTTTAAAATGGTGTCTTTATTATAATGTATTAGGAGTTTAATGGAGTTAATCGGGAGTTTAACAGTGCCACTATGTCAGATAGATTTTAGGACAATTTACACACTTGTGCTTTCAATCATTTAAAAATATTCGGGCTCAGTTATCAAGTTCTTATGTGAGCATAGCTGGCATTGAAGACAGATAAACATGGGATTTAAAGTGAAAGTGAATTTTGCTTCTGTAAAACAAAATAACTGTAACTTATTAAATTTGATTATTTCACGTGTTGATGTAAACCATGTCCAGGTAGAGGTCTTTTAACTTCACCCAGGATCAATTAACTGAAAATTATGCAGCTCTGATTTAAGTTAGATGCCTGCACTTAAGAAAGCCAAGAAGGGACTGATCCTGAATGGTGCTGAGTGCCTCTTGAAAATACTGATACACAGTAGGCAAGAGTTAGCAGGTTCAATTAGAAATTGTGTGTATGGGCCATGTCCAATTTTCCTTCATCAGTCTTTAGTTAGGAGAGCTCCCATAGGCTTCCTGTTGTCTCAGCAAGAGACTAAAGAGGACAGGATTTGGCCTTAAAAATAGAGTTAAAACAATCTCACTTAAAGAATCCTAGATACTATGGTAGAAATGCCTTAAATATTTAGTTACGTTGATTAGATAGTAAAATTGGCTGTCACCCTGAGGACACTTTGACGAAGAGCACCTTGTCTCTGAATTTCTTTGCATTTGTGACATCATGTCAAACCCTCCCCCATTAATTTTCAAAGAGGCGTGGTTTGTTTGTTTTTTTAACATTTTTGTCTAAAACCTTGTGCAATGAACTGTATAGTACATCTTAAGAAGTAACAGTTTTAAGACAATATTTTAAAAATAGCTTTTTTGTAATACACTACAGAGAAAGAATACATCTGAGAAATATATAGTATTCATAGTCAAATCATTTGATAAACTGAAAGAGAAATACAGTAATGCTGGTTGTTGGAAAGCACTCCCTTCTTGTTATCAAGGTTTTAATCAAAATTATAGGCATTGTGAAGTAAGCCAGGAATTTTGTGTCCTCTATTTTATGGGTTGTTTCCCACACAATAATCCTAGTAATGAGACAGTAACCAAACTCAACTGTACATATGAAACTACCACCCAAAACAGTTCTATCTGCCTCAGATAGGATAACTGGAGCATAACTACTGTGAAACAATACAATTATGAATTTCTTGAGGGGGAAAAAAGGAAAGATAAGTGCATGGAAGTCAGCTAACATTGGTACATGAGTGGTTACAGCAGGGAAAGGGTTAACCAGATTTTCATTTTAGATAGTTGCTGTAGTAACTATCAGAGAGCTCAGGCTGTATCTTTTCCATTTGTGGGGAATGTTTAGATTTACAGAGTAGCTCAGCTTATTATATACCTGCCTTGATTGCTGGATAAGGCATGTTGATTAAAAACAGAAGATGGATTTTTATAATGTTACAAAAGGAAAAAAAAATTATAAAATCTATGTCACTATTTGTCCAGAAATCTGTATGCTCTTTGAACACTCATTCTACTGACAAAATGTAGCTGTTAATCTGAGTGTTGTGTGAAAACTTATATTGTGTGAATGTTAGCTTGTTTTACTTGAACTTTCAGTGAGCATAGGCCAGTATCCCATATGTTGCATGCAACATGAGGTGTAAGTACTATTCTGTCTCTAGCAAATAATTCTGCATATTGCCGTTATGTTAAAATGAAACTACATCCTCTCTTTGAACACTACATCTTATTTTAAGGGTCATGTTTTAAGTATTCAACTGACAGATTTTAAAAAGAGCTCAACTCCCATATAGGTACCTAAATAATGCCAGATTTTCAGAAATGTTCATCACCTAAGTGTTCCCATTGAGAACAATAATAACTGCTGGATGCTATCTGATCACTTCCTTTGATTGCAGAAATGAGAGCTGAGAACTTTTGAAAATCTGTCCTTAAATTAGGCAGGCCATTCATCTAATTTAAAACCAGATAGTCCTCTTTCTATGTGGTTTGTCTCATGTCTAGTACTGAGACAATACCAGACATGGTTTTGTCCAATATTGGACAGACGAAGCCATTTTGAAGAGCATGCTCCTTCACTCCTGCTAGTGTGTTTCAGGTGTTTGAGGTCACACAGGTGAGGGTAACATCACGCCAGCAGGGTGGGCCCACGCCATTCCTGGAAGTACCAAAATGTCCGGTATTCTGGGAATGCATGAGTGGCCACTCTGCCTTAAATGTATTATTTGTTTACTTTGTGTTAAATCTGCAGATATTTAAAATCCAAATTAACTTGAATAGTGGTGTCCAGAGTAGTTGGGAGTACTGAGCATATTAAGGCCTCAATATATACACAAGCCAGGAAGCTACAATGTAAGATCAATGCACTCTACTAAAAATGGCCTCAAACCTTACCTGGAGGGACAGATCTCTTGAGAGCAGAAAAAAACTATTCAGCCTGTATGGCAGATTCAAGTCTGTCTAGAGCAGATGCTGCCAATTAGTTCCAAGTGATATATAATAATAGTTTGAAACAGATAGAATGGCTGGAATTCTACAACATTTTAAGACCAATTTTTGTTGCAAGAACAAGGGAAATTCTGTGGTAAAGTTTTACTAACTTCTACAGTCATAACTGGGCCATCTATGATTCTGCACTCAGTAATTTTCACAAGCCTTCACTATCCTAAAATCCCCTGGTTCTTCATAATTCTGAAGCTGCTTGGTTTATTTGCCACTACTCTTCAGGCAGCTATGTGACATGTGTCTTGGAAAGGGACTTTTAGTTGCCATCTACATTTCCCATTGACTTCAGTGGGAGTTGTAAACTCTCAGAAACTTTGAATATCAGGCTCCTTTTATTTCCTACATTTATTTTATGTACCTAAATTTAGATTTGGAAGCCTTATTATAGGCAGCCAGGTTTGAAAATTTTGGCCCAGGAGCCTGATTTCATTTCTGTTGAAAGTGACCTGGTTTCACGTCTATTGAAAGTGACAGGAGAAATAGCCCTTGGTAGTAAAATATTGTTCTTAAGAATACTAGTCTGAAGCCAGCATGAAAAGGATGGTTGATTATCTTAGGTCAATCTACAGTACCATAGTCTGCATAAAGACATAAGCAAACTCATCCCCACCGATTCATTTTACTCAAAGTGGGTTTTCATTTTACTAATTAAAACGAACCCCACTTTTAAGAACAGGGCAAAAATTTAGTGGTATTTGTGGGTGCTCAGCGTTTTTGAAAATCAGGCCACTTTTATTTAACACCTGTGCATGAATTTAGGAGCACAGTGGAGTATGTCTGTACTTGAAGCTGGGGGTGTGATTCCCAGCTCAAGGAAACATACTCATCTAGCTTTCATTGAGCTACTGTGATAAAAATAGAGTGTAGACAGGGCAAGTGGTGGGACAGGCTACCTGCCCAGAGTTCTTGCCCGATCTCTGACAGGCATATATTTGAGACAAGCTTAGTTTGCATTGCCTCAGCTACACTCTGTTTTTATTGCACTAGCTCAGTAAAAGCTAGCACAAATATATTCTCTTGAGCTGGGAATCTTGCCCTAGCCCCAAGTGTAGACATACCCACAGAGAGGCGTAATACACATTAAAAGGCATGTAAGGAGGTGTTGGAACTGGGGATCAGATGCCTTAAAGGGACATACTCAGCAGACCGAGGACCAGCATTAATTTGGCATAAAGGGTCTTAAGTTAGCTTGAAAGAAGTATGCCATAGAACCCCAGGTCTATTTTCCAAATTCTATGCAGCATTTCCACAGGATTTTGCTCCCACATAAGTGAAGAGGCTCATCCAGACCAGTATAAGCAAGAAACATCGTCCTTTACCACTAATCCTTTTTAATCCTGAGATTTAAGTTCTCTTGCCAAAGGCTCTTAAGCAAAGCAAGCGGTCATGGCATAAAAGGGAAGGTCCTCTAATGGATCAGTAACTGGTTAAAAGATAGGAAATAAAGGGTGGAATAAATGGTCCATTTTCACCATGTAGAGAGGCAAATAGCAAGATTCTCCAAGGATCTGTACTGGGACCAGTGCTGTTCAACATATTCATAAATTTATCTGAAAAAAGGGGTAAACAGTGAGATGGCAGAGTTTGCAGATGACACAAAATTACTCCAGATAGTTAAGTACAAAGTTGATGCAAAATGATTCAAAGGGATCTCACAAAACCAGGTGACTGGGTAACAAAATGGCAGATGAAATTCAGTGTTGAAAATGCAAAATAAGGTACACTGGAAAACATAATTTAAACTATACATACAAAATAAACTAGTGGTTACCAATCAAGAAAGAGTTCTTGGAGTCATCATGGATTGTTCTCTGAAAACATCTGTTCAATGTGCTGCAGCCGTCAAAAAAACTAACAGAATGTTAGGAACCATTAGGAAAGGAATAGCTAATAAGACAGAAAATATCATAATGCCATTATATAAAGCCATGGTATGCCCACACCTTGAATACTTCATGCAGATCTGGTCACCCCATCTCAAAAAAGATATGTTAGAATTAGAACAAGTACAGAAAAGGACAGCAAAAATGATTAGGGGTATGGGCCTGTTTCCATATGAGGAGAGATTAAAAAGATTGGTTTCAGAGTAGCAGCCATGTTAGTCTGTATTCGCAAAAAGAAAAGGAGTACTTGTGGCACCTCAGAGACTAACAAATTTATTTGAGCATAAGCTTTCGTGAGCTACAGCTCACTTCATCCGATGAAGTGAGCTGTAGCTCACGGAAGCTTACGCTCAAATAAATTTGTTAGTCTCTAAGGTGCCACAAGTACTCCTTTTCTTGTTATTAAAAAGATTGGGACTGTTCAATTTAGAAAAGAGATGATTGAGGCAGAATATAATAAGAGTTCTATGAAATCATGAATGATGTGGAAAAAGTAAATAAGGAAGTGTTTACCTCTTCATGTAACACAAGAACCAGGGGTCACCCAATTAAATTAACAGGCCGCAGATTTAAAATAGAAGGAAGTACTTCTTCACACAGCGCACAGTCAACTTGTTGCCAGGGAATGTTACGAAGACCAAAAGTATAACTGGATTTAAAAAAGAATTAGGTAAGTTCAGGGAGGATAGGTCCATCAACGCTATTAGCCAAGATGGTCGGGTCCCTAAACCTTTGACCGCTAGAAGCTGACACTGAACATTAGGGGATGGATCATTCAATAAATTTCCCTGTTCTGTTCATTCCTTCTGAAGCATTTGGCAGTGGGCACTGTCAGAAGAGAGAATGCTGGGCTAGATGGACAGTTGGTCTGACCCAGTATAGCCATTCTGATGTTCTTGTTCGGGCCCCATATAATTGTCTATTTTATTTCTTGAATCCTGTTAGAGTCTGTTAGTACCAAACCTCCTGAGACAGAGAATTCCAAAAACTGATTAGGTTCTGAGGAAAACATCCCTCTGAATATTTAAATTATTTTCAAACAATTGTCTAAGTGTTTTTCTGTTGCTGCTTATTCCAAATAGACAGACTGATAGTTTGCTCGAACACTTTAAAATATTTTTGTCTTCTGATTTATTGTTATTTTCAAGTTAAAATTTGTTGCACAATATAAACATATTTTCCATTTTTAAACTCCTTTTAATTATAACAGGATTTGCCAATGTCAGAGTGGATTTTCCAAATAAAAGATGTTTTCTTGCAATAATATTTACCGGTATTTACAAAAAGTCTGTCACCCCTTACGCCCCGGTTCATTGTGCTCAAAACCAAAAGCCTGAAAATGGCATTCCTATGCTACTTCTTTGTTTCCAGATGTTAAGATCTATTATGCATACTGTAGTGCATAATCATAATTATGCATTCATGATGATGTTTGTGCTGGCTTAACTCAGAAATAGTGTGAGAAAGCTAATCTCGAAACTACAGGCTGCTTTCCTGCACTTTAGATTTTGATCTGAGCTGTTTGTTGAGTCTTACTGGAACCAGAACCTTATAACCACCAGTCCGAATGCTGGACTCCTCATTATTATCTCTAATCCCAGTGAAGGACCTTCACCATTTCCTCAAAACTGTAAGGCAAACTTGGTTAGTTATAGTTCTATGTTATATATCAAATGTTTAATAGACTGCAGTAATTTAAATGAGACAGCTATATCACACACAGCTGTAAACATTCAAGTTACACGTAATCAGTATCTTTTCTGCATCTCAGAGAAGCACATTTTCACTTTGTGTGGCGGCAGTAAAGAGTACACATCCTTTAAACGGAACTGAAGAAAAATGACTTAATTAGATATATTCTCAAACTGAACAAAAAAAGTGAGCCAGTTTGCAAAACAGAGGTGCTAACTTTGGTCAGTCAGTTTTTGGCCTAAACCTTCTATAATCGTAATAAATATATACTATACTTATATTACCCATGATCTGGAGCTAAACAATTTGATAATCTTCATCAGTAATAAAGATCACAGAATTTTCAAAATTATTTTTTCTAGGATCCCAGTGCTAATCCACAAGAGTAATACAATCACGTAATTATTCAAAATCTATACAGTGGACTGGGGAAGTGGAGAGAAGGATAGAAAACTGCTGCTATGATGTACTGTAATATATAGTGATGTATTAATTATAATGGCCAAATATTTTACTCTTTAAGTCAGTGGCAAATTTTCTTTTTATTTCAGTGGGACCGAAATTTGCAGGTAATAACATGAACACATGATGTGTATACCAGAGAAGTCTAATTGATTAAGAATGGGAAAATATGATGATAAAGTTTTACATTGTCCATATAAGTGAATCTGCTTTCACTCAGAAAATAAAAAACTCTTTTTGAAGTGAACAGAATTTAGTTCAGAATTTTATTTATTAATATATTTTATAATGAGATTTTACAAATATGCAAAGCAGTTCATTTTAATAATAACTATAAATAGTAAAGCTTAAAATAACTTTGAAAATCACTAATGGAAGATAGTTGCACTTCTTTTTTTCCATGAGCAGACAAGAATCATGCATAGTGTAACAGTGCAACTGCTAACAGCAGACTCACAGAAGATAATTTAAACTTGTTTTTATGGACAGGAGGAGCTGATTTTCTAAAGCCATTCCTAAGGAGATTCTCCTTTGTTTTACATCGCTCCAAAAGGGTGTTTGAGTTCCTTCCACCTGCAGACATACACACTAAGTAAAGAATATATAAGGGCACACTTAGTAGTGGTAGAATTTTTATGCATGCAGATGTGAGGGGGAAATTAGATTTTATTCCATAGCTATGTATTAAATCAATGTTAAAATACAGACATAATCAAATCTCCTCATATCCCATGACCACACGTGAAATAGTACATTGGAAGGTCAGAATACTTAGCAAAGTATACAGCCCTTGAGACTCAGCAGATGTACAGATAGGTGGCCTAATCCAAAATACCTATTCATAAATATAGAAGATCAGAATTGAGCCGTAATTCTCTAAAGGATTGCAGCAATGTTGTGTGGTCCTTTCATCCAAATTAGAATGATTCATTATGTCTAGTGCATTAGCACAAAAAGGGTAGGTGTGGGCAATAAAATCTGCATTAGGATTTTCAAATATGTCAAGTGTAATCTTAAAATGAAATAAACTGTGGTGCTTTAACTAGCTTTAAATAATTAATCATATTTATAGAAGTCTGATTAGTGAATTATTTGTTAAACTTACACTGATATTTTAAATTACTATACTTGCTTTTAGTAAACATAACACCTGATTTTAAAAAAAAAATCTAGTACAAATATACATTCACTAATGGAAAAATATATTTAGGCAAAACCAGAGAAAATTCAGATATTCTATCCCTAAACCTATTCAACTGAAGTTAGTGGGAGTTTTGACATTGTATTTAGTGGGCACATTGTATTTAATCTGAGCAACATTGAAGCCTTGGTATTGCATCAGACATGGTGCAGAGCCTAAGATCCAGAGCATTACATAGTAATCTAGTCCTACCTAGACACAGAGGCCGAGTGCAATCCATATGTATTAAATATTTATTTTCTAAAGACTTCTTAATATGTTTTGAAAATGAAAATGGAATAGTCCTGCAATGACATATTGCTTTAAGCGTTGCTGTACCTTATGTACTGAAAAAATCCACCTTCTACTATTATTTGGTTACAATTAAAATTAAAAAGTCAACTATTTTTCACTATTGCTAAAATCTGATTTTCTCCCATTCAGACTCTCCCATCCCAGAACGTATACAGTTTGCATGAAGTAACACAATGCTCTTAGGTTCAAACACAGTAATAATAATATATAATAATTGATAATAGTACTTACCTGGTGTTTTTACATGTTCAGATACAAATATTATCTAATTATTTGGAAGATAGCTTTACCACATTCAGTGCCTGGTAATGGAATGCTTAATCTAGCTATATATATTTCATATATTTAATAAATTTCTTAAAAATAAAATCTACAAAAACTGAGAAACTTAAAACGGAGAGTAAGACTACAGAAACAGTACTTCTTTTGGAGTAAAAAAGTGTACAACAGAAAAAGATATTCAAAAGTTACTACAAAACAGAAGGGTGAGAACTGCACCCTGTCATATAAGAACAACAGGAGCAGCAATCATTGTGGATGGTATCAGTGAGGATAGATGGACATTAGGAAGAGGCAGTATTAACCCAAATGCTGCAAAAACACCTGTCATTATCTCCAAAAACAGTGAATGATTTCTTGAGAACAGAACATTTCAGATTGTCTGTTACATTACAACCAACTCAGATGTGAATCATGTCATTGAGTCTAATCCAAAGGTAAGTGTCAAGTTACTTGCAGGGAGTGACTATGAAAATCCCTGCATTTAGTCTCTGAACATGTCCACTGTGAACTAGATGTTTAAAGAAGCCAGAGTAGAAGTAGAATAAGTTGAGCACTCATGCAGTTAATAAAAAAGCTTTGTCTTCTCCTCTGGCAAACCTGAAAAGAATTGTAGTATCTGTTGAAGTGGGTGATGTGACACTCCCCAGGGGTACCCAGTATTATAAGGCACCTCACCACAACCTTGCCTTAACGTGAAGCAATTTTATCTCTGTCTGCTGTAGATCAGTTCCCTGAAACCACCAGCCTCTGGCAGTACAAGCATTGCCTACCAGGCTCCCACAGGCCTTTCTCTTTCAGTACAATAGGGTGAGTACTCTGAGTACTCAGAGCATTCCCGGAAGTGTCCAGCCCCTTATCCACTGAACTCTCAAAGGCCTGCTCTTCTCAAGGGAACAGCTCACACCAGCTTTTAAGATTCAACTCAGGACCATTATATTGCTTAACACCACAGCACTTAGAGATATTTATACTGAACAGAAGAATAAGTTTACTTTCAAAGAATAGAGGTTCAAGTGACAGTAAGAATATTGGAAACAAATCTTTACATATAATACAAAATCATAACATGCTTTCTAGAGACTAAAGTTAAACAACAGATTAACCTCTTGTCTAAAGAAGCGTATCTCACCCAAAGTTCTCCAGCATTTTTAACCAACCGTGGTTGAGACATGTTTTTCATGAAGCAAAAACACTGTTATTTTACTTACTCGGTGAAGGGTGCCTGGGTGTTTTCTCTGCCCGCAAACATAGTAAAGCAAACTTTTGAAGTGCTCATCAAGATAAGGTTCTTTCCCCCTGCTGTATTTCTCTTCCTATTTATTTATTTCTGAAATTCTTATAATCCTTCATTTGCATTCAGTTCAGATTGGTGATGGGGAATTCAGTGTGAAAGAGACAATACTCAGTTTACATGGTGAAATATCTCTTGTTTGAGGGAAACCCTGTTTTTCACCTTTGCTGGCGACCAACTCTCATACACAGACATTAAGAACATATTTTCAGTATATATGCATAACTCCTTTCATAGTATTCGTACATGCATTTCATAATGATATTGCTGACCAGTGTGACATGATTTGAGACCTCTTTCATTTGAGACTTTCATTCTAAACCTCTTTAGTGAACCTGAATGTACATGCCAGAATCAGGAGATCCTGTAACCCCACTGCACCCCCTTATTAGCACTGTGGAGATTCCAGGAAGCACTGTGGCCTATTGGCAGGGCTGGGAGGCTAAATTACATCGGGGTCACTCCAGCCCAGGGTCAGGAGGGTGCAAAGGTGGTTTAAAAACACACCTTAAATTCCCTTCCCCATGGGTTGTGAATTTTGTGCTGTGCCTGTTCGAGTTTCACCCCCTAAATCTCAGAAGTACCCAAACAGGCACCAATATCTGCTGCGTTTTCATGTGCAGAGTGTGAAAGGTACAATATCTGCTGCTTTTTAATGGCAACTACTGCATGGTACCTAAACAGCAGGATCTGAGTCTAGTTTTACATACTGACCTGAAAGGAATCAATTCTGGCAAGGTAATGTTAGAAGGATTTCTCAATCTCTCTTGCATTTAGTTTGCAGTAGAGGTGACAGACATATTTATTGATGGTTGTAAGGTATTTTGAAATCCTCAAATGGAAGGCTGTATATGCAATGTAGAAATATAGTTAAGTATATTTTGGTGTGAGAATTTCTGTTGTCTGTTTCAGCCTCCTGCAAGTATGTTGAAGTGTTTGCACAGTTTTGCTACTTGACAAGTAATGATCCCTTGGGGTAAAATGCAGGATTTCTCTGTTGCAGGGAATCCCAGCTGTCTTTCAGGATTCCATCTGTGTATACTCATATTTGCTTTTGAAACTTTTAAAGCTTTGATTTGGCAACAGCGTCTGTGAGCACAGACGATCCTCATTTGTATTGTCATGAAAAATTGTCATGTAACCTCTAAAGTGTCTCTCTCCTCAGACTGGAGGAATTCCAAATTAAATGGCAGCCAAATCGAGTATTTTTTGGGTATCAGGATGATGCAAGATTTTTCAGGACCAGCAGATTTTCAAATATTCATAGTGATGGCACCATGTTTTGTCAAGAGGGTGCATTACATGGGCTGTCCATGGCTCCACCTTCAATTTGTAGCCAGTGGTGGTAAACTCTCCTCCTCTTCAAGAAAGGCTGGGAGCTGACATGGGGATGTCCTTCTCCCCGGTGCAGCTTCAACATCCTGTGGCTAATAACAGCAGGGATATCAGCAAGGGGCACCTCAATGCTTACCCAAGCAGCCAAGGTATATCTGCTAACGTGAGTGGGCAGTACCAGCTGCACTCTTCTGTTCTTTTTGCACACACACTCCTCTGCTGGGGTAATGTTGCCAGATCTCCCTATGGTGGGTCTTGGAATTAGCCCACCAAAGAGATTCTGAGGACCCCCTCATAAGCCCCCTCACAAGTGGGATCACATCTCTCAGAGATATTATTCCATGTAGTCTGCAGACTCAGGCAGACATCACTGCATCAGTTACATTTAGGTCACCTTTTCCTCACGACCATGAGGTCTAGAAATTTTTTTCTTTGTAGTGAAATCTAAGATACTGATGTAATTAGATGATTCCAGGACCTGTGACCATAGGCTAGGGCCTGTCATGCCTGCTCCTTAAACTGGGCCTGTCAGCATGTAGGATGGAGCCATAAAACTGGAGATCATTGCCTATACTCCAAATCTTGAGTGACAGGAAGGGAGTCTGTGTCTGTAAATCCAGACACAGATGTGTGTCTGGATTTGCACTCCACACTTGCACTCCACACTTCCACAGATGGAATTGTGGAGTGCCACCTCCTGACACGCTCTGACTCACAAATGCTCTGACCAGGAGTTCAGTTAGCAGTGAAATCTGTGAGTAGCTGAAGGAAGGTGGCTGCTGCCCACAGCATGCTTCCCAATGCAAACCAGTTCCCATTTCCACTGGGAAAGCTCCAGCTGAAGCCATGCTGCCAAGCAGTCATAGGGAAGTAGTGAAGGGGAGGGCATATTTCAATTTAAAGGCTATGGTCTTCCATGCAGTCAGCACTGATCTTCAGCGAATCCCTTTAGATACATGCTTTTTGGAAACTGATCTTCATAGAGAAGGACTTTGCACCAGATAGCAGTATTCCGGGGAGTGTCCATTCTTCCTCACAAGAATAATTCACAAAGAAGAGCATGTCTGTTTGTACATTGAGTTGTTGTGATGTGGCTGTCTGAATTTAATCTATGTAATTTTTAAGAGGTAATGATTTCATAGTAGATTTACTGATGAGGAATTGGACTGGGATAGATGCAACATGTCCTTGGTAGTACAGTATAGAGCTCTAACTATGGGGAGCTGAAGTGATATGGTAAAATCACCAATGTTTCTGGAATAAGTATCAATCTATTAGGGATCTCTTAGAACTATTTAAATCTATCCTTTTACTGCCTGGAGGATGGTATGAGATGGTGGTATGAGATGATCCCTTCCAGCTGAAACGATTTGATGAGTTTATATGCCTTTGCTTTTTATACTTTACTTTGCTGGGTACAGTGACTTACTAAAGGTGACTTTAATGAGGAGTTTTGCAGGGTCAGAGTGTCAGTGATACACCATCCTGGTGACTATCAGATTGAATTTGAATTGAATTTTAAAGTAGAAACACATATGTATTTATTAACTGACATTTTAACAGACCTGAGTTCATATCTGGAGGCACCTGAGGGATATTTACAGCTCTTCTTTCAGTACAGTGTTGTTTGTAATTGTCTGTAGAAAGTACTGTGCTGAGGGACATCAGAACTTTCTCTTGGGCCAAGAAGATTCTGTAGAAAGAATAATCTTCCTTATTACCATTTATGGGAACCCAAAATCTCCAGGATTTTTACTATGGTTGCCATTACAAATTTGGTTTGATTTGATTTTTAGCAAAATATAACAGAAATCTGTTTGGTTTGGAGCAGAAGAGAACTAGAACTGAGGCCCCTAATCCTCTGCTTTTCTCAGCATGTTCCACAGTTTGGTGAGGATGCTTTAAAGAGGTCTAGCCTTTTTAAGGTATTTTTGACACTGCAGAGCCCTGTAGTGAGTGCGGAAAAAAAAATGTTAGCAATATAGTCAGGGCCGGCTCCAGCATTTTTGCCGCCCCAAGCGACAAAACAAAACAAAACAAAAACTTTGCCGCCCAACACGGAAGCGGAGTGATAGTGTGGCCGCCCAATTCCCGCTGCCGCTGAGTGCAGATTGCCTCCCCAGAGCCCGATGTCCTGCCACCCCTGTACATTTGCCGCCCCGGGCACTTGCTTGGTTCGCTGGTGCCTGGAGCCAGCCCTGAATATAGTGGCATTTCAGTGAACAGTACGTCCTCTCAGATAATGTTGAACACCCTTTAGAAGGGCATTCCCAGGACATTGCCATCATGTTATACTGACTTATTAGACATTAACTTTACTATCTTTTATTTCCTTTCACACAGCTTCTCATAAAACAGTTAGTAATGATTAACCTCCCTTTTCCAGATACCAGAACTTCATGGATTCCATACTGCATGCTTATGATAAAATGTCTTTTGACTTCGGTTTCTTCAAATTTCTGCCATGCTGCACACATCCATTGTTAGAAATCTTTGTGAGCTAAATGCAAGAAAGAATCTATCTAACATTACCTTGCCAGCACTGATTCCTTTTAGGTTGGAATGTAAAACTATTCTCAGATCTCTGTGACGGGTATTTTTATCTCCATTAACCTCTTGACTCAAGTATAAACATTTATTGAGGGTTACCGCCCCTTGTTTGTCCAGTTATTTCAAAAGGTTAGTGAAAAGTGGATGTCTGCTTGACCTCTTTTATCCTCATTAGCTGATTCTAATTGTTCCCTAAGAGATCACACTTTTGACCCTGTTTGTCCTTGTCAAATTTGTCTGGTTGTGGTTTGTATGAATATAAGACCTTTAGCTGAAATAGCTTTCTCAGGTACAAAGTATTCAAGAACCTTTGCTTCTATGTAGAATGAATAGTAAACAATATTTCAGTTCTGTGATACTCCATCTTTATTGAAACTCAAGATTCCCGTTGTAGGTCAATCTGGGTTTAAGGCATGTTGAGGAATCCCTGTTTATGTTCCTTTGGATGTGGACAGAATGACCATGTAAGCTTCTTGAATAATTTATACTATAATTCTTTTTTGCGGGGGAAATAATGTTTAATTTGCTTGTTGAGGTCTTTTTCAGCAGTCCTACACATTTTCCTACTGTTATGAAAAGTACGTGGAACGGACTACACCTGGGCTTATTCAGAGACTCTGAGCTAGTGCAGTCAATTTTTATTTAATTAATTTCTATAGATTTATAACAAAAGAAAAAGGCACCTCTCCCAGACTATAGACACTGTTTAAAAATATTGAGTTAATAACTCAAATTATAACATAAAGGGAAATCCAACAGCAAAGTTCTTCATATACCAGCAATGATGTGCTAAACCTTACAGTAACAAGATTAAAGAATGTTCCTCTTTCTCCTGGTATTACCCCAGTCAGTACTTGTCTCCCCAGAAGTCCAAGCAACAGTGATCTTTGTAGCATACCCTGAAAGTCAACACATTCCGATTATTTTGGTGCAAGGAAGGATCAAGTTCCAAAGTTGAAGAGCCCTCATGGAGAACATCTTGCCCTGCCAGCAGTTCCTTCTGCTTTAAACCAAGAGACCCCCAGTGTGGCAAAGGCAGAGAAATGGTCTCTGAAATAGACAGGTTCCAGACCTTTTAGTGCTCCAAAGGTCACAACCAAAACCGTAAACTCCACCTAGTAACATATAGGCATTTAGCGCAGATTCCAAAAGCACTGGTGTAACACGCTCAAGGTGAGATATCCTGCTTTACAAGTGAGTGTCTTTAGCTTTCAAATGGATTTAAAATGTAGCCTCAGGTATAGCACATTGCAGTAGTCTAAACTTGAGGTGATAAAGGCATGATTGATTTAACCAAAGCGTCTTGTTATCTTGGACTGTGGTCTTTTACTTTTAACCATTTTAGGAAAAAAAACTTTTTGATAAAGTAAACATGTTTCAATTCTTACAGAGCAATAGTCTACAACAAGGTCGTATACTCTGTGTTATTGTGAGCATCTTATGTGCACTGTGAATTTCCTAACCTTTTAGTGCCAGTCCCCCCAAAAATACTACGGTGACCCAGGATGAACAGGAACATGTGGCCACCTCTTATGGCTATTATAATATGGTAATAAAAAATTTCTTCAGAGAGAAGTTATACCTCTCCCTTAGTTGGGTTGCCAAGCTTTATAGGCAGTTGGGGACTTGTGAAGTTTCACTTTCAAATAAAAAGAAGTTAATTTACATATCTGTATAGCTTGGCTCAGACTTAGGACAGGAACATGGCAAATTCCTTTGAGGTTTGCCCACCGATTCTTCTCAAGTGGCAGAACTTTAAAGAGAAACACCCTGTTTCCTCTCCAGCCCAGCTGTCGTACTCAGCAACCATTCACAGACAGCTGAACTGATTTCAAGCTTTACTTAAACAGCTCACCTGGGAATTATTTTAATGCTTGCAGTTCAGTTTCTTAAGCTCAAGAAAACCTTTAAGCACTAAAGCACCATTGCTGACTGCAAAGTAGACTCCAATCTGACTAATGGCTTTCAGTGTATGCTGGGGTGCATGGATACAGTATAGGAGCAGATTAGGCACCAGCCTTAGTACTATGTTTTTTGGTCTCGCAGATACTGTTACTAGCCTGGGATTGGGCTTCTAGCTAGCCAGAGGAAGAATGGCCCTATGATTAAGCACAAGAGAGAGGATTGGGTTCAATTCCCATCACGTAATTGAATGTGTGTCTTTTCCCCCTCTGTAAAAACCCAGAAATGTGAGGCCATAAGGAACCTCCAGAGGTCATCTATTCCAGGCACCCATGCTGAGGCAGGGCCAAGTATACCTAGTCCATCCCTGTTTTTCCAGTCTGTTCTCAAAAACCACCGATGACTGGGATTCCATAACCACACTTGGAAGCCTATTCTAGTACTTACCTCTCCTTATAGTTAGAAAGCTTGTCCTAATATCTAACTGAATCTCTGTTGCTGCAGACTGAACCCATTGATTCTTGTCCTACCTTCAGTGGACCTGGAGAACAATTGATCACCATCCTCTTTTATAACAACCCTTAACATATTTGAAGACTGTTATCAGATCCCCCTAATTTTTCTTTTTTTCAAGACAAAACATGCCCAGTTTTTGTAACCTTTCCTCCTGGGTCAGGTTTTCTAAACGATTTATAATTTTTATTCTCCTCTGGACTCTCACCAGTTTGTCCACATCATTCTTAAAGTGTGGCACCCAGAACTGGATACAGTACTTCAGCTGAGGCCTCACCAGTGCTGAATAGAGCAGGACAATTACCTCCTGTAATTTACATACAACACTCCTGTTAACACACCCCAGAGTGATATTAGCCAACTGCATCACATTTTTTAATCATATTCAGTTTGTGAGCCACTCTAACTCCAGATCTTTTTCATCAATACTACTGCCTAACTAATGATTCCCCACTTTGTAATTGTGCATTTGATTTTTCCTTCCTAAGTCTAGTACATTGCACTTGTCTTTATTGAATTTCATCTTGCTGATTTCAGACCAGGTCATCAATTTGTTAAGGTGGTTTTGAATTCTAATCTTATCCTGAAAAGGACTAACTCCCTCCCAGCATGGGATCATCTGCGAATTGTATAAGCGTACTGTTCACTCCAGCAATGAAAATATTGAACAGGACAGACCCAGGACAGACCCCAGCAGAACTTCACTAGATATGTTCCCCCAGTTTGACAGCAAACGATTAATAACTACGCTTTCAGTTTGGTTTTTCAACAAGTTTTGCATCTACCTTATAGTAATTTCATCTAGACCACATTTCCCTAGTTCACTTATGGAATGTCATAAACCTTATTAAAATCAAGATATCACTGCTACAGCTTCCCACCCCCTTCACAAGGCCAGTAAATGGGGTTAATAGTACTTCCTTTCTCTCACCCTTCACCTGTCTTGTCTATTTAAATTATAAACTGTTGGGGGCAGGAATTGTCTCTTGCTATGCCAAGCACAAATAGGCCCTGATATTGATTGGGGCCTCTAGGCACAACTTTAATGCAAATAATAATAACAGCCACTTGAGGCACAACAGAAAGTCTAGGTGAGGAGGAAAGGAATGAAAGGTCAGATGTCTGAGAAGAGAAAAGCCAGGAGAGTTGTGGAAGTGGAAGCTGGGGAACTTGGAGAACAGTAAATGTGTGTCCTTTTCTGCACGTACTGGATAAGAGAAGCCTTCTTTTTGTTTAAACTTGGACTATAGCTTAAAATAGGCCTTTCATTTATTTGTCAGTTTAATGTATTATCTACTTGGCAAGGACTATTGCCTAAATAGATTTATTCTACCTTTTGATTACTTCTGGGGCAACCAATGACCATGAATAAGTGTGCAAACAACAATGTGAACTTAAACTGGGAGTTGATTCTACAAGCTGCTGAGCATACTCAGTTCCCATTGACTGCAATGGAAATGGAAGGTGCTCAGCACCTTATAGGAACAGGCCCTAACTCACAAAACCTCCTTCTCATGGCTGTGCAATCACGGCCATCCCAGGCTGACTTTGCTGCTAAAGCTTGCAGTGATTTTAAACACATACGGCATGATTCTTATGTATGTAAGCATTTTTCATTGCCCAAACAGTGTAAAGCTATTTTAGTATGAAAGAAAATCAGGCTTATATTTGTTTATAATATTAGAGGGAAGAGGTTAATGATTTGATTGTCTTTCCTTCTTTCTTTTGTTGTTTCTTTCATGCATGTCTCATTTCTATAATGTCTGTTTTCAGGATCGTTATGTAAATGGCATGCTCTGATTACATAACTGGTGTTGTCATACATATGGCTTGTTAGTGATTTAAATAGGGGCATAACATAATCAAAAAATCTCAACTAGTAAAATCAAATCATTGCTTTAAATCCATATTCCAAATCTATGTAATGAAATAACATTTGCATCACAGTTCCCTACATAAGGTACATACTAGCCACAACTTCTGCATTTGTATATCTTAGTTTTGCAGGACTAGAAACAATTCTGAAAAGTCAGCCACATTGTTTCTATTTATAATCCTACCACATTTAATGTATTTGTTGTCACTAGTTTTCTTTAGGTCACTTCTAGAAACATTTCTTTCTATTTATTTCCCTCGGTATTTGTGTTTGTTCCAGTTGTTAGTCTGGACAAGCAAATAATGTAATATAGCACACATGGAAAAAGTAAAAACCTATGGATGAACGTTTACATAGAGAATATGAAAGATAAAATACACATAAACGAAAGAATATGAGATTCAGTACAACAGTTCTGTACAGAGCCAACCAAAGAAGGTCAAAAAATATTATGAGAGAGACAAGATGAAAAAGGTAATATCATTTATTGAACCAACTTCTGTTGGTGGAAGAGACAAGCTTTTGAGCTACACTGCAGAGCTCTTCTTCACGTTTGGAAGAGGTACTCAGGGTATGTCTGCGCAGCAAAGAAAAACCTTGGGCTGGCCGGTGCCAGCCAACTTGAGCTCAGGTATGGTGACCAGATAGCAAGTGTGAAAAATCAGGGTATGGGGAGTAATAAGCGCCTATATAAGACAAAGCCCAGAATATCAGGACTGTCCCTATAAAATCGGGACATCTGGTCACCCTAGGCTCAGGAGGCTCAGGCTGCAGGTCTGTTTCACTGGTGTGTAGACATCTTGGATCAGGCTGGAGCCTGAGCTCTGAGACTCTCCTACCTCTCAGGGTCCTAGAGCCCAGGGTATATAGAATCATAGACTTTAAGGTCAGAAGGGACCATTATGATTGTCTAGTCTGACCTCCTGCGCAATGCAGGCTGCAGAATCTCACCCACCCACTCCTGTAACAAACCCCTAACCTATGTCTGAGCTATTGAAGTCGTCAAATCGTGGTTTAAAGACTTCAAGGTGCAGAGAATCCTCCAGCAAGTGACCCATGCCCCACGCTGCAGAGGAAGGCGAAAACCCCCATGGCCTCTGCCAATCTGCCCTGGAGGAAAATTCCTTCCCGACCCCAAATATGGTGATCAGCTAAACCCTGAGCATGTGGGCATACCAGCCAGACACCCAGGAAAGAATTCTCTGTAGTAACTCAGATCCCACCCCATCTAACATCCCATCACAGGCCATTGGGCATATCTACTGCTAATAGTTGAAGATCAGTTAATTGCCAGAATTAGGCTATCCCATCATATCATCCCTTTCATAAACTTATCAAGCTTAGTCATGAAGCCAGATATATCTTTTGCGCCCACTGCTTCACTTGGAAGGCTGTTCCAGAACTGCACTCCTCTGATGGTTAGAAACCTTTGTCTAATTTAGACATGCCTTCAGAGTGTCACAGCTAAATACAAGGTGAAATAGATTGTTAAGCATAAAGGGTTAACACATATTGCGGGAGACCAATTAAAATCAAGTGGGAACTTAGCACATCTGCAGTCAGAGGACAAAGAAGGGTTAGTAGGTTACAAATTGTTGTATTGAGTCTTACAACCAGTGTCTCTGCTGAGCCCATGTTTTTTAGTGTCTAGCAGCCCATTAGGAATTCAAGTTCCCAGACTTTGAAGGTATTGTGCAAGTTTACTTTGAGGATGAGGACTAAGAGATGAGATATGGAGTGATTGCTTTCAGAAAAGTGTTCATTCACAGGTGATAGAGTGTTTTTGTCTTTTATCATATTTTTGTGTGAGTTCATTCAAGAGCGTTGTGATTGTCAGATTTCACCCACATTGTTTTTGTGGTATTTGGTGCACTGGATGAGGTACACCAAGTGTTGTGAGAGGCAAGTGCAAGACCCATGGCTCTTGAAAGGTGTGTTGTGGGGGATATTGATCATCATAGTAGTGGCAATATGTCTTCAATAAAAAGTATTATGATATTCAGTATGGATTCATATAAGATAAAATAATTTTCCTTATGTAAATAAAATCCTTTATAATCTTCTTATTTTATTTGCAAGTAGCCTGCACCCATATATTGTACATACAATAGTTCAATTGTAAATAGTTCAGTAAATTTCTTAAAATAGTTCACTAAATTTCTATAATACTCAATAAACATCAATGCATCTTGAATCTCCATGTCATCACATGGTTTTCCAGCTCCTTAGATATTTGAAATCACTGGAAAATCTCAAGTGAACTATTACTGGCACTAACTGGAGAATCAGTGATAGCAGAGAAAATATGAGAAATTCTCCCAGAAAGGGTTGGAGTCTCTTGGACAGAATTATATCTAGATGAAAGAATTTCAGTTAAAAATTACCTTGAGACCTTTTTATTGTACTCTATACTCTGTTGTGGTTTCATAATGTTTGATATACAGGAAAAGCACTCTGAATGATAAAAGTCTAAGCGGTGTTTCACTACCACTCAATGAAAGGACACTCATGATAAGGCTTACTAAATTCAAGATCAGTCAGTTTTTTGCTATTAGATTTATGAAAAGAGTTAAGCACAAATAATGTGGGTACTTGTACTGTATTGTCTTAAATCCCAAACCCTATGAGTATAGAATGTAAAATGTACACTGGATATATTTTTGTTAAAACTATTGGTGTGTGTCTTCTTGCCTCTCTGTGCCTTTCAGAACTGGGGATGTCATGTTTTAATTCCTCTGATTTGAATTCATTTACACTACCTCTTTCACAGACTTTTGGAGACCTTGTGTAGTGAATCATTAGCATGATTATTATTTCAGCCATAGTAAAATTGCACATCAACACTTAGAAAATGGGGGGAAATTGCATTATCCATTTGGAATAATTTCCTACTATAATATAAATGTTACCCAGGCCATGTCTTTGAAATGGATACTGATTCTTTAAATTCTTTCCTGTCTGTTTCAGGAAATAGTGAGATCCTGTTGATAATGAAGTATAATGTGTCTAAAGTTCACTTCTAAATACTTGGCTCTTTGCTGTAAAAGTCATCTGCATTCCCTTTATAATTCTGAACCACCAGAGATCTGCCTAATCTTGGAGATCTGATCCAATATCATTCAGAAAAATCCTTGATAATAATTCCACCATTCATATCAGTGAAAAGCCTTACTGCTTGTATCTTCTTAAAAATATCCTGAGGCTGGGGAATAAGACCTTGGCTTACAAGTTTGGAGATTTAGCTGTTTGCAAATAAAATGATTATTACTATTATTATTCAAGTTCTTAATCAACACAAGCAAATGGCATCTATTTGTTATCATCCTTTCTACAGAAGACAAAGGCTCCAGTCCCTATGGTGCTGACTGCTGGCCCCAAGTGGTTGCTGGATGTGACTTGGCAAGGAGTAGAAGACAACAAAAACAACTGCATCGTGTACAGCAAAGGTAAACACAAGCTGATTTTCTTCTGCTTTCTTTGCAAGGAATTAATGACAGCATCGAAACATACCCATTGCGTAAGAGAAAGCAAATTGGAACAGTGTATTTTTCCCTTGCCTTGTATATAAGTATTTCTTATTCCCTATTTCACATCTTAAATAACATTATTTTGCTATCTTTTAACAATAAAACCACCACGTTCTGTCTAATATATTAAATGCTTTTGAAGCAGAGAGGAACCACTACTCAGGTAGATACCAGATATAAAATATCATGCTCGTTTCACCCTCAGAGTCAAGGCCTCATGGGAAATATTAGATCCATATTGTGTGTATACTCTCTAAGTGAGTTCTCCCTGGCTTTTTTACATGTCACATCAGTTTGCATTGCCCCATGGCATATTATAGTGCAGACTGTTACGTGACATCTTGCATGCAGGGTAGAAGTAGCTGTGTGAGTCCCAGGATATTAGAGAGACAAGGTAGGTGAGGTAATATCGTTTAATGAACCAACTTCTGTTGGTGAAAGAGACAAGCTTTTGAGCCACACACAGCTCTTCTTTAGGTCTGGGAAAGGTCTTGATTAAGAGCTCTGTGTGGCTTGAAAGCTTGCCTCTCCCATCAACAGAAGTTAATTCAATAAAAGATTTTACCTCACCCACCTTGTCACGTGACTCGTTAATTAGAAAAGTTTGGACTTCATTGAAACCATTATATGGATTAAGAATTCATGTCTGAATGATAATAGAAAATAACAGCAGCTAGCTTGCAGGCTCATTCCCTTTGACATTCCAAAGTGTGACATCAAAATATGTTGAAGTTATTTTTGGTAAATTTTCTGTACAAAGATTATGACATCATACTGTAATGCGTGGATGAAATTCATACCACTGCCCCCTTTGGGATGGAATGTCAGGCCTGCTCAAGTGAATGTCACTGCTTTGGTACAAAAATTATATAAGTAGGCTTGGCAGAATTCATCTTTTATATATATATAAATAATTTCAACAGATAAATAGGTTTATTTTTAAGCATTTAATTCTATTTTATCAATTACATTTTCACAGTTTCAGAGTAGCAGCCGTGTTAGTCTGTATTCGCAAAAAGAAAAGGAGTACTTGTGGCACCTTAGAGATGCCTTAAGTGATCACTCTCCTTACAGTGTGTATGATAAACCCATCGTTTCATGTTCTCTGTGTGTGTGTATATAAATCTCTCCTCTGTTTTTTCCACCAAATGCATCCGATGAAGTGAGCTGTAGCTCACGAAAGCTTATGCTCTAATAAATTTGTTAGTCTCTAAGGTGCCACAAGTACTCCTTTTCTATTTTCACAGTTGTGCAAAATAATGGGGTTTAAGCATTCCCCCACCCAATTTTTATTAATTTAAATGTTTGTAAGTGTGGGAAATCAATGGGGGGATCAGACAATAATAATTTAATGACAGTGGTTGTTAAGATTCAAAAAGTTAAAGCTTTATAACCGCTAAAGCACAACAAAAACCATAAACTGTCAACATCACATGTCAAAATATGCAAAGTAAATATATTGAAATCAACCTCTAAAAAGTTCTCAAGCAGCATTTTTCTTACTTTGCCTATATGTACATTTCAGTTACTATTGATGGAATTATCTTTTAGTTGGTTTGTGTATGTACAATGAAATCAGTATTTACTGACACTTATCAATAAAAATCTAATCCTGCCAAGCCTAGATATAAATCTAATCATTCCCATACTTAATCTCTATTTTAGCTCAAGATGTAAAGACTTTTGGATCAAAAGGCTCTAAGTACAATCCACAACGCCAGGTGTGTGGTATAGTCAGCAACCATGTACATGATGTCTCCATGTTCAACCATGGATACATTACAGTATTATAGGAAAGCACTATATGGCATGGGAACAACCCATCAGCTGTTGCTGTTTTTGGCTTTCCAGGCAAGATCTGGTTGCAAAGCTCTGATTCTCTGTTCTTGTGTTCAATTTCCCAATCTCAGTGCATTGTGAATACTTCAGAACTTGTTCTGCTCTTGTTTAATTTCTTTTAGGTTTTATGTCTAATCAAACAGACCTACTGAGATCAAAGATTTGTTTACTGCGACAACCTAGTGACCATTTCAGCATCCAGGCAAATAAGCACCCATATCAATATATTAACACACAAAACACTAATCATAACATCAAAGACTCCTAAAAACTTACTAGAAACAATTACAACTTGTTCCTATAATCATTGCAATTTATATAATTATAAGAGGATTGCTTTTAAACTGCCACAAGCCTTTGAAAGTTGAAATGCTGAAAACAGGGAATTAGCATGTTCAAAATGAGTTGCACACGAGGGTCTTACCAATTCTTTCTGTTATAATTACAAAAGACCAATACATTAATTCTGTAACCTGCAATACCTGAAATACCACAGAAGGGGATCCAGTCATGCTTCCTTAGGAGCATTGTGTTGAACTGCCCAAGTGGGAAAATTTGTGAAGTATTGTGTGTGTGGTATGGCAGAGCTTCTTAGGCATTGGAACCACAATTTACTTTGAATAGTGTTAAACCTGCTTCATGGACAAACATTTTACGGTAAAAACTTCTGTTATAATAGGAATTTTCTTTCATTCTTACATATCTTCTGAAAATTCCCATAAGACAGTGTCTTGTCAAGTACACAAGCCTGCTGTAAATATTATAATACTTAGTATATATACAATATTTACAAACATTAACTAATTGATTATACAGATAAATTACTATCTACATGAACACATCTATAGTAATTTGGAGGGGTTTGGAATAAGGAAAACTTGTTTCAGTTTGATGTACAGTTACTCTGAATTAAAGAAAACATTGTTCATTTAATTAAAATGAACCCTATTTCACTTAAATTATTATGTTTGTTATTTCACATTTCAATACATGGTCACATAGTATTGAAAGGGTAGCTCTATGGAATTGTACTGCAAGGTATCTTCTATACTGGCCAAGAGAAACTTTGATATCCCATCTGCATTATGTAAACACATATTGTTACAAAAAATATGTGACAAAAGTCTGAATCATAATGGTAATTGTAAGGTAAAAATCTGCAACTACATTAATTGAACTTGCAAAATAGATCAGAGATATGTGGAATGTTCACTGCATTCTCTACCCACTGCACAGTTTGGGTTGGATATTCTGTGGTTTATTAAGCACACAATCCTGCAAATTCTCAGTGCCCGGAACACCAATGGCATGCAATGAGTTTTCTGAGTCAGAAGGACTTATGGGACTGGACTTTAAAACAGTGCCAAATATAATATTCTCAAAATAAATAAGTACAATAATGCTTCTTTCTTCAATTTGCATTACAACATTTTGGATTACATTGCTTTGATTTGTGTTGGCTTTTTGTCTTCCATAATGTCAATACTTCAAATATAATAGTGTTAGGTATCATTAAGTTGTAATTTGATGTTATGTTGCAGTTTTTTGGACGGTTTTGGTTGTTTTTCTTAACTGCCCGTTTTCATTTTAGAAAGTAGTTAGCTAAACTCAGTGTGGACTGATTTGGTCATGTCAGAGACTATTCTCAGTATACTCAAGATAAGATGAGCAGACTGAGCTGGCACATTCCTAAGAGCAAAATATGTCTGAAAATCAGCTAATATTAAAAATTTAGGGTCAAATTTTGCACTTGGAAGTTGCATACATCTCTAGTTTTGTGTGCATCTGAGAACAGAGTTTTGCCCCACGTATGTTGTATGAATGTAGGAATGGCATTCTTGATTGCCTGGTCATTAGAGACTGTAATAATTAAAGTAATGTTCATATTGCAAATAGAAGGTGTAGGGGAGATTTTCAAAGGCACAAAGGGAAGGTAGGTGCTCAACTCCTATCGAAAGTCAATGGGAGTAGGTCACCTAACTCTCCTTTTGCCTTGGAAATTTTCTGTAGTATTTGTGCTTGGTGAGTGAACATGAATTTTATGTATTTATTTATAGATATAGGTTTGGATATAGGAAACATAGGCTTCTTTATGTTTATATAGTGGAATGCGTACTCAGTTTCCAAATACTGACCTGTGACATTTGCATAGTTTGCTCGTATTTTTAATGTTTGGGTGTCTCTGTTTACTCTCATTGACTAAACTGTGCATCAGATAATACTCAGTATGAGCAGACTATGAATGAGAAAATAGCTAATCATTCAAGCTTTGAAGGCAATGATATTTAGTGTCCTTTCAGGTCATGTGTGCATCAGCATTAAGACTAATGGTGAAAGCAAAAAGTTAATTAATACAGTTTAAACAACTACACTTTTTTGCAGGTCGTTTAAATTTTTCTTATTTTTGTATAATGTAAACTTAGTTTAAAAGACAAGAGAAGACTATTTTAAAACTACATTTAAATCCAAAAAGTCCTGTTTTATTTGTTTTAATGATCAGTTAGAAACCACAAAGATAAACTATCCAGTGGATTAAGAACTCTCCAATATATATTAATAGAATTTTTAAAATAGATTTTAAAAATTGTGCTTTCCATAGACTTGCAAATGTGTTCTTTCAAACAACAGAGGTTGAATGATTCAAAATACAGGTGCTGTTGAAACAGACCGAGATGGTATTTATGCATGAACTGTATGTTCATAGCAACTTAGCGTACTTGAGAAGCAGCCATGCCTAACATAGGATTATGCAAAAATTTGGGAGAGCTATAAAATTGGATCTATGAATCCATCCACAACCTAAGAAAGGGCTGAGGTATTACCTAGAAATCTTCTGTTAGGAATTTAAGAAAATTAAATGGGACTGAAAATAAGAGAATAGAAACAATGTGCAAAATACAATTGCACAGACTGCAATGCACACTCACATAAACACATTTTTAGGTGCATTACTAAAACCATTCTCACTTTCATATGGAATATATGGATACTGTATGTTTAGTGGCATTGTTAAAACAGGGTGCCTGTACAAATATTTAGCTGTGGGAATTATAAAATCATAAGGCGATTAAGTTAGCTAGTTGTGAGATTCCAATATTGCTTTTTAAATGACTTCAGGATATAGGAGGTGCTAAGGTTATTATCTGTTATCAGGAATACAGTGGAATTGTACGACTGGATAATAACTAAACAACTGACACAATGTAAAATTACTTTATCAGTGTGTTAAAACAAAATTGCGCCCTAAAGGAGTCTACATGCCAGCTCAGAGCTGCAGTGTAATTATGCTTAACTCTGATAATTAAAATACAACGGAGATCAACAGAATCATTTTCATTAAGAAAATTATTAATGATGGTGGTATAACAGTAATTGATTGCAGAGCACCACAGGATAACTCCATGCAGTAAAACCAATATGTTTAATATATGTCTAAGGCCGCTTGGCTATGTTGCATAAGACTGAGGGTGTTTAAAGTTCACGTAGGAGCTGTGGAGCATGTTTGTATAGGAAACCAAAGATCATAAGATGGCTGCTTTTAAAACTACAATTTTGATTCAAATTGCCATGTTCTTCAGGAATGGTTTGAGGTCAGGACTATTGGCCGACTGGCCTTGAGAGCTACTGAAAAAGAGCCATCTACTGGCTCAGTTGTACAGCAACAACTCAAATATTTCTTGAACCTTCTGTCATTTCATTTCATGTTATGCATTGGTTGTTTTTACATTTATGTTAGTGATTTACTGATGTTATTTCATTCTCTGTCTGGCCTTACTGAGTAGCTTATGCCCTTAGTTATTACTAAGAGGATGAAGCAGAAAAAACATTTGTTCTTACCCCACTGCTATTCAAAAATTATTAATGATTTTTTTGTAAATAATTCTAGAGAGTGATATTGTTAATTGCCCCAGTAGTGTTTGATATGTGGTATTAAATACCCTGAAAACCTGTATTCCTCCACAAGTGAAACTGCAGTGACTGCTAGCTGAGAGTCTAAAACAAAATACAAAATCCCGGTTAGAAGGGATGTTGCCGTAGGGTAAGAACTAATAATCCTTCATTTTATTTTTGTAAATACAAAAATGGAAAAGAAAAAAATCTACTGAGGAATGATTCACCACATAGCTAAGGCTTGGGTGCTTGTCGTTCGAACAGATGTTACTATTAAAAGCTGCCCCAAAATGTCTATTCTCTGATCATAATGGCAAACAAGTCTGCTAGGGTAGATTTACAGGATGAGATTCGTTAAAATGACTGATGCCCACAATGAAATTGTGCCATGTAGCCAATTTATAAATAGGCACTGTTAAAAAAATAGTATAGGCTAGGGGACAGAACTGGGTACCAGACTCTCATGAGTGCTAATCTCAGCTCTGCTAATGACTTGCTGTGTACCCTTGGGTAAGTCTCTTAAACTTTATGTGTCTTAGTCTGTACATAATATCTCTATACTGACCTCACTAGTGTGCTGTGGGAGTTAATTAGCTAATTACCTAATATGTATACAATGCTTTGAAGATATACAACTATTGTAAAAGGGCTAAGTTACTCTGCAATACAGAACTGAATATTATTTTTAATAAACTTTTCTTGTTTAAAGAAAATTTAGTCTATTTTACCTTTGTAGTAAAGACTACTTTACAATACGAGGAATTTTAATTTTTTTCTATAGTGACATAGGATTTCTTTCCTGTGGTTATTCTGTGAAATTCTTAATGGCATATCTTTCTCCAGCAAGTGAGTTTTCCAGTAGCAAATGCATTTTGAAATTTCAGCCAACACAATGTTAAATTACTGTACAGAGGCATAGCATCAGGAACCCTAATGAGGCATAGTTCAAATATTCTAAGGAGTTTAAATGCTGCTGCATTAGGATATGAGTGTATTTGTTGTGGATCAAAGGGAAAATTGTTTAATAGGCCAAAGGTTAAGTTAGAGCATATAAGTAACTTCAGAATTCTAGGTGTTCTTTCACATATTATTAAAAGCATATTTTGTTTAAATCCCTATGTGTATAAATGTAGACTGTTATGTTCTGTGTAGACAATCAGAATGCAGTATCTGTAGAGAGAATGTTAGTCCCCATGAACAGCCTCTATTAGGTAAACATGCCTTCTGTGATGTTACAGATTTCTTATTGGCTATTTGTGTGTGAATTTAAATTTCTCTCTTTGTAACTTTCTGATAAATTGTAAAATGCTGTTGCCAGGAAAAAAATAAGAGTGAGTGACTGGCGCAGTGTACGTGTATAATAATAGCAGTGTCCAATCCTTCTCTGATGTGTGTTGGAGGAATGGGGCCTGAGATTCTTTCCCATCCATTTAGTACTAGGGCAGTATACCCTCATGACCACTAAGAGAAAGGTTAGCAAATAGGCCATGACAAGTAGAAAGGATGTACTGGAAGAGCACCATTCATGCTGATCCTTTTTGGAGAATTATTGAGCTGGCAGGTTGGCCAAGGAACCTTCCACATACCCACCCCTGCTACACCCCATGTGGCAAGGCAAGATATTGTATTTCTTGTTTATTTATGATAACATCCACTTTGTCTTGGATGCATTCCAGAGAGACAAGAAGGCATGAACAGCACCTGCCTCATGGAACTCGCAATCCAAAAAGGTTTGGGGAAGGGAGAACAACAAATACTTTTTCTTTCATTTTTTACTTAATATGCTTTTTAGCTGGTTTCACTGTAGGGATCCATGAGAAAGGGAATTAAATATGGAGAGGATAGGGTCTTGTGAATGACCTCAGAAAGGCTGTATTGTATATCTCTATGTGTCTGCTGTATTTACCTATAATCACACGCTTAATTCTTCCAGTCCCTCTAGATGTTAGTCATGTATTTTGCTTGTCCAGAAATGCAGCACAAAGGAACTGATATAATACCTTCATCAAGCAATTCATTATTTGTGCATCATTGAAATGTCAGCCATATGTTAATTTTGGGTTTCATAGTAGCAGCCGTGTTAGTCTGTATTCGCAAAAAGAAAAGGCGTACTTGTGGCACCTTAGAGACTAACAAATTTATTTGAGCATAAGCTTTCGTGAGCTACAGCTCACTTCATTGGATGCATCGATGAAGTGAGCTGTAGCTCATGAAAGCTTATGCTCAAATAAATTTGTTAGTCTCTAAGGTGCCACAAGTACGCCTTTTCTTTTTGTTAATTTTGGGTTGTTTCTTTTTTTTGGTAGTATGTGCAAATTTTTGCTGTGCTCTCTCACAAATATTGGGACATTTATTTCATTCATTGAGAGCTGAATTCCTTTTATTTTCAGGGAGGGTTAACTACAGAACACTGACATATGACTTCTATGGAATAGTAGACTTGGGAGTGGAGCAGCAAACAATGCCATGAACTGGGACATTAACTCTTATGCTCATCCATGAGTGTATTTTGGGCACAGAAAACAAGCACAGTTTGCATTCCACAGTGGAGCCTTTTGAAAAGAAATACTTCTTCAAATTTAGATCCACTTGCAAAAATTAAATAAGACAATCATGAAAAGATTTCTGTTATTAACCTCAGTATGGTGGAGAGTATATTTCCCCCTGATTTTTCTAAATAAGTTTCAAGGGAAAAAATTGGTACTTAATGAGAGCCTTTGTCATTTCCCTGCCCTGTCCCCAGTTACACACTAGGTATAAAATGTGGTTTATTTTACTTTTACTTTTTACTCTGTTCTCTTTTATTTTTCAGACCCTTATGCTAAATAAATACTTGGGGTTGGGGAAAACCACATGCCTCATGACCCCTCTAGTTTACAGAGTGTTGGCTGTCATTTTCCCTGCAAAGCTACAAGGGGGAAAAAAACAAATTTGCTGAGCCACACATTTCAAGTTGTTGACAACCTCATCCACATGAAAACAGAAGAAAATATATATGCACTCTGTCCTGTCAAAAAGCTTTCGCCTTATCTTGAGAGACTGTCAGGGCAGGAACATCATGGAATGGACAGGAGTCTATTAAATTAATAAGCTGCTGGATGGTGTCTGGAGAGTTATGATGCTCCATAAATCCAGTTTGATCATGGTGGACAAGGTTTAAATCTGAAGACTTCTAATACACATCCAGTTCTTGGATTGAATTTAAAGTTTTGTGCTAGAGACACAGAGATAGTCCTGTAGTTTATGAATTAAGATTTATCATTTTTTCATAGGGGTTTTTTTTCAGTTCTTGACAAAAACGAAAGCACCTTAGGGATCCTGGCAAATGTTATTGCTTGAAATGAAAGAGCTGTTGTCAAGGTGAAACCATGACCTAGAAGCCTAAAATCAAACTTGGTCATTCTTTTCAAACAGCCCCTTCGGAACTGAATGTAAAAGGTCTATGTGGAAGGAAACAGGCCTGGATTTATCTGTAACTGGTTTCATAGTGATTCCTGTCAAATAATGCTAGTCTGTATTTATGACACAAGGGAAACTAATGGTGGCAGGTGTGCCATATAGAAATAGAAGGGGGAAAATCTAGAAATATATTCTTCATCCATTATAGAAGGTCTTGTGTGACAACTATCAGTATGATATAAGGCTTCTGTCAATCTTACCTTTCAAATACATGAAGCTTGGTTATAATAGTTAAAAGAAGATTCTTTCATAATATTCAAGATGCTTATCTATCAAAAAATTAGTTTGAAATGTAACACAAAGTAGATATTGACTTTATACAGCAAAATAACTGCCTGGAAGAAAGCACTGAAATCACTTGAATGTATTTGATTTCTAGCTGGTTACAAATAAGTCAGTTATTGCGTGAAGGAACGAATTTTGGTCTCTAGTCATCAACCTCAGGCAGATGATGTAGAATTAGGTCACTATGCTCATTTTTTTGTTAATTTGGAAACTCAAACTAGTGACTGTTGTGCTTGCTTATACAGTTCATGGCATGACTAGCATTTCTAGCTTCTCAAATTACCCAAACACATATACGGCCTTACATAATTTATTAATTAGTAATACTTAGGATCTGTGGTATTCTTAAAAGCATGTAATGCTCATTTTGTTCCCATTGTTAAATTACAAGCTTAAAGAGACTGGTTGGCATTAAAAAAGGATAAAATATTTTGTATGCTGAAAGAAATGCATGGGTCACATAGCAACAGTGGGGATTGTCTGATATGTTTTCTGCTCATACAAGTGGATTCAGAGCTGTAAGAAGTTAGAAAACCTCTTGTAGTGAGTAAGTTTGTGTTCTTTTTTAAAAATGTGGCCAGCTTTCAAACCTGAGTCATGCTCTTACCTGTTTGCCTACCATCTACTACTAGATTACCTGCCAATGTATTGTAATGTTGGATATTCACAAGGAACATACATGATGGAAGTATTTTTTTCAGACTACTGCTACATCAGGCAGCGATGAGATGCTAAGTGTCAGTGAAGAATGGAATATCAATACCTCACCTTATACCTTCTTTTTAACCAAGATATAATGAAATTCACTACATCACATGAAAAGAGCTCCTGTTAGTAAACTGAAAACAATTATGGAAATGGAAAAATACCTAATAAATTCTAAACAAAATTAGGTGAAGATTAAAAAATAATAATTATAGCCTATGGGCCAAATACTGCCGTTCTCCACATGAAGTTACAGTAAATGGGCTATGTGGGCTAAGAAGGGATTGGGAAAAAAGGAGTCTTCTTACCATAACCTGGGGTTTTGGTGTGTAGTAGTTGTTTAGCTGCTCCACTGTCTCTTTTACAGCCTAAAGGCTGTAGTGGGAGAGGGTGCCCCTTTACACCCAACAGCAATGTGCAGGAGGTTCAGCCTGTATATCTACCTAGCAGAAGGACCCATTGTCCACTGCCCTTTTCTGCTCCCTCCATGTCCCAGCATCTCATCCTTGCTGCAGAAAGAGGAAACAAAAGATCCTCCCTACTTTAGATTGCCTGCATCAGGCCTGGATCAAAGAATTCTATTTTCTTCATATTGGTCCTCCCATTGGTTACCGTGCACTTGCCTTGCCAAAACAGACTGCTGGTGGAGATGTGGGTCTTCTGGAGCCACACTGTCTCTCAGATTTGGGATTGTCCCGAGATACAGTCCATTTGGCTAGAAATAGGCAGGAGGATAAATATGATAATGGATACCTCCTTAAAAATTACTTCCCAGAACTGTCTTTTGGGATATGTCCCATCATCTTGGAAACTCTCCAGCAGACGGGAAGGTTGGTTCTCTAAAGCAGTGCTTGCCAAACCACTCACATTGCTTAGATGGAAGAGAGATTACCTCTAGGGATAGAAGCTTCTTACAGAGACTTGGCTAGCCTGGCACCTAAAGAGCAGGTAACAGTTAGAAAAAGATAGATCTTGGACAAATTTGAAAAGATTTGGTCTAACTTTTTAGAAACCTTTGATTAATTCCCAGTAAATGGAACCTGATAAAGCTCTCCTTTCCCCTCCCTGTCCCCTTCCTTCCTTTCCTTTCCCTCCCTTCCCATTCCTTGATTTGTACTTCTTTTGTCTTTTTTTCTATTTTCACCTTATTTGGGGGGGAATCAATAATAATTATAATTGTATATAAATAAAAATATATGTACAAAAGGCAAAGCCTTGCAGTATTCAGGCAGTATGCAATCCCGCAGCCAGACTAGCTGCATGTTTCCCATTCATAGTGGGACTTACAGTCCCCTTACAGATTGTTCCAGATTGTGGACCTATTGAAATAAATAGTGTTAATGAATCCTTAAAAAATTTCTTTTAATGTAAATTTCTCAGTTCTAGGAGATGCCTCTGCTATTTTAAACATCACTTGCAAAAAAGAAAGTGAAATGTATAGAAAAGTTGCAACCTGCTTAAATATCTCTTAAACATATGGGTAATGACTCCTTATTATTGCAGATTGTGCTGGGAAGGACCAAGCAGCTCTCTTACAATGGATTTTCTTTATGTGGTATAAAAATGGAAGGAAGAAAAGGAATTCTGTTTCTTTTCAATTCCATTAGATCAGGGTGTGCTCAGCAGTAGTGGCACCAACAAAGAAACAGCTACCCTGATTGAACAATATTAAGAGAGGATTTTTAAATATGGGCTAAGTTATGATACTGAAGGAATTTTAGTAGAAAGTTGCTATGAGTGAATGATGATCCATATTTCTGAACTGGTGGGCACTGTGTTGAATTGGAGCTCACTATTGGAGGAGAAACTGCCATGATACTTTCTAGTCTAGTGGCTGAAGTCAGACCTTGGCTGAAATGTTTCAATGAAGTCTTAAAAGGCTTGTTCACAAAGCTATCACCATAGCTGCTTATGATTAGGCAACTCCCTTCCTTAATGATCCAAAACCAAATAACAATCATCTATAACTTCGGAAAGAGTCAGGAATGGAGAGAGAGAGTAGTTTTTAACTAATTTTTGCAAAGTGCTTTGAAATTGATGGATAAACAAGCACTATTATAAATGCTAACTATTAGAAGTAGTGGAAGTATTAGTGGTAATAGTAATTTAGTAATTTATCAGGAAAGCACCATTTCTTTGAGAAAAAGGTAATGGGTAAAAGGATTCAGGTAACTGAGGACAAGAACAAAAACTACATCTTGTGGTGTGGACCAATCTAAAAAGAATGTTGAGATCTTAGATGTAATTAGAGGACAACTGAATAAGAACACTATTAGACTTTATCAGAAGGCATTAGTAACCCCTGCCACTTCTTGTTTATGGAATTCAAGAACACAGTCAGATAATATGTGCAATGCTGCCTGTCATTATCATAATAAACAATATCACATTTGTTTGTAATGATAATTCTGTAAAGCATAACACATAATTGTCTAAGCGAAAGTTTCCCTTTACAATTGTATTGGTAAAAATATTGCTGAACAAATATGTTGTTGAACAATTAGGCCAGAGAACAAACTACATAAAAGCAGAGAAAAGATATTTTTGAGAAAGCCAAGGATCATTCAGTTAACAGGAATTGACTGATATGCCCTAACCTTCAACTCTGAAACTATGATGAACTAATGCAGCTGATCTGTTAGCTGAAACAAATGTTCAGAAATGTTGGAACGGAAGCCTATGAGACATGAGGGAGTGAACTGGGTCTTTGGCCAGCCAAAAAGTTCACTGATATTATATGATGGGCAACTGAACTTAAAATACAAGATAAAAGAAATTGTTTTGCATTGGAAAATGAGACGGGTGGCATAAACTGAGCATAACAATTATAAATTCTTTATTAACAAACTGTTCTTTTAAAAGTTAACAGGCTGCTTTCTTATGATGGCTGCATATGTGTATTAATGGAGTTAAATTACAAGTGCTTTTAAATACATTTTCAAGTTACAATTTTATGAAAACTTAAAATAAGACTGACAGGTTAAGACTAAACCAGTCCTGTGATTAACTTTCAATGGTATATTTATCATAGGAGCAAATTTCGTATCAAATCACAATGATATTTTTCAATAGTTTAGTTGGGTGTAGAATGTAGTCTGAAGTATGACTTTGAGACTTTATCTCCCATTCCCTCCTAAAATGGAAACGAATTACAGCTAAATGAGAGTTGGCTACATGTTCAGATACCCATCCTCAGAGAGCTTTGTGGATCAGTGCTCCAGGAACTGTTCACTAAGAAACAAAACTGCTTTGAGATGGAAGTGCACTTCATTTTATTTTGATGTTAAGTAGACGGGTTGGACAAAAAAATGGAATTATTTTGATAACCATGTTAAGAATTACCAGCTTTGGCTGTTTCCAGAGAAATCTCTTCAAACTGTAAAATCTGGGCCCTTTAAGAATACATATTAATTGTTTTTCTTAAAGTTTACACAAGGCTGCAGATGATATCATTCAACTCCTTGGGGTATATTCTCCCCTCTTTCCATGTACCTTGCCTGGAGCCCCCTGAAGGTCGTGAGCTCTGCACATGGGTCAAGAAAAGAATATGTCTTTTTTTATGTGTGCATTTTTTCTCAGTTACATCAACTGTAGTATGACACATACAGAAAAAGAACCCACTTTTCCAAGTGGGCACAATATGATGATTTTTCATGCAGCATGTACAGTACTGTTCTGTCTTTATGATATGCAGTACATTTCCTAATTTACACCTCCCAGAGTTTAATTTCAGTTACAAAAGTGAATGTGTCCTAAGCAAGTTCTTGGATTCCATGTTTTTGGATTGAACTGAATTGATATAGCCTGTGACATACAGAGGGTTACATTTTAATAAAGATACAACTGGTTTAACTCAAGAGATTGAAAATGGATTCTAAGTTCAAATCCAGCCTCACTGAGTTGCAAAGCTTTTATCATTTGGGACTATTGGTTACCTCTGTTAAAAATGGGGTGTCAATCTAGTTTCCAATGGTCATATAACCACATTATAAAAAGCACTAAAATTGGTACCGATTGGCAACATTGTGGTTCTCATCAAAGAGGACAGATATTAAGTGGAGACATACACTCTATCCTGTCACCTCTTAGTTCTGGTCCTGCACAATATGGTTGGGTTTCATTGGCAGTTAGTATGGGGAAGGTGGCACTGTCACTGCTGTGCTTAACCTCTTTTGTGGAAAAATTAAAAAAACAAAATTAATTCTCCATGGTTGGTAAACAGGCATAAAATTTACAAAGGTTTTAAACATAATAATACTTTATACTTCTGTGGCAATTTTCATCCAAGCTCTGAAAGCACTTTACAAACAGTACAAAATGTTAGTCACATATTAACCCTGATAGTTAGGTTTCAGAGTAGCAGCCGTGTTAGTCTGTATTCGCAAAAAGAAAAGGAGTACTTGTGGCACCTTAGAGACTAACAAATTTATTAGAGCATAAGCTTTCGTGAACTACAGCTCACTTCCAAATGCATCCGATGAAGTGAGCTGTAGCTCACGAAAGCTTATGCTCTAATAAATTTGTTAGTCTCTAAGGTGCCACAAGTACTCCTTTCCTGATAGTTACGTAAATCAACAGTTCTCAACCAGGGGTCTGGGGCCCATAGGGGAGCTGCAAGCAAGTTTTATGGGGTCTGCCAAGCAGGGCTGGCATTGGACTCATTGGGGCCCAAGGCAGAAAGCCGAAGCCCCGTTGTGCAGTGCTGAAGCCCAGGGCCCTTAGCTCTGCCACCGGGGTTGAAGCTGAAGCCTGAGCAACTTAGTTTTGTGGGGCCTCTCTGTGGCATGGGGCCCTGGCCAAGTGGCCTGCTTGCTACCCCCTAATGTCAGTCCCGACTCTTATATGTAGAAAAACAGTTATTATGACACAGGCAGGCCATGAAGTTTTTATAGCATGTTGGGGGCTGTCTCAGAAAGAAAAAGGTTGAGTACTCCTGAGGTAAATCTTATCACCCCCAGTTTACATCTCAGAAGAATAAGATATAGAGATATTAAATAATATGCATGAGTATTTTGCAGAAAGGGGAATAGAACCCATGTCTTACATCTCAAATGGGTATATTTTCAACACAAGACAATCCTTCCTCTTACTTAAAAGATTGTTCCTCAATTGCACAGGAGGAAATTGCATGAAAATCAAATTTTAAATAGGTGACACACAAGAGAGCAAAATCTTTGGTATGGCCAAAAGAAAAAGAGCAAACAAAATGAGTGAGCTGGTAGATGACCTTTCCTTTAAGAACGTAGGTACAGGTTCCACAGGGCACATTGTGATTTCAGAGTTAGCACTGGATTTTAATTGTTAAGAATTCTTGATTGATTGATTGCAATTGATTATTGCAAAGCCCCTATAGTCTAAATATTTGAAGAGCATTCAGGGTGCAAATCAGGAAAGCCCTCAAACATGTGTTTATATCTATCCTTATTTAGAAAAAGCATTTAAGCACATTTTTAAGTGATGTCCTGAATAGGGATGTTTTCCTGAAATGGTCCTATTTTCAGGAGTTAAACATACACAATGGTGCCTCAACTGAATATATCGAATAAAATTCTAAACTGTTGTGTTTGCGATTTTTCTTCTCTATGTCCCTAATGTCATGCCTATAATGTGCTCTCTGAGAATCTAGCCCTACAGATTAGTAGGAACTGGTAGATGGAGTTTCATTTGAGCACACTAGCCTGGCAGAGAACTGTTAGTAGAAAGGTTTCAGAGTAGCAGCCGTGTTAGCCTGTATTCGCAAAAAGAAAAGGAGTACTTGTGGCACCTTAGAGACTAACAAATTTATTTAAGCATAAGCTTAGCTCACGAAAGCTTATGCTCAAATAAATTTGTTAGTCTCTAACGTGCCACAAATACTCCTTTTCTTTTTGTTAGTAGAAAATAGCTATCACCTCCCCCCCCCACACACACACACATACACACACACTCACACACACACATCTTTTTTGTTGTTTTGTTTGTGTCATTTTGGGTCACTGCTTTTGCAGTTGCAATTTTTGGTTACTGTTTTCAATGATACTGCTTACTGGGGAAATAGAGACTCCCTACAGTATTTAACAATAAATCTGGATCTAATTTTCTGTTTTGGAAATGAGCCTATCTGATTTCAGATATATTATGAAGAGGGACACATCTGATTTATCAAATAGTATCATATTTACTTAGTAACAACTTGGCAGATACTAGTAAAAGGTTGGCTTTGATTCATAATACAATGGACTAGCAGTTAGCTATAGCCCATAAAACCTACCTGTAACCACACCATTTAGTCCTACACCAAATAAGTAAAATGGATAGAATATGTAACTCATAATATCAACTACAGTGTTTTCATATGGAGATTAAGATCAAAATGTGTTGTTATTATTATTACTATCTGCAAAGCTACAAAAGTGTGCTCAGCAGTGTAGCGAAAAAATATAAAGTGTCCTCTCAGAAGAGCTTAGGGTTCAAGAACTTTATTTTATCTAGAATAATAATCTTGTTTTTCATTGATGATGTCAAAAGTCATTCACAAATTTTAGGCTTAATATATTTGTGAGGTGGAACATATTGTACGGCTTCATCTTGGCAGTGATAGTTTTCTGTGTAAAACAGAAACATGACTGTCTTTTTCCACAGCTTTGAAGCAGGTGGACCGTGCCTAAATGGTATAAGAAATGGCTGCAAATGATTTTCGGGTACTTTCAATATTCCTAATGAAGTCACCTTTCCTGACTCTATACACATACTTTAACATCAGAGGGTCTCAGTGGACTTCAATGTAATCCCATTTGTGTAAAACTGGTGTAACAGGGTAGAGAATCCATCCCATAGTTTTCCATACTGTCAACCATAGTTGAACACCTCAGTTTGGTCCCTGGCTCTTCAGGAATGCAGGAGACAGGAGGCATGTAGAGGTGATATAATGGAGGGTGAGCCTTATGTCACTCCTGTAGCAATCCTTGTTAGCCTATATGTTATATAGTGTTAATTATAAGGGGATCATAAAGATGCTGTACATAGCCCTCACTGCAGGAAGAAAGTAGTCACAAAACAGGGCACATACATATTCTTAACACTTTCCTGGTCCCTTCATCTTGAATCCTAAATGTGGTGTTACCAGATGAGCTGGTTAGGAAATGGAAGCTACAGAGAAAAATTAAATTGGAATTGTTTAGATTTAAGGGGGACTTGTACTGGATAATAAGGGGCTGCCAAAAAGAATTTTTAAAAACATTGAATTCCAAAATTTTCTTAAAGTACAGTTCACATGGCTTTTGCTCACTTTTGAAAAAAAATGGATATGCCACTCTGTTTCAGAGTTTTTACTGTAGCCTAAGTAATTTAGCACTCCAACACATAGAGCTAGTGAGATGTGCTGCTGAGTAAGCACAGCAAAGCATCATGACATATACCATCAAAATCTATTCACAAAATACTTAAGATAAAATAAAATAATGTAGTAGTAAACAAGAATAATCTTATATTTATATACTACTTTTCATCCCAGAGTATCCCAAATTGTTTTATAAACTATAAATAAATGAATCACCGCATTCACAGCTGAAATGCAGCCACCTCTGAAGCTATAGAACTCACAGCAACATGGTGTATCAGTTTAAGGCAGGAGGTGAAAAACTACCATAAAAATAAATTTCACATATTGTCATGAAGAATAGGTTCAGGTATTCAGGAAATTCCTGTTCCAATTTATGGGTATAAGGAGACAAAAGAAACAAGAGTTAATTGGCAGTGGTTTGATGAATTATTAAAATGTCACTGCTCAGTCAGTCAAGGTTAAGAGAATTAGATATACTTGGAGCCAAAGGGCATTGACAGCCACTGTGGAGGTACCTGATCTGGTCTGTATAATACTGAGTTGGGATCTGTCTCAGATTGTTTCTGTCTCCTCTCTTTTTACACGTCTGCTCCTTTTGGAGGAATTCATCTTAAATATTTACCTTCTTACCCAAGGCACAGTCCACTCTGAATTATATAGCGTGTTGAATGTCCAACATCATTTTGCATCATGCTTTGTTAGGAAGGAACAAAAAGATTTGATGGAAAGAATTTGAAATAAGCCCTTGTTTCATGAAAGGAGGGACTGACACGTGCCACTTAGAAGCAAGTTTATGGTAACTGATTTATTTCAGTGTCGAAGTTCGGATCTAGATTTGAATCTTAATACAAACTTCTTCTTATCCAGACCCAAATCTGAATGCAAATTTCTCCAGAATTTTGGGTGGGTTGGAAGGAGAAAGGGTGGTGCTGACCCAGTGTTTCCAAACCACATTGGATCCTTTCTTATTTTATATACTGATGCATCCCTCAAGCAATATATGATTTCTTAATAGGGGATATTGTGAATATCATTCTATATCCCTAGTAAAAGAAAAATGTATAAAAGTACCTGAACGAAATTAACATACTGTTATATTTAAAATTGTTAGATTGTAGTTTTCTATAATATTTCTCAGGTTCTAGTCTTCTGGCAATATAGTTTCAATAGATGCACTAAGGAAAGTGCCAAGACCAGCTTTCACAGTTCCCCCCTCTTTGAATCCCCGTGGGGCTCTGTGATTTTTCATAGCTGGACTAAAGTTGTGTCAACGGGAGACTTGCACCATACAGACTGAAATGTTAAAGAAAGCTACAAGGAACAGCTTTGAGGCAAGGTTTCAAGCTTTGTCATCACGCTTGAAGAATTTTCTGTTTAATGTACTGTAATGCAGTATTCAATGGGGACAAGTTTAATTGAGTTTTACACAACCCAGTTGGGAGTAGCGCTGCAAGGTAGGTGATGTCTAGGTTTTTAATCTTCCACTCCGGAGAGGCTTGTTGACGAAGTGGTTCTTTCTCTTTGTAAGAAAAAAAGGAAGCATGAGAAATGATACATCCGTGGATAAAACCAATTGGCAACCCCCAAAGGAATGAGGGCGATAAGGCGAATCCAGCACTTGTAAGAAATAAAAGAATCCAACTGTTCATTTAAATGAGAAACAACACATGTGACTGAGGAGGCAGGGAGGCTGGTTGCTGGAATGGGGAGGAGGGAAGACTAACAAACGTAACAGCTGATATTAGAGTTAAGAGTTACAGACAAACCATCTAGGATTTGTTAGAGTTATGGAAGAGATAGTTAATGATGTATATTTTTTAAAGAAAGGGGGAAGCAAACTTTTTTTTTTGTATCACAGAAGGTGGCTAAAGTGGCAGGAGGGAGAAAGCTGCTGGAGGGTAACCTACTTAAGAATCACACACTATTCTTTCCCTGAGGCCCAACACAGCCTCTCCATCAAACCGTGTAAAAATAGCCCTGGACCCTGTCAAAAGGAAAATAATACCTTCTGTATAAGAGTTAGCTTATTAAACTTCAGTACTGTTCAAATTACTTCTGCTAGAACTTAAGCAGCCAACAGGATAAAAATGGTTCAATTAATATATCAATCAATCAATAAAAAAGCAACAGAACATCTTCCTGGTTTTGGCATTATGTCACCTGCTAAAATAAACAATTGCATTGTTTTTTCAAAGGGGGGCTCTATGTATTTCATTGAAAAATTTGCTGTTGCCAATGGTATATGATACAGTATTGTAGTGCATTTTAAGTGTTCACTTCGAAAAGAATATTGGTATTGTTTTATTGCTCTGTCTTCTGAAGACATCTCAGGTTGATTTAACCCAATATGTGTCAGAGGAATATATTTAGGCTGTCTTTTTTGATCTCTTCATATGCCGGGGTAATTTTTAAGAGATACTTATCTTCCTCATTATGGAGACTTTCATTAGCGGAAACAATATTTTGTGTGATGCTATTTTTCAGTTTTCCTGTGCTGTTTTGCATCCGATGAAGTGAGCTGTAGCTCACGAAAGCTTATGCTCTAATAAATTTGTTAGTCTCTAAGGTGCCACAAGTACTCCTTTTCTTTTAACATAAAATCTGTAATTTCACTTGTTCAAAATCAAGTGGAATAATGAATTGCCTTTTCTTATAATCTAGTCAAGATCATGAAAGTCATGAATTTAAACAAATAATAGTTTGGGCATGTGTTGTATGCTTAAATCAACTTATTTGCACACTGCGTGACTTTAGAAGGGATTCAAGATGAAAAAAGCTAATGGTCACAAGGACTTTGCATACTTCTCTATACCAGTCTTGCTAACCTGCTATGCTGCCTGGGAGAATTGTCCTTCTGTGAGTGAATAAACTAGCTCAGACAGCAGGTTTAACCTAATGCTTTTAAAAAACTCTATACTATCTCTTTGTTTGCCTGGACATGATGGATTTAACATCCACTCTAGGGGTCAAGAGCAGCATTGGCTGCTAGTCCAGCATACCTCCAGGTTGAGGGTGGGGGGCTAATTTCATAACACTGTTCAAAGCCTGAGTAACCAGCCATTGTGTGGGAGGGTTGAATTTCACCCTAAGTGCACATATGGTGAGACAATTTGAAAATTGCAGCAAAATACATGGAGTTTACACTGTGCCTGTTTCTACAGAACCACTACAATTCCTGTTGAATTTATAAATACAGTATATGTGTTAAATATAGAGCAGAGCAAATAATTCACAATGAATATTATATCTGATGAATTTAGCCTCTTTTTTTCTGCCCAAGAAATATCCATGAAAGCATCTATGTGATTTGTAACTGTAATCTTTACAGTGCATTAACATATGGGATATTTTTATTTGTAGTTTGGTGTTAAAAAAGTAATTCCCTGTTATTAATATTAGCATTTTCAGTGGTTCAGACGTAGGCTTTGAAGTTCAAACTTCAATGAGGTGAACGGAATGGGGGTATGTGAATTCTCACCTTTGTTCAGCAGTTGTTTGGCTGGAGACATTTTTCTAGATGGATGGGTGTATTGGGTAGCATCGCATCAATTTACATTCTGGAATCCTCTATCTTCTGAATGGAGAAAGATAGAAACTTGGTTCAAAAGTAATGTTTAGAATTCTGTAGAGTAGTGTACAGTGAAGTAAAATTTGCAAAGATGAAACACTTTGGGTTCTGCAATATTTTTTATGCACCCACAATTTTCTCCTGAACCTAATATTAATGCAGATTTAGAAGGATTTTGTTGTGCATTTAATTAACACAATCATAACATACAATTTATCCCCATTGCAGCTTGAGAGCAGCAGTCACATTCCTGACAATTTGGGTAGGGGGAATGGGCAGTGATGTCAGAAGAGGGCAGGCTCTATCAGGTTTGGTTAAAATTTGAGGCCAGCATTTTCCAAATTAGAAGCCTATGCTTAGACACATAAATCCATATTTAGGTACCCACAGAAAGAGCCTGCTCTTATTTAGATGTCTAACTTTAAGAACAGGTGTTTGAAAATGAGTTATTAGCACACATTCTAATTGAGATTTCTTAGAAATGCTTTCCTCTCAATTTCTAATGATTTTTCAAATATTTTTCCCAAACCAAGTCAAGGCACTTGTCCATGCCAAATTTAAAATGTCAGCTGGTTTTATTGTGGCCCTGTTCAAAAATTAGTTAAAGTTTTTTTCTAAGTTTGAGGTAAGTCTCATTTGTTCCCTTTCCTGTGGCTCCACAATAGCTCAACGAATTTTTTTCATTATTTCCAAAACTTCACCTTTAAGGATGGGCAAAATTTGGAAAAATGTTAAGCCCAAAGTGAATGTTTAAGAAACTATAGTGGGGTTACCAGCATCTACTATAATTAATACTGTGCTCTCTTTAATATATTTAATAATATTCTGTGTAATGTAAGCCAATCATAGTGCTAAAGTATATTGCTGGTCTGAAAAAGGTGTACATGGAATTGATATCTTCTTACTCAATAGCTCTGAAGACAGAGAGTAAAAAGTTTCTATTTGTAGGCATTACTGCAAAAAAGAAATCAAATGTTGAATATAGTTTATTTCCGTTCATTCTGCAGTCACCACACCTAAGAGAAAGTGAGCTGGCTTTTATCACTTGTGTATCATCAAAAGAATTATTTAATAAGTTCCAAGCGGTTATACATCAGTACAAACCCACTGAAGACAATGCATGCCTTTAACATATGTTACAGAGGAGGAGCTAATTTGACATTCAGAAACATTATTAGTGGTGGTGTTAGAGATAGAAAGAACCCAGCCTGAGTCTCAGAGTACTAGTGAATTTGCAGGGCTGACTGTTGGATACAAAACATCTTTTTCCCTTCTAAAGCCATTTGATAGGGAAATCATTGATGGACAGTACACATGAAATCCCACAGTGCCAAGTACTACTGAGAGTAGAACATGATTAAAATAAAATGATAAAAATGAAAAAAAATTGTTGCATTACATAATAACAAAAACTTCTTTTGAGACATTATGGCAGCAGAGGGCCTGATTAAAAATCCATTGAATTCAATGGGAGTCATTCCATTGACTTGACTGGACATTTGATGAGGTAGAAAGGTTATGAAAAGACTTAACATACCTCCATACTGAAGGCTGAAGACTGCTTCTCGTTATCACAAATTAGATATAAAATACGCTGCCTTTTTTCTTTCTAGAACTATTAGAGTGCAAGCATTAAATATACACAGTGCAATAAGCCTTTACATATTCTCTGGGAAATGATGGTCGAGGTGGAGCAGATGAATTTAAGTAGCTGCTGTACTAAATCCTCTGGAACATTCACACCTGCTAAAATATAGAGCACATCTATTTTTCCATCCATCGTAATCTCATTTTTTCCCCAAAAATCTCTCAGGCTGACTCTGCATCCCTGAACAGATGGAGCCAAAGCCTAGTAAAACTAAATCTATGGCAAAACTTCCATGGACTTCTGTGGAACTGGGATTTGGCCCAAACAGCAGAGTATGTCCTGTCTTTAAATATAATCCTGACCTCCATCCTTTTCACAAGCCCTTTTATAAAATGACAGAATACTGCCATGTCACTTCTGGGGCTGGAAAAAGATCAGGGAACAAGGGATTTTCTGAGTTTCATCAAATTGGAGATCTTTCTTCATCATACAGCAATCTTAATACTTTTCTGGTGCCAGAAAGTACTTTGCCATATCAAAGATCCCCTTATATAAAAAAATGTCATATATAGTATATGTTTGCTGCAGGCCCTCTTTTATACTAAGGCTTAATATTTTATAAAGTAAGCCCCTATAGCTTTCTCACAGAGGCACAAACTGAATGTGGTTCTGATTCCAATATTTATTGTTTAAAAAAGATAATAACAGCTATTATTATTACTCTTCAGTCCCATACATATGAATGGTGCTATGCATACAGATGAGAATCAGGGCCATAACCAAAGAACATCAGAATGGCCATATTGGGTCAGACCAAAGGTCTAGCCAGCCTGTCTTCCAACAGCAGCCAATGCCAGGTGCCCCAGAGGGAATGAACAGAACAGGTAATCATCAAGTAATCCATCCCCTGTCACCCATTCCCAGCTTCTGGCAAACAGAGAGCCTTACAATCTAAATTAAAGACAGCAAGGATGGCATCAAAGATTGGGGGTTGTATGGGAAGGACAAGGGTTACTATATCTTAGGGATTCTCAACCTTTCTCTGCTCATGATGCCTAAAACAGATTGTGTTTCCTGTCAGCACCCCAATCCCACAGTCCTTTGTGGCAGCTAAGAGTTGTGGAATTGTAGTCACAAAGAGAAACTGGCTAAATTTGGTTGGGATCTGCTGGGTATGGGATCTGCTGTCTGTGGGTTTGTGCTGGGAAGCTCTGATGAGTTGAAGGGAACTATCAGGTACTAACTGATATAGGGACCATATGCTGCAAGAGGCGTGTTGCTAAGCCCGGCTGAGTAGTGGTTATGGAAGGAGCTACTTCAGCTTTTCTTCTGTCCCCTCCTAATCCTGTCACCATCCCATCTGCTCCAGGAAAGCAGTATTTGATGGTAAAAACTCACATGAGCCTTGTGATCAGGGAGGCTGTGGGGGTCAAGGCAGCTGATTTCTCACCACCTTTAAGTAGCACTTCCCTTGGAGTAGAGTGCAATAGAGAGATAGGTTTTAGCAATAAGTATGGAAAGGGACTGATTTTTTTATATAGTACTGAGCAAAAATTGGCAGGATTTAGTAGCAGATCGGACGTGGGGAGGCACAAGGGAGTGAGAGAAATCAAAAATGACAGCAAGGTTATGAGTATGAATGACTGGGAAATAGTGGAATTTTTGATAACAGAAAGGGTGGGAAGGTGAAGGAAGAGAAGGAGTTATATTTTTGCCATGTTCAATTAGAATTAGGAGTAGGACCTCCAGGAAGAGATGAAAAGGAAATTGTGGGAAGGGGACTGAGTGGAGGAGCAAAGGATGATGCTAGAAAGGTAAATAAATAATTGTTCTCTTTAATCATTGTTCTGGTGTGTTTATCTTTGCATTTGGTAATAGTACCTGTTTGAAGCTATAGTGTCTGTTTCACCAACCTTTATTGGTTTTTAAATTGATAATCCTAGAGAGCAGTTGAGTAGTTAGAATGTGATCTGTGTTCATCCACAGTTGCATGAACTTTGTTTGATTTGGTGTTTGTGTTTTCAAAAGGATAATGAAAAAATCTTAAATTCAGAGAGATATAATTAAATAGGACTCATCCACCAGTGAAATGCAACCACGCTATGAGGAGCAAATCTGTAAGCTGTCAAAAACACATAGCAGCATAGCAGTTAAGGACAGACATTGAAGATGAAAACTACATTCAATTCAAATAAGTCGAGATTTAGAAAAGGAGAATTTTATCACCTGTATAGGACTTTGTCCCAGATACCAAATTTAAAACGCCTATAATTGGAAAAAGTATCATGTAATTGTTAGGTGCTCAAGAATTTAGCTTTTTCTATCATCAGAAAGATGGCACCTGACATTTTGTTGAGGCAGCCTGAAACAATAGGTCTCAAAAGTGTGAACTCCTAATAATCATTGCAATTGGCATTGACTCTGAAACCTAATAAGGTTTATATCTGTGCTATTTTACACCTGATCAAAGAACAGAAGAAAGAAGAAGTAATATGATATTATGAATATCTGTGACAAAGCTCTGTCCTAGCCTCCGTGGATCCCGCATTTCCTGGCGGATTTCGCTAGCCTCAGAGGCTCACTGTGACCCTCCACGTAACCCTTCTCTCTCTAGAGATAAGGGTCACAATCTACTGAGCCATTTTCATCATAAGCCAGCGAGGGAGGTGAGGAGAAGTTATCCTTCCTTGCACAGTCTCTCTTGTCTCCCAGTCTTAGTGATTAATCAGGGGGCAAAGGTGGGGGGGGAGCCCAGGCCCACTCTCTACTCCGGGCTCCAGCCCAGGGACCCTAGTAGTATCAGCTATGGTAGCTGACCTTTTAGAAACATGACATGAACAATTCCCTGAGCTACTTCCCCCACAGCAGCCCTCACTTCCTCAAGCTCCACTTCACCCTTACCTCAGGGCTTCCTTCCTTGTGCCTGATATGGTGTGTACTACTCAGCGTCTCCAACCGCGCAACTTCTTCCCACAGCTCCTGACATGCACTCCCACTTGACTAACTGGGAGGCTTTTAACTAGTTTCAGCCAGTCCCTGATTGGCTTCAGGTGTCCCAATCAACCTAGCCTTCTCCCTGCCTTCTGGAAAGTTTTTAATTGGCCCCAGGTGTCTTAATTGACCTGGAGCAGTTGCCATTTCACTTATCCTGGTACCAGGGATTTGTTTAGCCTGGAGCTAATATATCTATTTCCCATTACTCTTCCATAGCCATCTGGCCTTGCCCTGTCACACTGCATAATATACTGTGAGAGTCATCTCATTTTGACATCATAGTGGCTGGAGCTTGGGTTGTGGGTGCAGTTTGGGAGAGTACTATCTTTTTCCTTCCCAATCTGATACTTGAACGTATTACTTACATTCATTTTCGGATTTTTTTTGTTTTACCTTACCATGAATGCAACCTGGAATTTACCCCTAGTTTTTGTAAGAGAAATGGGCAAAAACAGAGATGATATGGACTTTTTCAAAACCTGGCCATTTCAGACTTGGATTTGCCAAGTTAGAGTCAAGAGCTCTTTGAGATCTGTGTCCCCATTTTATTTAACCTTTGTTTGGGATAAAGGGTTCAAGTGTGTGGTCATATAAGTGCTAATTTAGACCCTTTAGAGAAATTTTGACTCATTCCACCACATTTGAGACATTTTTCAAAAAGGTCTTTTTTGAATGAAATATCTGCCCCTTATAATTGAGAGTTGTGTGTTCTGGAGGGGCAGCCCAATGCTGGTAGTGAAATTTGCTGTAACTGATGATTCCAAGGAATGAATGATACTCAGGAAATGAACAATAGAAAATATGTGTGTGTGAATTGTTATGTTTTCCCTTCATTCTGAACAGGAAAATAAAATAAAATAAAATAAAATAAAATAAAAGAAAGAAAGAAAGAAAGAAAGAAAGAAAGAAAGAAAGAAAGAAAGAAAGAAAGAAAGAAAGAAAGAATATATGTGGCATCATACTTGCTCAGATATTAAAATCTATGAGAATTTGATGAGATAAAAGAATATTAAATGAACATTCTTCGTCTAAACACACATCAAGAAAGGCAATTTTAGTAGTACAGCAGTGTAGCATTTTGTTTTTTCTGCAATAAAGCCATCAGATCAATAAAAAATTATGTAGCAGATTATTATTACACTGTGCTCACCATAGCTCTAATCGTAAATAATACAGCAGTTATCCTGGTTATATTAATTATAATTAAAATGCAGATAATGCAGACGGTCTTTTATTACTAGAGCCAAATCAATTTTCCAGTGTTATTCAATGCAAGGTCACACAAAGTTGTTGAAGCTCTTAGACTTCTTATGAAATGACCTGCATATGTAAGAGAGGGTTTGGCTCAGCTGCATAAGACACATTGACTGGGAAGTGCATTGAAATAATTACAGCCATGAACTCTTGCCTATAATGGCAGAATTTCATTTTATAAAGTAAGCAGAGCTGTAATCCAGGCTCCTTTATGGTGGGAAGCCTCATAAATCTTTCAGACAAAACCAAGTCTTTCTCTTTAGTTGTAAAGCAGAAATCAAAATGAATTAATTTCAATTGTTATTCCTCCTGTTCTGTATGTGTTAACTGTAGTGAATGTATTATGTGTGTTGCGTTTTTTGTATTAATAAGTAAATAATAAAAGAGAAGAAAATATTAGTCTGAGACATTTTGCTTCAGCGTTTTAGTAGACTGTTTCAAAGTTCACTAGTTTTAGGCTCTGGAGCTCTCCTGAATCACTTAAAGCTTTTATCATCTTTCAGGATTGCAGTGGCTTAATGTATTTGTCTTCTATCTCTCATGGCTTCAGTTTAACTCAGCCTTATAGAGAAACAGATATTTTTAAAATGTGCCTGCCTGTCTTGTAAGTGATGAGTAGATTAATGGGAGATTGCCAGATAATCATCTTTCAGATGCATTGGATTCATATGTGTAAATGACAAAGAGCAGGAGAAGTGGAGGAGATGATCATGAAAACTGTTGTGCTCTCTATCTTGTTTAAATTTGTACAATGATTGACATTAGACATAGCAAATGTCATGTTCTCTCATTTTATTATGTGTGTGTGTCTATCAAATCTATTATATAATGAACTGGTTCTACAAAAACAAAATACTGTAACAGTAAATAGTAGAAACTGACACTAGAATGTATATAGTTAGAGGCAAAGAGTTAGGAATGATTTGAAGGAAGAAAAATCAGTATGGGCTTTGATGCACAGTTTTGTTCTGTTTTTCATGATTCCTTGCTCAGGACACTGAATGCAAATGGTAAAATAATTCACTGCAACATGAAAATCAATGTGATCTTGTTTTACTCTAATTATAAAATTTAAGATAATTAGCATTTTTATATAAATATAATAGTATATCCCCTGATTGACCACTCTGCACTCAGGCATTTCTGTAAAATTCTTTCTGAAATCAAGGGGAGTTTGGCATGTGTATCTGAGGGCATAGTCAAGGAAAACTCTGTCTTATGCCTACAAGTATGTACTGTTCACATCTAAGTCATATGTTAGAGCAGTGATGTGTGCCAATAGTTAACAAGGGGTCCCCAGTCCCCCCCCCCATTTAACTGATCAAAAATCCTGTGACTAAGGGTATTTGTGGTTGGGGTATCAATTAATTTGAGTCAAAATGCATCCTCCTGTTCATAATGGAGGAAAGAGGCAAGGCTATTGGGCAAACAGATGTATCTTAAGTACACATGCTGGAAATGTTTATATATTGTTCTCGATACATGCGGCATATATATTGATAGTATATCACAGTGTTCAGCTTGTGTAATGTGAACTGATGTTTATATGCATGAGAGAAAAAGAGAGGAAAGCATGCAGGTTTTTTGCAGGGGGGCAGTATAGAGGATGAGTCTCCTCTACTGGTTCTTGTGTTATGTGATGGGGTAAATAACACTTCTTTATTCACTTTCTCTACACCAGTCATGATTTTATAGACCTCTATCATATCCCCACTAAGTTGTCCCTTTTTCAAGCTGTACAGGCCCAGAAGACGGGGGGAGGGGGGAGACAGAGAATTACTAGGACAGAACAGAACTAGTTCATCAATTGTATTGCAGCCACCACTTCATTTTTCTCATTAAAAATAACCCAGAATGCTTTTTTTCTTCTAAATGTATTATTTTTATATATGGTAAAAGAGCAAGAATTATAGTGTTCTTTTTTTAAAGTTTATGTTAAAACCAAGCAGCACAAAAGTTCACTATGTGACTGGTTGGTGTACAACTTTTCCTTCCCTTCCTTAAAAAAATTCTTCAGCCCATGGTATATATTCCTGTGATTTTTTTCAAGGAGCTCTATCTCAGAGGTAGCATGTGTATCAGGGGAGGCAGGGATTGCTATAATAAGTACCCCTGCTTCAAATAATAGGATTTGGGAATTATTTTCAGTCCAAAACATAAGGGGAAAAAATGTCTAAAAGTGACCTTGTCGTCTGAATTAACTTCCATGAGATTCCACTTTAAAATGATATGCCCAGTATTATCATTTTACTGCCAAAAACTGGGAACACTTCCAAATGTTGCCTTACAAAATTATTGTACTTCCAACTGAAAAAAGGAAGCTTTTTGAAGTATTTCTTTTTGCTGAATACTGTAATAGATGGCTCTGTAAAATCCTGCGTAAATGGCCAAGACCACAAGTTCGAGCTGCCCCCAAGGCATTCTTATCTTACACAGAGGCCTTTAGAAGATTTTTGTTTTGTTCTTGAATATGTGTTGTTTATGTACTTCATCAGAAGATGCCTACTTTTTTGCCTGACTCTACACCCCCATGTAGAACCCTTCAGGTTTGCAAGGGAGTTAGTGTCAGGATTTGTGCTATGTCAAAGCAGAAAGATTATCTTTACTGTATCTTTTTTAGCATATTGTACAATTCTCCAAAGTGAAGACTGCAGGAGAAAAAGAAGAGGCCATAACTTTTTAATATACAATAGCAGCCATAAATTAATACAGCATATTTAGTGAGTTAGTAGAGTTTAGTGACACATTTTATTATTCAGGTGATTATTTTTCTTAACCCCTTGTAAATAAAATGTTCGTTTTATTGTGCATTTCATCTGCAGTAGGCTAAGGATTACAATCAGCTACAAAAACTAGTTCCCTAAGTGCACTTGATAGTGTCTGCAGCAAATACATTTAGAAAATATCCTTCCCACCTTACATATCTTCATGTGAGGATTACCTACAATGATACAATTCATCCTAGTACATTCAGGCAGCCTTGTGCACCTCTGATCTATGCTTGCTTTCACTGCCACTGTTTCAGAAATGGCCTTTCTACCTCCTGATCACAACATGAAGTAAAAAGTACCATCTGGACACCGCATGCCAAAAAGTCAGAGATCTTGAGGTTATATTATGCCCAAAAGGACATTTTCATGTCATTTAAGCTGCTATATACTTTAGTCTGTCACTGATAACTAACAAAAATACAGTATGGTAATTTTAATTGGAAATTATCCATTTTTATCCTTCAGGTTTTTCTCTTTTATTCCCTGTGGCAACCTTCTTTTATAGAAGACTCCTCTGCACTGGTGCCCATAGCAACACCCATGTGTAAAGACATAACCACTGTGGTACTGCAGCTTCCAAATACCAGAGTTAGTACTGCAGCTTCTGAACAACAGAGATTTGCTACAGTCATCGATCCAAACAGCAGGACAGTTTAGCACTGCATGTTTTTTGTAATTCCCTAATTCTGCTTCTTTTTACTCACCTGGTGTCCCCCAACCCTATTTGGCAATTAGGGTTATATAATGTAAGAGACTGTCCCCAAAACTCTGCTGGATATTGGAAGGAAGATGACACAGGGTGTGGGGGAGTGGAATAGGGATGGGGTGAATAAGGCAAACCTGCCAACATTTGAAAGCCGTAAATAAGGACATTTGGAGACTTTATTAATATGTATTACACTGGGAAAGCTGTTTGGAGAGAAAGAGAGTGAAAAGATTTTCACTGTTTTGCTGAAAAATAAGAATAAGAATAGTCAGCATTGTGCGGAAGGAGACCCAGGGAGGGAAGGGAATGAGAACTTGGAGGTGAAAAGATGGGATGGCGAGGTGTGTTGTAGAGGGCAAAATACAGATTAAAGATAAAGAAAAATAATGAAAATAAGAGGAAAGAGAGGAGAATAAAGAAATGAAAAGAGGGTTAAAAATCAGGAAAATCCGTATGTTTCTAAAAACTCATGTTTCAGGGACTGTATCTACATATACCACAGCATGTAGAGTACATAGACTGCACATGCCCCCTAGCACAGGTATAAATAGCAATGTAGATGGTGAGGCACTGCTTAAGCAAGTAGAGTAAAGATATGCCTGAACCCTAGAATGTGTATCCTATACTGCTATCTACATGCCCAAGCAGTTCCTCCCATGTCTACACTGCTGTTTTTAACAGTGTAGTGTCCCGCTGCTAAAGCCTTTCTCTGCCACAGTGACAGGCTCTGGCAGTAGGGAAAGACTTCAGCGGGGGGAGAGGCAGCCAGGAAAGGCTCCAGGAGTTCCCTGCTTCCGGTTTCTTTACCCGCTGCTTCCCCCTGCCAGAGCCTTTCACTATCACTTTCACTATCACAACCACACACCACAGTATGGATGCAGCCTGCTTTTTCATTGCCATGTGTAGCTACCTATACCCTACCCCAGGGGTGGGCAAACTTTTTGGCCTGAGGGCCACATCGGGGTGCAAAACTGTATGGAGAGCCGGGTAGGGAAGTCTGTTCCCCCACCACCCCAGAACCTCTGCCCCATCCAACTGCTCCCTATCTCCTAACTGCCTCCTGGGACCCCCTACCCAACCCCCGCACCACCGTGAGCACTTGTCATTGCCACCCCCTTACCATGCCATTCAGAGCGGCAAGAGCTCATAGACCCGCTGCCTGTGCGGCCAGGAGCTCAAGGGCTGGGCAGGATGGTCCCAGATGTGGCCTGCGGGCCGTAGTTTGCCCACCTCTGCCCTACCCACTGCTGCCGATGTAGACTCAGCCTTGGTTTCAGCAGGTGTCTGTCTGCGTCAGGAAGGTACTTTTCCCCTCTTCTGTTTAATCTACTTCATCTGAAGCATCACAGATGGGCATGGCAGGAGACGAGACATTGGACAGGGTAGACCTAGCCTCTGAGATGGCACAAATATTCTCGGTTTCATGTACTTGGTTGGCTGGTTCTTGCTTACATGCTCAGGGTCTAACTGATGACCATATGTGGAGTTAGGAAGGAATTTTCCCCCATGTCAGATTGGCTGTGACCTTGGGGGTTCCTCTGCAGCATGTGTGTTGGTCATTGCCAGGATTATCTGGATATATCTCACTTACTCATTTCCCTGCCATTGAGGGCCTTGAACACTGCTGCACTTCAGTCCCACCTGTTCTCTGCTAGTGGCACATTATATTCTAGTCTCCTGCGGGCTATAATACTTGAGTCTAATTTCAGTGGTTGGGCTTAGTGTGCTGATGCTAGGTGGTTTTCATGGCATGTGATATACAGGAGGTCTGACTAGATGATTTGGTGGTCCCCTGGCATTAAACTTTATGAATCTACGATTATGACATATAAGTTTGGCCAGTACACTTCATTTTAGTATAGTTGTAAAAGTTTATGTGGTTTTGCTTATTTTGTTTGTTTGTTTACTGTTTTAGGGCGAAAAGTCAATCACTTTTTCTTTTAACTTTGGTGACTCAGAATGGATAAAAAATGGGTGTTTTTCATGACTCCTAAAATATCCAGTAGAGAGAGGCCCAAACAAATATCCCAAACCCATGTATCTGCTATCTACTGGATCTGGATAAAAACTTTACAGTTGACCCCGTCATTCTAATGAGCCAAATCCTATATCTGAACTCCCCAAAACTTTGACAGAATGTGGCTCTGGATTTGGATTCACACATTGTGCCTCAGGTTCATCTTTATTAAAAGAATTTGGGGGTCTGCAGCTCAAGTGCCAGATTTGAAGCAGAATATAGAATCTTTCTCAGCTATAATTCTATGGCACTGAATCCGCAGTTAGTGTAATTGTTCAGTTTCACTATTGCAAATTTTACAAATGATACTGTAATTGATTCTTGCATCAGAATAGGTGCCAGAAATGTTCAATTTTGAAAGGTTTTATAGCAAAGAGAGTTTAAGTGCTTATGTGAGTTTTAACTGAAGAAAGACTCAGTATCAGAGGCGACACTTATCACCTAAAAACTTGCCTCTAAATGTATCAAAGATAAGAAGGGTCAGCAGAGGCACCCTTATTATTGCAATACCAAAAAAATATGTGGTGAAAGATGGGAGATGAGAGAGTGGTGTGGAGCAAAGAGAGTGGAGTTAAATTTACATCCATTTTATATATGCAGAGGGAGAGGGGCAGCTATACTACCAGATTTTCCTGCTGTTTCAGACAGCTGATTATTTTTTCCAAAAAAAGAAAAATTATTAAACATTCTATTTTATATAAATATGGAAATGACAAATGAATAAATAAGGTTCCTGTTCGCCTGTCTGGTATGCAGGTGAATTAAAGTAAGTTATTCCTGTTGCTCTAAATAAAATATGATAAATTACAAAATAATACACTGAGGGTACAGTTGAATGTGCTTCACTGGCTCAACTTTTATGTACTCTGTAGAAATACAATGGGTGTAGCCTTTCAATAGCAGCACAGAAAAAGAAGTAAGCAGTAAGTAATTTGGGCTCTGATTGCCCCCATGTAGGAAAATCCCAAGCAGAAGAGTAGAGACTCCCCAAGGTTTCCTTCATGCATTATTCTTCTATCAAAGGAACACAGTTTGCACTTCCCATAGAAGAAACATCTGGTTCCACCCCCCACCTCTTCAGTTGTCAGCAGATGCCATTGTACCAATTTTTGGGCTTATCCCACTCCACCCCAGATCCCTGGCAAGGTGGCTTCATTGGAGTCATGTTATCAAGGATGCTTCTGCTGGCTGCTAAAAACCTCCCTCAGGGAAGGTCCCACAGCACCAGGAGGAAGCTTGAATCTAGAATTCTGGTTTGGGCCTGTCTCTAGAACTCCAAGAATGAAATTCACAGTGCTTTAAAAGTGAATGTTGTTTAACTGTAGGAAACTTAAATGGACATGTATTTTCAGGGGAAGTGGAACTCTCTCTCAATTTACTGTAGCAATAATAGTTTTATGGAAGTTTCCAGAACATTAGACTTGGTCCATGACTGGGGCTCCTAGACACTTTGGTAAGACAAATAATAAAATATCAGTACGTACACAGAACATTTTTCTTAGGTGTTTTGTAATTATTATAATTACCTTACTTTATGGGTCATGAGTTATGTCCTCCCTCCCCCAAAAAAAGAGGTAGGAACTAAGAAATGGGTTAACTTTAAACATTGTAAAACCAACTGTTAATGTAACTACATATCTATATTCTAAAGGCATTAAGTAGCAGCTCTACATTTAAGGTTTTGATGTTTCAAATTAAAGGAGGAATACATTCTTTGCATTTTATACCTTGATGATTGAATTTAGTCCCCAGATTTGGCACATTAACTCTTCACAGGATAATCAAAATTTCTCAATGATTTTTTTCAATAAATATATGTTAACATTTGCAGAGGAAGTATTTTGAAATGTTCCTTTTTGAACTTTTTGCCCTGTTTCTTGCATTTCATTAATATTATTATTTTTATTATTTATCTTACCTTAGAGTCTAGGAGATCCAGTCATAGACGTATGTGCTGCCCAAACACAGCTCATCAGCACATCACACAACAAAAAGATGGTCCATGCCCCAGAGAGATTGCAATCTAAGTATAAGACAAGAAATAACAGATTATTACAGGTAGACTGACAGGAAAACAAGGAGTATAAGGAACAATGAGACAGTATGATTCAGCATGAAAGGCAGTGGTCTCAGCACAACAGCAATCTAGCCACTGTCAGGTTTTTTTGTAGGCATCATGGAAAGGGATAGTTTGAAGAAAGATAATGTGTTGAGGTTTGTGGATGTCTATGAAGAGCTCCACCCAAGCATAAGGGGGAACATAGGAGAAAGCATGAAGGTGCTTGTTTGAAAATTTAACAAGTGGGTGATGGAGACTGGCATCATGGGAAGATCAGCTGCAGGAGTTAGCATCTTGGTACTAAATGTGAGGTGATAGGGTGAGGATAGGCTCTGAAGAGACTTGAAAGTGAAGAAAAGTAGCTCCTCTTTGATGCAATAGGGGAGGCATTAGAAAGATGCAAAGAAAGGAGTGATGTGGTCAAAATGATTAGTTAGCATGGAGTACTGGTTCTAAAATTTGGTTAGGGAGACATCACAAGAGACTCTGGCAAGAGCGATTTCAGTGGAGTGCAAAGAATGGAGACTGGATTGGAGAGGATCTAGGATGGAACTGAAGGAGAGGAGCTCCAGATAGGAATTTTAGACAGCATGTTCAATGATCTTAGAGGTGAAAGAGAGAAGGGATATGGGACAGCAGTTGGAGAGGCAGATAGGGCCAAGTATGTTTTTTTTAAGATGGGTGAGATTAAAATATGCTTTTATTGTGAAGAGGAATGAGAGTTTAAAGGGGAAGGGCAGGTATGAGAGTGGGCACAAGGAAGATGAGGAAATGGGATAGGATGGGGTCACTGTGACAAATGGAGGAGCTATGGAGGAGAGCAGACAAGAAACTTCAATGTCTGTGGCATGGGAGAAAAAGGAGGGGGTCATAGGAGACGAAGGGGGAAAGGAAGGCAAGCCAGGAGAAAGGAGAAGGTCAGTTGGCAGGCTAATGGGCAAAGCTGAAAGAGACCAGGTGATGGTCAGAGAGGGGGAACTTAGTAACAGAGAGATAAAGGGGGCTTGGTGAAGACCAAATCAAGGAAATAGCTCTCTTGGTGAGCTGAGGAGGTGAGGGTGAAGAAACCTACAGCTAAGGGATCAGATTGGATTTCTGTACCATCCACAGATTTCCCTTATGTTTTCCCTTCAATACTAACCCATAATCCCATATGTCTGCTTCCTCTCCCTGAAAAATTCAAACCCTGGGGGATCCTTCAAGTGCTCCTCCTGATTGTAGGAGCAGTCAGCGAGCAGAAATGATACCATACAACTTATGTGACCAGTCACAACTAGCCAACATGTTTTGAATTTTGAAAATCAGGAACTGAATACATGCAGCAGTTTCTTTGCAATCAATCGATGGAGTAAAAAAGAAGTGTGTTTTTTAAAAGTAGTTAATGTTAATAACAGCTATATTTGAAGAAACTGAAATTGACTCTCAACTGCAAGCAGAAAAGAAAGCCAAATTCATCAATCAAATTATTCACTGTGAAAGGAGATAGAAAGGTAGTGGGAATTGGCAAGATTGTTGGTCCTGAGTGATGATTTCTCAGTAGTGGTCCTGGGCATTCTTTGCTGGTTTTCACTGTTCCAAAAAAGCGTTAATCTAATTCATATGTGGCATGGGCTTCTCCTAGAGCTCTCAGCTGTTCTGTTGTCACAAGTGGCCTGCACTCAGTCAAGGAAGGTGGAGTGGCTTCAGCTTTCTGCTTCAGTTCTGTTTCTAAATTGTCTTGGATATGCTCAGTCATATGTGCTCAGTGGTTTATTGTCTGGTCCAAGATACCTCAGTGAAAACTGAGGTTAAGGCCTAATCTGGTCTAATATCCAGATCTAATCAAATATCTGGTCCAAGACTTTTGCAAGCCTTTTCACAGAGATTAATAGTTATACTCAATTATATGGGTCAAATACGTGGTTTTACCTCCCAATGACTTCATTACATTTTGACCTGGGAGAGAAGCACAGGATCAGACCCATGATGCTGGTAACTGAATATATGCATTTCAATGTGGCCAATTAACAGTACAAGAGAAATATTTTAGTGCATGATACTTTGGTGTCCAAGCGTACAAACTACATGTTGGGCTGCTATAATCTAAGCAGGATGTACCTCTTCAGTCTCTTGTGCCACTGATTATACATAGCCATGGTGAAACGCCTCCACTTTTCATCTTTGTAGGTCAAAACACAAACCCACATGTAGAATATTCATTCATTCTTCTTCAGCCCACTAATTAATTATTCATTGTTCTTCAGACCCACCATTAATTATGCTATCATTAATCAGCATTCATGCTTCCAGTTCAAGAAAAAACCCCCCACAAGACATAGTTTAAATTTGATCCATCTTCTGGATGTCAGAGTGTGTTTTAGCCTAGTTTATTTATCATTTAGGAATGTGATATCCTTGGAGCAGGAATTGTGTCTTTATCTGTGATTTGTAAAGCACCAAGTACATTATTGGTGCTTAACAAATAATGAACATAGATTCATAGATACTAAGGTCAGAAGGGACCATTCTGATCATCTAGTCCGACCTCCTGCACAGCGCAGGCCACAAAATCTCACCCACCCACTCCTACGAAAAACCTCACCTATGTCTGAGCTACTGAAGTCCTCAAATTGTGGTTTAAACAATAATGAATAATTAGTTGATTGCTGTTATGCAGCCTTTAAATATTCACTGGACACTGAGGTAAAATGAGGACACCACCCCAGTGCATTATCTCAACATTTTACAGCCTGACTTCAAATCTCCTTTTTTCCTCTGCTTCTTTTACACATCTATTAACAACAGGAAACCCAGTTTCCTCCTGTTAGAATCTAGAGTAATGAAAAAGAATCTTTCAAAGAAGACATGGGTATGGCATATGGGTATAATTGAAAGGAACACTACTGTGTACCACTAGCAGTTCTACTTTTACCAATAGAGAAAAATCAATTGAGAATCTAAGACAGTGGTTGTGATGTGTCATTTCATATTCTTTACGAAAATATGCTTATGATATGACTATGACATAACTGAGATATTCTTTATGCAAGATGGCTCATGTGAGACATCATTGGAAAGGTTATGATTTACTGAATGTGATTATCCAATTTGTATGCCTGTATCATTTCTGTATCTGAAGTTAGGAATATTGACTATGTATCTGTATTTCAACTATACTACTTTGGGTGACGCCCATTGCCAACACTTCAGGAACAACAATGGAAAAGCCAGATAGGGCGGGTGGCCCATCAGCAAGGACAATGAACTGTGAAAAGCTTGTACTGCCACTGACTCATGGACACTGTGATCCTACAGAGTCAGATGGTCTTGTCACCTGATAGTAAGACATTACCTGGGACTTCTTGTAACTTTCTACTGCAAGGAAATGGGGCATCAAGTTTGGGAAACAAAGGATTCCTGCCTTATGTAAATCCTATTTAAGGGTGGAGAGGAAGGAAAACAGCACTCCTCCTCTCCATGGCCTGTCTGCCCAGAAGAAAGACTGCAAAAGGGAAGGCAAGGGGAGAGTCCAGACTGAGACAGGAGTCCAGTCTGAAAAGGAATATAACTGGAACTCTGAACCACAGAAACTTTTCAAACAGTCTGCAACAATATCTAGGGTGAGGAATACTATTTGTAACCAATATTGGTGTTTGATTTCATTTGCTTAGTAGTCTACTTTGTTCTGTTCATTACCCCTTTAAATCTGCCTTTTATAGTTAATAAAATTTGTTTTCTTTATTATTAAACCCAGTTTCTGTAATTTCTAACTGGGAGGGGGAGGAGGGAAGAAGTGTGCACACCTCTCTCCACATTGAGGGAGGGGGCAAATTTCCTAATACATAATTTTGTCTGCACTCCAAGGGAGGTGGACGTCTGATTGCTGAAGCAAGTCCCTGAAGCTGAGTCTTCCCAGAGCTGATCTGCAGCTGGTTGTGGCCCTTGCCTGTGTGTGTGTGTGTTAGAGGAGGTTTTAAGAGCTTGGCTCAGCAAGACAGGTTAAAAGGGGCCCATGCTCGCAGAACAGGTACCTCAGTGGTATCTCAGCACATCAGGTGGCTTCCCAAGGGGTGCAACCCATCACAGTGATTTTCAACTTGTACTCTGCAGACCCCCGGGGGGCTGCAGACTATGTCTAAGATTTGCAAAGGGATTCGCACCTCCATTCAAAATATTTTATGGGGTCTGCAAATGAAAAAAGATTGAAAACCACTGCTCTAAGAGAAATGGGAAAATTGGTCCTAGTGACACTGAACCACTTGAAATCAGCATAGTAAAGAATGAATGTACAGAACAGCAGTATAAGGATATTAGATTTCAAGAAAGAATTAAGAAAAAAATAAATTATGCAGTCAGTTATATTTTTGGAACCGGACTCTCTAGATCAAACAGTTTGTTTTACTCGCTTGATGAATTGACACAGATCTACAAGGTCAAATGGGGCGACTGGTTTTTTAAAGGTCTAAAAGATTTTTGCACTTGAAATCGCTTGTAGACACATAGTTGTAGGCACAGATGACAGCATTTAGACCTACAATTCGAGTATTTAGGTATCCAAATACTATTACTTGCACCCACAAGTGATTATAATAGTAATCTTCATCATCATCCAGAAAAGGCAAAAGCGTTCAATTTCTGTTCTCTATCTGGAAAAAAGGCAGATGATGTAGTCATATCATATGATGATGAAATACATCTCATTCCATCAGTAACTAAGGCGGATGTTAAAGAGCAGCTACTAAAGCGAGACATTTTTAGATCAGCAGGACCAGATAACTTGCATCCAGGAGTTTTAAAAGAGGTTGCCAAGGATCTCCTTGGACTGTTAATGTTGCTTTTCCGCAGGGGTCTCAAAACCACCAAGCTCCCCCCGCCCCTCCCCATTCCCCTCCGGAGTTATTTCCAGTGGGCCACCAAACTCCCCTGCCCCTCCTCACTCCCACTCCCCCCAGCACGTCACATCCCTGCTCCTCTGCCTTCCTCCAGGCACTTACAACTGCCAAACACCTGTTTGGCGGTGCTTAGCGCTTTCCAGCAGGGATGGGGGAGGAGCCGCATGCTCAGGGGAGGAGGCGCAGAAGAGGCGGGGCAGGGGCAGGGATTTGGGGAAGGGGTTGGAATAGGGGCAGGGAGGGGGCGGAGATGGGGTGGGGACTTTGGGGAAAGGGTTGGAATGGGGGTGAGAAGAGACGGGGCGGGGGGGACCTCATGGAAGTGAGGGCAAGGGTGTCAGTGATGCAGCCCTTGGGCCAATGTATTAGTCCTCATGTGCCCCTTCTGGTGATTCGAGTTTGAGATCCCTGTTTTTCAGTAAGTCTGGGAAAGGAGGAAAAGTTCAAAAGGAGTGGAAGAAATCTAATGCTGTGCCCGTATTTAAAAGTAGTAAATGGGACAACTCAGCTAATTATAGACCTGTCAGCCTGATATTGATTCAGAGAAAAATAATGGAACAACTGACATGGGACAGGTTAATAAAGAATTAAAGGAGGGAAATATAATTACTGACAGACAACTTTGTGGAAAATAGGTCTTGTCAAATTAACGTAATTGTTTATTGTTGTTGTTTCTTTGCGGGGGGGGGTATGAGATTCCAAATTTGGTTGATAAAGGTAGTAATGCTGATGTAACATACTGAGACCTCTGTAAGGCATTTAACTTAGTATCACATGATATTTTGTTTAAGACATTAGCATAATATAAAATAACCATGGCACATGTTATATGGACTAAAAACTGGTTAGTTGACAGGTCTCAAAATGCACAAAATTCTAAATGGGGAATTATCATCAAGCAGGTGTGTTTCTAGGAGGTCCTGCAGGGATTGGTTCTTGGCCCTACACTATTTAACCATTTTTATCAATAACCTGAAAGAAAACATAAAATCAGCACTGATAAAGTTTCCAGATGATACAAAGATTGGGAGATGGTAAATAATGAAGAGTATAGGTCACCGATACAGAACAATTTGGATCACTTGATAAGTTGGCATAAGCAAACAATATGCATTTTAATATGGCATTGAATACAGATAAATGTAAAGTCATACATCCAGGAATAAAGAATGTAGGCCATACTTACAGGATAAGGACTCTATCCTGGGGAAAAATTACTCTGTAAAGGACTCAGAGATCCTGGTGGATAATCAGCTCCCAGTGAGCTCCCAATACAAGGCTGTAGCCAATAGGGCTAATGCAGTTTTTGGAGATATAAACCAGGGACTATTAAGTAGGAGTAGAGTGGTTATTGTACCTCTGTATTTGGCGGGTGTGACCGCAGCTAGAATACTGTGTCCAGTTCTGGAATCCACAATTCAAGAAGGAAGTTGATTATTACAATGATCCCTTCTGGCTTCATAATCTAACCATTTATTATCTAATATTGTGCTTGTAGTTGACTCTGAGTTCATTAACAAATTATAGGTTGCAGCTTTAAAAGTTTCAGAGTAGCAGCTGTGTTAGTCTGTATTCGCAAAAAGAAAAGGAGTACTTGTGGCACCTTAGAGACTAACAAATTTATTAGAGCATAAGCTTTCGTGAGTTACAGCTCACTTCATCGGATGCATTTAAAAGTGTGGCCCATACTATCCCCACTGACTTCCTGTTAGTAAGTAAGACCTAACAGGAAACAGAGTAAGCCGTTATGCACTCAAACATAATGCTGTTAAGTAGTCATAAGATTCAGGTAACATGAATCAACAGATAGCCAGCAGGTAACATCTACTTTGCAGCAGCAGGTTTATCCCCATCAACCATTGGTTCATGATACTCATCTCTCTTTCTAGTCTTTACTTGCTGTCTTAGTTTGAAACAGACCATCCAATCTCATTTAGTGTCCCTATTAGCCTTTCTACAGGAGAAAACTAGTGGAGTATGGACAAGAAACAGGTATTCTTTTCATGATGAATTTGAAGAGTATTCATCAGGAGGGCAAGAAATGGTACAAAAGTGTCTTGTGTAATGAAAGGACAGACTTTGAAATGATAAAACTTTGTGCCTCATCCATCCGCTCCATTGTCTCCTATTCAGTATCAAAAGAAGCATTCTAGAAGTCTAGGATGGTTCTTTTGACCATCTGCATTACTTTCAGTGTGTGAGTCTTACATAACTATTAGATCTAGTGTAACAGAGAGTGGATGGCAAAAGTGAACCCTATAATTTTTGAGATGTAAGTCATTTCTGGGTGAATGATTAAGTCAATTCAGGAACAGCAAAGCCACATGAATAATGGCTTTGACCATTCACACAACAACCTTGTATATACAGGTCAAGTGATATGTCCACTGGTGGAGGTTATTCACCAGCATGTTGGAAACTCTGTAGTGCTCAGCCAGGTCTAAATGATTTGGGAGTAGCATGAGTTATAAAGTCATGCTCCTCTATTCCATAATGCCCATCCCATCATTGCTTCAGTCAAACTGCTCCATCCCAGGCCCTTTTATAAAGATAATGAGAAAATAAAGTCTGGAATTCTCCACAGCAAAGGGGCTCTCTTAACTCATTTTGATTTGTTTGCCACTTTTTTGCTTAAGTATTTCTTTTTTTCTCTTTGATATACATTTCTTGTTTTATGTTTTAAATAATGAACTAGAGGAGATGTCTGTAACCAGCCTTGCTTTGTCTGTGCTGTTAAGGGTTCCATTTCAACTGTTGTTTCTTTGCCTTCTTCTCCAATTCTTTGTGCAACTGAACCTACTCTTCTGTTACTGGAATGTCTCATTGGTGAGTCCTCTGATACAATTACAAACACCCACACCACTCCTTATGGAGCAAGCTAAAGTTTACATCCCATGCGATCAAATCCTGAGACATGCTGACTATCTATTGAGCACGTTACTCCCAGCGAAGGCTATCTTCACAACCATAAGCACTAGAAACTTTGAATTCTGCAGACCCTGAATCTATCATGGGGATCTAATAAGTATATTAAACTCTTGGTTGTGGGCTGGGGTTGGCACTCCTGTTCTTGGAGCACTGGGAAAGATTCACTACAACCAGCTGTTAAATGGATCTTTGCCTCTTGTCATTAGTGAAAGCCATTTGTGGATGGCTGGAGCCATTATTAGTGGTGAAGATTATTAATGTCTTTCTGTGGGACGGCAAACTGCCAGAAACTATCAAACTATCAGTTGCCTAAACCTTGGTAAAAAAGCCATCACTTGAAAATAATGTCCTTACTAACTATTGCCTGTCCTGTAACCTTATTTTTCTGGGAAAGATCATTGACCAGGGATGGCAGGCCAACCCCAGCTGCATCTAACAATTTTCATTTCTTTGGCTGTCAACCAGTAAGATTTCAAGAAACAATAGAAAAAGCCAATAGTCGAGCTGGCAATGATCTCTTCAAGGCAACGAAGAGTGATTAGACCTCTTTGTTAAGACTGTTAAATCTTTCAGTGATCTGAGTCTGAGCCTGCTCACAATCAAAAGCACTGTAAGGTGCACCTTTATGGAGGTTTTTGCCATGACTGGCAAAACTTTCCTTGTCTTGGTTTTTTAAAGCTAAGATTCTGCAGAGATTATTGGACACCTGCTGTCTATGCTTGGGAAATATTTCTCCTTTTAATCTAAAGTGTAGTCAGATACTGCAATGATTGGTGCCTTACAGATGCCTATAATACTAGTCATTATCAGTCATCATCTGCGTCCTGTGGTAATAACACCCCTAAATTGAACCAGACAAGTTACACTTTGAACCTGTAGTACTGCTAAGCTCTGTAATGCAAAAAGGCTCCCCACCATTCTAAGAGTACATGAGAGGATATCTGACAAAATAAATCATAGAATCCTGGAAGTTAGAGACATATTAGAGCATTTAATCTGTCTCTCCCCCCCAGTGCAGGGTTGCTTCCTAGAGTTTTCTTTTGAGACTATGCTAGAGCCTAATGCATAAAGAGGACTTCTGAATTTTGATGAATTCTGAACGCTGCTTAGGTGGTGAGGAAGTAATCTATGACATGTATAAGAATGGGAAGTATTTTGCTTAGGTAGATGAGTGTTTGTATAGAATTGTAAAGTCTCTGCCTGAGATATCTTATCCAGCTGTCAATCTAGCTATGCCTGTCTGCATTGTAATGTATTTTCACTTTATGCTGTGTAGTAGTCACCATCTCACCTTCTTTATTTAAAAAAATATGTCTAACTAGAGGACTTTACATTTATTAATGGTATCACATTCTTGAAATTAGCCTGGGTGTGAATAGTTATGAAAAGTGTCAAATGTATGCTTTTAACAATATTGGGAATGTTGTTAACTCTATGCATTATTTTGCCTCAAGATGTGTTATATTATATTAGCTAACTCTGCTTCTAAAAAGAGGTGTGTGTTCACTGGAATCTCATGGAGGAGGAGAAAATTGTCCTCCTGCTGGGAGAAAGCTGCCACACAGCTGAGAAATCACTTACTAGTGGAGGCTCTCCCAGGCCTGAATGTGCTGCATGTATTTGCAGTCTGTTTTGCTATTAGTAAGACCAACATTTATATACAGAAGTAATTCTTGGAATAAAAAAAAAGGATGATAAAACTCAGTTCTAAAATGCTTGAAATTGAAGCATCTTTATAGCTTTAAACTTTAAAGAAAAAAAAGTGTTTTGCAGTTGGCAGGAGAGATATTGATGCAGTGTCCCAACCCCAGAGGTAAATTCTTTCCCACTCCATCTGCCATTTCAAATGCCAAGTCCTAGAAATGCCACTGTTTCCAAAGTAGCAGACATTAACCATGTGTGTGAATCTTAGTCATTAGTAAAAATTATTCCAAAAAAGCCTTTGTTTGGCTTTCATGACTTGTCAGAGTAGTTAAAGCCAAAGAGGGAACATGAATTGTGTTATGATGCCATTCATTTAATTAAATCATTTCTTACTACTTCAGTTATTTAGGGGAAAATCATAACCCTATGCATGGGGCCGGGGGAGAGGAGGGGGAGCGGAAGAAGATTCAGGAAATACTACTTTCACTTTGTGGCGTTTCCACCATATGGTCCTCTTATCGGGAAGGGATTTACAGCCCTTGTGAAAAGGGGTGAGGCTTTAGTCTCCTTGGCATGTGCTACCTGAGGATCTGTTAGGAAAGCTTGCCATTCCACACTGCTCTCTAGCCTCTCTCACCTCATGGAAGCACAGATTTTACAGTAGCTGTGCTGTTATTGGTTCCCACTACTAGACATCACAGAGGAGAGTAAATGTTAGTTTGAGCAGCATTAGCTACCCCTTTGGAAATCTGACAGTGCATGAGGAGAGCACTAGTTATGTAGAGTAACTGGACTCTTACCCTATCTCTGCCAAAACCTGCAAACCACATTCACTTGGTGTTAGCAGGGAGTGGCTTTTACAGGCTTCCCTGACTGTTTTCAGGGCCTTTGTGCTCCTTTTTTTTCCTTCTGGGCTGCTTTCCATGCTTCAATGTGGAGTGGAGTATAGAACCTCTTTCAACTATGTGCCTGTGTGAGGCAAAACTTTTTTTCCCCAATAAGAAAATATGTGCAACTTTATCCTTTTGGTAAATACAGTGTTTTTAATATGGCTTCTGTTCCATACATTATCACAGGTTTCAGAGTAGCAGCCGTGTTAGTCTGTATTCGCAAAAAGAAAAGGAGTACTTGTGGCACCTTAGAGACTAACAAATTTATTAGAGCATAAGCTTTCGTGAGCTTCTTCTTTTGCCAGACTTCCTCAGATGTGTACCAAATTGTAGGAAAGTGAATACCAACTTTGAAAAATTGGAACAAGAAAGCTCTGCAGTGCTACTTTTTCGTTTAATTTACGCACACATACACACAAAAAAGGGAGAGATACGTAGGACATAAGTAAGAGTAGACTCGAGCCCTTAATCTTAATTATGCATTCTGCAGTATTATAAATGACTAAAGATTACTTCCAATGTTTGGTATAATCTTACAGTGTGCAGATGTGGTTCTCTTTGGTACATGCCATCTTTACTGAACTCACAATTTCCATAATGCTGTCACATTCTGCATGGGAAGCAGATTTACAGATAGGTAATCCATGTTAGGTATTTTAAAGTCAGCTTATTAAAGGATTGAGGCCTGCTGTTAAATTACATATGCTTTCAATTGCTATAAGGAGCAAACAGTATCAAGAAGTACAATAATTTAGCTACCATTGGAGAAAGGCCTTTTTAAAGTTTTGATGTCAGATCCTTTAAACTTTTCTTTAAGTTCTTTTCTGCTTTTATCCTTTCCAGTATAATACTGCTTTTTCCTTTATATAATGTAATTTCACCAGCAAGTCTAAAGTGTACATGTTAAGAAACTCAAAGACCTTTTTAAAAACTGATACACTCCATTTACAAAATGATTTCAGGTACTGGTCTCCACACTTGATGGAATTATCTAATCACCTGACAGTAACGATGGAGTCTTTGCATTTTCTTTTTGCATTTTTAGCATTGCTAATTATTAATGGCTAAAATCATGTTCTGTTCCATTGGAAGTACATATTCTACTGCTTTTTTCAGTGAAGTGAATGCTGATTATCCTCTGTTTTGTGTGTTATGCATGATGTTAAGCATACTGGATAGTGCCCTCATCTGTCTCTGAAACACAAGACAATGTGTCACTTACATTCTCTCTATTCTTGTTACCCCCTAAATAACAAGTTATTAGAGATTTTCTTTCAAAATAGATTAGCTCCTTCCTCTCTCTAATTAAAATAAGAAGGTGCATTCATGATTTAAGATTTATTCTTTAAATGAAATATTTTTTAAAAAATTGTGTGCAGTGCTGATTTTAGAAGTTGCTTTGGGGTGACAGAACTATAAATACAGAAGCCTAAGAGGGCCGCATCATGCAGGAAAAAAAAAATGCAAACCTGAAAAGGGATTTGTTAAGCACTCACTTTATAAAGATGAGCCTGACTCTGCATTTGCATGTGAACATCATTACAATCTGAAAAAGAGCAAATGTTATTATGCCATGTATCTTTGAGCCATTACTGGAATTAGGTTACAAAGCTTCGGCTGCAAGGTTATTTGAATCTACTGCGTGTTGTTAATTTCATGCTTTCTATCTGGAATATTTTTTGTTGGTGACAAACTACTACATTAAAAGTAAACCATTATATTTTTATAGCTTATATATAGGTATATATTTTAAGAATACCAGTGTACCCTGGAAAAAAGCTGAAAAGCTGTGAAAAAACAAAATAGTTAGATATTAACTGAGAGTTAAAATATCTAGCTTATTTTAATTTGTTCTTTAATTTCCTTAAAAAAATCTCTGCAGCTTCCTATCACTAGTTTCAAACACAAACAACACTAAATCTATGTGGATCTAATTCGAAAATTTTGTCTTCCTATAAGTTGCTGTCAACTGAACATCTTTTCTTATAAATAGTGTGAGAGTAAATTTGTCATTTTCTCTCCTCTTAATAAATGTAAGGTAGTATTTTTATTTTGAAATATTTATAGTGTAAATTAACAAAATGGTATTTCTATCCTATTCTAATAAATCTGTTTTTACACAAGTGCTAGAGGTTAATGGATAGATTTTAAATTGTATTACATTTTTTATAATAAATGGATGTATAAGACAAGATCTTATTAAGTAGATTTTGTCTCTGTGCATTCTGGCTTAAGAAAGCACAATTGAACAATACAAACTTTAAGTTACAGCATGAATCTTTAAATTTGCTGTCCCTATAAAATGTCAGCATATATTAATCATACAAAAATATATTTATTACTAATGAAAGGCAAAGTTTGATAAAGAGCTTTCAAATATTTTATTCCAGTTTACAAAGTGTGGTTGTTTTTTCCCTCCTTTTTGTAACATAGTTCTCAAAAGTAAATGATGGTAGTGACACCACTAACAATGAACTTTGAGTTAATGCAGTGTAAATATGATCAAATATTGATCAGTCTACATTACTCTGGGCATGGTTGCAAATTTGGAAATATAATATCGACTCCTAAATAATGATACAAATTAAAAATTAAACTGAACAATTAAAAAAAACTTGCTTCAAGAAAACAACATATGCATAAAAAATACTTCTAATAAACCATACTGTAGGTGAAAATCTTGCTACAGTGTTTCCACCAATACCATGTGCTAATATCTTTTTTGTTTATGGAAAAAATTATTTAAGACAGAAAGAATTTTAGGTTTTCTGTTTTTTGTGAAGGTCAAACTAAATTCAGAATTATAACTAAAAATGAAATGTAAATACCTAGATCTTTGATAACAAAGTAATTAAAATGTATGGTTTTGCCTACTGTGTATAATAAGGGCTTATATTTGATCAACCATAAAAGTTATTTAATCATTTTAACCTTGGAATACTACCCCACAAAAAACTACTTAATGGAAGTTAGCTGAGAAGCATTAGAGTATCACAACATCAAGAAGGCTGAGCGAGAGGGCACTGAAAATTCAAGCACAGCTTATTTATTCCGTAATACTATAGCAGGTTGCATGGCAACCAGTGGCAGTGGATTTTGAAGTTATTTTATCCTTATTCAATGAGCAAAGACTTAGCCTGTATTTATTTTGGTAATTTCTAGAATTAATCAGGTATTGAAGGCCTATTGTAGCACACACTTGCTATGATTTTACTATCCACAAATAAATGTTTACAAGCCTGGTTCAAAGACCATATGGAAGAACAACAGAGCTTGATTGTTTCAGGTGACATTGTGAGTGATATGTATTAGACAAATGGTGAGATCACTAGTGCTTTTTTAGTCTGCAGACATCCGTTTGATTTAACTTTGGAAATTTGAAGCTGATCCCCTTGGCTTCAAAGACCGTGACAATTTTCAGACCTTCATTATAATGTTTCCATTAAAAACTATGTTAAGAAAACATTAATATTGCTCAGCTGAGCAAAATCCAGTAGTCAAAAGCCACAGCTGCATGTGCAATTGTAACTTTGTGTCATTGTGTGCAAGTGTTATGATACATGCTTCGATTACATGTTAACATTCAGTTTCTCAAATAATGAATTATAATATCATGTCATTTCTTCTACAGCCTTAGAAAGACATGTGTACCATCTTCTAGCAGTCTGTATTATTCAGCATAAGCCAGAGTTCATTATAATGATTTAGCAGATTTAGTAGATTCGGCAAACTACTGAACATTCTCAGCTCCCACTGAAAAAAAAAATCAATATAAGTTGAGGGTGCTCAGTACCATACAAGACCAGGGTCTCTGTGCACACTATAAAATATTTGCAATGAATGTGGGAACGGCTCCTGTGGAACCCAGTGTCTCATTCAAAGAGCACCTTACAAAATGTACCTTACAGGAGCATAGAAAAAAATGGTATGATATTGTATTATTTGAGAAATAGTATGTATACATGTAATTAAAGATATTATCATTATGCATATGCACAAGCTGACAGAGTTAAGTTGTGTGTTCTCTTAATGCATATTTTTATGGCATTTCCTAGCATTTTAAAAATAAATTCAGTAATCTGGAACTGGCTTGACGCCACCAGAACATCAGCTTGCACACAAAGCACATGTGGAATGATGCTTTGTTCAATGCACAACTTAAAAGAGCTTGCCGAATGAGGCAGGGTTCCCGCAGACCCTAGGGTTGCCAATTTTGGTTGGACATGTTCCTGGAGATTTCATCACATGACATAATCTTTAATTAAAGATTAATCTTTAATTCCTGGAGACTGCAGGCCAATCCTGGAGGATTGGCAACCCTAGCAGACCCCTGCTTCATTCAGTTCACACCATCCATCCTGAGCACTGAAGGCCCAAATCCAGTGTAATTCTGGAGTGAGTCCATTGACCTCAGTGGATTTACTCAAGATTTATACTGTGTTATTTCCAAATGGAATTTGGCTCAAAATGAGGTCCTGAGCTTCAGGTCACGTGTTTCCTTCACTATATATATATTTCATTCATGTCACACTGCAGCCTACACACTGAAAGAAGCAGGGGTCTTGTGGAAATAACAGTCTGTGGCTATTTAATTAAAGACTAGGTAAAATTTTCAAAAAGCACCTAAGCCCCGTTTTCAAGACGATGCCTTTCAGTGGGACTTAGGCTCGTAAGGGGCATATCAACACAGGTATTTAGGTGCCTACAGATGCAGAAAGGCAAATAGTGGGATTAACAAAACCACATAAGCAGGTTATGCACCTTATTTCCATTGACTTCAACCTGCTTAGGCAGTTTTGTAAATCTCACTAGGCACCTGTTATTAGCTTGTTTATAAAAAAGAAACTAAGTGGTACTGTGTGAAGGCCACTGGCACTGCGTGGTTTTCTTTAGAACTGGTTGAATTGATACAGGATTTAGGTTTCTAGTAAAGGTCCTATGTATTATCCACTCCCTTTTGCAATCCAGAAAGGTGAGGGGTCACAGTTGCAAGTGGTGGCCCTGATTGCCATCAGTGTTCCTTGCATGACAACTTGTGTGAACAGGCAGTATTCCTGTGTTTCTGGTCTTGTGTTCACCACATAGTTCTGGGTGGCCCAGGAGACTACCCTCAACGTGTGTGTCCTTTATGAAACAAGAAGATAATTCCTTGCAGCGAAAATTGCAGTAAAGTACACAAAAATATGCATAATTTATTTGTACAAAATATATACTAGCATCTTATATTTCTGGGAGCTATAGTCTTAGTGATGACACATTAAAAGTTATTACTACCAGGGTACTTTATGTCAACAATAAGCTACTGTAGTTTAAGAAAAATGAAACATTTTCCCATGAGCCAGTTGTATTTTCCTTTGAACATAAAAGGAAAACATACTGCTAAAGACTGCAGACTGCAGATTTCTGGTTCTATACTTGTGCTATGAATTGTTTAGAATTTAGTTGATCTCACTTTTGGTCATTGTTTTATGACTAACAGCTCGTTACCACAATGTCACATTATTAAAACCTCTTGGTTTTGGGATACACTGTGGCATTAAGTGCAAGCCCTGTATTGGAGTGGTAGGTACTGCCCAGTGGCAGTTCTGGGGGCTCCCAGATTGCATAGCCGCTATGGTACTCTTCAAGAGGGTGCAGCTTGTCCTCAGCAAGCCATACCCCTGTGTTCTTTCCACCTCGTTTTTGGGAGATACATTAAACAATAGAGGGCATACCATCCCCTCAACTTCCACAGGCAGAAGGACAATGCAAGAACTTCAACTATAATCGGCCACTGAGGGCACAAAGGAGGTGTGTGGTTTTTTCATTTTCTGAGCCCTTGTGCACCTGTGAAAGGGCTAGCTATAGTCTGACCCTTCATAAGTGAAGTCTAACAAAATTGGTGATCAAAACACTATTGTATCTTGACTAAATCCATCCTGTAAGGTAACTACATTGCAGATGCAGTGATAGGAAGTGTCTTATTTTTAGGATGGATAAATTCTCTTGGATTTGAAATACTGTTTTTGAGTGAATCACATCTACTGCTTTGAATTAATTTTTTTAAATGATTGTGACATTGAACATCATGGTCTAATGGTTAGATCAGAGAGCTGGGATCCAGGAACTCCTGAATTTTAATAGTGCTTTTGACATTGGTTTTTTGTACCCGTGAGATGGGCAAGCAATCTACTGGATCTGGACAACATTTTCAAAAGTATTTTGTGGTAAATTCACTGAACCTCAGCATTCTGAGCTACCTAAGGCTGGATTTTCAGAGATGCTGCAGACCAAGAATTAGTTGCTGAAGAGAATCACAAATCATTCTGAACAATGAATAATTTTGCCAGTGCTATGACCTGTATAAATAATTTGCAAACAGGACAAAGGGTTAAAATTGTCAAACCAGAACCAGCAGTGGTATGGAGATTCCATGCATCCTGGGAGTTCCAGGCAAATATCAGTATCCCCTTGCAACTTCCCTGGATTGTTTTCCCTGCCCCAATCTCAGGATATGCTGTAAAAGAAGCTAAGCAAATGCAAACTCAGTAATACCTGACCCATGTGAGGGATAATATGTCCTAATGCAATGCAGCAAATCATACATTCAGCAATGAAAACAGTAAAAGAAAACATTACACACTTGTAGTGTGGGAACCTGGGATTGAAATCCAAACTGAATGGCAAAACTCCCATTGATTTCAGTGAGGCCAGTATTTCATCCCTTATCTTTTATGTTTCCTGATTTAGTAGAATTTTTACCATAAAACCTTAACATTATATGAAGAGAGCTTTTTGTATTTTCTGGATTATTATATTTTCACAGGGAAAGAGAAATTTCAACAAATCAACCCTTCTTGTACACTTCTAGGAGGCACTGGTATGTTTCTTGTAAGTACCACGTTTGGTGCCTCTATGAAATCTGCACATTGACTGAAAGTCTCCCTTATGCAAAGGGGCTGACATAAGGTTCTGTTCAGCACTTAAGTCCCATTCATGCCTATTTAGGATTTAAATGGCTTATAGGCTTTCTGCTGCCCCTTCACCAAGATTAGTGGAAAGTTGGTCTTGTGGTTAAGACTCAGGAGGTGCCTCTGAGACTCAGGAGGTACTGGGTTCAGACTTAAGTCTCCAGTTGGGCACTCAATAACTAATGTATGCCACACTAGTGACCACTTCCAAAAATGTTACCCATTGAAAATGCACTTGTCCAGTGGCAGAGAAGAGATTGGAATCCAGCTCTCCCTAACCCCTGGCTGGTGCCCTAACCTTTGAATCAATGATAGACAGCATGTATATTTTGACCTCTTAAGAAATACATTGAAATTAGATTACTTCCTGCTTAACTTTTGTTGTGACTCATTCCATAGATATTCTATTCTAGCTAACATCCATTTGGAGTGATGAAATGTCTTACTTTCCATTTTGCTCCACATATATATCCACTGAAATCACTGGTGTTACACTGGGATAAAAGTCAAATGCTGGAGTGAAGAATCAGGTCCTTTAAACTCTATAAAGAAAATCCCCAGTCTCTGTGTATTAACCGGATGGCATTTAAAAACACACGAGAAAAATACATGAACTCCAGGTTCTCTAGATTAAGTACACTCTTAGTTTTAGACTGATATTAATTACTACAGTTTTACTGCTGTGAATGTAGGATGCCTGTAGGGAAGCAGAATTAATTAAATTTCATGATGACTAGTGGACAACTACTGGCATTTACCTAGGGTTTAAGAGGTAGGTTCTTAATTTCTTGAGGCAAAATAATTATTGAAGATGGTTGTGTTGCTTGAGCTGATCAAGTTCCACTTTTCAGAAGTAAAAGAAGTCAGCTGATGGTCTTGTTTTAATGATGGGAGGGTCTGAGGATTCCAATGACAGATTTGCCTAATTTACTTAGATGATACTTTTGTATTTATTAAATCATGTGAAGAACATCTGTAACACTTTAATAAGATTTTCTTTCACATCATGGGAAGTGGCCTGCAGTTCAACTTCATGAAATACTACAGTGCCTCTGAAAGGCAGTCCTAGTGTGTTTACAGGAGAGTATGAAATCATAGAATAATAGAAATGTAGGACTGGAAGGGACCTCTGTAAGTCATCTAGACAAGTTCTCAGCCCTGAGGCAGGAGTAAGTATTATCAAGACTAGTGGTTCTCAACTTATTTACTATTGTGGGCCACATATGCAGCTCTCTGTGTTATGTGAGCCACATCCACACAGTATATATGCTACCTATATGGCCCTGAGTTTGTCATATGGGCCTCAGCTCTGTGCGGATTTGGGCCGAAAGCAGCCCGTGGGCCGTGGGTTGAGCACCACTGATCTACCATCCCTGACAGGTGCTTTTAACATGTTCTTAAAAAGCTTCAATGATGGAGATTCCATAGTCTCCCTCGGTAATCAATGTTTAACTACCCTTACAGTTAGGAAGTTTTTCCTAATGTCTACCCTAAATCTCCCTTGAGGCAACTTAAGCCCGTTACTTCTTCTCCTGACCTCAATGGCTAAGGAGAATAATTTATCATGCTCTTCTTTATAACAACCTTTTACATATTTGAAAGACTGTTATCATATCCCTCCTCGGTCTTCTCTTCTCCAGACTAAAGAAACCACATTTTTTCAATGTTTCATCATACATGATGTTTTCTAGACCTTTAATCATTATTGTTGCTCTCCTCTGGTCTTTCTCCAATTTGTCCACATCTTTTCCAGAGTGTGGTTCCTGAACTGAAGAATATACTCCTATTAAGGACTTACGAATACTGAGTAGAGTGGAAGGATTACTTCTTATGTCTTGCTTACAACACTCCTATTAATACATCCCAGAATTATCCATTTTTTGCAACAGTGTTACATTGTTAACTCGTCTTTAGCTTGTGATCCACTATAATCTCTAAATCCTTTTCTGCAGTATTCCTTCCTAGGCAATCATTTCCCATTTTGAATTTGTGCAACTGATTATTCCTTCCTAAGTGTAGTACTTTGCATTTGTCTGTATTGAATTTCATCCTGTTTATTTCAGACCATTTCTTCAGTTTGTTAGGATAATTTTTAATTCTAATCCTGTCCTCCACAGTTCTTGCAACCCCTTCCAGCTTGGTATTGTCCACAATACCTTCATATGTGTACTCTATGCCATTATCCAAATAATTTATGGAGATACTGAACAGAAATGGTCCGAGGACAGATCCCTGCAGTACCCTACTCAGCATGCCCTTCCAGCTTGATTGTGAACTGTTAATAACTACTCTCTGAGTAAAGTTTTCCAACCAGTTGTGCACCAACCTAATAGTAGGTTCATCTAGACTATATTTCTCTATGAGTAGGTCATGGGACAGTATCAAAAGCCTTACTATAGTCAAGATATATCTCATCCACTGCTTCCCGCCTGTCCACAAGGCTTGTTACCCTCTCCAAGAGGGATATTAGGTTGTATAGTATATAAAGATAGGATTTATCCAGGAATAAGTGTGACATTAACAACTCTTAAAGGGACAGTTATATCTTATACAATGTTTACTAGCCTCTCTGTGCTGAGAGACCATAAGCAACCTTATTGGGTTGTCTCTTGCCCAAGGTTCTCTCATTGAAGTAATGGAAAGAGTTTCATTGACTTCACTGGGACTTGGATCAGGTCTAGATACAAAAGAGAAAATAGGGGGAAGTTAACACCACAACTGGAACTTGACCCTAAGTGTCCTCCTCTAACTCTCCATAGCCATTTTCTGCTGTAGTTGTAGGATGAGAAGCATTAAGTTCTTTGGTGCAGGGACTTTCTGTGGGTATTTCTGAGTTTTCATTTGCTTAGCTTCCTTTACAGCATGCCCTGAGATGTTCTAAATGTTTGTATACCTCCTAGAACAATGGGGCCCTGACCTATTTCTAAGTAACGTGAATGAAGGAATTATAATAAGGCCACATATAAGGATTTACTTCATTACATTACATCAGATGATGGATACCATTGGCGTCTAATTAAATAAAACTATTACTCTTTTAGTTGATAGTTAACATATTGCATACTCATTTAGAAGAAAGAGTATGACTCCTGAAAAGGGTAAAGAAGTGCCAAGAACAAATACACGAGTGCTGTTGTATAGACACAGAAAGGAAGATAGAAAGGTTAGCATTTTAATGTGTAAGAAATGATAACCAATTGAATTAATTTGAACTAACTCGTTTTATTATAAGCTAACATAACAAAAGCTGTAGTTAAGGTTTTCTGAGCATATGTGCTATAACTTCCTGTTTATTAACATAAGGCCAGATCCTGCTGTCCTGACTCAGGACTCGATCCAGCAAGGGTGCTGAATATTCTCAACTCCTGATCAAGTACCCAGGAGGTACCCAGAAACTTTCAGAAATAGGATTTCAGTTGTTACTCAGGAAAACTCCTTTAGTCTTCAGTAGTTTTGTCTACATAATGACTGCAAGATTTGGACAATCACAGAGCTTATAACAAAAAGACCCTTAATTATAGACACAATACACAATTATTAATGAGGTAAAATTAATTAGGATTAATCTAGTCATCTGGTTGGGTCCTGCAGACAACTGTTTGCTGTTTACTTTGTATATTCTCTGTCAAGTAAATGCATATTGATTTCTCTGATATCTTTGCATAATCACAGGTTTCAGAGTAGCAGCCGTGTTAGTCTGTATTCGCAAAAAGAAAAGGAGTACTTGTGGCACCTTAGAGACTAACAAATTTATTAGAGCATAAGCTTTCGTGAGCTACAGCTCACTTCATCGGATGCATTTGGTGGAAAAAACAGAGGAGAGACCTATATACACACACACAGAGAACATGAAACAATGGGTCTATCATACACACTGTAAGGAGAGTGATCACTTAAGATAAGCCATCACCAACAGCAGGGGGGGGAAGGAGGAAAACCTTTCATGGTGACAAGCAGGTAGGCTAATTCCAGCAGTTAACAAGAATATCAGAGGAACAGTGGGGGGTGGGGTGGGAGGGAGAAATACCATGGGGAAATAGTTTTACTTTGTGTAATGACTCATCCATTCCCAGTCTCTATTCAAGCCTAAATTAATTGTATCCAGTTTGCAAATTAATTCCAATTCAGCAGTCTCTCGTTGGAGTCTGTTTTTGAAGCTTTTTTGTTGAAGTATAGCCACTCTTAGGTCTGTGATCGAGTGACCAGAGAGATTGAAGTGTTCTCCAACTGGTTTTTGAATGTTATAATTCTTGACGTCTGATTTGTGTCCATTCATTCTTTTACGTAGAGACTGTCCAGTTTGGCCAATGTACATGGCAGAGGGGCATTGCTGGCACATGATGGCATATATCACATTGGTAGATGCACAGGTGAACGAGCCTCTGATGGTGTGGCTGATGTGATTAGGCCCTATGATGGTATCCCCTGAATAGATATGTGGACAGAGTTGGCAACGGGCTTTGTTGCAAGGATAGGTTCCTGGGTTAGTGGTTCTGTTGTGTGGTGTGTGGTTGCTGGTGAGTATTTGCTTCAGATTGGGGGGCTGTCTGTAAGCAAGGACTGGTCTGTCTCCCAAGATCTGAGAGAGCGATGGCTCGTCCTTCAGGATAGGTTGTAGATCCTTGATGATGCGTTGGAGGGGTTTTAGTTGGGGGCTGAAGGTGATGGCTAGTGGCGTTCTGTTGTTTTCTTTGTTGGGCCTGTCCTGTAGTAGGTGACTTCTGGGTACTCTTCTGGCTCTGTCAATCTGTTTCTTCACTTCAGCAGGTGGGTACTGTAGTTGTAGGAATGCATGATAGAGATCTTGTAGGTGTTTGTCTCTGTCTGAGGGGTTGGAGCAAATGCGGTTATATCGTAGCGCTTGGCTGTAGACAATGGATCGAGTGGTATGATCTGGATGAAAGCTAGAGGCATGTAGGTAGGAATAGCGGTCAGTAGGTTTCCGATATAGGGTGGTGTTTATGTGACCATCGCTTATTAGCACCGTAGTGTCCAGGAAGTGGATCTCTTGTGTGGACTGGTCCAGGCTGAGGTTGATGGTGGGATGGAAATTGTTGAAATCATGGTGGAATTCCTCAAGAGCTTCTTTTCCATGGGTCCAGATGATGAAGATGTCATCAATGTAGCGCAAGTAGAGTAGGGGCATTAGGGAACGAGAGCTGAGGAAGCGTTGTTCTAAGTCAGCCATAAAAATGTTGGCATACTGTGGGGCCATGCGGGTACCCATCGCAGTGCCGCTGATTTGAAGGTATACATTGTCACCATGGACACAAATCAGACGTCAAGAATTATAACATTCAAAAACCAGTTGGAGAACACTTCAATCTCTCTGGTCACTCGATCACAGACCTAAGAGTGGCTATACTTCAACAAAAAAGCTTCAAAAACAGACTCCAACGAGAGACTGCTGAATTGGAATTAATTTGCAAACTGGATACAATTAACTTAGGCTTGAATAGAGACTGGGAATGGATGAGTCATTACACAAAGTAAAACTATTTCCCCATGGTATTTCTCCCTCCCACCCCACCCCCCACTGTTCCTCTGATATTCTTGTTAACTGCTGGAATTAGCCTACCTGCTTGTCACCATGAAAGGTTTTCCTCCTTCCCCCCCCTGCTGTTGGTGATGGCTTATCTTAAGTGATCACTCTCCTTACAGTGTGTATGATAGACCCATTGTTTCATGTTCTCTGTGTGTGTGTATATAGGTCTCTCCTCTGTTTTTTCCACCAAATGCATCCGATGAAGTGAGCTGTAGCTCACGAAAGCTTATGCTCTAATAAATTTGTTAGTCTCTAAGGTGCCACAAGTACTCCTTTTCTTTTTGATATCTTTGTTTATTACATGTATATGATTTAAATTTAATTAACCCACAAATGGAAGTGCAGGTTTTAGCACATGTAATTGCAAGAAAAATGCTTCTTGGAAAAAAGTTAACACATCATAGTGAACATAGCAGATAGAACTACAATTCAGCTGGAAAAGATTACATATATTCATATATTGCCAAACAGAAAGTTGCAGTCCAGAGCAGTTTTTTAAGTCAAATTCCTTAAAATGTGTTTTACTATAGAACTGACAAAATGACCAAAGAACATTAATTGTAACTGTACAAACAGTTTATAATTTTATAAGGTGTTTTTCTGATTTTAACTTTATAGGGTGTTTTTTGAGGACGTAGATATGGGGGAGACTGGGATAGCTGTTTTGGGGGAGGGGGTTTCTCTTCAAGCCAAGGAATTAATTTGACTGAAAAACATATTACTGGAACTGGGCACCTTACTTTCAATGACATTTTAAAAAAAATTTACCATTAAGTTCATAAACTTGAAAGTGTTAATAGACTGTTAATAAAAATATTTTATTTAGCAATGTTATGGTTATGACAGTCAGTATTCCTGCCCTCCAAAGTCAACAGATATGAAGAGAAGCAAATGGAAAGGAAATAAAAATGGCTGCTGTTGAAATGCTGTCTTCTATGCTCTGTCACCTGTGAGCCTGACCAAAACATATAAAAGTTAATAGAAAGATTCCCATTCACTCCAGGTGATTTAGGATCAGGTCCTGTGCCAGTTGCAGAACAACTCCAGTCCCTTTCTCTAACTAGAAAGTGGACACAGCCACTGGAAAAATACTAACCATTTATTCAAAATTATATTTCCCACAGTCAAAATAAGTCATCTTTGAGTTTCACTGTTAGAACCTATGAATTTTTGAATAGCAGGTTTAGGGAGGAAATTGACAATGTCCATGATTAACACTAATTGTACTACTGTAGCTAGGTAATATTTCTTCAGGACAGATCTGGGGTTCCCCAAAGGGTCGCTAGCAAACCTGAGTAGGCTAAAACAGTTTGGATGAATTTAAGAACATCCTTTCAAGCCCAGATCAAAGCTCAGGCTGAATCAAAGCTAATACAATGCAATATTGTTCAAGAATTATAAATCAGGCTCACCCAAATCATGGTATTAAAAAACATGAGATTTTTAAAATAATAAATGGGGGTGGGATATTTGCCCTCTCTCTCTCTCTTTTTCTTTTTTTTTTCCACTTTAGGATGCACTCTAGTCATGTTTTCAAGCTTCTCTGCAACAATGAGGGCTTTGAGAAAAATGCCACAAATCACAGGACTTGCAGTAAAATGGTTAGACTTAGTCACATAGCAGTGGGAGAAGGCATTCTTATATTTCTTGCTCCTGGAGTCTCATGATTCTAGGGCAGGAAAAGCTGCTGCTGCCATTTCAAGAAAACATTGGGAGTGAACAGGTTGTGTTCTTGAACATTGGTGATGTTGCTTGTTGTGTACCCACTTTCAGGAACAGCAGGGCTATTCATTCTGAAAAGATAGCCCCAGCAAAAATACAGACATGAAAGAAAACATTTAAACAAACTTATGAAGCAATGATAGTGAGCCTTGAGCAAACTCCAGCAGCAGAAGCAGCTGCTTAAAAAATCAGGCATAGGAAGCTAAATAGTACTCAGCTAAAAAACAGCCAAACAATCCTCGTTAAACATCATGATTTTGGTGACTATTTCTTTAGGGGTGCTGAGGTTCAGTTGTTAGGATTTATTCATTATTACTCTACTAACTCCAGGGTGTTCAACCAATCAGCAATCAGACCTTGTCAAACCCAGTTGAGGTTTTGCTTTGTGAATTGTTGTTGTGCAATATGAGCCTTATTCTCATTTACACTAAGCCCCTTTTCACCATTCTAGCAAGTGTAAAGGAGCTGTTATTTTCTCTTACTTGAACACCCTATTCCACTGTCAGAACGGTGTTAAGGGGCCGTAGTATAAGTGAGAATAAGACTTATTGTATCTATTTTAGAGGGCATTAAATACTCCCAATGTGATAACTGTACTGGTTTATAAGCATCCACTGAGAGGACATTTAAAATAAATCATAATTTTCATCTCTGTTTGTCACTTAATGTTCTGTTTGTTTTGGGTGCTGTCTTTGTGCTTCCAAAAGACAGTGAAGGAGCAATACCTCAAGCTGAGTATTTACTTTGATTTTAAAAATCACAGCTCACCAAAGTCCGCAAAAATGAGCCAAGGCAAAATATACCCTCTTGAGCCCATAAGAGCAGGTAACAAATATAATACTAATAAACTATTATTTACTGTAGCAATCCTAATAGCATCAACAGTGATTTTATCCGTCAAGTCCGTATTATCCTATATTATCCATAAAGTCAAAACGAACTTCATTCAAAAAGTTCAAAATCAAATCAGTGTCATACTCCGCTGGTAGGATGGATATTAGCATAATAATTCGAGCAGGAATTTTGGGTGTGTGTATCTGTCTAAATACTTCTTTTTTGCCCATTTATTTTCTCATATAGCATCTTCACTTAAAGCCAATTTGAAATTTTGGGCTAAATAAATAGACCTTTTGCAAACTCGGAGGCTTCTTGTCACAGGAATTGACATACCAGATCAGATCGGTGGTCTGTCTCTAGTAGGGACACATGTTTCAGAGGAACATGCAAGAAACCCCTTCATGGAGAATGATGGAATAGTCTGCTCACAGGGGAAATTTCTTCCTAACCTCAAACAGTCATTGGTTTGTGCCTCTTTTACATTTTTATATACATGTAAAAGTGACTGTATTGATCATTAGGGTGGGAAATGATTTTCTGATTACATGAATATTTTAGAGATTTTGAAAACTTTTTCCCATCTTGAATAGGAATGAAAAATGGAAATCTCAGAGATATTCATGAACTGAAAAACTGGTTTATTTTTTATTTGGGTCAATGAAAATTTTTCATTTAGATTTTTACCTTTTTTTTCTTTTTTCCATGTTTTTTCTAATTACTTTACATTTTGAAATAAAAAGTCACTTTGGACCAGAAAACCAGAATTTTTAATTTCAGCAGTTTCAGAACTTTTTTTCTTGACATTATTTTGAGTTGTGAAATTAGTTAAACCCCACCTTATTTTGTGAAGTTTCAATTTCAGCACATCAGCATTTTTTGATGAAAAAAAGACTTTTTGAATAATTCCCAACCATATAAATAGCCAGTATATTAGCCATGTAATGGTTGCTCCTGTTTTGAATTCTATTAAGCTCACATGCAAGAGTTCTAACACAGTGGATCAATGGTTTTTATATTTTTAGCTGTTTTAGATCATTAGATTGACACCTAATTGGTTGACCTGTCAAACATCAGTCACCAATCAGTTGGATGGGTGTCATGTCTCTAAAGGTAACATCAGAAAGTAACCAAAAAACCAGAGTCAATACACAGAAGGCGAAAGGCAAGTTAGTATCATGTTGTTGGACAGAAAGGAATGGCAACTCTATTCCCTCCTTAAAGGGCCAGAAGACTATTTGCATAATCAGAAAGGTCCTAGTGTGAGTGTTCACCTTTTTCCTTCTCTTAGTTCTAGATCAGCACTTCCCAATTCCTCATTGGTCTGCCTGGCACTTTTTCACCTGCCCAGTGCTCAGGCTGTGTCTTAGATCGCTTCCTCCTCCTGGGAGCCAGCATCCTAACTAAATCATGCTGCTTCTTCCGCCAACACTTTGCCAAAATTCTTTTGTATCTCTGCTGCCAAAGCACTTTTCTGTGCCCTGCACTAATTTCCCACCTTGTCCTTTTTCTCTTTGGCTTTATGCTCTCTTTCCCTTCTAATCTTTTATCAAAGCTGAGTATCTTCCCCAATACTATAGGCATGTATCCCCCGTCGTGAATCTTCAGTATGACTTTCCATCATTTTCCATATGCTGTATAAACTGCTTCTCTTCATCTCATCCTGCATCTCCTTTTGCTCCCTGCAACCCACCCAAGCTTTTTACCTCACTACTACTTCTATTTTTCTGACTCTCCACTTTTACTGTCTTCCATGCTATCCTTAATGCTTGTAACAATCTCCCTAAATTGCTCCCTCTGATTCTTCAAATCAGTTGTCCAGACCAACCTGTTCCATAAAGCCTTCCAGTGGAAAAGCTTTGATTGTTAGCCATAACTGTTAATGCCTTTAGACTGCAAACTCATGGAAAGGATTTCTGTTTTCCTTTATTTATTTATTTATTTATTTATTATCATATTTAATCTGTTGTAAATCGTTAGGTCATTACAGGGCAATATGGTAGTCCACTAAGACAGTATTTGTGTGGCAACATAATGTTTAATTCTATGGAACCTTGTTCTTTCTCTTATGCCTATGAACAATATTCTCATGCAGACACATTATATTTGCACATGTGGTAAAGGTCACAGGAAATGTGCCTATATACTATAAGATTATTTTTAGTGACACAAGTTCTTTATCTGAAATCACAATAACCAATAATTTCTATTCTTTTAGGTTCTTATACTGCACTCCTCACCTTAGAATCTGAGGTCCTTTCAGTAGTGCACTAAGCAATGTGGTTCACGTCTGCACATCTTTGGTTTCCCCTCCTCTCCCTGTGGGAGAAGTGTATAGAGTGTTTTGTTTTGGAATCTTTAAAATAATCCATATGTGTGTGTGTTGCTGTATATTTATGTTAAAGAAAGCAAGGTCAAAAAATGTGTCTTCCACTTAGAGCAGAAGGTGGAGAGGTTTGTGATGGTTTACAATGGAGGTTACAGTTCCTATCAACTATAAAATTCTTAGTTTTTGGATTTGATTGGCTGGCCAAGTTCTTACATATGCATTATTTTTAAAAGGAACACTGGTAGTTTAGAGGAGTCATTGCACTGCACTGGATTCCCACGATAGCATTTTTTGGGATACAAGCAAATAAATATTTTATCCATTAAATAAAGGGAAAACTGGTTCCATTTTTTAATCAACCTACAAACTGGAAACAGACATGGACCTATTCCTATCACTACTCTAATGTTATTCAGTTCTGTTACCAGAAAGATACTCACACAGTAGAGCTTTTAATTCTTTTCTGCAGAGAGGTCCTGATTCTTATTGTACTATTGATATACCTTGCTTTGTGATACTGGCCACCTCTTGTTTCCCTGTTCTGCACTTCCGATAGATTTTATATGCACAAAAGCTGTTTACTGCATGCTCTTTGTACTTGCAATGTATTGCTACTGAGAATAAAGGCTTGCCTGACCCCAGCAGTCTCTTTACATTGTTCAGGGCGGATTGCTGCTGTGTTCATGATGTCTTAACTGTCTTACTGTTCTCTTCTGTACATTATTTTAATAGGTTTCAGACTCTCTTTATGTTGCTGAACTCTACCACATACCATGTATTAAAGCCCCAAAGGGAACTGCAAAAGAAAACACCTTGTTCTTCTTCATACTCAGAGTGATACACAAACTTTTTTTACTGGCTACAGAATAAATGCTGCCTGAATGAGTAATGATTAGAAAGCTTTTGGAACTGTATTACCATAGGTGACAGCTCTGAGGAGATAGGCAGGTAATGTTAAGAGGCAAGGATAAGAGGCTATGACATTATGTCTGGAGGGTTAAGGACTCACAGTCAAAGCTTGAACTGCTATTACTGGATCAATACTTCTCAGTTCAACACTTATCTTGACTACTGGTTAGAGGCTTTTGTAGATATGAACACTGAGAGAGCAAAATAAAACTGAAAAAAAATGATTGTTGCTGTTCACTTACATGTGGATAGCTGAAGTTATTTAGGCTTCAGATCCACAATTCCTT